>NW_028262290.1:10906071-11520000 GCF_047370975.1 Nipponia nippon | reverse complement strand
GCCTAGTGCCTGCAAGCTGACTATGAAAAGGATGCAAAGATGGCTACAGCTGAGGCTTCAGAGGTCTACCTCCATACCTTCTCTTTCCTCTCTAACATTGAAATAATACTTCTGTTTGAGCTTTCTTAGCTAGGTCTGTCCTTCAGGACAGAGAAATATCTTTTTTACACCACATTTCTAGTACCTAGTGCAACAGTGTCCTAAACTCAGTCATACATATAGTCCTTATTGTGCTATGGATAAGGAGTAGTTACAACCTCACTGCCACTTGGAGCTGCACCTATTTATGTCAAAGTGGCTCATCATCACTAGCCGATTAAAAGGGTTGCTGCTAATCAGAGGCAATGAAGTTGTTGAGGGGGAAGTGCTGACATGGGGAAAGAAAGTGATTAAATATCATTAGCCATCTTTTATGATATCAGGACAGGCTCCCTGTCTGAGCCAGATTAACTCCCACTTTCTCATAGATGCACTGGAGGATATTTTCTGAAGGATTCAGCCATATGGCTTTCATTCATTACAACTCTTCCTCCCTGTGTGAGCACTTCTCTTACCAGTCTGATATATCTAGCCAAGACATGCAGAAGCAACTGGCACAATTTATCCCATGCACAATCTATTTCAAAATACTTGAAAGTATTTTGAATTCTTATGAATTTCATGGGTTTTTTTTGTTGTTTGGGTTTTTTTTTTTAATGAGGTGGGCTTAGTAGGATCTTCCAAAGGTCAAGGAAGGAGTGACATTTGGGGCATTTGCCATTATTACGTCCTAGCATTTTATTAGAGAGATCTTTTAAGAAACATGCACTGCAGCTCAAAGGATCCAACTAGGGTCAGGGCCCCGTTGTGCTGGACACCATACACACAGAGTAAAATACAGTCCCCATCCTTTAAAAATAGCAATGGAGGACCAGTGGAGGGAAGAGGCTCAGCACAGTAGAGAGTATTTTGTAGTTATACAGCACCTCAGAGGCCTAATCCAAACCAAATCCAGGTTTTGAACAAAACAGAGCTGTCTCAATTCTCCCCATGTCCCACGATGGGACGGCTTTTCTCATACCAAAAACAACTTCATGCCACTTGTCAGTGGCAGAGCAGGGAACAGGTGAGTTCCAACAAAGTGCCAGGCTGCGAGCGCTGGGGATACTGTGTTTGCAGGAGGGCTTGTGGGTAGACCACACTCTCTTTCAGATTGTTATTTTGGTAAAGAGCATTCCTTAGCCATTACATCTGTGCTTCTTGTTCTTGGTAGTTAGCAACACATAACCCAATTATTTCATACGTAAGGATCTGAGGCTGTACATACACTATGTATTTAATGGAATAGGTGTTACATTTAACAGAGTCACATGTGATCCTTAAGTTCCTATTTACTTGGTCCCTACATTATTCATTTCTTTGCAATCTGTATTGGATCTTATGTTAAAAGAGCATGATGGTTGGGAGCAATAAAATCTCACCAAGGAGATCAAGTTAGCAGTAAATAAGAAGCCAAGACAGGAGCTGAAGACAGTGATTAATTTTGGCAAAGTAATGAAATGGCACTGAATTAAAGGAGCCTGTAAACACATTCTGAGATTGTCCAGCCTCATTGCCTTGTGATTTCTTTTCTAACTTGGCAGAATATTTTCTAAATGCTGAATTGTATCCTGCCAGTGTTAGTGTCCTCCCAGCTGTTGTTATCAGAGGTCTGATAGGGTTTTTTTTATTGTTATTCATCAGATATTGACATCTAATGAATACAGCGAACACAGACAAATCCTCACTGAAATCAGGTAAGCTTTAATACAGACAGAGGAGTTCTGCTGATTTACATCAGCTGATAATCAGAGACAATGAGTTCACATGTACTTCAAATCACCAAGAAACTGCATCAGGCCCTTCCAAAGAGTTGCCTGGTCCAGTTACTTTCACATTGCAATGTGGCGTGATGCTATTTTCCTCATGCACAGCAAGTGGCTTTATGGAATACAAATGAATCTTCCACATCCCCCTTTCAAGCACCAGGTTGCATGAAAGATCAAAAGCATGTTAAGCTTTAAAAAAAAAACCATTTCTCTTGTATAGGGTAAGAGTCCACTCTTACATGAGATTAGGATGTGTAAGGACACCAAAATTAAATCCAGAACAGCATAATTAATCTTTCACTGTACCCCATGCTGTACCAGGCAGCACCATTTTATTTTTAACATTTTTAGACAAGCCAGAACTCTAATAATAGATGCTACAAGAAGTGCTGGAATGTGAACTTCCTGTATAACCTCTATTTTCATGCCTTGTCTTCAAGCTTTCTCCTAGCTCAGCCATGATGCTTTTAAAACCTTCTGTCCCACTAGGCAGAGAGATTGACCTATTACTCCTATCATCAATTGTACACATGGGTTAGTATATGTGAAAACATATGTGAAAACATGCCCTTGCCACTGTTAATTCATCTGCCCTCCACATTCCACTCCTGTTTCACCCACTCACTTTTCAGATTAGAAGTGCTTTGGAGGAAGGAAAAGTTTCTCTCTCAGGGGCAGATTGATGGGCAAAGAAGCCAAAGGATGCTGCAGCCCCACCCCAGACTGCCCGGGGGAGGGACTGTGTCTATTCTAGCCTTGCTCTGAAAACTACTCCCACCCTCCCAATCTAACCCTTCTGCCTTAAATGTGTCTATGGCCTATTCTAACGATGGAGATCTGGCATCAGAATGTTAACACTTATAATTACTTTCTTTTTTTCTTTTTTCTTTTTTTTGGAAGAGTATTTAGTAGCCAGAAATAATTACAGTGATGGCCAGGGAAAATGTTCACAGAGAGTATTAAAACAGTTAGACCAGATCAGACCAGACACATCTTGTCAGCAATGACCAGCGCCAAAGATGCTCCACAAATTCTTCCACACCCTGACAACTTATTCTCCTTATACACCTTGGTCTCCCCAAAAACGTTTTGGTGCACCAGGGAAATCATTCAAACTGTCTTTGTTAGAGCCAGGATGGCACAGGACTGCTGTGAAATGTATACCACATAAAATAAAACTCCAGTAACACTTCTTATGTCCTAATTCTGTACAAGCTTGAAATTCAGACATGGTTTCCCAACAGTTACAATAAAATCCTCTCAGGTTTTGAAAGCATTTTTACTTACTACCTAGAATTTGGATTTTTCTGATTCTGATGAATTTGGATTTTTCTTCAGTTGAGTGAAATTTGGAGCTTTTGATTCAGTTTGGCACCATAAAAATGAGTATTTAAGTTAAATAAACCCCCCAAGGTGTAAATTCAAAATCAAGTTAACACAACATAATAAGTTTCCAAGCGTCAGCTGAACCACAGTAACTGCCCACATATTCAATCACAGCCTTGGGCAAAGGTGCAGCAACTTATTAAAACAGAAGTTGAACTGCATAGTCTGAGCCCACAGTAAACCTTCAGAGGAAAACAACAGTGAGACAAGAGCATCAGTGCAAACCCCTGAGTGATTAGTCAGTGGAGGTACACGATTTTAACAAAGAAATCTCATCCCCTCCAGGCTTTTTCATTATTTTTCCCAGAAGAGGATTATATTAGGATGGATTGACAAATGGGACATAGAACCACAAACATTTTATTTTTACCATCAGCATTAATATTACCTCATAGTTGTCTACATCTATAGATACTGCTGTGTATGCTGTACATAAACAAGCAAAAAGAAAAGCCACAGTCCTTCCTCTGAACCACTTACAGTTTAATGTGAAGAACAGCAACCAGCCCCAATCTACATCTTTTCTGGCAAGCACTGCAGAAAGCTGTAACAGAAAAAGGAAGAGGAAAACAGAAAGTATTAGCAAAGCTGCCAAAATCCAGCACCAGCCTCTTCTCTGTATTTGAGACCCTCCTGATCAAGCCAGACCAGCTGCAAAAAAGCATAGCACAGATATGGCTCTCTGGAAAGTTTGTAGGGGGATATTTAGCTGCAGGCTAATGGGGAGGTGAGGGCAGGGAGTCTGTATTACCACATCTTGGTTACTCAAAACATCGGCTTTGACACTGGAGGATCTCGTGTCCTGTGGGATGCAAAGGACAGACAAAGATGAAGGAGTGCCTGGGACTGCTGCCACTGGAGTTTGGGAAATAGTTTAGAAATAAGTGGATTTAATTAATCATGCCTACTTCATCAGTTTTTAGCGCACCTCTTCTCCTCCTCTGACTTTCAATGAATTACAGTGGCAACTAGGAGCAACTCCTGAGCCCAGATCCTAGAAGCACCGGTCCCTGAGCAAACGAGGCTCCTTGCCATAGAGTTTGCAACCAAAAGGGAAGTTTTACTGACATTCAGCTTGAAGCATAGAAAGATTGACTTGTCCAGTTCATTCAATGACTTGTCTTGTAGAAACTCATTGACAGATCCAAGGTCTGGGCTCAGTCTGGCAAGAATCTTCCTCAGTGTTGTGCTCCATAGATGTAGGCCCAGTGTTCAAGGCAATACAGTGTCCACATGGTCTCTTGCCTCAACAGTTCCTCAGCTACTCATGTCTGCTTTTTCTTACTATCTGAAATAGATTGATAAATCCATCTAATCTGTCTATTGTATTTTTAATGCACGAATAACTGAAGGATTTATTCTAGGCAATATGGCTTGTCTATGTGCTATTATCTGATCTAACATCCGGAGGCAAAAGTTTTATGAGTCTGAATACAGCCAAGACTGAGCACATTGTGGTTTCACTCAACTTGCTCTTTTCCTCTGGAATGTATTTGCGGTGACATTTCCCTTCTGATTATTATCGTCAAGGAAAGCCCTATTATTTAAACAACAGTTGTAAAAAAGATTGGAGTATAATTATTGAAGGTCACCCCAGGACTATATGCAGGTGGCAAAAGGTGTCGTGGCTTTTGCATCATTCCTTGTGAACTAAGCTTCCTATACTGACCATGGGAACTCAATCCATCCTTGGACACAGAGAAAGGGAAGATAATTTGCCTCAACAGGTCAGAGACTTCTTCTGATTTGGACAAGTTGTTGAGTCTTCAAAGGGTTGTAGAGGGAAAGTCCTTTGTTTACGTAGCTGGTCCTGGGATATGACACAACTTGCATAGCTACAAATAGTTGTTCATAAAATGTTCCAGTGTTGGCCTTGTACTCACCCAGGTTGTCAGACTTCTTTATTGTTCTAAAATCTGTAAATCCAGGGAGGCCTCTCTTCTCTTTATCAAACACATAAACCACTTCCGCTGCCCACTTTTGAGACCTACAGCAAAAAAAAAGGCATTCATCTAGAGAGAGCAGATGGGATGGTATATGAAGCGTTCCTCCATCAAAGAGGGTTAAGGTGCAGAAACAGAGACTGAAGTTAGTTTTGTATACACAGACAGCTCTTTGGGGATCTCCAGTACATTGCCTGCTTGAGGACAGCTGTGTTAAGGTCTCTAACACCAAAGTGACAACTGGGACACTTTTACACAAAATCGCAGTATTAGCCAAATAAGCCCTCTGTCTCCTCCTCTTCCTCACGTAACAAGAGGAGCCTGACCTGGTGCCAACTTCTTGAATTCATAACAGATACAAAGTTCTGAGGCTGAAATTTCTAGTAGTTGTGTGACTCTTCTGCTGGCAAATCACTACCTGATAGGACATCGGGGATCACACTTAGCCTAGCAGGGATTTCTTCTTACATATTCAATTCCTTTTTCAGGACTTGAAATACTTCCATCAATCCAACCCAGATATTGAAACAATCTTAAAAGTTAGACTTTTTCTTTGAGTGGCTGTCAATTTATCTAAGATGGAGGTGCAAGGCACTTGCACCTTAAACTACTTATCATGGTATCCTTCAAAACAGAAGTGTGCTCACCCCCAGCTTCTGAGAACTTTCTGCTTAGGCTTTTAGCACTGAGTCTAAGGTTCATCTGCTTTTTTGACAGATCCAGAATCATGGGAGGAAGGTTTCAATGTGATTGTTTTCCATGGAGTTCAAAAATTCTGCAGAGTTCATGTCAAAGTCCCTGGCAAAGAGCAGATTGTACAGTCAGGTTAAATGATGTAAAGGCCCCTTCTGGCTTTAAAATCTGTATTTGTCAAAAACTGTCAACTGTAAGTTAAATATAATGACAGAATTGTTCAGGTGAAGGCTAAAAGTGAGCTTGTAGGTCATCAAGACAGACAAGTCAGGGGTTTATATAAATTAACACCAACTGCCAATGCGGCCCACAAGGTGGCCAACTGCATGACTTGAGAGAGAACACCTCAGGTGATGTGCTGACCCGTCACTCTTTCTGTCTAAGAGTGAATTTAACCCAAAAAGTAGTCATGCAGTGTGAATAGTGTGTAAAATAAGCAAGTTGTAGAGTGGTGTTTATAGTCAACAGAAATATACAAACACACAAGAAAGCAGCTCTCAGCTAAAGAATGAAAGGAAACACACATATAAAGTTTCTGCCCTGCTACTTTGAGTTGAGCTATATTTAAAACAGCTCGTGACACTATTCATCATCAGCAAGAATCAGGAGATGGGCTAATGGAGGAAATCAGTGTCCATAAGGCAAAGGCCAGTGGTTTCCTTTTGCTTAAGCACAGCTGAGAAAATATCATGATAATGTTACCTTTCATGAAAGCAAACAGCTCGGAAAATGGCCACCTCTTTCTTCAGAAACGAGCTGCCCACGGAAGCTATCTGTCTGTCTGCAGGTTTTCTATGGACTCTTTCACACCAGCACTTAAGCACTTCCCTGTGCAAATTAAGAATGCTCGAGTCAAGAATACTGACATTATCACAAGCAGTGACAAAACTATGTTTTTCAACTAAACAAATTAAACCTGTATGGAAACAGCTACACTATTTTTATTTGTAAGAATTAGAAGAGATTGCAGTTCTGTATGGTGCTTTTGCTAAGTCTCACGATAGGCAGGTTTATCCCACTGAGAAAAGGACAGGTTTCCTTGAGTGAGTCTCACACTCAAAGGATAAAAAAGCCAAAATAAGTCCTGCCAGAAGCAGCTACAACTGTCACAGTAGAGGAGACATACAGCAGTCGCTACCAAGGCACTGTTTTGCCTAAAGATATTAGGCACAGGAAGATAATCTTTGAAGAAAACATCTTTCTTAGAAACAGTCAAAACAAAGATAGCCATGAAAATAAAATTGCCTTTGACTGTGCTAATTTGCAAATGCTGGTAAAAAGAAATCTATTTTCAGGAAAGGGAGGTGGCGAAAGAAGGGCATGGAAAACCTTTCCTGTGAAAAGAGATTGAAATGAACACGTGCATGAGAAAGGAAAAGAACAAAGGGCACTCAACTAAATTAAAAGGTAGGATATGCAAAACCACTCAGGGAACTACTTCTTTTCATACCATGTGCAGTCAAACCGTGGGATCCAAGCTTACAGGTCTTCCTTGAGACCTAAAACTCAAAGGCCCAACTTGATTGAACGTTTATATGAGTAACAATAATAACTGGAATTACATAAT
Source organism: Nipponia nippon (assembly GCF_047370975.1). Taxonomy (NCBI): domain Eukaryota; kingdom Metazoa; phylum Chordata; class Aves; order Pelecaniformes; family Threskiornithidae; genus Nipponia; species Nipponia nippon. The sequence goes on along the minus strand of NW_028262290.1, from coordinate 11,512,564 downwards.
ATTGAAGAGTAGCAAATTTTGGAAAGGCTATTAAATGCCCTATTTTTGAGGCAAAGTTAATATATTCTTTAAGAGCAGAGTTCTTTGTGTCTTCATTTTTGTGGCACAGGTTGAGAGTGCAGATTATTTCACGTAGGCCTACTGCAAGGGTTTTTCATAGCTTCCTTGAGTATAAAGCATTTTGGGCTGACCACTACCTCTGTGCAAATATTTTTTTGCTTCACTAGCACTTCTGAAGCCATAACAGATGTCATATTTTTTTCAAACCATCTTGCAATCCAAATTTATTCTGTTACCAGCAGTTTTTGCTAATAAAATTTAAGAACACTTCACAATGAGAAATCACTGCAATTCAAGAGAAATAAAAGCAGTTTGAAAATACCACCCAAAAAAGTTACAAAAAGTCACATTTTCCTAGTTCATTATCTTCTGCAAGCCAGAGAAATGGAGCGAAACTGGAGAACAGTTTGGCACTTCCCAACTCATGGGTTCTTTTCCAGGCTTATTGCTAGCTGGAGAAAAGATCTAGCAAAACCTTGCATCTGGTCCCAGATGCAAACACCTGCATCTCAGTCTGTCTGCAAGGAACCTTAGAAAAGCTACATGATCTTAAAAATATGAAAAAAAATGCACGAATCGGGAACAGCACAGATCTCTGACCTGGGCCTGTACCAGGGGCAAAAAACAAGTCACCTACTGAACAGCAAATTGGGTAATTCTTCATCCAGTCTCTGACTAGCACTTATCTGCTGAAGAACTAACTTTCCTGTGCCATATACAACCCCTCCAGACTGACTTGAAGATGATGTCTGGAATGTCAAAGTTTAGCTTATTGGGATCCTGTAATTTCAGAAGGAGTCAGTTTGTTGCTTGGTTGATTGGTTCTTTTTTAACTGCGATCATTGCACTGCTCTAGGAAAAGCACTCTATAAAACAGGGATTTGGACTGTGCAAAGTTAGGGAAGATTTTTAGAACTAGTATCTTCTGTGCCCCGTGATATTCACCATATATTGTTAAGTTTAGTCCATTAAAACTGTAAGAAAGAAAACAGAAAAACACCTCTAGTGCTACAACTTTCTTCTTCGTTGTTTCAAATTTTATCAGTGCAGAAGAGAGAATAGTCTCTCCATGCCTAAAATGTTAAGCAGCACCCTATAACCCTGAGCCTATGCACCAAAGCTGCCTTCACAATTCTTCATTTGATTTAAGGTCCACTGCTCATTTACAAGAAGCTTTTTAACCAGTTCATTTAGTATCAAAGACATACAATAAAACTAGCAGGCCTGTTAGTGCTGGTTGAATTGTATCAGTTTTTCTGATCCTTATTGCCTAAACTGAATACAAATTAGTAGAATTCCACTCTATTTTTTTTTGCCTCATTTCTTACCCTGAGTTGGTATTGAGTTTTGGCATCCAGTAGAATACCATCTAACACTATCCGTAAATAATAGCAGCTATGAATTGCACTATACAAAATAAACAAAAAGTGATTATTTCCTTTAATAAGATGTTACTATATATATGTATTTGTACATATATATAAACATAGGCTCACACACATTCGTCTAACAATCTTCCTTCACAAAAAATTAACCATTTCCTTTTAGATACTAAACAAAAATTAGGTCTAACTGGTTAGCCTCTACCTGTCAGACACGCAAGGGCTGGTTCCCACTGCTGTTCCTCAATCAAAACTGTGCACATTATCAGTTCTCAAAGTATAAGTGGTGTTTTTTTGCATTTCCACAGGCCAGCTCTCCTTGCTACCCCAATAGAGTATATGCAGCAGGTAAGCATGTTGCCACCAGAGGTGGAAAGGACTTTTTTCCTGTCTTATTTAGCCAGTAAACTCTTTGACTCCTTCACACAGTAGCTAAGCATGACCCTGACCCAGCTGAGGCTCCCCAACAGTCCTGTGGTGCCAACAGGGGAGCCCAGATGCTAGTGGAAGGGAACTGAACAGAAGTGGTACCTGCTGGGCTAGCAAAGACTGATGCCAGCAGAACCCTCCCTTGCCATTTAACCACCCATTTTGGTCATATGTCCTTCAAGGTAGGCAGGAATGGCTTTCTGTGAGATCAGGAACATTCAAAGCATCTGGTGAATAATAATAGCAACTTAGTATTTTCAGAAAACTTGCATTTTCAGCATATTTTTTCCTCAGATTTGGTTTCTTTCTTAAAAATCAGATATGTAATGTTGATCCTAGGTCTAGTCTCCCTATATTATTCAAGAGGACATACCTCTGATGATTGCTGCTAAGTAATCATTATAATTCTCTGAACATTAACTGCCTTGGCTCAACCCAGTAATAAAATTAAATTCAACATGTGTCACCAGAATATACCTTTAAAAATAAACAACGAGGTTGAAGATTTAATGTACTCTTTACAGTAATGAACACTAATGGGTTTAGGGATTTAACTATTCATTTTGGACACCTTAAAAATATAGAAGCAGCATCCTTTGAGCGAGAGAGTAAAAGGCAGCTATCATTACCTTTTTGAAAGAGCACTTGAAAATCTATGAGGTTTTGATTTTCAAGTGCCTAAGAGATTTTTTGGAAATAGCTGCTTTCATGGCAGAGACCACAGCTTTGGAAACAGCTGGAACTCTTCAAGGTACGAAAATCCCAGCTGTTCACAATCCCCCATAGCCAGAGTTGCCACCCCACAGCAGAGCCACCAGAAGGTGTAGGGTGAATGTCACCCTCAGCCAGCAGAGTCCACTGAGTCCCCTGGCAGCAGTTCCTGCTGAACTGACCAAGTGCCTTATGAATAGTGTATGGAAAACAGCAGTCACCTCCAACCACACCAGCTACAGGCCCACTGGGACATTGCGCTGTGCCCTACATCACTCACGCGTTTCTGAAAAGGATGTCCTAATGGCTCCTAGAAAATGGATTAAGGTACTTCTTGATAGCATCGCTTCCCCCATTTCAAAACTGGCCCCGAGGCATGCATTACAGTTAATTATCGATGTGTGATGTTTTTGCTCTTTTACAAAAAGCAGTTGTGCAACCAAACTTCTGCTTTGTTATTTGGAAGAAGCATTTGGCTGCTGTCACCAGATTACAGCTAATTTGTGCATGGTGAGGGCAGTAAAAGTGTGATACAGAAAAGGTTTACAATGGAATTAATGTAGTGGAAAGGCGTGATGCACAATGGAAGCTATTTTTTTTGCAGCCTTGTACAGATGCCAGTGTACAAATTCAGCTGTTAAAATAATCCGATTTTAAATACGGCACACATGCTTTGTCCCTTTCTGCTTGTTTGTTTCTTTGGTTACATAAAATACATATCATTAAGGCCACAATGGCTCTTGGTGATGTCAGTTAAACCATTGGTGTGTCATAGCTTCTAAATCTGTCTGTCTTTTATTAAGCAGGTAACAGACGTACTGGTCCAATTTGAGGGCCAGCTCCTAATGCCCTACCTGTCTTCCTCACAGACCAGGAGATGGGTACTTACTGCCAGATGGACCAGACATCACTCCCAATACTACAATTGAATGCAGTATTAAGGACAATGTACTGACCCAAGGAGATGCTTTATCAGGAGATGTACACATCGTGATACCAAGATAATACATTTATTGGCAGCTATTTCTGCAAGGCTTAAACTGAAAGACAGGAGAGCAAGGTTTGTACGTACAAGAGAGGAAGAGAAATAGCAGACTAAACCAACATTAGAGATGGTGTTTTTCAAGTGTGTGAAGACCCTTTGTGAAGTCTGGATGCCTCAAATCAAAGGGATCTGTGTCTGCTTCATGGGACTTGAGCCATGCCTGTTTAACCTGATTCTTAGATGCACAGGTTGACTTGGAGTTATCTACGGTGGCAGCTAAAAGGTAAAACAACCTATCCAATGTAGCTGATGGAGGCTCGTATCCCCTTCTCATGGATCTGGCACATGGGCCAGGAAGGCTGCAATGGGCAGCTGAATGGTTGCCCTACTCTCCCTAGGAACAGCCATTTCTACAGGGGACATCTGACAATGTTGCTTGTTAATACAGTACTCGTGTCACAAGTGGCAGGCACAGCAGTCGTGAATGGTCATTCCTTACTCATCACCCTTAAAATACATATTTTTCTTTAAAAACTGATATAAGCTACTTAGGCAGCATTAGGCATATTTATTTTATATAGCTTGTTGGGGAGGTGGTTTTAAGTAGTTTAAGTCATACTCTAATTTTAATCTATTTTCTGCAAGAACCTGTGTTATATTTTTACTTGTTTTCTGCACCAATTAGACTTGAGGTGAGGAAAAATTACAAACTCTTTTACTAAATTTCTCTGTTACAGAGCTAAGTTCAATGCTTAGCTCAGCTATGTCTGAACTGTGTGATCAACAAAGGCAGCATTCAGGTCCTCAGGTATTTAAAGGGTATTTCATCTGTCAATGAAGGAAGAAAGGGAAAAAGAAATAATATCTTAATTTTTAAAAAGCTGTCTCTTCCTCACTCCACCTGATTCATCACCTTGATGTACTATGCTTAATAATGAGACTATTTTCTTTAGAAAGCAGCATTACTATTTTTCGCCAAAACCCAATGACTTTTTTTTATTCCACAGGCTTCAGCTGCCCATTTTAAATATCTCTGTAGAGAGCAGATATCTGTTATAATTCACCATAACACCAGGTAATTCCTATTCAGAATATGTGATTTATAGCTAAGAGATCTGACAGCCTGCTGGACTAGGAAGAAGCCAAACTAAACTCAGCAGAGGTTGTGCAAATTGTTAACTTATGGGACTGTATGTGTCCCAGGGACTATTTTCTCCTCTACTTCACCCTTTTTAGTTATTACTTTTTTGTTGTGACTTACCCTCTTTCTTATTGTAAGCTCCTTAAAGCAGGGATCAAGTCTTCCTAGTAGTTAACACAGTGCCTGGCCCATCAACATCCAGACTCCCCTTGAGTCTATTCTGTGCTATCAAAATCATGGAGCTGTAATACCACCCCCTGCCATGCAAGCAGTGTATGTTATTAAAAGCTTTCAAAATGCTTTAAAAAGGAACAAATTATGTTACTGAGGTGAGGAAGAGGCCACAGAAAAATGCCACAGACTGCCCAGTAGGCTAGTGATAGAGCTGGGCTTAGACGACACTGCTTCTCTGATGTGCAATAGCCATTGAGCCCTATTTGCCTCCTGTAAGAAGATAAAGGCAGCAATTCATGCTGGAGACACTGAGAGTGCAAGAATCACTCCCTAGCAAGTCCACAGGCACTAAGGTGATTTGTTTCAGTGGCTGCCACCCATGACTGCTTTTGCGAGAGGTACTGAACAAGGGCATGTTCTCCACTCCTACAAGTAGCTCTGACTCATCACAGGCATCAAAACACGCTGAGTAACATAAAAAAAAAAAAAAAATCCAAAGCCTACATTTACATGTATTGCATTCACTGAACTGTGCTCACCTATTTGTGCACTGACCAAGCTCTTTCTGCCTGCAGTCGTGCAAAGGGACCATATAGCAGAGAAGGGCAGATCAGAGTCAAGTCCTATTTGGAATGAAACAAACCGTGTGGATCGTTCCTGAAAAAATACTCTTGCTCAGCCGTACTGCTGGGCACAACGTACATCACTCCAGTTATGCAGGAGTCACTTTCGCACAGGACATGAACGCACACTTTGGCTTTCTGCATCTCTTTCAGTCATTAGCAGAATTACAGCCACATGTCCACACACCAGGCAGCTCTTTGGAAGGGAAAAAAAAGTACTGGTGCTTAACTGATATACAGAAGCAATAAAATTGATGGACTATCAAAAGCCAGTCATAATTGCTTTGGATTAACACCTCTGCTTTGTCTCTAATCGTCATTAGTGATTGCATTTGGTCCCAACTCCAGTCCTGCATCTCTCTGTAGGGTGGCACTTAGAGCAAGACGCCAGATTCCCCTCTTCTATAGTGCTGGAAAACTGGGATACAGGCAGTCCTTGGGGCTCTCCAACTGAGCAGAAACAAAGCTTGCATGCTTTGACTGGATCACGACAGCCAGACAGTGACTTTTTTTTTCTTGTATATTATCTTTTGAGCCTGGCAAATTAGCTTACATGCAATAGGGAATAATATTATCAGGAGACCATTCAGTTTTGGCTACTGTAGGGTGTGGAAATCACACACTGTGTTAAAAGCTGCATAGTGAAAATGATCATCAGAATTATTTTAAACAGATTAAGCTATTGCTGATCATTCATTCTCTCTGAATTGAACAAAGCTTTAGTAACTGTCTAAAAGAGCAAAAGACTTCAAAATCCTCCATTTTTTCCTTGAGCAACTTAAATGAAATCTGAGCTGGAAGATAAAGATGTTACAAAAAGACACCTCTTCGTATAAGCAGAAAAGACTTGAATGGGTTAAGCCATATCTGGCTGAGTCCCAACAGACATAAAAATCACCTGTGCCTGCTCTGAAATAAATCAGTGTCCTTTTCTGCTGCTGCCGTTGTCTGGAAATAATGCAAATGCAATGGGCCTGCAGTGACATTGTGCCGCACTCGAAGGATACACATAATAAATTGTCCCCTAATACTGTTAAAGAGACATTTTCGTCTTACTCAGTAGCTTTTGAGGTTGAACTGTGCTACTTACTAGTTGAGGACTGTGATATGGTGTCATGCCATTCTGCTCTATTATTCATTTAGCCTCTTATTGCTTATATACACATTTGGTTCTTGAGTCTCAAAAAGCGTTTTGCTGCTTACACTCAAAGACAGCGTGTTTGCTGGCACGCAGAAAAAAAGCAGGGAGTTTTCTTTCCACTTTGTTGCTGTTGTTTTAATCATTTCTCTTCAATAGCAGCTGGAACAGATCGTAGATTCATATGATTTGGTTCTACTGCATTCATCACTGGGAAAAACGCATGGCTGTGTTAAAGGAGGACAGAAAGAATTTGTCTGCCCAGCGGGAAGCTATTGCTGTTCCATAATTGTTTGCTAAAAGGAAGCTGGAATAAAAATGGTGGTAAATGGGTATCTGTGTCAATCCAATCCATCAAAATGAGTTTAACTGACTGGGGAGTCACAGCTTAGGAGCTGGATGTGAAAGCTGACAAATCCAAGATGAAAGGAAATAATTAATTACTTACTTTAAATATTTTTAAGCTTAAAAATTAGATCTGATTGCATCATCTTCTGCACACACAAAAAATTAGTAGAACTACCAGCAAGGCATTTCCTAATATCCAGGGAATAAAGTCAAGTGAGCACAACCATATAAGGACAGTGATAAGTAAGAGTTTAAACTGCAGAGCATAGTTGTATTTGGTTTTGTTTGTTTGTTTTGTTTTTTTTTTTTTACTTAAGCATCATTAAACTCCCCATATGCCCAGTGCTGTGCTAAAATTGGCCTCTGTCTTGTACCAAGTCAAATAAGCAAATATTTGTGTATCCCTACAGAGAAACAGCTCAGAGAACTGATCCTGCTAGAAAATTACACAGTAAAAGAAAAAAAAAAAAAAGAAAAAAAAACAAACAAAAAAACCCAAATTACTTTCCCCTGGGCTGGCTGCCCAATTCTCTTCATGCTTTTGCCAGAAAAGGATGGCATGGAGCTGAGAACAAGTGCCTGTGCAGAGCAGATCCCTTAGTATTGCAACCCATTGCCCACTCACCTCTCAGTATCCAGGATATTTTAAATGAATAAAATGCCTGTCTTGGCACCTTTCTGTCTCATTTTCATGTGTGAACACAACAGACAAAACAGAGACAATGAAAACCACTGAACCAGAGTAGTAGCAGAAGGGATTTGGCTTCAGGCACCAGTGCTGTAAAACTTGTAAGCAGGATGGTTAAACCCATTAGTCATCTTCTGTACTTGTTTCACAGGAGAGGGAGTGATAGCTGAGTAAGGGCTAATGCATCAATGTTCCTCAGATGTAGCTACATTTTGGGCTGAGATTCCTGGATTACAAAGCTAGAGGAAACCCAAGGCAATCACTTACCCTGACCATTTGTACACCACAGACCACAGGACTTGCTTGGCCAATTCCTGCTTCAAGCCCCTGATCTAGGACTGAATGGTAATTTTTCAATCTGTGGCCCATGGACCTTGGAGAATTATGTCCACAGAAACTACAAAACCTGCCATTAGAAAAGGGGTTTATATACACTGTACAAAGGTGTATCATTCCCCTTGGGAAATTCCCAGGGCATTGCATATCAAAGACAGCCCAAGACCACTTACTAGAGCACAAATCTTTTATAACACCTCCCAATATTGACCTGAAATTTTGCACTCCTACATCAGGTAGTCATTTGATGTTACCTTGGTTTTAATTGCCATATTTCTAGTCCAATTATACCTTGCTTCAACTGCCAGCCATTCGATCTGCTATAACTTTGTCTGCCAAACTGAAGAACCCTCTATAATCATGTTTCTGCTCTCTGAGTAGGTGCTTACAGACCAGTGAAATCACCCTTTATGCCCTCAATAAGCTAATCAGACTGTGCTCCTTGAAACTTTCACAATAAGGCATGTTTTGTGGCCCTCCAAAGCTTCTCAGTGCTCTTCTCTGAATACTTGCTAATTTCTTAATCGTTCCTGAAATACAGAGCTGGACACAGTGTTGCTGTGGATGCTGCACCATTCAAGTAAAGATGTAACAGATGCTCTCAGCTTCATGCTGAGATGTTGATATTCATATTTACCAGTCTGTATTTAGCATTTCAGCTAAAGTGTCTGTAGCTCATGTTCAGCTGATGATCTGATATGACCCACAAGTCTTTCCAAGACCTACAATTTTCCCAGGACAGAAGCCTCATGCTGCAGAAATTACCTGCATTCTTTGCTTTTCATTGTAAGACATTGTATTTGGTTGTTCAGACTTAATTGAAGTTATGCTCTTTGCTTCCAATCCTTGTTGCAAAGCCATTACCATTAAGAACCCATTCTGTCTTTAAGGTATAGTCACAGAAGCTGTACAAAAGTTAAAGCTTCACTGTGCAACCTCTCCAGATGCCTCCAGCACCATTCACTTCATGCTCTCCTCAGCATTGCAAACACTTCACATATCCCCAGTCTTTCTGGAAATAATTCGTATGTTCTGTTTATAAAAAGTAGACCACAGGTACTGATCTTCTGTAGGTAGGCCTGATGTAATTTTACAGAAAGAATTTCTTGATATTTATTAAATGTGTGTTTGCTTTCAGAACTCCAACCAACCTTGATTTCACCAATAAAATCTGGTAAATAAGAGCAGGATCAATATTATACATGGTTACCTGGGGGAAAAGAAAATCTTTTTGCTTATACCCGTCAAGGATATTCACATTTACAAAATCATCAGACTTCGGAAATTCTCTTATTTCCCATATGGCTTTACCTATATGCCCCTGAGATGCAAGGCATGAAAGAAAAAGAGAAACCCTAAATCTGCTCCTTGTGGTTTTTCCCTTGTGTTAAAGGAAGCAGCAATAATATTAAGCTGGCGTCTGTCTCCCAAGGTCCACAAAGATTTAGCCTGTGGCTCAGGGCAGGATCTTTTGATAGTATTTCATATTCATTTTGAGAGTACTGGGACATGACACGGGCCACACACTTCACAGGCTTGCGAAAACACCTTGCTTATGTATGGCATTTCTGCAATGCGTGATGATCCTTGCTTGCTGGTAATCTGGCCACTACCTACTCAGAATGAACTACTTACTTCTGAATCTTTCCCAAGGCACAGCTTTCTACAGGACTGTCCATCTTCACACAGGACTCGAGAAGGATTAGCACTGTCACATACAGAAAAGAATTATGTTGAGAAGAGTATTTTCCTGGTCAGTTTAAAATTTAGTCTCCAGACATTATGACCACAAAGCCATGGCAAATATTTTTGTACAATGCTCTGCTGTTTAGGATTTCTTTTTGTTCTCTGAAAGTGGCAGAAGTACTTTTATTCTTTATATCTTTCTATGCTGTGCAAAATTACTGAGGAGAGTAAAATTCCCTCAGTGAATTCGGTTTCTAAGTCACACAAATACTTCTGAACATCCTCCACCATGGAGATGTTTTCAGAAGATGATAAACTGAAAAGAGTAGATTAAACTAGGAGCTGAATCTTCAAGAATTTCAGCAACTCTCAACACAAGCGTCTGAAATAAAGAAGCTTCTTTAGCGTTAAAACTAACTCCTATCAGCACTGAGAAATTTATATCCAAAATTACCATGAAAACATAGGAGCCTCAAATTGAGGTATATAAAATGAATACATATTGTTCTCCCTCTAGAAGAGGTTCCCATCAAGAGCCCTTCCAGACAGTACAGTGTTTGATCCTCCACCTGGATATATGCAGGCAGATCCCACTGCTAACAGGGAGCCCTATGGCGAATCTGTGGTTTCCTCTGGGCAGAAGTGTTTCTGTCTAACTGAACCCTTTTCCATGACTGAGACCTCCATGAGTCTGAAGCCTGTCCTGTGAATTAGTTTGCACTTCACAGAGATGATCCATCTACAACCTCCAAAGAGTAAACACAGGATTAATAGCTTCAGCAAATGAGGAATGAAGTGTTAAGAGTGATCCAACAGGTAACACAGGGTGACAACCATGTATTTCTCTAGCCTTGGGCCCGTAAATGACAGGGAATCTCTCACCCGTGGGCCACATACAGTCCACAACACCACTTCACAGAGTGTGCAGGCACCTTACTTCTTTCTGCATTATTATGGGGTAGTACTACGGTGCAGACAAAAGTCAGCCAAGCACATTTTCAAGGCTGGTTTAGCCCTCTACTGAAATAATCATAGAATCATAGTATGGTTTGGGTTGAAAGGGACCTTAAAGATTGTCTAGTTCCAGCTCCCAAATCTCTGCTAATGCCCTACTTTGTGATAGCTCTCTAACATTTAGGGCTAATTAGTAACTCTTTCTATATGGAACCATCACATGAAATGCAATCACCAAATAATTATGCCAAGGAATAATTTGGCCAACTGGATAAATAATAGAATCATAGAATCATTTAGGTTGGAAAGGACCTTTGAGATCATCAAGTTCAACCCTTAACCTAACACTGCCAAGTCCACCACCAAACCATGTCCCTAAGCACCACATCTTCATGTCTTTTAAATACCTCCAGGGATGGTGACTCAACCACTTCCCTAGGCAGTCTGTTCCAATGCTTCACAACCCTTTTGGTAAGAAGATTTTTCCTAATATCCAATGTAAACCTCCCCTGGTGCAACTTGAGGCCATTTCCTCTTGTCCTATTGCTTGTTACTTGGGAGAAGAGACCGACCCGCACCTCGCTACAACCTCCTTTCAGGTAGTTGTAGAGAGTGATAAGGTCTCCCTTGAGCCTCCTTTTCTCCAGACTAAACAATCCCAGCTCCCTCAGCTGCTCCCCATAAGACTTGTGCTCTAGACCCTTCACCAGCTTCGTTGCCCTTCTTTGGACAACATAGATCTTGTTGTACTTTATTATTTTTAAACACACAATCTTACAATATAATTGCCAGTTGCATTTCTGGCTTTACACCTTTCTGAAGAAAACCCGCAAGGAACCAGTATTTCAGGCTGCAAACCCATGGAGACAGAGCCTGAGGAGACACTATCAAGAAGCAAGGATACCACAGTCACACACACACAGGCACAACAGAGATGAGGAAGGATTTTTGATCTTCAGTCCAAGCTGGTCCGTGGCCAAGAACCTTCTGCTTTTCTAGAGGAGGTGATGAGTCTCCCCTCAATATAAAAAACCACCCTCACAATCTACCTTCATATCACAGCCTCTGAAAAAAGGCAACACTCCACCCTCATTGCTCTCGCTTTAATCCACACTCTTTGAAAACCCAACACTTGCACTACTGCAGTTTCTTATTCATGGCACCATTTACCTTCTCAGCCTTCAATTCACCAGAGTAAGTTCCTCACCACTTTCTAGCATTGATCCCACACTCAGAGTCAAGGTCAGATTAAGACAAAGACACTGATATATACAACAATATCCACATGTATGTACAGAAAGCCTGAGACAGTTGCCCAGAAGGGGTGAAATACCTCAGTTTATCTCAAACGATGTTAAATCTTGGACTTTCCCTGGAAGTCCAACCAACACCATTTTCCAGAAGACTTCTGCTTTGAGTAATTATCTCCTAATGTTACTGATTTTACTCCTAAATAATCACTCTGTGGGTGAAATAAGACATTTCTGCTGCTTTCTCCCAAAAGCAAGCTCCTCCATGTAGCAGAAAGCTCTTCAGGAAAATCGGCTTGCTTTATCACTGTTTCTGCAGATTTATGGAAGGGAATAGTAGCAGACAAGGAGCCATGGGCTAAAAGAGTGTGGTGACATGCCAGAAACACCTTTTCACGATGCTTTGCTAAATTTGTTGTTGACCCTAAAGCCAAAGTTTTGAACCATGTAATCACTGAGGTCACTGAAACACACGTATCATCTTCATAGTCCCTGTTCCAAATCAGTGGCAACAGCTGGACTCTCCAAAACAATGTTTCGTCCTCAGAATCATTAAAAATTTTAAATCAGTTTTCCAAAGATTTATTTTCCAAAACACTTTTCTTTAAAAAGCTTTTGACTCATAGAGAATGTGGAAAGCACTCAGCTGAGCAGCATCAGGACAACATATATTAATCTGAAGAACTGCATCAAGCCGAACGGAAGGCATGGCCAGAAAAACAAAACAAAGCAAAAACACTGTACTCTGAACAAACTGGACTTCAGAGCAAATATTTAGGAATGTTTGCTGATATGTCACTACTTTCTGCCTTTTTGGAGTCAATAAGTCTTTTGCACAGGTCAGAATAGGGCTAAAACTTCTGTTTAGCTGAGCTTTTACACACTTGCCAAAATGATCAGTTTAAGCACTATCTAAGATCTTGAGTACGTTTGTAAAACGCAGTCATTAGCTGTCTTTAAAGTGACCGCAGACTGGGAACACAAAGTCCAAACCTGCACTCACAGTTCTGGGGTAGGTTCACTTTTGAACATGGAGAGACCATTTAGTCTCAGTTTTAGCACTGACCATAATTTCATTATTCTGAAATCAATGGGAGCATCACGGGCAGCTTTAAAATGTTCCTGGTTGGTGTTGACACTAGGAGCCTTCAGGAAAACATTCAGGGATAAGTCTACAGCCTTTTGCAAGCAGATAAAGTCTTGCTCTGCCAAAGGTACAAGCTGACTCTTGGTTGTATTAACTCAGTGCAGAGTCAGTATATGCAAACTCTCAGACAACTTAGCTCAGTTTCAGAAACATGATGACTAGAGCTACAGGGCTTCCAGTTTGCTAACAGTACAGTCAGAGCAAGCTTACACTTGTCTGGCAATACTTCAGGGACTACTTCAAGAGAGGATGCAGTTACATCTGAAAACCTATGCAGTTGCACCTGCAAACCCTGGATAACTTTATTATTTCTCCCCCAAAACATAGCTATAATGGCAGAAATGCAATTCTGCTTTGTCACAGTAAAAGCACTAATGAACTTACAAGTGATGTTACAAGACCTCATGAATCAGGTATTAGTCCTGCAAAATGCAGGTGTTTATGCACCATGAGTGTTCCCAGCAATTCTAATAGCAAATTCAGCATGTTTGTGGAACATCTGTGCTTCAGAATTCAGGAGAAAAGGGTTTACCACAATGCCATGTACAACCATTTCTTGCCTTTTTTGTTGTTGTTGCTGTCTCCAATAGTCTATATGGAAGATGATAAAATATTTTTATCATAAGCAAAAAACAGAAAATCAGATCAACCATTTTACTAACTAGGACAATAACAAAAGAACAAAACTTAAAGGCCAAGAACACATAAGGCTGAATTTCACCAAAAAGCAACTTATTTTCTAGTACAAAAATAAAAATACATCTTATTAAATAAGTAAGTGGGCCTAAGGAGGATTAAAGGCAAAGGAGAATTAGTAGACAACTTATTTTTTGTAAAAAATAACATGTTCTTGGTCCCAATTGGGCTCAGTTTCTTTCATCAACAATTCAGCCTGAACCCAATACCTGCATGTGAGCCCTTGGTTAAGGTCAAATACCTATATTACACTGCCCTTCAAGCAATATTGAATCGGTAAAGTATCTTTTCAGCTACAGTTATATTAGATATAGCTATTGACTTCCTTCTTTTTTATTGCACTATAAAACATGCTGTAGTGAAAATAAAGGTTTACTTTGCAACAGAGAATTCACAGACATCTATTACTGCTGACTCTTCAAATCCTTGGACATGTGTCTTGCTGCCTGTGTTGATTGAGATATTCTGAAAACCAATTAACTGTCCTTCAACCAGCGCCTGACTTGTATAATTAGTGCAGTGAGTTTCATGTATCTGTGTACAGTAGATGCTGAAATAGTTGTCTGTGACCCTTTGTGTATAATCAAACTATTAATAAAAGGTTAGGTTTCTTTCTTTCCTGCTTTCAGAAAACAGGCAGAAAGCTGCCATTCTCACAGAGGCTTCAGGAGTTGGCTGCCTCTTTTTGATTTTAAAGATAATAGTGTCTCATCTTGATTCATCCCGCTCTAACAACTGAAGATCCAAGTGTTCTTTTGCCAAATACTGAGGTAGCTTTGAGACTGATGTAGCATCAGGAACAAGCAATTATATTCACTTTTATAAGCCTCAGGTAGAAGGTTCGACAAAAGAAACGTTCTATGATCCTCAAGCAAATAATCAGTGGCAAAAACAGGTTCAGATTTTAAAATTCCACCTTGTTCCTAAAGTGCTCTACAAAAGAAATCATCTAAGACTATTTCACAGTGATATTTTTCAGATACCTGAAAGATGCCTAAACTGCAGAAAGATCCTTTTTACACTCAGCCGTCTCATCTCTGTTTTCAACATCTCAACACTGAGATGCAAACTCCCCTGTGAAAATCTCTGGCCAAGTTAAAAAAAAAAAATCCCAATAAAAACCAGCACTACTACCAAGGGGATATACAGGGAAGAAAGATGTTCCATGGTATTTAGCCTCTGAAAACATTCAAACACAGGCAGGTCAGATAAGCCTATGTTTTCTCTGTGGGCATTTTTCTTGCCTGGGTGCTGCAGATCCAGGCAGAATCTCAGATTGCTGCAAAAATAGAGATTTATAGTATTTGTGTACCTAGATCACAAACAGCTTTCATTGCCTGCCTGTCATAGAGGCACATACAGGCCTGATGACCGAGATGTATCACAAAAGCACATATTGATGATTCCTATCAGGGAAGGACGAATCAGATTTGCTTCTCCACTGAGTAATATCTGGTGAGGTCTATCCACAAAATACAAAGAGTGTCCCAGTGCTCTTGTCCCCTAGAATCACTGAAGAGCCAGGAACATTTGTGCAGAGATCCAAGCTTAATTGCAGGAGACCCCCTAATAACAGTCAAGGAAACAACATAGGAAGTGGGAAACCTGAAAAATGCTCCTAGTGTATCCCTAGGGCAGAGGAGCAGAAGGTAATGTAATGTAACTATTCTAGACCTAAAGATTTGCCACAGATGGGCCTGTCTGGTCTCCAGCAAAGTCAGAGTAAGAACTGGTCAAGAGGAAACTGGTGTGAAGGTGTCCAAGTTGGACAGGGGATTAAATCTTTGCATGCTTCTAATGCTTTACTGAAGAGTTCTCCTTCATTTAGAAGCAGGGCAAGGACATGTGAAGAACTAGAGTATGGTCTCGTCCTTTGTAGTAAATCTAGCAATCATGAATCAGCCCTGAATTGACGTCCCTGAAAACTGTAGGTTTTTGCTTACAGGACAGGTGCAGAAGGTTCAGTAGCAACAGGGGCTCCTGGGTCACCTTTCTAGGGGCAGCAAACCTCACGCTCTCCATGTTTATGAAGAGAGTAATTGAAAAACAACCAAAAGCAGAGGGCAAGGATGGAGAAGATAAGAGTGGGGAGTTTGAATTAAGAGCTAAAAGCACGCATGGGTCCAAATCTCAACCCTTCCATAGAATTTGTGAATGAATCAGGCAAGTTCACCCATTTCTTTTTCTGTCCTCTGGACTGTCTGTTTGAAACCAGCAGGCACTTCTTCTCCATATGTGTGTATGCTGGTACACAGAGCAAGTCTTCCAGTACTGCAAAAATTATACAATTTAACCATATAACAAGTGTTAATTTACAGTAAACTATCAAAGTTAAACCAGGCAGGGTAGGTCATCTTTCGAATACTGTCACTCACATACTGAAGTGGCTGGGACCAGACAGCATACTGGCCCCCATGGCAGCCCGGTATAAGAGATACTACTACATACTCCCAAGTAATCCCTCCGCCCTTACAGTGGGCCACGCTCTCAGATGCAAACACTTGCCTGCTGGATTGTTCCAGAAAGGGAATGTTTGTGTGAGAGGGGAACCAATACTCTAAAATTAAGCTGCCATTTGTGTTTTGACAAGGCTTTGAGAACCTCATTGTATGGGGAAATTATAGCCTGGTGAAACAAAAACAGTGAAGAGAGAGGGAGAGAAATGCCAAAGATGACACTTATTATGATCTTTCCGCAGCTAAGTTTGCCATTTGGGTCTGTCACAATTTGCATCTGCATTTGCATTTTAATTTTTCTGTGAAAACCTTTGCATTGGAACAAATCCAGAAGGAGCAGGCATGAAACATGCATCCACACATGGATACAGGTCTTGGGTGGATTCCTAATCTTTTCCAATGGGAAGAGTTTGCTGTAGGCAGAGTGTCTGAAGATGAAACTATCTCTTTCTCCACTCATCTCAGATGAGTCAAGAGGGCCCTTGTGGTAGGAACTGCAGATGAGCACTCACCTGCTCAGGAAACCAAACAACTTATATCTATCAAAGATATCTAAACAGGAATTTAGGGGGCCTAATTCAGGTATCCACCTTTAAAAGTACATAATTACATATTCTCAGTTGAACCACAGCAATGCCAAAAGGCCACAGTGTAGATCAGCAACCTCTCCTGCCAAGCCCTGTGTTAACCGGAGAGTCAGGTCTTGCCCCAAACAGTTTACAAGTCAGGTAAAGGAAATAATCACCATCTTGTTTTTCTGACATGAAACTGAGGCCCAAGGCCAAACAGAAGAGCTGACAATTGAAGGAAGGTCACTCATTAAAAATAAATACCAGGCTAACAACTTAAATCAAGGCACTCCCCTTCATTGAACATCAACTCACTGATTATCAGCTCAAATTCATGCTCGATTTTCATTCCTCGACCACAGAAGCTGCCTTCAATGCAGTTTACGTGGGAGATTTATCAGACCAGAGGCTGAAAGTGAATACCCTGTCTCCTTTCTCTCAGCATCTTCATAAGAGCACGTTCCTTTGCCTCTGTACCAAGCACTAACCTCTCCACAAGAAGGGCATTTATTGACACCGACCATACAAACTGATACGATTAAGAGAACCTTTTGCAAAAGGAAGTGCTTTGGGACGTACAGCCGTGTTGCAGTGTTCAGTCCTAGGCTGTGGCACTCCAGGGACAGCTACACTATTGGGACAGCATCCTGAAAATTGGTTTTGCCTCACAAGCCAGACTACAATAAGTCAACCTGGATCCACTCTGTTCAATAGAAATTACATCTAGCTTGAGTATGAGAGGATTGAGACTGATGGAAGATAATGATTTTTGCTTCAGTGAAACAGTGTTGAGTTGCAGTTCGCTTAGCGGGTATGAATTTGATTGCTGTCAAAGACAAAGGGATGTTTTACTAAGTCATAAACAGATGAGAAACTCTGATTTACAGCCTCCTAATTCTCACATTACAGAACAGCTTAAGGGGGTCCTTTAACAAAAAAAAAAAAAAGAGGATCCCCTGGTCTTTAGGTATTCCTCTCCACCAAGAGTGTCTTTGATGTGGGCAAGCGGTAATTCCTGGGAATTTGCAAGCTTCGCTCAGTAACCCAGATCTCTAAAACGATCCCAATCAAGAGAAAAAGTCTTAAAAAAATAATAACCTCATTTAAAAAAAATAAGTCAAAGGGGGATGCTTTTGCTTTTTAACTCAGATTCCTTACTGAAGTGGGAGAGAAGTAATCAGACAAATGGTTAAACCTGCAAAACCAAATCGGAGACAGCCTTCACAAAGAGGAGGGTGGGAAGGCCCAGCAGGGAGATAGCTTCATTTGGCTCAGCACTTTTCAGAGCAGTTCATCTGATCATGCCCTCAGCAAAAGAAGTGGGAGGGATTTTTTTTTTAAATGCCTGTGGGACCTATTTATGAGCTTGTATTCTTAACATACTTGAAAAACACTTGGGTCTTTAAAATACCACCCAGCCAGACTGAAAAGTCAAAATCAAGTAACTGTGGATAGAGAACAGTACCACCCCAATTAACAAGGCTATTACCTTCCTTTAGGAAGAGAAGGAAAAAACAGGCTACGGGGAGGGAAATTTGTGAAAAAGTCAGTTTTTATAACTCAGAGCTGCATCATCAGACAGGAAGAACTGCAGAAATTGGACACCCAGCATCAACTTAACTCTGCTCCTTTGTGTATCTCTAAATAAGGTATCTAAGGTATCTCTTTCTGTTAATTAGCACCAATCAGTTAGTTACTTAGCAGAAAGACTGTGTTTCTATTGCATATACCTCACCTCCACAGCAGGAGGTAAAGGGTTAAATGATATAGGACACAGTTTCCTTTTTTCTATGATAACTAAGAGCTGCAATATAATTGCCTGATTTGCTCTATTTCATTAAGGCTCCTTTTCCTTCTACTTCAAAAGGTTAATGCCACTCATATTTCCTTTTTTTATTGTCTGGCTTCACATAATGCCATGGGACAAGACAAAATAAGCAGTTGCCTCAACAAACTATAATTCATCGCAGCAGAACAACGACCGGCTGTAATTCAGTCTATTTTTAAATCCAACACGTAATGAAAATCACTAAAAAGAATACATTTCCCAGAGCCAAGACAATAGACCTAAAATGTGTAATAATTACCACTCTGGCCCAAGTGATTCAGGCTCTAAATTGTTTTATGACTGCGAGATCTGTTCGTAGCAATAAGCCCCGTCCATTGGTACCCACTTAACATCTTTATTATTAACATGTGTTTCTTGTACCATCTATGTTTAACCACAAGCTAAAAGCACCATATGCCTGCTTAGCAAAAATCTGTGCCTCCCAACTCACTCCCCACCAGTTCAGGACACTCAGAGGTAACATAAATGAATTCATTGTCTAAAAAGGGAAAGTCTGGCAAAAAAAAAGACAAGGAAACTGCCTTGGCATGGTTTGATACATATAGCCATATTTATGTACCAAAGAAAGCAGGCTGTAGATCAAAAAACATCCACCCTGGGCAGCTGCCTCCCTGCACCGATATGAAGTGGCACACAGCGATTGATCTCCACTCCCTCTCTTTTACAGTAACATTCAGTGATCTTCGGCAAGACCCTCTGCGCTGCACAAGTTCAAAGTGTGTGTTAGGGCATAATAAATACACAAAAAACATGCTGAATGATCCCTGACAGCCTGCCAAAAAAACCTGCTACTGCAGCAGTGCTTTTTCATAATCTGCATATGCTCTTTCCTTTAATTATTAGCTCACACAATGATCTGATACCTGCCAAATTTTTTAGTACCCACAGTTTTGCATCTTCAGAAATGGCTCTTTGGGGCTGAATGCATCATTTGGAATCAAACATGCTCTAAAATAAAGCAGTCATTTTTCCTAGGGCATTTGAGTGAGTTTCAATGCTACTGCAATCGGCTGGGTCTGAAATTCATTCAGACCTTTGCTTTGATGGACAAACAGGGTGATTTCTTTTCCAACCTCTTAGCTTAATTGAGTTAGCATGAAAGGATTGAAAAGCCCTGACATAGACTTAAAACTCAGCTAGTTTACATGCTTCGTCACTCTAGCCTGGCTATTCTTTGTAGCCCAGTACTGCAAAAAGTCCCCAGTCCAAGCGCCTCTGTGCTCAATACTGTATAGAGTACAGAGGGGAAGGTCCCTGCCCCAGCCTAACAAATCTTTATGAGGAATTCCAGTTGCATTGAAAAAAAATACATTATTTGATATTTCAGGGTTACTTTTGCCTGTCAGGATCTGGCTGGAGGCTGGGAGCCCTCACGACATTTTATGTTCCATGAACCTCTTTTCTTTGACTCAGCGGTGCACAGCACCAAACCAAGGCTATGCACTTCCCTCTAACACTACCGTAAAATTAACACAGGCATTTTCCACCTCTTTTCACTCAGATAAAACTCTCGTCAGCTTATGTGATGAGTTTACATGAGTAAAGAGCTTTGAGAATCTGAATGCATTTTTTTAGGATGAGAGCGAGAAGAGCAGCACAACCGATTGCAAGACAGGTGAGTCTTTATGCATGCAAAATGCCCACTAAGGTGGAGCCTTGCCTTTGTAAGAGCATTAACATCAAGTTCATTCAGAGAATAAACTAGATATAGCAAAATAAGAACAGAGCAGAAATCAATGCAGTTTCCTTACGGTGTGTCATGCCAATGACATTCATTTTAGCCCACTAGTTCATGCCTGCCACCACACAGTGTTTTAGTTTGTTTGTTCAATCTTACATCTCACCTGGACTCCACCATTGCTGCAACACCATGAGGGCACTTCGCACTGGTCAGCTTTAGTCCTCATATCCCTCACTCCTCCCCAGGGAGCAAAATACAACTATTGCTTCCTCAAAATACAACTATTGGCATGCGCAGGTAGACAGATATGAGGCCCAAGAGCTCAAAGGCTCTTAAATGCTGGGCTCCCAACTATTAGCACAGTGAGAGTTAAGCATCTTAATCTTTATGAGGATCTGGGCTTGCACCATGCACCCAAGGTGTTTCTGCAGCAGGCCAGGACACTGAACCTGTCTCTCCTGAGCTCCAGCCAGCCCTCCAGCTACAACCCAGCCACATATTTTGAGGCTTGCATTTGCAGAGGTGTCTATGCAGCTTAAGAGTAATTTGTATTCAGATTATTGCAAAACATCCCTGGAGCTTCATACAAGTGAAATAAATTTTCTGCCTTATCTGAGCTTGACTACAGCTATTGGGCTTTACTGTCCAGTCTTCAGGTACCAGCCAAACTCACAACAGTTTCCAACACACTGTCACCAAACCCTGACATTAAGGTTGTGGCCATGGTCAGACGTCCTAACCACTACATTGAAACTTTGTTATGTCAACCCTTAGAGGCCATTGAGCAAGCCTGCAAGTTCAGAGACTAAGACTAAGACAAAATGAGCTCCCTTCTCCTCACAGCATGTTCCCTGCTGCATTCATGTGAATTGAGAAATACGAGGAGTCAGCTCATGCCCATCTCAGCTCTCCGACTCTTGACTTCTTCCCACCTGCATCCTGCCTCCTGCCTGTCCTCAGAGACAGCTGTGGAAACAGAGACCAGACTTGCTTCCTAGAGAAGGGACCAGCTGCTGGTCTGGAAAGTACAACAGTCCCTGCTGCAGCTTCACCAGTACAACAGAGAGGACAGACAGCTCAGGTGGCTCTGGTTGGGTAAGGATTGACTTCAGGGTGAACACGAATAGGTCAGCCCACCCTCAATATACAGTAAGAAGGTCTGAGGGCCTCATTGAACAGTGAGCGTAAAAAGTACCCAAGGAGGACAGGGCAAAGTGTTGAGTAGCTGGTCACTAAAGGGGAACAGATTATCTTGAACACTCAGCAAGGCAGGTCCCAGGGAGGAAATAATTAGAGGCTGTTACTGACATGAAGTGGATGAACTGAAACTATTTGAGCAACTCTAGAGACTGTTAACCCAAAATGACATTGAAGTTGTTGCCCTTTTCCCAAAAGTCACCCACATGCAGCTTGGTCCGAAATATGACAACTCTTGGTCTACCTGTGCATGGGTACGAGCTTTCTAGAAAAAGAAAAAAGGCTCCTAATAAATATTGCTTCTGTGATAAAGCCAAACTGAACTTGTATTTCAACAGGTGTAGTATCAAGCAATGCAGTACCTAGGTCCTCTGCTTGAGCCAGACCTTAGGGATTGACACAGAAGCTTTGCTGGGTTATGACTTGTGGGCTGAAATTAAAAATGACAAGATAAGAGTCTCTATTTTTCCAGATGTAAGTAGGGCTACTCAAGCACACAGTAAAAGGGGTTTTGGCATTTATATCATATTTTCAGTCATTAAGACTTTGTACTTTGGGTTCTGCTTACAGCAAACCTCAGCTTGACAAAAAAAGATTTTTAAATCAGTGAGTGCCAAGCCAATGATTTCCTCTCTGTGGACCTGCATAAACAAAAAAGACATATGAAATGATGAAGCAGAGTTTGGGTACCTTGAGACTGACTGAGTGTTGCTAATTGATTGTTTTTAACCTTTCAAGCTTTTATGTTTGTCCAGCGATAAATAGTTACTTTTCAATATTTTTGGCTTTTACGTCAAAATGATGAGTAAACATTGGTTTTTGACAGAATACATTTAGAGATGAACCTAGATTATTCTGCTTTTTTGTTATTTGCCTTTGATGATCTGTAGTCTTAAGAAAATAATCCTGTCTATACTTGAATATTAGACCTGGCTTTTCTCCTATGAATAGAAAGAACTTGTTTGTAGTTTGGTTAAACAGTTAATTGAGCACTGAAAAAGAAAAGACAGAAGAACAAGGTGAAAAAGGGAAAAGAAGCAGTAAATACAACTCCCCTCTTCTGACATGCCATAACTAATATTTCAACAGCAATGAAAAACAGAAGTGATGCAATTTTTAGGAAATCCTTCCGGGAAGCTGGAAAACAAGACTGATTTCCTGTATGACCTTGGCCAGTTATTCAGGGCCATGTTCAGGCCACCAACCAGAAGGGCCTAAAATTAGGCATGATGAATCCTGTGATGTTCAAGCAGTTCAGGCCACCTGTTTTGTACCAAAGACTCCCAAAATGACTGATGCAGGGTAGTCACATCATTTAGGTTAGGCAGCTGTAGCCACAGTGGGGAGCAATAGGGCAGTGCACCCACCTTGGGTGTTATGATTTCTTCTAGGGACTCTAAGCAGGAGCTGTGATGTAGCAATGAGAACGTGACACGTTCTTTCCTTCAACACAGACAAAACACCTTTTCCTATCTTGCTTAGGCATTATAAAGATTAAAGTTCTGGTGGTTTGGTGCCGGGGTGTCAGTGACAAAGGTCAGGTAAATACTTGGGAGGCATGGGCTGTAAGTTGAGGTAGTATCTTTCATTAGACCAACTGCTAGAGATAAGTACCTGTACAAATAGCAGGCTATGGGATCATAAATATCCCACAGCCTCCAGTACTCAGCTTGCTTTCACTCTCAGGGATGGAATCACAGAGCCCAGCAGATGCTGACGAAGTCTCAAACAAAAGAAAACGTGTATTTTGCTGCACGATATCTGTCTTATGGTCTCTTCTCCTTGTGAGAACAACCAGAATTGGGTGCTCAAAAGTTTTGCTAAAAACGCTGGTAGAAGGTAGGATTGCTACCTTGTACAGCTAAAAAGGCACTCTGTGCTTTTAGTTTTCCTGTTTGAAGTGTTTCTTAAACTCAGCAGCTATAGCAAAGGCAACAAGAGGAGTCCACTCCATTAGCTCCATCCCCAGACCTCTCCCTGGAGCTCGCAGCGTGGTGCTGGATCACACTGCTTGTTAGCTGGGTCATTTGTTTATTAATACTTTAACATACTTAAAGTAGTCCTAGGCTGCTTGTTAGCTGTGTGCTGCAGCAATAAAGAGTTCCACTCTGCACTATATCAACTCTATTGCTCTGTTTAAATGGTATTTTTTGGTGCTGCAGAGCCAAGGTGATTGTCCACATAATATTCAGCTTTCTCCTAAGCCCTTTATGTTGCTCTCCAAATTATGTGTCAGAGGAGAACTGCTCAGCCAGCTTTCTTTGCACGGGCACTGAGGACCAGCAGCAAATCTGGGATAAAATACACCCACTGACTGCAGGGGTTTGCTTCATTGTATCTGGTATGCCCCATTCCCACAAGGGCTCTAATAACCAAGGCTGCCTCCTTAAAAGTGTGATACTGGCTGGCATGCCCAGTGGAAATATTAGACTGGGGAAAGCCCTAGGGGAGCCTTAACCCACCCTTCCTCTGACCCAGCAGTGCTGGCTGGTACCTACAAAATTCATGCCACGCAGTGGGGAGCAGCCGCCCTCCCCCATCAGCCACACCATTCCTGTTCCTGACCCTGATATTGCTGAGCATCCGTCTGCACGCATTTCACTCCTCGTGATTTTTCTGTGCTACCAGCTTTCTCTTAAGCTTTCCTCTGAAACCTTGTACCTCTCTCAGGGTCAAGATGAAGTCGGCATCATGCATGATTTTGTCTGGCTGGAAAACCTAAGATGCCCAACAAACACCTTCTTGTGCCAGGCACTGTAACAGGAACCGAGTCCTTGCCCTGATGAGGAATCTGTCTGAATGCACAAGACAGGCAGAGGGATAAACATAACAAGGTAAAATCAACGTTCCTGGCTTTCACACCAAGGCAACGGCTAAGCCAGCAACAGAGCCAGTCTCCTTCTTCTCAGACTAATGCCTGACCCATTGACCAGCCAAGAACAGCTCATAACATAACACCGGGAAGCTGCCTTGGATTCTCAATTACGCCCGTAAAAATGACTTGACAAGCACTACAGAATACCAACAAAAGACATTTTTATGGAGGCATTTGTTTACTTTAATAGAGCAAACAGTTTAATTAGATTTTCCTCACACATCAGATAAATAGCATTTCACTCTGTCCTGTTCTGTATCTTGTGAATGATTCTTAGATATGGTTTCCCCAAAGTCATTCCTTAAATTGGAATGATTAACCACAGCCAGGGTATTTTTGCTTGTGTACTAAATGTCAAACTAAAGGCAAAAATAAAATTAAAATTATAATGTCATTTTGTGCTGGTTCCAAATTCAGCCAGCTGGAATAATCTCAATGCCCATGAATGTGCCCATTTTTCTCTTCAGTCAGTCAAAGCAGATGTCTTCATCTGCTTTGCTTGCGAGCACAGAAGCAGAGGGACCTCGGCTGTGCTGTACGGCATGGCTCCTGAAGCCTGCAGCCTCTCCCATCGTGAGCTGTGGAGCATGGTACTGTAAATCCCTCAGGATATATCACTGATCAGAAAGATCAAATTGTACATAGCAGAACAAAATGAAAGAGATGTAATTCACTTCAAGAGCAGCATTGGCTTCCTGCACTTCCTCCCTTTGTGCCTCATTGAGCCTTGGGGAGAAAGGAATTAGGAAGCAAGTAGAGCAATTCTTGAGAGATAAAAGCATCGAGGCCAAAAACTAGGGAAAGATTCAGACCTATGGAGATGCCAAGCTTTTTTCCTCCATTGAATCAGTGCCTTCAGGATCACTTATAAGGACAGGAAATCTCTGTATTTGCCACTTCATAGCACTAAAAGGGAGAGGGACAGTGTCTGGTTTCAATGAGATGCGCTCAGCACTGCATAGCAATATCAGATTCTGTGCATGAGCAGTAAGGCTGGTACAACAGCATGTGCGGATGAATGAGAGGAAATCTCCCTCATGGGGCAGCTTGGGCACCCAGCAGTTTAATTTGCCCTCTTTACATACATGATTCAAGGAAGAAGGAGCAACCCTTGACCAATCATCCCCTTCCCCCATGCACGTGGATTTGGATCCAGTCTTCTGGCAGTAATGTAAGTTAAGCAGCAGCTCTCCAATGAAGCAGAATCCATGGAAAAGGCTCTGTTAGTGTCAGCTTTTCTGGAAGCTGGCTTTTGATAATTCCTCGAACCCAAAAATTTAAATGACGAATTACTTCTTTTTCGTCAGCCTCACATTCAGTGGTGCTAGTTGGCTATGCAAAGCAAAGACAGATTTTTTTACTATCTTGCCAGTACAAATTGACTCCGAGCCTAGCATTGATAAAGTTGGGCTGAGGTTTTTCGGCATCCGATCAGTTCTTAGTGACTGGAAAGCTAGAAACAAACAAAAAATACCCAGATACAGCAGCAGCATGTAAACAGTACATGTAAAATCATTGGAAACAAACCATTTTTACCAATTGTTAAGTTGCAAGACTCAAAGAAGAACT
This sequence comes from Nipponia nippon, assembly GCF_047370975.1. Taxonomy (NCBI): domain Eukaryota; kingdom Metazoa; phylum Chordata; class Aves; order Pelecaniformes; family Threskiornithidae; genus Nipponia; species Nipponia nippon. The sequence continues at coordinate 11,486,620 of NW_028262290.1, read as the reverse complement.
TCTGACCTCCTTTACTTTTTATGTTATAATAATACTGTAAGAATATAAATAACCTGCAATAATGATTTGGGGCTGTTTACCACATTCAGAAAGGTGGGACCAAATAGTATCTCAACAAACAAGGTGCACAGTAATCCTCACTTAGTTGTTTCTGAAAGTTTTCTCATTTTAGCTACTCCAAGGTATATTCCGAGATATACGTTTGTCTTTAACCTTTAGCTAAGCCAGTTTTGTATGGAGAGTTAAGTTGGGGAACCAAAATGCGACACAGATAGTCTGGGACACAAAACCCTTCTTCATGTTTCTTGAACTAATTTACTGCCAGAGGAAATCAGCTGGCACTTATTATGTTCTGAAACTAAAAAGAACAATCTTGGAATAACCACCCACTCAATACAGAAGAGATCTGAAGGAAGAGTTTGTGTGCCTGGAAGTTTATTTGAGCTATGATTTCCCAAATATATCAGTTGGTGTAATAAGGACAGTGCTTCCACTTACAGGCTTCCTCTCATACACTTGGCCCATCATAACTGCAACCATCATTTCTATTACAATAAGGGAGATAGCTCTGATCATCAGAAGTGACATTTCATGTTTTGAATGCTGAGTAGGGTATTTAGCCAGCGAAAGTTGCACTTTTCTTTGGAACCCTTTCAAATTTGTGTTCTTTCATTTTAAACAAATCTATTCTCCCTATCAGCTGCTTGCTATTCAAAGACAGTTTAAGGCAGAACATTCCAAGACAGGTCAGAATCTGAACTTTTCCAGTGACATTTAAATCCTAACCATAAAATTATTGCCATTTTTCAGATCCTCTCAACAATTCAACTCACATTTCTCTCAGTACCTATTGTATCATTGCATTATTTAAAATACAAATGGTTCCTCATTTTATGAATCAGTAGCCCAGTGACATACATCGCTTCTCTGATGAAATGAGAAATTTTCGGCACCACACTCTGACAGCTGGCACACAGTAATCTATCATGGAAGCTGCAGAAAAAAGAACTCTGACCAAAATGCATGGGTGTGTAGCCATTATCTCATGTCAGTAAAACAAGTCACTTTTACTACATGGGATAGCATTGAGTCCCTACAGTATCACTTAGCCTTCAGGCAGAACTGTCAGCGTTTTCCTTTTCTGAAAGTTCCCATCACTGTGTCATTTAAACACCAGGAACGGTATTGGTGCTAGGGAACAATGGACCTACATACAAAATAAGGCACATTGCATGAAAAAACATCAACTAGTCATACACCTCAAAGGTTTCAAAATGATTTGTTTCAATGAAATAAAGATTCCTTTCTTTCAAGACAGCCCAATGAAGACTTCAGCTCAATATGCAGCTATAGGAAAGAAAAAAAAAAGATTAAAAAAACCATTGACTAGACATTGCAAGCATGTGGAACAGCATAAAGAGTAGTGCAAGACACACGATGCATAATAAACCAATTGCACAGACATTCCTGGAACAGGGTATGCAGTGTTTGTTACAGCACTTCAAAAGGAAACTCTGGAATTGTAGGGATCAAAGGAAGATAACAAAAGACAGATTTGATAAAGACAGGGATTGCTTATCTTTCAGAGGGTAAATCAGAGGGACACATGAGAAAAGTATAGAGTAATGAATAATCTGGAGAAGGTAGACCAAGAGTTTCATTTTTTTCCCAGGGCTACTTTTGGGCTAGAACAGTTCAGAAAGGTGGACTGGTATCTGCTCCAGCCCTGAAATGAGCTATGGCCCTCTAGTTCATATGCTATTGGCCTATAAGAACATGGGTATATACCCATCTACTTCAGAAATGAAAGAAAATTCAAAGACAGATGATATTCTTTAATGAATAAGAACATTCAAAATGATAAAAAACAGCACAGAATTAAACTGGGAGTATATAAGAACCTCTGCTCCAAGCTTCAAGACAGCCTCTGTTTGCAAGGCATCAGGATGAAGAATGAAACGGTGGAAGATTACTCTGTGACCTGTACCCTTGGTAGATATCGTGTATGAGCATCCCTCCTTTCTCCATTATCCTGCCAAAGCGCAGAACTGCAAGGTGCAGGTCTGCAGCTGCTGAGGTATGTGTGGATTCCCTCCTTGCTCAAGAACATCCTTCCTCAGAGCTGGGTATTCGATCACACAGGTGAACATGAGTTCACCTCTCCAGGAACTGACTTTATGTTTCAAAAAAAACCACCACGCCTTTCAGCTGGGGAAAGCCTCCATAAATTTCCCTTTTGATTAGGCAGAAAGGAGGGGTTCCACAGAGGGCAATGCAGAGCAAAAGCATAACTCCAGAGCTTCGAAATTCTCCCTGAAGAAGGTTCTCTATTTATATCCTGAGGAGATTGACCTGGGAGGCTGGATGCTAGGAGGGTAGTGAGAATCCACTCAGTGTCTACACACTACAATCATGCTTAGGGTAATTTTTTTTTTTAAATAGGTTTCTTAAAACCTTCATATCAAGTTCAGTCACCTTTGTACCTGAAATTGGGAGTTTCAATCTGGAAGTTGATAACAACTTTAAAAGCAGTACAATAAAGCTTACACTTCAAAAAAGAAGTCAGGGCAATGATTAACAGGATTAATCCCACCAGCATGAAACTAAACAGACAGCAGCATGCTGTAAAGCCCTGTAGATGAAACTTAGCAAGCAGAAATTAATAAACTGAAAATAAACTTCCAGGGCTTAATTCTTCTCTTATTTACAAATGTATAATTCAGAAGTAACTCAAATCAAGCCAGCAGAGTAATGCAGGAGTTGAACATGCAGAGATCAGACCACAGACAACAACAATGTATGGAGAATTAAAAGAAAAACTATCATAATGGCAAAGTCACAAAACCAAACCAGATTTGTATGTGTTTGATGGATTTCCCCCATATCATGTACATTCATTTATTCTTTCTCTATTAAAGATCTCCAATAAACAATATCCCCTGAGTTGATGGGAACAACACAAAGGAAGCATATTGCCACAGGTGACAGTGAGACAGAATTGATCTAGACAGATTTATTCCCAGGTCTAGTAAGAAATTCACAATTACTGCAAAAAGAAAGGAGGGAAAAATTACTTTTGCTTGGGGCAGTTCATGGCTACTGCACTATCCCTTGCCTCTTAATCACTTGCTGCGCCAAAGCAACAATCAATACAGTGTAAAAGAGATCACAGAGGGCCTGAACCAGGTCTCACTAAAATCAGTGGTGGGAAAAAAGCCTTCCCCAGGGGAAGTTCTCCAAGAGCCACAGCACAGGACCTGCAGCCCAAGAGCCAAGACCAAGGTGCCTTTGAGCCACAGTGGTAGTCTCCAATTAGGGCTGCTTCAGAGGGCTGAGACAGGTCCTCAGGGAATGCATCCCAGACAGGACAACATCCCCAGGCCACTTCAGAAGCATAGCACTGCAAGTCTGGCTTTAGCATTGCCTCATCACACTGCTTCCCTGACTGTCCTCCCTGCACCAGGTTCCATAGAGAGCACTTAGAAGACAACCATGGGGTGTCCTTACATGGTGCTTCCATAACAGGGCAGAGAAAAGATCAAAGCTGAGGTATCTGAGGCTCTGTGCTGCTGGGTCTCAGCCCCAGTCTAGTAGAGATGGAGCGGAGACAGAAGATTTCGCACTCTTCAGAGGCAATAGAGAGTTTTAGGAGGGCTGATCCAGGACCACAGCATTACTCCAGAGGACCTTTGGTCATTATTTCTTTGCCATGGGATGTCTGTATAATCTAGTGACAGTCACTTTGTTTCCCTGTGGACTAGATGACCTTTAAAGGTCCCTTCCAACCCAAACTATTCTATGATTCTATGATTTCTACAGAAAGTGTACTGCTACATCATTGTCTTCAGGGAGTGGAGGGGTGGGACAGGGGTTGACCACTAGCTGTCTTAAACTGTGAGCTCCTAGGATTGCAATATGAGAAGAATCTGAGGTTTCTATGAAAATTGCAGGTCAGACCCATTGGAATTTTTGTCTTTATTATTTTATTGCAAATCAAAAAAAGAAAGTTTTTCCCTAAAATTGTGTCACTAGACCAAAGTAAAGTCTGTACTCTGGCTTCTCTCCAGGGCTGATTACAAACCTGGATCTGCAATATAATTCAAAAATGAAATAATTACAAGGCTTAGAGTTGAAGAAAGGATTTTTAATGTTCCACACCCAGCTTTGCTCATGATCCCTCACTGACCTCAGGCAACAAATCAAAACCAGCTTAAACTCCATGTAAGTTTCACATCTGGAGGCATCAAGTCAGCTAGGAACGTTCTTGTAAAGTCAGACTAAAGGTCCATCTAATCCAATTTTGTACTTCCAACCATGGTCAGATGCCCAGGTGAAGGGTGTAAGAATTAAAAAAGCATGTAAATTATATTTCGCTCTGTATAGCTCAGTCTCTAGCAGTCTATGGTTCATGAACTTGCTCAGCAGTGGAAGTATCTTTGCATGTAACAACCTTCAGCGCATCTTTCTTTCATAAATTTATCTAATCATTTTTTAAGCCTATATAAACATTTGGCTCCCACAACCTCTTCTGCCATTAGGCTTTTGAGGTGCTGCTTAAACAGAAGCCACTTCACCGTTTTGATCACCCCCATTGTCCAGTCTGTGCTTGCTTTCTGGTTCTATTGTATCATTTTAGTGATGGCAATACCAAAAACGCACTTTGCTCTCATGACAGTACATACACCACACAGAATATTTTATTCTCTATTCTCCTCTTAAAAATTTGTAACATACAGCTTTGGTTTCTAATAAACATTGAGTTCATTTTTTCATAGAGTTCTTGGAGTTTTTTCTCCCAAGTTCTTGGTTGTAACCCCAAGATCTCATTCTTGATGAGCAATGTCTACTCCATAGCCTGTTCTTCCTAAGTTTTTCTCCATGTGTCTTATTTTATATTTGTTCGTTCTTGTCCAGTATCATGAGAGTTTTTCCTAAATTCTTTACAATGAGCTTTCATTTTACAACTTTTAATAGTTTAGTATCATGAGCAAACTTTGTCATCTTACTGTTTACATCCTTTCCTAAACCAACTATGAAAATACTGAACTGTGCATGCCAACCATGAATGTCTATGGGACACCAGTGGGGCTTTCCACCATTGACAAAACTGACAGCTTAATCCTACCCTTTTTTCTTCTGCCTTTTAACCACTCTTTCATCTATGCAAGGACCTTTCCTTTTATCCTGTTGCAGCTCAGTTTCTTTAAAAGTCTTTGATGAGAAACTTTGTCATGGGCCTTCTAGAAACCTGAGTATCACCTGAATCTCACTTGTCTAGTTGGTTATTGACGCCTTCAAAGGATAGATTTATGATGCACAACTCTATAAACGCCACAGGGACTCTTCCCCAATATATCACTTTTACCCACATGCCTGCTAGTGTTACACTTTATTATAGTTTCTATCATCTTGCCCAGTGTGGATGTTTGATTTACTGGCCTGTAGTTCCCTGAGTTTTCCCTCACATCTTCCACTTTCCATTCCACTGACACCAAAATAGTTTTATGCCCAAGGTTCAACTAATAACCAGTCACAAGGTGTCAGGCAAAATCATGGAATCATAGAATATCTCAAGTTGGAAGGGACCCATAAGCATCATCAAGTCCAACTCCCTGCTCCTCTCAGAACTTAAAGAAGAGTAGATATAGGTTTGAAAATTTTCTAAAAACTCAGAATTCCATTGAAACTAAGGAGTACCTAATGAATAAAGTTATTCCTGAGATTCAGCTCATTTTTTTTCATCAATCTCAGTGAGACAAAGACCAAGTCATTTTTTGAAGAAAATCATTTTTTTAAATATGTATGAACCAAAACAAAACAGCATGGAAGCAAACATCCTTTTTTCTTGCGTTGATTCTGATGTTATTCCTAGTGAAACCAGTAGAGAAATCACCAGCAATCGCACTGGTGAAGAATAAGCCCCTAACTGCTGCCACACGGAAATGCTCGCTGCAGAAGGTGCCCCCGCATCGAGAGGCTGTGCACCTTCCTACACGTACAGGCCAAATTTAGCTCCTGAAGTCAGTGCCTGCTTTCAGCCTAAATAAAAGTGTCTCAGTCTTGCGATCAGTAACCAACTGCACTTGCAGCTCTGTCTCACGTTCTCTGCCTAAACAGCTGCAGTGTTTTAGGATATTCTTGCTTCTCAGCTGTTTGTCACTGCCTGTACAGCGCTATGGGAACATGTGAACCTGTGCTGCTGCTTCCCAGCACCCAGCAGCTTACTGCAAACCCCCTTTTTCTGTGTGCTAAGTTCATATAAAAGACCACGAGCTGGAGCAGCTGGAGCATGGCAGGTTTTCTCTTGCTGTCATGGGGGCAATGACATCCAGAGTAGGTGCAGATGTGAGGAGGGTAATAGCTTCTTAAAACAACTACAACAAGCTATTCCAGAAGTCATCTTGCAGATGGCCTCAGTGCTGAAAAATCAGTCCTTCTTGGCTTTGCTACTGAAATAAAGATCCTGGTGCCTGTCCTAATGGCGCATAAACTGTATAGTTTTATACTATTGCATGTGCTATACTTCCTAGGAAGGTAACAGCACCTGTGGGAGAGTAAAGGTTGGCAGGTTTGGGAGAAGCAGGAGAAAAAAGCACCTATAGGATGAACTCCATGTCCTGTGCTTGTCCCTGGATTTGCAAAGGATGACACTGCTCTACCCACAATGTAAAGGCAGAAAAGCCATTTCACTCCCCATCTACTCTGAGATGATTTATATGTACTAGTCACTGTGCTATTGCTATTTACTTTTACTAAAAACTTCACTGATGGATATCCAGGGAAAGAAGCAGTTACAGAAACAGCTTTGCCTTCTAGCAGCATTTCTGCATCCTTTATAAACCAACAAAGCCCATCATAAACCAGGTATTTTTACACTTGATTTTCAGTCTCTCTTTAGACTGCAGAAACAGAATTGTTACTACAACTCTACAAGCTGAGACGTGTAGAACCAATAGATCAACAGAAATGTAAACTATTTTTTCATAACAATATCTTTGTTGGATTTCTTTGCGATGAAATAGCAGTCTGAAAATTTTCAGGAAAGTTCTGTTCTTCAAAAAAAGGGGGTGAGAGGTTATTTCCAAACAGGACTTACGGAACAATTGATAATTATGGAAACTATTTTCTAAGTGGATCTGCTTAGAGGCACTGATGAAAAGAGAACTACATAGCCAATGCCAGCTCACCCTATTGAAAATCAGACTGGGAGTGTATGTCTACAAGATTGTCTCCTAGTGTGTTTAATGCATTTTGCTGCTTTCTGCTAAGACAGATAGCATACTAAACAGATCCGAAGCGTTCTTCACTGCAACACTGGAGCATTCTTTTTAATGGAGGGTATAATCTCATTACAAGCTCTGGTAATCATCTAGATTACAATCTTAATTGCCAAAGTAGGTAAAATAGATAAAACATATTTCATCTGTCCCCTCCTCCTCCTTTTTTTCTTTTTAAAGGTTCAGCAAAAGAAGAGTGGATTTTTTTTCTCTCTCTCATGAGCTTTTAAGTACCATAAAGATTTCTTTGTCTTTGTTATCCTCCACACAGATTGTCTGCAAGATTACATTCCAAATTTCAAATTTATGATTATAAAGCCAGATTCCTGTGACAATCTTCCATCAGGCACTGAGAGCTCTCAGCATCTCACAGGAGGTGTTCAACACCTTGTAGGATTCACTTCTCATTACACTGAGTCCTGGAGCACATCTCTTGATAGTTCAAAAGGTACAGTTTCCTGAATAGAAATCTCATTAACTCCATCATCCCCCTCAGCCCATAGTAACCTACGCCACAAGTTATCTACTTTTGCAAAGAGCTGCATAAACACCCCTAAATCAGCCTCACATCACTCTGGGAAGGGAGATAATGTCTTCTTGCTAAACTTAGTTCATGTATGAGGAAATGAAGGCAGCAAAATGTGAGATGAGAAAGGCTTAAGATGGGGGGACAAGGAAATCTTGGTGCCCTGGCAGTTGTCTGCTGCCATAACCCTGCTGACGCCCTTGAGAGGCTGTGCATTTAAACAAGCGTCCCAGGTCTTTATCTAACTGCAGCTGAGCTTCCAGCTGTGACCAGGTCTGAAGCTGTGCCACATCAGCACTGAAATGAGGTGTTCACTCAGAAAGATGGGCTGCTGAGAAAATAGAGGTTCATGAGCCTATCAAACAGCAGGAGGAAAGGGTCTCTCTCTAGCCAAACACCGTGGTTCTGCACAGTTTCTTCAAAACAGTTCCACTCAAGCAGCTCAAATCCCAGAGTAAATGACGCCACTGATGATGTTCAGCACTAAAATCCAGTTTCCAAATTAGCCTTCTGGGAGGCATTTTGTATCTTGGTGACAGAGTTGCCCACTGATGACCTACTCCATCACAAGAAAGGCCACCTGACAAGTTTTCTAAATCCTGCCATCAAGCTGCTAAAAACCATGCTTCAAATGGCACTAGCCCAGAACAGAGTTTGCAAAGGATCTGGAAGCTTTTACAATCATGTGGAGGAAAACTGACCCTTTGAAGCATCCAAAGTGAAGAGGTGCTCAGACTGAGAGATCTTCCTATGACGTTTATTCCAGAGAAAGAGGACACCAGGGTCAGCCACAATGAATTCTCCGCTCCCTTCATTTCCCTTGATAAAATGGCTTAACTCTGTTTTCCAAACAGAAGGTCCAGCCACAGACAGTGTAAAGACACAGATCTGGGCAAAGACCTTCCTTGTTGAGTCACTTTCCCCAGTAGCACTGAGCTCCCAGAGCATCCTGGCCAGGGAAAGGGAGGTGTAGGGTAACCCTTCTCTCCATTACCAAGAATTGGGACGTGAAAAGTTTGTACTCTTTCTCCACTTCACACTTACACTAAAAGACAAGTGGCTTGGCTCCATTCTCAGACTAACCCAACCTGTGAACGCCACCGTCTACTTTTCCCCTCCAACAAGCCCACGCTGAATATGACCGTGCCCCTGCCATCCTGCTCCAGAATCTCACACAAAATCTGAACTCTTCATGTGCACATTTGTGGTCCTTCGGGATTCATGGGTGTATTAGTTGAAATGCTGGTGTCAGCACAGTTAAGAGATCAGAGCAAACTTGATACGCTTAAATGCTGCTCACCAAAAATTAGGTGATATATGAGATCCATTTACAGCTTTTTCACTTGTTTCTTCTTGCTGCTAAAGCTAAACCTAGGATTTGCACATGTAAATGACAAGCTATTCTGCTGGGAAGGTGTACCGTAAGAATTATGTTTAAAATTTAAAAGGAAAAAAAAAAAAACAAAAAAACAGTGAAATGCCTTTCAGCAGCCAGAAACAATATCTCCCTTTGCAATTAAAATTTAAACAAAAGTGCTTCGAAGATTTATTTATTAAAGGGAACACATTGTTCTTCATTGGCTCAAACACCAGCATAGAAAAGTATTTAAGATCTTAATAACGAAAGGCATCCACGATTATAGTTTGCATCACAACAACATCACAACTCTGACAATACTCCTGCACAACTTCAAAAGCATATGTTGTGGCTGTATTTGAAGGGGAAAGAAATATATGTGTTCTTCATAGACAATAATTCCATTAAATTTCCAAACTAGCAGTGGCAAGAGTTATCGAACTTGAGATTTAGATGATTCTCATTTTCCTTTTAAGCCGCTAGATGCGTAAGCCACTTTCTCTGTGGGACATTGATTGCTCATACTCTCTCATTTAGAAACAGGACAACAAAATTTATATGTTTTATGAGGCTGGACTTAAAGCAAAATTCTTTTGCCAGACTACAGCTAACCCAAATTTCAGAAAATTATTTCCATTTGTGATTTTTCTTTTTCACACTATGCTGGTTAGCCTGTCCTTCATGCAGCATATAAAGGTCACAAGAAGGTACAGGCTTCTCAGTGCTGGAGGCTTTACAAGCACATTGTGAGTGATAGCTCTGTTGCTCTAAAGAGCTTTCAGTCTAACGGCTGAGAAGTCTATGCAGATCTGCTGTACCATCTGCCACTTTTCTTCTTCCAGATAACTGTTTACTATTTTCCACGTGATTTCTTATTTTCAAGAACTTGACATAGCTGAGTTCCCCAAGGATTGTCTGAGAATTTTCCACATGAAAGTCAGTATCTTCTTACCTTAGAGTCCTCCAACCAAAACTGGAAAATGTGCCTTAAGATGAAATATTATCATCCACACCTGTGTAGTAAGTTGTTCCTGATGGTCCATTCCATCCTTGAACATATATTACTGGAGTTCACTTTCAGTCTAAGGCCAAACTATGTCTATAAGTGACAGTCCCATGAACAGAGGACTAAATTTTCTCATTCCAGCAAGGACTGCAGAACTCCAGCTGCAGGTTTTCAGGAGACCACACTTTTCTCCTGTGCCAGGAAGCCTGTACAGAGTGTATTCCCCACTTAGGAATCACCTGGAAAGGTCTCAGACCTGCCTTGCTCCTTAGTCTGGAGTACTGACATTAGATTTGCCCACAGAGTGCCTTGGATTGCAGTTCTGCATCCAAGCTGGATGGATGCTGAGCACAGTGCACTCTCTCAGGAGCTTGCTCTTGGAGATGTGGATTTCAAGAATATGCAAAGCTGGAACTGGGCTCTGTCAGGTGACTCACTGAAGTTCACAAGCTTTACAAAAAGACTGGAGCAAGAACAGATGCTTATAATGGAGATTGTGCCACCTATTCATTAAAAAAAAAAAAAAAAAGGCATTTCTGCCCTTTTAAATACTTACAAGTCACCAGTCACTTAGCTTATCTGCACTCTCACTAGGAAGGGATTAGGAGCAAGCTGGAATACATTTATTGTGTATAACACAAAAAACCTGCACATCCACCCAGATGCATGCACACGTGAGTGAAGAGGGGCTAACAATTCAGCAAGAGATCTGCTTCATTTCTCATTCTGACATGATCCTCCTGAATTCAGATGCAATACGAACAGGACTTAATGGGAAGCAGTTTCTAGTGAAATGTTCAGATTAGTTTGTCAGTCAGAAGCTGCAAATCTCAGTCAGCACTAAAGATCAGCTCCTGCCAAAAGGTTTTTTTTCATACAGTAAATTCCAAAGAGATACAGCAGTCCTAAATAGATGTATTGCTTTCTAAGAATATAGTGCAGTGTGCCTGCTAGGCAACTTGCCTAGAAATTCTTTTCCAATGAAGTACTGGAAGAGACAATTTCATTTGCTCTGCTCCCAGTTCCTTGAGTGGCAATAGCTCCAATGAACTGCTTCAGTTACACATATGAAGGCATCGTGTATCTAGAAATTACTGCCTTAATCTGAAGGAGGCATCAACTCTAACAGACGAATTCTGCCAACCATAATCCATCATAAACCACTGAAGGTAGTCTTGTTAAAGACCAAATTACACCATTATTTGTGATTTAATTCAAACCCTACAGATATCAGTGGGAAACACTTATTAACACTGATAGACTTTAAAGTGGCCTGCCCTGCAATGTGGAAAAGAGAGGCGATGAACCATCTTGCACTCTTCTGCAGAGAAAGTCAGGAAGGAGAGCACATACATCTAGATACGTTTGAGTTTACTCCCTGAGGTTTTTTCCCAAACCACAAGGGCCAAAAGCAGAAACAAAACTTTCCTAGCATGGCACTACACAGTAGCACAATTCAACGTTGCATGTGAGAGACTCTACAAGACCTCCTGTAGATTGGCTTGAGACCTTCAAACCCCAGTCTCAGATCTGGACCCCAGTTTTACAAAACCTCTGAGCCAGGTGTGTACAACAGGAAAAACAGAGGTTCCTCATCATGCATCTTGGGAAGTTAAGTCATATCATGCCTCATCATTTCTCTCCATAGCTGCACTGAGCCCCAAGGACTCACACTACTCATCAGCTCCCTTTATAGCAGTAGGCTACAAGAAGAGGCTGGTGACATCTGAAAGCTGCCAGATGCAAGGTTTCAGCTCAGAGGCAACCATTATAACAACTACAGATTTCAAAGCAAGGTAGCCAACAGAAGTACCACACACTGGATGCTCCTGGGGGGCAGAAATCAGGCTCTCTGGAAGTGCACTGATTGCTCATAGGTAATGTTTTCTGACACATGAACAGTGCTTAGAGGAAAATAAATCACAAGAAAGGGCTACTGTCACACCTCATTCCTACCCTGCTTCCAAGACACCTTCTTACCAGGACTGCAGAGTCACTTTAAGAGACTGAGAAACAAAAAATAAAAGTGTGCATCCAACTTAGGTTTCATCAGCTTTCACATCACCCCTCTCACAAAGTTTTCTCCCTTCCATTTCCACCTGGTAGGATACACCCAAGACAATATAGTTTCTAGTTTGGTGAGTGGAAAATCACAAGGAAGACAAAAGCACAGATTGCAAAACCAATTCCAACAGCTCAAAGCGTCTGAGAAAAGCTCCCTGGAATGCCTGCTTAGGAATTCCCCTTCCACTCCTGGGTGGCATGGTGCCAGGTAGTGCTGGAAGCTACAGCTTCCTCATCAGCCAGGAGAAGGGGTTTCAGATCCTTCTCAAACAGAACGTAGAGCTACATTCATTCTCTTAATTTATTCCAGGGAATTGCCCGGGTACTTTTGCTCTTTATCCTGAGCTACAGCCAGGACAGCTCAGAGTCCTTGCCATGACCTTTTTTCCTCCAAATAAAGTTTGCGTAGTGGTGACGACTAATGGGAGGGAAGAATTGTAATTCCACAAGAATAAAGACATACCAGCTGACAAGTGACAATAATTCATGCAGAACATCCAGGCTGGATACTGCCCAGTTTACAGTTTTGCGATTCCAGTGCTAAAACCATCTTCAGATTGTGCATTATCCTGACTTGGTGGAATGTCCAGCCAACTCATAGTAATGCAATCTTGGGGAATTATGCAATGCTGTTTTAAGTTCAATACTCAGTGCCAGAAAGTAACGCCCCATAATATGTTAAACATACCACAAGCAATGTAAAAATACTGCTCTCACTTCAAGGAGGGCTGAGCCCCACAGACTTCTGAGGATCAAAGCCACAGCCATCAATTACAAGAATCGGTCTACAATAGCAAGCAAAGAGCCTTACTTATTCTCCACTGCTGGCATCAGTGCTGCTCAGCTGGCAGGAGGCTCATGGCACTGGTACAGGTCCAGGGGAGCAGACTTGCAGTGAAGACTGTGATTAAAACAGCAGGCTAAGTTTTTCGTTTTTAGTGTTGCCAATCATCAGCCACCATGTCATGAGATGTTGATCTTTTTATATGTAGCCCACAGCCATGCCAGCTCCTAGTGGTATATCTTGCCTGATGGAGAACATCAGGACAAAGCATCAGCTTATTCTCCATTCTTCTTTTTTTTTTTTTTTTTTTTTGTTCTTATAATGCACAGAAAATTCCTCACAAAAGTTTGCAGGAATTCAAGATGCATGAGCCAGGCAGGATCAGACAGCTGTTGAGTTCATAAGGAGGTGGTAAGAAAGCAGTGCTAGAAAGAGGAGGATGGGCTTGTGGTTAAAGTGCTGGCCTGAGAATATAGACATCTGGATCCAGCTCCCAGCTCCTCCATAGATTTCCTCAGTTACTTCAGGCAAGTCCAGTGGGATAAGCTGACCCATAAAAATGCATACGCATGCTTGCTCTCCCCATGCCCTGGCCTGGACTCTTCTTATGCCTCTCAGCTGGGCTTATTCACTCAGCTGATGTGCGGTGCCCATTCAGTCACTCAACCTTTGAACTGAAGCTGCCACATGTCTGTGCATGAAGCAAAACTTTCTTGCACCTGTCTACACCCAGGTGGTTAGTCATAGCCTCCATCTCCATGTCTTCTCAATGTCTCCACAAGACTACCATTTGCCCTTCCTTTCTCTGCTTTGCCGTAAGATGAACAGCTGGGGAGATGAGCAATTTTTTAGCATGTAGCTATCTCTTTGGGGCCGTAATATTAAAGTACATAGTATCCCTAATATGAAAGATATTTGCTTGAGAGAGACTGTCATCAACAGCCCATCTGGTTACCTTTCCAAAACCAGGATAAGATTTTTTTTTCATTAGCCCCAGCAGTTGAGCCTGGAATCTCTCTAGCCATTTTAACTCCGTAACCTTTCACAGCAGCTTGTTCCATTGCCTAATTGTTTGAGTAGCTGAAACACATCTCCCACATATGTAGCCGGAATTTTCCTTTCTGCAGCTTAAATCAGTTTCTGCTGCTTCTTTCCTCTCTGACTAATGAGAATAACTGGCCCCTGTTCCCTTTATCACATCATTTCATGTATTTGCAGACAGCTATTATGTCTTCCTTCAGTCTTCTGTGCAGACTGAACATGCTTGTCTCTCTCAGCTGCTTCTCATAAGTCTGATTTTCTAAATCTTTTATCATTTTTGTTTTTCTTCTTTGAGCCTTCTCCAATTTGTCAGTGTCTTTTCTTAAAGAGCAGCGTCCAAAACGGAATTCACTACGCCAGCTGAGGCTTTCACCAGTGCCAAGTGGAGCAGAAAAGCAACCCTCCTTGTTTTACACATGACGTGCTCCTTATTTATACAATCCAGAATATTTCATTGGAAAGCATCAATGGGCTAAATATGAGAACATATGGATGGGGGACAGGTAAGAGGAGAAGAAATGTCTATGAGGCTTCGAAAAGTGTAAATGCCAAAAAAAGAGGATTGTTTAGGTGGGCTTGAGAGGAAGAAGGAGGCTAAGAATAATGGGATTATATGAAATCGTAGGCTGGATATCAGGAAAAATATCGTAACAGTTTAGACCATGGAAAACTCTCTCCCTGGGGAAGTGGTTCAGACTCCATAAGTTGAGTCATTAAGAGCTAGACTAGACAAAGCAATGCAAACTGTATAGCAAGATGACTTAATATATTATTGGGATAGGGGCTAGATGGGCTGATAAACTTGGCATTTCTAAGTTTCTTGTCCTACAGCACTGTTAAATAACAGAACTAACCTTTTCTTATGTTAATATTCACTTTTTGTCGCCACCAACACCTTCATGTGTTCTCCATTTGACCCATATGTGACAGCAAAGCTGATTTAGAAAGGTTCTGAGAATTTCTGGAAAGGTTTGGGGGAATTTAACTTTTCCCCCATCTCTGTATCCACGGGCCCCATGTATAAAAAGGGTTTGCCAGGTTCCAGTCCCAGACAACTAAACACTAACAGATCTCACATGGTACAAATGGAGAAAGCCAACACATCCAGCAGAGAATATTATCCATGCCTAAAACTGACAAAACTCTACTGCCACTACTAGCACCATGACCCGACAATGCAAGGGGTCATATTGGTGCAGCAACACCAATGGCTAGCAGCCAGTGGCAGTAATCAGGACAAATCCCCAGTCTAGACAAAGCTTTAGCTATCATGAGCAAAAGTCTCCAGTCTCTGGGTCTAGTTTTCCTTTCAGTAACCCAATTTTAATACTAGTGAAACTCTGCAAACTTCAAGAGAATTCCTCCCGACTCACACTCCCACAGGCACAAGCAGGACCAGATCCCTGCAGAATTTTCCTTGGCTGACAAGTGCAAAGCTAAACGATATTTCTTTAATTGACTGGTGATCCGAAGACAAGAAAAAGTCAAGCAAATTCTAAATATGACCATTACTGGTTTGTCTCTGGCGATCACAAGTATAACATCCAGTGGCATGGGGAAGACCAGAGTTAGAAGATTGTGTCTCCACCGCTGGATGCTCAGAATCTCTTTTTCTTGGTGTTAGAGTTGCTTAGCTGTAATCTTGTTAGCTAGACTAGACAGAGTCTCAGGTTCAGACATTTCACCAAAGCCAGAATAATAGCTAGAATAAATGTAAATTTCAGGTGAAGAAACGCAAGTTGAAATTGAGTAAAAGATTACTCCACTATATACTACATCATAGAAAATGACAGCTAGTTACAGCTGCTCTACATGGTCAAACAGCTGAATCATTCCGAGTAGAAGTCTAGCACCTACATTCACTTTAAAAAAAAATGGAATTTTATATTAATTTTGAATATTATTGTATCCAAGTGGCTGATGCCATAGGAGCTTCCAAACCATGTCTTTTACAACAGGATGGTCCAATTGTGAAAGTCATAACTTTATGGTCTCTGCTCCAGAGAGGCTACAGTCTAGGACTAGCAAACTAGTAAAAGGAAACCAGAGAACTATGTTAGACAGTAAGATGAGAAGCATTATTGCAACATGGGGAAGGCTTTTCCACCATCAAATATTTCATAGCTGCCAGAGCAAAGGAGAAACTCAGAGGTGTGAACAAAGCATGACCTTGAAGAGCTCTGAAAAGCCAGCCTGAGGTTAAACGACAAATTAGCAGTCAGAGAAGAGAGGTCTGGTGTGTTTAGCTGTGTTAGTCGGTAAGTGCTGGAACCACTGGCTTACAATGCCAAGAAATGGTTATTACATTAGTGAGATTATAGTAATTTAGTTGGTGCTGTTGCATAACAGGCTAAGATACCTGAATTCAGCAAAACTCTCATCTGGCAGGAAATTGTCTTCTGACCAGCTCAGTAGCAGGAGTCCTGAATGCAGTCACTGCATCTAGTGCGAGCACACGTCACTGGCAGAGCTCTCTAGGAAGGAGACGCCTGTCTTTTCCCTCTTCTCTGTCATACTACTTGGCATCATTACTGGCAGGGCACAGAGATCTGTCAACAAGAGGAAAGCCAGAGAAGAGAGAAATGTAGGTTACTGCAAGGACCAAATGAACATTCTGCAACCATTTGCTGAGCCACCACTGAAGAAGGTCAGTACCAAACCACCAGAGTCAGATGGAGGAAGCACTGACACTGAAAAGTGATTTGTACCTTCTACATCAGAAATGAATCCCAAGGTTCACAAAACACCCAGGTCAGAGTACCCCTTGGCTCATGGCTAAATGTTCTGAAACTTCTCCTGCACAAGTGGCTATTCATTGGCGTTGGCATGGACTTGGAGCATTCAGACTCTTCCAGCATCATAGTTAGAAGAAAAATAGAAGTTGATCTAAAAAGAAGAAGTTTTAGGCGCTGTTTTGTTTTTCTGTGTGTGTGTCCTATACAATATGTCATTCTGCCAGTTTCTGTTTGAAAGTTAAATCTACCTTAAGCACTCTGGGATGTCTTAAACTGTCAGGATAAAAGTGCAGCATTTTATTCCTTAGTATAGGTAAACATAACGACACTTTTCAAAGTGTGAAGCATCTCATTTGCCGTTACTCTTTGTACCCTACAAGAAGTGTTTTCCTTTTCACTATCACATCCTCCTTCTAAGGAATGAAGCATTCCTCAGAAAAATGAATTGCCCAAGTGTAGCAATAAAGTAGTAACACATGCATTGTTTATTAAGAGGCTTGCACAGGTTCACAGATATACAATAAAAGAGCTAACTTCAGACTTTGGCCTTTTGTACTCACTGCTTGTAGTTTATCATAGAGTCGGGAAGTGTTTTGAACTTGAACAGCTCCTGACTTTTGAATTAAATACAAACAATTCAGCATTGCCTCCACTTGCAGAAGTTTGAACCTGATGACCCCAAGCGTCCTGTTCCAGGCCTTTATTTTCAGTCTAAAAGCTTCTGCTCTCACTCTTAGTTAAGCAAAAGTCTTGGAGATGCTCTCTGGACAGCTAGGAATTCCTACATCTTATAATAATCTTTTACATCAACGGCTATGCAAGGCACAGAGTACAGATGTAGCAAAAATGTGAGACACTGCTTCTCTTAACTGCATAGTCCACAAAACACTAAGAGTCTTTCATATCTGTGCACCAAAGTAGGTCATCCTGTAACGTGTTCTGCAAGTTCTCATGGTCTAAAAAAAGAAAGGGTCTTGAGTTTCAGTCTTTTTCATGATTCAAGGAGAGGACAACTGGATATTCCCTGACCCCAACCCTCAAAACACAAAGAAAATACACAGAGCATTTCAGACTTCAAGCATTCATTATTCAAAGTGTGCAGCAAATTATCACTTGCTGAGTTTTTTGCTTCAAGCAAATGTTTCATCTGTGCATTCACTGCCAACATGCTGCCATCACCATACTTCAGGTTCCTCTGTTTAGATGGCCTTTGGCTCAAGGAGGAGTTTTGCATTCACCAAGATATTGCAAAATCCTTGTCTTTTCTTGATGCGGAAGTCACAAATTTTGTCAGCTTGAGGGATCTGCATTGGTCCTTTATTCCATTTGCAACCATAACAAGCAAAACTGTTTAGCACACACTGACAAGTTCTTATGTCTGCCTAAAAGATTTCAATTGAAATTCCATAACAAAATTCTTTGTGCGTTTGAATTCTATTGCCATTAATTCTAGCTGATCAAGTGAAAACAAATGGGATACATCAAGCATACCACTAGGTAGAGAAAACAACAATGCAAATTAATGCTGTTTGGGGTTCAGTTTTATTAAAAAAAAAAAAAAAATCAGTTTTGCTGCAATCGAGCCAAACAATGCATTTTGCAGTATAACTACGTCCTGCAAAGTTTGTCAGAGCTCCTGCCCTGAACCTCCCCAGGAATTTTATTCATAAGATTTCAAAGTGATTTAGTCAAGATTTTGTTCAAACTTACTACCTGCTTATTAATAAATGAGGACCAAAAGTCTTGGCTGAAGTGGTGGTAGTGGCAGTGGTTCTGCCTGCCGCTGCTGGAAGTGCCGCCTGCCCTCTCGAACTCTCAGCCCCTAATGGGGCTTGGGGCTGCTCTCGCACTTCTGCTTGCTGCCTTCACCTGCATACCAGGGAACAGCAGGCTGGGAGATGGCCCTCAGGCATTTCTGATATCCATTTGTTCTTGCACACATGGGTGGCATTCTACTCGCTTACAGGGACTTTTTGTGTTTGCCTATTGAGGTCAGGGCCTTCTGGGTTTAGACTTTCAAGTCTTTCACCCCTACTGCTATTGATGGAAACTTATTTCTCAGCAGCTAATATATTTAGGAAATTACTATTCACACAATGACTGACCATAGCCATTTAAAGTTTCCAAAGATTATTTACAGTGTACACTCTTACACCCTTAGCTTTCTTGCCAAGTAAGGAACAACACTGAGAGGAAAATAATTGGGTGTTTGTCTACAGAAAACATGTTCCTAATACCATATCTTTAACACTCTGAAGTCAAGCATATTAGTCTCAGTTTCAAAGAGCACTGAGGTCTGCTGTCCTTAAAATGAGTGACCTGTGGTATAAAGTTTGCAGAGCATACACCCCCTGATCAATACAGAGCTCGCTTGAAGGCCAAGTGGAAATCAGCCAAGAATCAAGGGATGCAGGTAATGAATAAGCAGCTCATTATCATTTAACACTTGTATATTCAATGGCATAATGGCATATGCAACTTGCAAAACATCAGAAATGAAGGCAATTCTACTCCTCCATAAGATATCCAGAAGGAAAATCATACTAGTAGGATGACTATGGTTATGCCTCTATGGTGTTTATGCCTCTGTGGATTTACCTCCTGATGTAAATCCTTATTCAGAAAGACCTAAGGATTTCTGAACAGATTCCCGAGGGCTGTGGCCTGGAAAAAGGGTTCTGCTCTGCCAGACACAGAGATTTAATGTGTGGAAAGATAGCATGACTGGCTGTAAATCCTGGACGCAGGGCTCGCCCTGGTTTGCAGTGCGCCCTACCCCACCCTCCCTCCGACGGCCAGCGTTGACTTGGCCTTTCTTACTCATCCTTCCCTTTGCCTTTTCACTTTTGCACCTCATCTGACAGTCCTGATTCCCCATGTACGCGCACATGGCTGTGACTTGTTTTCCCTTCCCTGTCACTGCTCCATTAGGCAAATTCATTAGAAATTAAGCAGTTGATCCTGGAATGTAAAACACCAGCTTTAAACAACAGCCTGATGGTTGTGACAGGGCAGATTTGGGCTCCTTCAGTCCCTGTGGTATCTTCTCTATTGCTGCGGCCCTGTAAGCGCTGGCAAGTCCCTGTCCCCACAGGGAAGGCTCAGTGCAGGATAACCCCACAGACCTGTGAAGGCTGGTGGGTCGCCATCCCAACTAGGAGGGCTCTGACCACTCGTTAGAGAGCTGCGATCACCCTCCAGTTTGAGGAGAGCTTTGAGCATAACAGCACTAATAATAGCTTTAATTAAAGCACAGACAGACCCACCCAGTGCCATGCAGTGGGTGTGCCACAGCAGCGTTCCCCACCGTGCTGTCAGGGCACGAGGCCCTCAGAGGGATGCTGCCGTGGGGGCAAAGAGGAAAGAGACTGCCTTCTCCTGGACTGATAGGGCTCCTCTACCTCTTCATGCCTGGGGAAGGCGAGGGGAGGGAGGCAGAAAGCACCCTCACTCAGCCGTAGGGTCAGATAGAGGAGGGACAGCAGGTACAACTGCTCTGGCCCCCTGCCTCAAGTAGCAGAGAGGGTCCCTCACCCACTCCTGGAAAAGCCTCTGCTCCCCATCCCCTGGCCTCCCGCAGTCCCTCTGCAGGGTCTTGCTGCTCAGCCCTGCATCCCAGAGGTCCCGCCCCATGTTGCAGTGACTCCCTGGCAGGAAACCTCACCTTGCTGTCCACCAGCTACGGCCTGAATTCCTCATCCCGCATGGGCCATGCCCATTGTCTGGGCAGCCATACCATCTTCTCCTATGGAAAACCCTCGGTCTCCTTCCTCCTGCACCAGCAGTGATCCCATGGTACTTCCTGGGATGAGGCAGCTGCAGAGCTACTGTGCTTTCTGTGTCACCACAGGGATGGGCTGCAGAGAAAAATGTCCTTGGCTTGTCCCAGTGTGCTGCACTGCATAGTCAGTTCTTCCTCCAAAAGCCAGAGATTTCTAACAGACAGCATCTGCAAATCAGTCTCTTCTACTGACCTGGCTCTCCTAACTGCAGCAAAAATGGGAAATCCCCTTTCTATCTCCAATTTGCATAAAGACCCTCTTTTAGCATATTGGCTATTTGAAGGGCAAAAGCTGGGGCACAAGAGACAAAAAGGAAAACAAAGTTATTATCCCACCAGACTGATGAAAGCTGCAGTACTCTGCCAGTCTCACAAGGTGCTCCTTATGGTCTCCAGATGCTGCAGTATCACTGCACCTTCAGGTCATTGGTACCTCTTTTCACTCCATGCCACACTCATGCATAAACTCACCAACTTCCCACTCATGCGGTACACTCTCCCATACAACACACAACGTCCCATGGCAGCCCCCTCTGCTTCAGCACTCAGATGGGACTCTTCCAAGCTGGTCTCTGGCTTGCGCCCTTTTTAACTTCACCTTATGGTAGGGAAAGAAATCCAGTGGAAACTCTGCTTGGGGTCTCTGCATTCTCCATTTGTCAAGTCTTTTTCATTTTCAGGTCTTTGAAGAGCTCCTGAGGCAATTACACAGGTCTCTCACTCTGTTTCCAATCTGTCTTCTGCATCAGAGGAATTTGCCTTTAAAATAGGCTTAGTAACTGCCAGCTTTCCTGCATTCCTTTATCCCTGAGACTATTTTCCTCAGAGACCTTACCAGTTCCTCAAGTTTGCCAAAGTCTACTTTTTTGGAGTCATTATCCATATTCAGCTGGTCTAGCTTTTTGCCTTGGAATAATGAACTTTATCATTTCATGCTTGCTTTCATCCAAATTACCACCCAACCCTTAGATTCTCAGGCTGTCCTCTCTTAGTCAGAAATGGGTTTAAAGTAGCTGCTGCCCTACCCATTTCCTCCCACTTTCTGAAACAGTATCATCTTCATCTTCCTGTGGCTCAGACAAAACTATCCACTACCTGTCCCAATGAGCTGATCAATATCAGGTTCGAAGTCCATGACAATTGCCCCTGTTTTTCTTCCTTTACCTAGTCTCTCTCCTCTTCCTTCCCGAACACCAGGGCTTGGTACCCCTTCTTCTCCCTTGTACCTCCTCGACAAATGACATCCTTCCATACCATTCCTCAAGGCCCATGGTGTGCCCCACCAGACTGCCATTAAGGCTTACAGGTCTGCCACTATGTGTTATTGCTTTTATTATTTTCTTTTAGGATTAAAATGGACAAAAGTTTAATAGACCTGAACAATACAAAGCATATTTGGTAAGACATGAAGGGATGTAGGAAGGGCTTGCTTTCCAAAAGCTGCATGTAGGATAAATGGAAGACACACACACATACAGAGACTAAAAAAAAAAAAAAAAGAGCTTAGGTTTGGCATACAGGTTGCTGAAAAGCTGGAAATCTTGTATTGCAACAGACAGACAAAGCCGCTGTATAATTTTTTGGACAGACCCCCACATACAGGCTTCATCATGGGTTAAACACCAACTGATTTAACAGCAGCATGACTGTGGAATCCCCTTGTATATTAGAGGGAAGGAGTGGGCTAAAGGGCAGTAACTCCTCATTGACCATATGAGGAAAATGTCATTTTTTCATAACACATTTTTTCCCATGAAAGGGAAGAATGAAAGCAAACAGATGCTTTCTTCATGAAAACTCTATTTCCTTAGCGTTTCTCTTCAGAAGTCAAGCATGCAATTCCTGCTGGCCAGACAGACATTTCACGTGCAGTATAAATCTACTGCATCTCTTGGAAGAGGGTTTGGAAGCCTTAATAGCAGGGAAACTATCTACCGCAGTTTCCACTGGATTAAATTCACTCCTGTTCTCCACTTCAACAGATTAAGGTGATCCACACAGCCTGTACCTTCTATAGGTTTTCTAGATGCAATTGTTTTCATGGACTTTTATGGATGCTCACTTTTACTGTGAGCGTTTTTGCCCCTGTTTCTTTAGACGTATTTAATCTTCCTCTCTTGTGCTCCACCCCAGAAATGGCTGCATTGAGTGGGGTGCTGATTGTAGTTATGTGTGAAGTACTTGATCTCTTAGGATAAAAGGTGCAATTTGAATGCAAAACACTGTGAAAGCTTCCCACTTCTAATGGTTTTGCGTTCCCACGCTGGAAAATATCTAGGATGTTCATTTCCATTTTTCTTTTGTTTCCACTTTTGTGGTGCATACCAAACTGAGGAATGTATGTAATCTGAGTGAGGGGAAGGGCTACCTGAGCCTCAACCCAGACTCCAATTTGCCAGGTAACTCCTTCTCTGAATAATGGTGCCAACCAAACTCCTAATTCTGAATAAATCTGGCCTTGGAGGGTATGACAATTGGCATCCAGACTTTGTAGTGTGTAGGGCTAGGAGGAATATCAGCAAGTCCAGCCCCTTACTCTAAGGCAAAAAATAACCCTCTCTGACTGTTGCTCCTATCTACTTTACCCATCAGTAGTCTTTATCTAGGATCATAGATCATTAATAGATGCTCGCTGAAAAAAAAATATCCCAAAGTAATCCAAGTCCATAATCACAGCACTATGCCTTTTGCAAATACTGCTTGAGTTTTCTACAGACATTTTGTGCCTTGGGATGACTTACCAAATACCCACCATACCCAGACAAATCATTCATAGCGCAGCAAGACCCGCATTGTCTCAGAGCTGGCACTGCAGCCCTCGATGAGACTTGCACATCGCAGTAGACACTGCTGTCATTTGGAAAGGAGCGACTGCTTTTCAAAATAATACCCTGCAATTGAAACAACCTGCATGAAACAGGTCTTTTACTGTGGGGGGGACTGATACAATCTCACTGTGCAATGCCACATAATTTTGATGTGCTGGCAGAGGCACGTACATCAGGTTCTTACCGAGCACAGCCACGTACGGCACCCCACTGCGCCAGCCCCCTTGCAAGGCTCGCCCCGGCTCCCCCTGCCTAGCAGCTCCCTCAGCAGCCGCGTTTTGGATTCTGTCTGATTGCTTGGCACGTAATGATCTTTAATCACAACCAGCCAAAGTTGCTTTCAGATTATTTCATTTGCCTGCCTGTAGCTCTGCAGTAAAATACATGTGTTATCATTGTTGTTTTCTCATTTTCTTCCATTGCAAGACTTTCAGATGGGGCCGGGTGCTCTGGGCTTTGATGTGTGTTTTTTTAAACTGCATGAGAACTATATTTAGTTTCAGTTCACTTGCAGTGTCAGGCTTCCCTGTCATGGCCCTCTGCCTTTACCTTGGCAGTGTTACAAGATCCAATTATGGCTTAAAAATCTGGCGGCAGAGAAGCAAAACTGCTGGCCTTTTATTCATTACTAAACAAGGACCTTCTGTTGTCCACAACACGTGCCTGACGTGAAACCTTTTAGGGGGCCCTTGAAGAGGCAGTTTTGCTGCTGTCCTGCCTTCATGATCTCTTGAAGTCCTCAAAGTCTTAAAGACTTTCCTGCTATAAAAGACCAGGAAGCCTTTGGTGTAAAAGCAGAGCTGAGTCCCCCTTTGCTGATCTCTTCTTTCACTTCCAGTCTGACCTGTCAGACAGAAATCCTACTTTACTTTTAAAAAAAAAAAAGATGGAAGTGGGAATATTCGTTTGAAGCATAACCTGTTACAGACTCATCCACTTACCCTATCTGCTGAATTGTAGTACTCTGTCTTAAAGCCGACATAATGAATCAATATTTCGAAGGGACTATGAAGGGATTTTTTTTTTCTTGGTTTTCCAGTACCATTTACAGTAGCTTTTATGTTCCCTTAGTTAACAGTCAACTTCTGGCTAAGACGTATCAGATTCATCTGCAAAGCAAAACATTTTCTTTTCTGACAGTGGATGTGAAGAATATGTTTGTTTTAAAGTGACTGTCTCGTTAATATGTTTAATTGAATTATACACCGCATAAAGAAATATTGTCCCATTATTAATATATGCTAAGGCAATATCCAAGAAAAACTTCTGGAGGAAATAACGCAGCGAAAAGCCAACTCTGTCTGCACTTTGCATCTCTTTTTTAAGCAATGCTTTATGTTTCCTTAAACATAAAGGAGATATTGTCAGCCCACAATTTTAAGAGAGTGACTTCCCAGATCAAAAGAAAAAGAAGGGAATTCGTGGTGCTCTCTCCTCAAAAACAAATGGTTTTGGAGTATTTTAAGCTGTAACCATGTTGGTTTGATTGAAATCCACTACCAATGGCTTGCAATAAAAAATTTGTCATTTACTTGACACATTAATCGTTGTGGAAGAAACCCTGAAGTGAAACTGGCCTCTGATGAAATTACAAAGTTGCCCATCAAGACCCTTGTTTAGGGCCAAGAGCAAGACAAGCTGCTGATACCATCTTCCTCAAGATGGCCTTCCCCATGTCACCTCCACCGAGCAGAGGATGGAGCAGCACTCCCTGGTCACTGCACCACCAAAGCATATGGGGACACTGGGGATATCAGGATATTCCCCCAACTCACCCAGGCCTGACTTACATGTAGAAATTGCCAGCCCTTAATGTGAATGCTCAAATTGGTTGATGAGTACTTTATGCTGATTTAGCTTAATTTGGGAACAAACTCAATTAAGCTGAATCAATGTTAGCTACTAAAGGGGTTGCACTGATTTAACTAAATTAATTTAGAAACCAATTTAGTTAAATTGGAACAATTTGTGCATGTAGACAAACCTCCATTTAGCACACACTCTCTCACTGACTTCATTTGAAAGAATAAAATCCCTTGCAGATCACGCTTCCTTCTACACTTGCATAAGGCACCACATCTTAAAGACAGTTGAAGTGGACAGGTGTGTGTGCACATGTGGACGTATATGTGCACACATGCTCACACACACTATTTCTTACAGAGCCTTCCTTCAGTCAAAATTTTCCAAATTTTACCTAATACCCAGCAAAGTTGACTCACCTCAAGCCCTCGACATTTTAAAGTAATATATTTGTTTAAATTCACATTTATGCTCATGAACACTGAGTGTTTTTATTTTGGTTCACACTTCCCATGTAAGGTATCTGCAGAGGATCTGTTTTCCCTTCTTTTTCCATTCCTTCTCCTCCAGCACAGCTGAAGCAACATGCAGACTGGACCAGGCCCATGGATGCTGTGCTCCCCCAGCTGCTCTCCTCTCTGATGGAGGATGCCCCAGCATGCACAGAGCAGGATCCGGGCCTCAGCACTCTCAGCTCCTCAGGACAGGAGACACAGCACTTCAGATGGGGCTGGTGGGGAAGAGGAGGAGCAGACCTCCTTCTGTCACCCCTCGTAGCATTTCAGGCAGGTAGCAGGGCAGATCTGAAGGCTGACAAGTTCAGCAAGAACATTTCCATTGGCATGAAAACACATGAAGTCCAGATCTCTTTCTGCATTGGCCATTCAGGCAAAAGTAGCAGATCTCAAGTCGCCTTCAGATGGATGAGTTTGTTCCTCCCTGCTGTGCCGATGCCAAATGCACAGGGCATTACAGAGCCCAACTGCCTACTCTGTGAAGCCCCAACACTTTCATAAGGCAGAAAATTATGTTGGTGGCATAGCGGCTAATGCACCATCCCTTCCTCCTCAAAAAAACGAACTTATCTCAACACTGTCCACGAGATCTATCCCCAAGATGTCATAAAAGAAGTTCTAATCAAATAAGTTTAAATATAAAAAATGTAACACTGGAAATGTGGGCCCAGCTCTCTTTTTATTCTGCTGAAGCAGAAGCCTGGACGAGCATCCCTCCATCACCCGTGGCTGCCTCCTGTGTCGCACCCGCATGCTTCGATACCACTGGGTGCTGATAAAATTGCGGTTAGCAGGAGCAATATCCCTGTCCTCTTCTCTGTGATTTCGGCTTCCCAAGGATTAAAGTGGTTTCTCTGAAGGAACCTCAGTACATATCGCAACACCAAAGCTCGGCAAGGACAGAAACTTTCTTTGTTGTGCATAGTTACAACAGGAAATAATGCTGGGTTGGACTGATAAGCTTTTCGCATTCACCTGCTGCGTATCAAATGTTTGGAAAAGGTGTGTAGCAGGACATTGGAAGTCAGCTATTCACCGCCAAAGCTTTATAGCAGCTTTGTAGATGGCAGGCTTCTGGGTGCAAATAAATTTATATCTCTTTCACAAAGAAAGATCGAAAAGTGTATTGATAATGCCTCGGTAAAATTACTGTCTTACTGGCATTAGTATTAAAACTGCTTCCATTCCTGCCAAAAACAAGCCTACAATGAAACAAACACCACTTTATTTTTAATACCACAGCAGCTCTGTGTTGAAATATTTTTGCAGATTGCCAGACACCAGCACTTGTTCTCAGATCCTGTTGGATCACAGAGGTTTCTAAGCTGCCCGTCAGTATTTACATAGTGCGAGCGTCTGTTGTATTTCGCATGGGATTAAGTATAATCAAAATTCATGTTACCCTTTGCAAGCTAGCATCAGAGGAAGGCATGCATATTTCAGCTAATTAATTAACAGGAGGATGGATGTGTTAACGTATGCCTCTTGAGACTCAGGTTAATAACCCACTAAGGGTCATACTTGCAAACAGCAAAGCTTCTGTGGCTGTACAGTGAGCCATAAATTATGGGTGAGGCCATTTTCTTTTCCAGTCCTGACTATCTAGATACAGGGGGCTGTTGCGGGTCCACTTTCACAGAAGGGTGAGGATCGCCTTTTTCCCTTGGTTTGCTCCTAACTCTTTCTGTGTAACTCATTAAAATCCTCTGAACAGCAGCGATCATGGTATGAGGAAACACAAGGATCTCTTTTTCACCCACCCAGAGGAGGCATGGAAGTTGTGTAGCTTTCATTATCTAATGCTTCCCTGGTGTTTTTCAGTCAGGGACTGAAATTAATTTGCAAGCATCACACCAGCCATGCCTATGTCACTGCAAACAAACAGCAAAATGTTATGCCGTGGAAAGACATCTGTTTTGTGGAGGCCTGTCACCAGCTGAAGGCTCTCCTGGCTGGAGGTCACCTTCCCACCTCTGCTGCAGTGAGTCAGTGAGCATCTTAACCTACAGAGACAGACAGCCTGGCCTTTTGCTTGACAAAGGGCTCTCCCAACACCTCCTACAAACTGAGCTGTGGGAGTGACAACTAGCCAAGCTGGTGGCACCCACCTGGAGCCTGCTTAGACACACTTCACAGATGGGCACAATGAATCTAAGGCCAAAAATTAGGTTCAGCTACAAAATTTAGATTAGAAGCTGAGAGCCTCTGCATCCACCTCTGTTCTGTAGACCATTTTCTCAGATCTTCAAGCCTTTGTAAAGCCCCTGCAAGGCAATATTTTGGGTGTCTCTGGAGAGAAGCTGGTGAAGGCCAAGCATAAGATCACAGCAGACTCCCCTCTGCTTTCCTACACACAACCCCCAGCATGAACCCATGAAAAAAGCCACGTATCCACAAAAAGCGAGGAGCTTGCACATGCTTTTGAACAAGTTTTACTTACACAGGTGGCACAAAATAAATCCTGAGAGGGCTACGTGCAGCTGGCAGAGGTGGGGAGCTGGGTCTCCTTCCCCGGCGTCCTTGGGGGCCGCCTGCCAGGGGTTGTGCGCACAGGCCCCTGCAGAGCCACGGAGCCCATGCAAGTGCAGAGGACAAGGGATGGCCAGAGCAGCCTGGAGAGGGGCGTCAGGATCTTTTTAGGAAATCTGGCTTAGCAGTGGTCTGCAAGGGAGATAAAAGCTCGAAAATGGAGGAAGCAGAAAATTTTGGATGGGGACTGCTTTGCTGCTGGGCTCTTGCTGCTCCCCTCTCCCAGAACAGCACAGTAGGCACAGAGCAGAGCCACGAGCTTGAGCCATGTCCCTCTCTGGGCTGTCGGGTTTGGAGTCACGGCTGCATTGGCAGCTTTGTCCTGCAGTGGGGTTGGCAGGGCCAAGTGTGTTCCCCACCGGGCTGGCTCGTAGGCGATGGTCTCGGGCAGGGATCAGCAGAGGCCCAGCTCCTTCATAACAGGCCTGAATGGATCCCACAGCTACAGACAACTCCACACCAGCTGGGCTGTGAAACAGGACCTCCTTATCACCACCTCTTATCGCCACCTGCAGCGATCCTCCAGGCTCACACACATGCTGGCTGTGTGGGAGATGGGGTATTTGGGATGCCGATCTTCTCAGGCTTCTTGCTCCTCCAGCCCAGACTTCTCTGCCAGAAAGCCCTTATTTGGGGAAGTTGCAAATCCGTGGTGTACCTTCTCAAATGATAACACAAGGGGAGGGAAGACTCTAATAAAACAGGAAGCTCCAACATATAATCTGAGGTGTTCATTTCAATTAGGGATGAGCTCCATTACTCCTCATGTTTTATAGCTATTGTAGCTCTCAGCTCCTGTGAAGGGTGCAACTACATAGGAGATGACTGAAAAGTCTGATGGAAAGAGCAGGTGAAATTGCACAATGCATTCATCAATGAAGTGCCCAGGGTCAGGGTTTATTTGAACAGGTCACTGGCTACAACCAAGAGGCTTATGGATCTTGCCCTGAGGAACAGAGCAAGTTAAAATGCCACTGAACAAATCTTTCCCACAGCATTTAATTCCTGCTTAGTCCTGTTTGGAGTTGGTGAGTTAATGGCCTAATCACTTGTAACAAAGTGGGCCAGCTTAAGCACCAGGGAGAGTGGGAAATCATACTGTTTATCCTGCTGAGCTGGCATTTATCTGTATAAATAGGAGCAGGCTGGGTTACAAAGACATGCCTGAGTCGAAAATTGAAGGAAATCAGAGCTTAGTCCTCTCATTGACCCACACTTATGAGCTAGAACAGCAAAGGTATGTATCTGCCCCTCTGTGGCACGTGGTTGCACATCTGCCCTAAGAGGTGTGTTCCACAGGTCATAGACCAGCTCTCCACGCTCCTACAGGGGCCTGAAGATGCAGGGCATAGGTAGGCAAACAAATCCAAATACTGCAATTAAATCCCATGGTTACTGTTCGTCCCCTTCATGCTCATCACCACTTGCAGGGCAGTTCATGTTTGCAGTTCAGTGGATCAGCTGCCAGCCAAACCACTCTGACCTAGCTTAGGGAGAGGGATCAGCAGGCAGGGATCATCAGTAACTGCATTTCTTCATCCCACCAGGGTCCCACCAGACCCTCAAAGAAACAGGCACTGTTGAAGCATCCCTCCAACCAAGCATGCTCAAGAGCTTTCACAAAACATGTCCTTCACATGTTTCAAAATGCAGATGGTGCTTCCAGCTGCAGCCTGGAGAAACCACAAACTCCTGACTAGTTTCTCAATAGGCTGCATTTAGAGACCTCTATCTCACTGACCACTTCTAATAAGGAGCTGGGCATCCACCAGCCTTAGTGGGGGGGTCATCAACTCATCATCAGTCTCTTCCCACGTCCTGAAGGTACCAAGCCTCCAGATCTAACAGTGCAACTATACAACAGTTACTCCCTACAGCTCCCAGGGTTGCCTCATCTGCTCACATCTGTAGCCACGTGCTGCCAGCAAATAATTGTGCTCCTTTCTCTCTGCCCCAACTGCGCAGTCCAGTCCTTTCCTCCACCAGTTCTGGTGCTCACCTAACCCTTCTGCAGAGCTGATTCAGCTCATTCACTTAGCAAAAAGTTCATGCATGGATGTGACCATCACCTGAGCGTAGTACAAGAGAAACAACAGGAGTGTCTGGCCACATGAGTGGCAAAAGTGGGGCTGTCTTCACTTAGTGACAGTAAATTGGTGTAATCCATCTCACCAACCCACTGGCATAGCCTAGCCTTAACCTACCTCTTTCAAAAACACCCAGTTCAGAAAATCAATCAATCAACAGATAAATAAATAAATAAATAAATGTTGTTTACATTATTAAGTTTAAACCCGCATCATTTGTGGGAGAGGGAAGCTCAGGGTAGGAAGGGACTACATAAGCAGTTATTTCAGGAGGTAAGGGGATGGGAGTACCCAGAGCACTGAGGATGGTCATGACAAGCAGACGGGGACAATAACCTCTTACCCTGGCTCAATTCTACCTGGAATAACATGTCTGATCACAACCTGAGACCACAAATGAAGAGCTAGAGGTACACGTTTACCTACCCCACGCATCAGTCATCATGCCCAGCCACACTCTCCTGCAGCACACCTCTGAGAAGCCATTCTAACCATGCAGTATCTGTGGTTTTGCAGACTTGAATTTGTAATTGCAGGCTCAGCATTCAGTCTATGAAAGCCAGCTGTTGTATCTAATTTCAAGCAGTGCCCTGCCTAACAGTCATAAGCAAGGTGCCAGCTAAAGCTACGCAACGAGGTTATTATTATAGCTAGAGAACAAGAGACGTTGCAAGGAAAAGACCTTGGCAGCCCAAATGGAGGACTACAGAGACATGCATGAGTATACACATGCTGCAAATAATTGTGTTTACTACTAACAGCCCAGCTTCACTGAACTGCCGCTGGAGTGGCAGAGGCTTTGCAAGCGAGTCAGGCCTTTGTGAGCCTGCCACATTTGCAAGTTGGCACAGAAAATACACTCCTCTTTCCGCTACATTTTTCCACTTGTTAGCATGATGTGGAAGAATCTCAGATCTCCACCATCAACTAACTAAAGGAGGGTACAGAGGACAGTCCCCACCTATTTGCCTATCAGTTAATTAACACACAGGAGTTCAGTGCTGTCAATAAGTTTTTCTTTGGTTTCTTCCCTTTGATTGGGCTCTCTAAAGCAAGTCTTGAAGACAGATATCTTGTCCTGAAAAAAATAAGAAAGTATTGCTGCTGATGCCCTCCGTCACAGAGTAGCTATTTGAGTGGGACTGAGGAGTGGATGGGCAACCTCTGCCTTGCTTGAATTTCCAGCCACATGGATATTAAAGAAGGAAAAAAAAAGGAACCTTCCACCTATTTCATAGCTGGCTGTGAAAAGCAAGCACCATGCTAATGGTGATTACAGGGTATGAAAGATCCTGAGCGCATTTAGAAAGAATGAAGCGTGTGATTCAGTGGCTCTGGAGAAACTCCATGCACATAATTTCCATCTGCTCCCCCACTATCCTAGTGCCATCAGCTCAATAAGATACTTCAAGTTGTCTTGAAGTGCCACAGCACAACGTGTGAAAGCAGCTTCCTTCCAACCTGGATACAAAATATTTTTGTGACTAATGCTTGGATTTTATTTCTATATTTATTTATATATATATATATTTTTATATATGCCACTGCCCTTTAACTGGATGCATATGGGACCTGCTGCCTGGAATAGCCCCTGCTGTTGTTAATGGATTTCCGTGCAAGCGTGAAAGACTTCCCGCACAGATCAGATTTGTTGAAGGGCCTAAATATAGCATAAACTCTGTGTAGATATAGGACTCGCCATTTGTAAAGAACCCCAAGCTGTCTGAAAGGGCAATGCATCATACTAGTTACTCAGTCTAATTCTGGTTGTTCTTTCCAACACTGTACTTTCACCAATATCACTCGAGTTAAATCACTGAAAATAAGGTCTGAATATGCTTGATATAATTTTTACCTAGCTGAAGCTGATCAACAGGTTTGGGTGTCCATCACTGACCTTAATGCCAGTGCTTATGCTTCTAAAATATGCAAGAGGTATCCAATTACACATGTGTACGTGTGCCATGAAACGCAGGCTTAGTTATTATCAAGGTAACATCCACAGGTTTTGTGCCCCAGAGTCCTCTTAAGCTATGCAAAGTACAACCAAGAATCAGTTCCCACACTGAATAGCTAATGTAATATAAGTTTCAAACAGATGAAGAATAGATTCATTACATAGAGAAAACACCAAGAGACAATTAAACAAATGGTGGTCTGACGGACAGGAGGCCTAGTTTGTCAGCTGCGTAATGCTAACATGACGCATGAACCTAAGAAGTTAATGTCTTCAGAGGGATAACTGTCCCACCCTACACAAGGTGTGTGCATCCATGTGCAGTAAATCAAACAACGTAGGAGCAATGTTGCTTAATGGCAGGTGCCACCTGCTAAGTCAGAGAAAATCCAGGTGAGCATGGCCGGAGCTCCAAGAAGAACTACAGCTGCACAGTTGGCCAGGTGGAGCCTGCGAGATCTCTGCAAATTGCAGGAAGATTATGCAACCCTGCTGCAAATGTTTTGGAAACAGCGTTCATTCTTTTTTCTGTTCACTCAGCAGGGATTACAGGCATAGTAACTTCATCTATCATTTTCACAAGGAGATAATGGTAAGGAAGGTGTAGGGCAGATAAAGCATCTCTCCTTTCCCCGTCTTCTCGCTTCCTCCAGTGCAAACGTAAAAGCCGCACAACGCAGCTCATGTGAGCACCTCTTATCTAGTTAACACAAGGCAGGAGAATGTATAATCAGTTTATTGCTTCCTGCAGCTGTACCACCTGAAGCTCTGATCTATCTCATCAAATACCATAAATGGCTGTAAAGATGGACAGCATAGTCCTGCCTTGCAGAACGTGCAACCAGCACGGGGGTCTCTGTAGTCAGAGGCATTTTGCTGCCACCTTTCAGAGGCCACAAGATCCAACATCCAACGAGGACGTAAGCAGACTGTCTGTTACAGACACATTTTCGTTCCTGTATCCCTTATCTCACAGACAAGGTATGGAACACGTTCACTTCACATTTATTCAAGCAACATTTTACAGAAACACATCCCAGACCTCTGACTAGCTTCACCTGGTCCGACAAATATTTCATCGTTTGCACTGCATAGAGCAAATAGAGACCTGCAATGTACATTAGGACCCTAACTTTACCTAATTTTCAGTCCCCTCATTAAGCAATTCCTAAACTGTATAGTCAATGAAGAGAAGGGCTCTAGAGGGAGATGCTGCTAATCAAAGTTTCCCACCTGGCTCTGTGCCCTGATATAATTTGAATAAACTAAATTCTTAGAGGGGAGGGTGCTTTGCCTTGGAGAAGGTGACTCTGTACATCTCAACTTTCTGATTTCTGAGAGTGCCAATTCTAGAAAAAGCCACTGAAACCCATGATATTGTTACACGCAATACAAGTGTAAATTATTATAAATGCAAAGTCCAATTAGGTTTCTAATTGCTTATTGGAAAACCTCTAAACCTTACACAGTGATGATAAAAAGCATGTGGTGAACAGCATTTTCAAAAAAATGGGCTATGTTCTCTTGAACAGCACGTTGTTTGTACATGATCTGGTTGATTCCCTCCCCCATCCCCAGAGGCTCTTCTGTGGGGGTGTTTGAGGAACACACAGTGTATGAGCCTCTGACAATATTTACTGAGAGTCTGGTAGCAATCAAGTAACCTATATGTCTGCTTCTCATTATTAAATATTCCAAACTTTTATTGAGATTATTAGAACCTATTTAATGGCTCATTGAACTTAGAAACCATACAATTTTCCTATTAGCCATTTCCATCTAAATATTTATGATAGCAGTTCATACTAGAAATAACAAAAGACACCAAAAATGAGGAAAAGGGAGGCATTTCCTCAGCTGCCTGGGAGCAAGATCTCTCTGTAACTCTAGCATAAACCAGTGGTGCAACTTGAAGGAAGCTAACTGAGAGACACAAAGCAAATCTGCTGATGATGAAAGTAGAACTTGGCCATGTCTTTAAGGGAGTCTGCATAAATTTGGATACAAGGCTCTTTTCCATCATTAAAGAAAATATTTATAACTGGTCCTTTCATTTCTTTTGGGTGTGGTAAGGAGTCTTCCAGTTGAATCACTATGTGATATAGAGAGATTTATCTATTTCTAACTAGAATATAAGCCAAAATTCCAACACGTTTTCCACCTGCGTACTCAGGGTCTACGAGCCCTGCTGCCAGAATCCTTCAATTCAGGTTATTAGGGCTGAGTTATCTGTACCAGTGCAAGCAAAATCAATGCAGGACAACACCCTCAGGAAAACATGAAGAAGACACAGGCTGTCAGGGTGGGTGCCCACCATCTCGCTTCTGCTCTATGCATATTCCATGAAAACAGACATGTTTTAGTCCAGTTGCATTAACACAGCACTGAGCCCCAGTTAAAATGCCCTGTCACTAGACAGGAATTATTGGCCCAGGCTAATACTACGGTGCACAGCTTCTAGACAGGATCTGGCTTGCACCAAGCTGGCTTGCAGTACTGGGGAAAAAAGACACAAAAACTTTCTGACCCATCCACAAAGAAACACTGATGTTCAAGGGCATAATCTTCAAAATTGTTGCCTCATTGTACAAACATCTCTAGTTTTCAGCTTAAGGTTGTGCAGGATCCTAATGTTCTGCTTGAGGGCTCTGTGGGAGTGTTGCACAATACCAAGAAGAGTGAAACTTGGCATCTAACTCACTCTTAAATCTGATCAGGAATGTCAAAAGCCAGCTGTTTTTCATTTTGGAAAAGAGAAAAGGTGAGAGAGGTGTGTACAACCTGCCACTGTCAGAAAAGCAAATCGACAACAACCCAAAATGACGGGAGGTTCAGTGTTTTCTGGCTTTCCCTTTGCTCCAAGGATAAAAGACTTGAGCAGAATAGAGAGTAATTCCACCCAGACTGCTGTGAAAGCTGGTGTGGGACTGGTTATGTGCAATATACATAGGTATGACTAGGAATCAAAATATAGGAGTGACCACTAGGCCTGGGAATTCTCCACTGACGTAGCTGTTGTGATGCTGAAGAAGAGCATGGCTCCAGCTAAATTAGGTCATGAGATATTAGCACCTTTCTCTTTATGTTCCCTTTTCGTAAGGAAATAAAATAACATAGGACCTACAGATAATAAGATTACAAAGCCAGTAATTCAAAAGACATATAATGGAGGAGCTGAAGTCATGTAAGTGCCTCCTCATACCATCCACATATATGCATGTAAGGGACACTCCTTTTCCAGGAAGTATAATCTCCAAAATGAGTTCTGAGGAATCCTGTCACGGCAATGCAAGAAATAACAAACCTCCAACTGTCTTCTCCTCCCTTCTGATCGAATTTGCTGCTCCCAGAGTAAAACCACCGGAAAATGCACCTGTTTTCATGCAAAACATAGCGTCCTTGGTGGGAGCTGCACTAAGTCAAAATGCTAAGCCTTGCAGAAAAATGGCAGGACGTGAGCACTCGTTTACTTCTGCTGACTCTCACTAAGGTGGGAAGATGTCAAGGGGTCTGGTAGCAGGCAGCAGGAGAAGGGACTCTGGGATATGCAGTGATATATGTGCACTTGTCTGTGAGTACCCCAAGTGAGTAAGATAGCAGGCGTGAAGAAATCTGATCTTTTCAGACAAGAATCTCAGGCAGGGGAGTGTGGACTAGTGACCAAGCTAGTGTACGGTGTGTTCCTTGACCTACACTCTCCATTAATATTGCCAGCTAAAGGACATCAGTAATTAGTTGCCTATAAAACCCAAAATGATTGGCTGCATGCATAGAGCAGTTGACGAAAGAAACTCATCCCACTTCCCCACTTGACCCCAGCTGCTTGATAGCACAGGACAGCACTCTGCAGTGCGTGGTGGTACCTCATCTGAGCCAGCACCACCTCAGCTATTCCCACTGAAGGCAAGGCTCCTAGGGTCTGCACTGTAGAAGGGCAGGGGCTTCAGACTTGAGTGTGGAACTTGAACCATGCTCAAAAGGGAGTATATAAACCCTGAACTGACCTCAGAAGAAGGTCTGTAATGTTAGAAAAGAAAGTCTCTCTCTGTGAAACAGACTCTTCTCTTTTACAGCCAAAAATCTCAATTACACTATCAAGATGACACCACACTAACTCAGGATAGGGGCCTGTTTCCATAAGGCTTCCCTCCTTCAGAGCATGTGTTGTCTAATTGCCCTTCTTCTCAATCAACTCAATAATGAAGAATATGTCATCACCTACTTTCTCTTTAAACTACAGCAAAGCCGAGGCAAGAACATGATCTTCCCATTTTTGTCTATGACAAACAGCCAGCTTGAATGATAAACTACAGTATAAATAAAAGCAGGGAATCATAAGCAGCATACTGAATAACTACAAAAGAGTATTCGTTTTCAGGCTATCCCTTTATCAGATAGTAAATTAGATATAGAGCCATTTAGTTGAAAGATAATAAGGTTTATGCAGCTAATAAGTCAATCTTGTAAGGAATATTGCTGACTTCATTGTCTGCGTTAAGCCAATCTCTACTTGTTGAACCTCTGACCCTCCCCTGGGTCTCATTCTGTATCCTATGAAGAGTGACTGGACTTTAAAGTACCTCCTCCTCTCCAGTACATTTTGAAAATAGAGGCAGGCAGCGTAACAAAATGCAAGAAGATAAGAGCAGCCACACTAAGTCAGACCAAAAGTCCATCTAGTCCTGGATCTGTTCCTGGCAGGGGCTAAGAATAGGCAGAAAGAAAAAGAGCAAAGAACAAGGTGAGCATATGGGGATGCCTTCCTAGAGTAACCCTGCAGCCTGGAGATTTTTATCTCAGAAATTTCCAGACTAAAAAATATCATATATTGTTCAGAACCGGCCTGCTGCAGCACTTCTGCTCTTCACATCTTCATTATGGTCGAACTGCCCTGCCACGCTCTGGGCTATCTCTGCTCAGTCCTGTACACACATATGACAGGCAATAGAAAACTGACCATCTAGCTAGACGAGATATTAGAGATGAGAAGGCAATGGGACACTGAGATCACTGGGACACCTAGGAGGAGAACCACGTCTCCTGACTCCCAGTCCCACGACAGCACAGTCCTGCCCAGTGCCCTCATTCTCTCCATGTTTTTGCAGAAGCTGGTCAGTCAACACATTCTTCCCCTCATTTTTTCTTCTCAAGTGTCTCTGCTACTTGACACCTTCAAGACAATCATGATAGACCTTTACTAACACATTCAGTGAGCAGTGCTTATTCCTTGTCCATTTCCACTGAAATCTAGGCAAAGAGTTATCGACGCTCATGGAATTTCCCCTTCTGCTAGCTGAGTGCAGGAACAGACAGCCCGGCTTTGCTGCAAGAGATTGATTTCTCCACACCTACCTTTCATTGCTTTCTGGAAGAAAAGGAATACTCCATATCTGTCACAAGAGAGGAGAAACCCAGAGATAAGTTGCAGCACTTTTGTGTGAACACTGATGCTCCCAATGCTGCAGCAGAGAAACAGGGGACAGCAGAGGATACAAGTGCCTGAAGCCCTCCAAATAACGCACTCCTTCCATGACATACAACTGCGCAGGGTTGTATGTGTGTGTGTCTGAAATCAGAACACTGACCACAGCTTAAACTCTTGCATTTTTGCCCATATCACAGCTTGATGGTCAAGCCATGGTTCTTCCAGCCAGTTTCCCTCTCTGATGGTTTTGGAAACTGTGCATCATGCCACGGTAGTGTTCCTCAGCAAGTCTGATCAAACAGCACCCTGATTTCAAATGTGGCTAGGCTTTTAAATGAGATATTGACTTTGAGAATTTGGGAGCTATACATTACAAGTGGAAATCAGAAAGTACCTTCTCTGACCCCTTTTCCAGTTCTTTCTCCTGAAGGAAGTGGCAGATTTTTCCAGGCATCTTATGGTTACACAGATTAGAAATGCAATGGTCAGTGAAACTTCTGCTATTTGCATCTCTCACTTTTTTTTTTTTCTGTTCCAGAACATGCTATATAGACCCCAATGTAAAAAAAAAAAAAAAAAAAATTGAATTTGATTGCATAACACAGCGTCATATGAGACAAAACTCTGGAAATCGTGGGAAATGTAAACATATGACAGTGATAGTCATTGGATAATGTTTCAAAGTACAGCAGAGAGCACTGTTCGTATCTCTGTTAGATGCAGTTTCCTTGCTGCCATTGAGGAAAGTTTGCTTAACAGTATCAGTTAAGACCTCAGCCTTTGAAATCACTATTTTCATCTGCAGAAGGAGAGTAAGAGGCAGATTAGTGTATTGCAGGATATAGCTTAAGTGAAGGGCATGTATATGAGTTCTCTGGGATGTAATTTTTAGTGGTGTCAAAACTGCCAGAAAGATAAAGGAACTTAAAGGAAAAACATATACATCTGTAAATGAGTTCCATCTTTTCAGTTGACAAGCACTGGAATTAAAAAGAAATACAGGAAAGCAAAATAGAAAAGGATGCTCACCCATCCATTCCTACGTCTTCAGAAAACCGACCATGTGAGAAAAAAATATCACACACAGAAGACAGCTTCTCTGTCTGAGCAGGCTGGCTATGATGAGATGAGCCACAGTGCCACTCGCCTCGGTGCACAAGTCTGCCCAGACCCCTCTCGCAGGGGTCCTTGTTGGTAAAACAGGACCTCACAGCACATTCTGCACCCTGGAATGTCATTATGTTATTACTAACACTTATTTGTACTGGGGTAGCTTCCCAAAGGTCTCCCTTTCCAGGTCAAGGACCTCATTGTGTTTGGCATAGTAGAGAGACAAAATCTGTCCCTGAAGAGCTGACACTTCAAAGAGAAAGTACTAGCAGTAGTAATAACCCAAATCGAAATTCCGGAGATATTTCATTTCTTCATGTCATCAAATCACTTGACTATGAATAGGACAGAATTGGGAAA
Source organism: Nipponia nippon (assembly GCF_047370975.1). NCBI lineage: Eukaryota > Metazoa > Chordata > Aves > Pelecaniformes > Threskiornithidae > Nipponia > Nipponia nippon. The sequence continues at coordinate 11,447,435 of NW_028262290.1, read as the reverse complement.
AAAGAAGTGCTCAGAGGTATACTATACATAATTTATCACGTAATTAAATGTTTGTGTGTCAGCTATCCTTACATGTGGGTCTTCCAGCAACCACTAAAATCAGGAGTCCACTGTAAAAACAAACAGGTTAGCACCTAAAGGCAGTAATCTGCACTAATACAATTACTTAAATTAGTAGCATTTTTCATTTCATTGTGTTGGTTTAGATTCATTTTTTGGAGCTAAATTGGCCATGAGTGATGAAGATATTGTAATTTGATTTCATACCAGATGTAATTGGGCCAACAGGGCATCATTTTCTACATCACTGTAAACAGCACTGCAGAAATTAAAGCATAGGAGGGGACTGGGATTTTTAAGCTTGAGAAGATGCTGAGCTGAGAAGTACATGTCTATGTCGATCCTGGAGCTTGAGAGAGGTTCATGTCCAGTGTGACATTTCATGCACACCACTAATACAGGCTCCTTAGTACTCACTGGGTAAAATCTATTCAAACACATTAACTTCCTCAATGTTTTTATTAAAGCTCAGGCATGGACAAACTGAAAGGTTAACTCTGTCCTCTGGGTGACGGGGGACGGGGAATAGCATCATCTAATCATGCTGCAATTCCTGGGGATCAGGCAGTTCAGCTGCTTGTGAAAATGCAGCATCTCTACTGAAAATTCAGAGTACTTTAAAGATACACATTAAAGATGCAGTGTGGAGTATTTTATAATGAAATAATATTATTTGATTCAGCTCAAATAGAGGTGGATTATTTGTAATTCCTCCCTTTCTCTACAATTTCCTCACCTGAATGACCCCTGACTTGTTAAGATTACAAGAAGGAACAAAAACTTACTACAGTTGTAAGAGTCACTAGCTGGACTGCATCTACCAGAACCAAAACCAGCTTTTTTTTTTAAGATTTGTAATGTGTCACTGACACACTGAAAGCCAGCTGCTCAGATTTTAAATGAAGTCTTCATTGCTCATCCTCCTTTGTCTAAAAGCTGAAACACATTCAATGGCTCCGAATATGGTTCTTTTCTCTTTCACCAACAAACACGACTGCTGCAGTACAGTTTCCTGGAGCCCCTTCTCCCCTGCCATGGAAATCCTCACCTGCTTTGCCAAGTTCACTCCACAAGGGTAACCTCAGCTCCACAACCTTCTCAGCAGCCAACACCAGCAAGCAAGGACACTTACATCCCATAAGTTTCATCCAGCATTTTACTTTCCTTCCTTTCTTGCCCATACATCCCATTTCCAGACATCAGAAAAGGCCCTTCATGACAGATGGTGTGGTAAATGCCAAGTGACTCACTATGCACATTCTGCACCAATTTGTTTCAGAAAACGAGCAGGCCTAGCATAAGTAGCAGTGTATTTTAAAGCCAGGTACCTCACATTAGACATCTGAATAAATGGGTTGTTTCTCAGGCTTTCTGAGCACCAATTTCCCATTGGCAGGTTATATTTTTGCAGTATACTAGTCACAGAGTAGATGTCCTAGGTAAGATGTAGTCCTCAATAAACATCAAAGACAAAGGAGTATAAATCACAGATAAAACTCTTGGCAATCTTTTTTAGCTAGCTAGTCACAAACATGCATCTTTAAATTTCTATTTTCTCCTCTTCTTCAGGGTGAAGTCTGTCTGAATTTTTAATTATTTTTTTTCTAGCAAAATTTTGTCATCCTATAAACTCTTATTGTCTTGGATGTGGTATAAGTTTGGGAGGCTTGGCCTTCCTTTCCAGTCATGGGCTACAGCAGAGTTAAACTAAAGACTAAACTTAGCAAATTCTCTCCATTAACATCCCAGACATGACTTCAAATAAAAAAGCATATTGCACAAATGTTCTTAGAAATTTCGTTTAGACTATTAGGATTACAGTATTTATTGAAGAACCAGAAACAATCTCAGTAGAAACTTGTATGCACCCATGGGAATATCAAAATACAGACCTTCTTCAGTCTCTACAGGACCACAGTGTTTCCAATAATTTAAAGTATAATTTTGAGTAAGAATACTCTGGGCATTGTGAGAGGGACTTTTGAGGTCCCAGGAGCTTCAAGCCCTGCACAATCCAGTAAAGGGTGTGGAATTAGCAAGGAAGGATAATGGTAATGCCCTCTTCAGCAAACTGCGTTGAGATCTGCTGATGAAAAGCACTAGATAAGAGTGAGGTACTATCTATGCCAACACTCAAATCAGACAACCTCGTGTACAATCTGTTTATTTTTACAGTGAAGTATATTAGACTGCCAAAAGGACACTTCATCATCTATAATAAATATTCATCTACATGTATCATGCACTTGAGCTGCATGAACGATGAGATCAGAGTACAGAAATGAATGAGAAACTCGTAAGATAAATGTCACCTTTCAATGTTGTTGTTGCAGATAAATTGCAGATGGATATAAACAAAGTCAATTATTTCATGCAAGTGTTCCTTCACTCAACATAAGCTGCTCCTTACGCCTAGACTAAAATCCTAAACTTCATCATTTACCTTTCGTCAGAGAATGGCAAGAAGAAACAATATCTAAGTATCAAGTGCCACTAACTGAGGATAATTATGTACACTAACACAAAAATTTTGTCACATATATTTTCCCAGAAACAAAGGTCACATGCTATGGTGTAGAATAAATCCTCACCTGTGCTTACTAAATAGCCCCATTAACTAGAAAAGAAATATTTTGATTAACACTAGCAGAGAATGTGGCATATAAATTGAATTTCCACATGTAGTTATCACCCAGCAATGACTCTGAAGTATAGCAAAATATGATTTCTGTGACTGAGGTCTAGTAAAAAAGGAAAATAAATTTAAAAGAATCTTTAACTTTGCTGATTTTTTTGAGTATACAGACTTTGGATTTTCTAGTTTTGTGTATATGAACATATGTTCTAATTTTTTTATTGTTACCTTTAATTTTCTTGGGGAAGGAAACATTTTGCCTGGAACAGTCTTTTATTTGGTTTTAAAATGTACAACTAGTCCATGAATATGCAACAACTGCTTTACATGAGCAACACGAAGAACAGTAGATGCAAGAACTGTAATTTGTAATATGCCCAAAGAAGTGAAGTTACACAGTCAGGGAGGCCCTGCTTCCTGTGCTCTATCATCTGCAAATAAAAGAAAACAGGAAGAATTTTTCTTGAAGAAGCAGTTTTAAGATTCAATAACCTGTGAGTGTTAATTCTGAAAATGTGTTTTATGCTAAGAGAAACCCACAGATGGTGGTGTTCTAGCATTGTCGCCTCCATTACAAGTCACTGGGTTTAAAAGTTATATGTAAACATTCCAATCAGAATCTGGATTTTTTTTCTCTTCCAACTAGAAGTTTGGTGTCATTTTAACATTAAAACCAGAACAGCATCTGAAGGTTCAATCATATGAACGCAATCATGCTGTGGCTGTTTAGCAAGTTAACTGTGACTGCCCTCCTGCCCAAGCAGAGATAACCACCTATACATCACACTTGGTCCACACAACCCCAGTCACGAGGCTATACACATTAATTCATCTCAGGTAAGGCAGCTCAATTTACTTCATCTCACAGCTGAGGCAGTATAAAAACAGGGTATGATCACTTGTTTGACCAGCTTCAGCTCCACACTTGCTCATACACCCAAGTATTTCTCTCTCATGCTGTCCAACAGCACGACCCAAAAATCCACCAAAGCCAACCATATCACTTGCATCAACAAGGATTTGGGCTTTAATTCTTCCTTGCTTTCTAAGTATGCAAGGAGCCCGTTCTGCTAACACTTATTGACTCCAGCAGTAAATGTGTTGCATGTGTTGCCTTGGGGGCTGCAGCTCACCACTCCGTGAATAAGTGTTTGTGAGATCTGATGCTAGGTTTTCTGACACGTGCCTCCGCACCAAGAGCTGGCCAGCCTCACCTGCATTTTTACTGAATTGTGGGTTAATGAAATATAGGAGAATAAATAGAGATGCTGTTCTCTTGAAAGCCACTACATCTGAAATTTGACAGGCCGCAGTACATTATACCACCAACCACAGGGTCATAATGTCTAAATACATTGTACATAGAAAATAGTTACCGAAAAGTAAGTATAGTCAGCATTTGTAATAAATAATAGCTAATAAATAGTGAAAGCATTACATTCTAGATGTAGGATCCTATGTCTTCCATTATTTAGTAATTTATTATATGAAATCCATTGACCTTTCCAAGCTTTCCTTTTTCCCTTTCTTTTTTGGTGAAGCAAGAGCGTTAATTATGCTTTAGCTTTTTTTATTGAGCAACATTAGCATACAAATAGGCCATCAATAACCAATTACAATCTCCATCTCAGAAGGAAGAGAACTACAATATTAAGTGTGGCTACTCACACATACACACAAGCTCTTTTAAAAAAACACAGAGCAACTCACAATTGAATAAAACAGGAATGCACAGGAAAAACAGACAATGATAGATGGATAAATATCAGGCTAGCTCTCAGGCAGGGAATTCAAAAAGGTCCTTCTTATTCATCGGCCCAATATAAGTCTATCAAAATAACCCTAGTTTTCCCCAGACTGCCCTGCCAATGACTCCAGAGATTAAAAATCCGTTCAGATCTCATGCTGGTAACATTTATGAATTTTACTCAAGTGGAAACTATCAATTGTGTCAAATGGCACTGACTTACGTCTTAAGCAACATTTGACTTATTGCCAGTGAAACACTAAATCTGCTTGCTTCTTTTTTATAGTGGGGGAACTATATGGGAGAAAGGGTTATTTGTTGTATTTATCACTGTAAGAGTAGGTTTGCGCTAAAGATGAATAATAAAACAATCGCCATTATATTTTTTTTCTGTGACTACAATACATTGCTGCTGTGTCTTTCATCTAAGACCTGGTTTAAACCCGAACCTGTACTGATTTAACTAAAGATGTTATTTTAAACCTTTTCAGTTGAACCAGTTCCACTTCATACCGATGCCCTAAAATTAACTTCAAATGCAAATAGAGGGTAAATTAAATTTAAAGTGTCCAGACAAGACATTTCCACGTGTTTACCTAACATTTAAATCCATTTAATCTTAAAATCAGTTATGTCTAAACATATGGTCAATCAGTCAATGCAGTTATAAATAACCAGATGCTGGTTCATAGACCATTGTGAAAAATGTAAATAGCTTGCTTTAAAACCGTCTTTGGTTGAAGGATGACTTCTTACACCGCCATGCCTTGATCCATTGCGAGGTTCTTGTCTGAAGCAGTTTATGCATATTCTGTTGGGGGAGTGCATGCTTTATGGAAAAATATTAAGTAAACACCTTGAATTAATGAAGTCAAAGCCTACTGAAGAAAAACCTGTTTACAGCTGTCATGCAAGTTATCTTGACCTCCTGCCCTATGTTTTTTCCATCAAAATGATAAATAAATCTTTGAAAACTACATAACACTGATTGTCTAGAGGGTCTTCTTTTGGTTTAGGGCTTCAGCAGACAAGTTGTGCCAAATCCTGCCTCACCAGCTGTGGAGATGATTGCCTCGGCTGCCCACCTTGCCTGCCAGCAGCAAATATCATCTCCAACAAAGACACAGAACTACACAGGCATTCCCTGAGCAAACATCACAGTTTACAATCTACCATTTCAGTTTAACCAAATGCAAAAACAGATTAAGTTGTGAATTTCAGCAGCCAACGTGCCAACACTCACTCCACTTTTCCGTCTCCCTTGTGAGGGTGTTATCTTCTCAGCTGCCCGGAAGGATTCAAAGGAGTTCGTTAATGACAGCTTCCCCTTAATGCAATTTAACAGCCCCCGCTCTCCTCCAGGTTTCCTCCAGTGCAGGTAAGATATGAGCTGCTAAAGTCCTAGCTCCTGTCAGATGATTTCTTTGGTTTTAAAACACAATGTGACATACGTAGACAGTGACAATTACGTTTTAACTCCACTATTCTCTTCAATTCTTGTAAGATCTCAATTTTATCCTCTGGCATTTTAGTGCTTTACCACTGAAACTATGCATGACATTTTTCTGGTGGTGTTAGTACATGGGTTTATGACACTGCCAAGGACCACACAGAAGAAATTTTCCATACCCTGATATCAGCACTGCAAAAGAGCATGGAAAAGACTTGAGGGCAAATGTTCAAAGGAGCAGGTTTTAGGGTGCAGTCCCATGAGATGGGGTGAGCCGACCTAACAACTCATTGTCAACATCTTGGTGTTGACACTGTGGTTCTCCCCATCTTCCCTCTCCTCCCCATGCCACTCACCTGCTCCCCTATTCTTATCTTGGGCTGGCTCTGATGTCATTTGAGCCACTCCTTTTTGCCAATTCATTTCACTAACCCAGCACAAATTACGCTGTAGGCTGGGAGGCAGAGATCAGATAGTAGTTTCTGCAGGCTTAGTGAGCTGGAAGAGCTCACAGGAAGGAGGCTCAAAGACCAAAGTCAGTGTGAGAGAGGAATGAGGCTGTATAACCAAGACGAGGGGAGTGACACCCACCGTTCATGGAAAGGGCAAGTCACCTGAAACCAAACCTTAACCCAATTTCATCTAACATGGTAGGATGTTTCCAGTCATTCTCAAACAGTTTGCTGACCCGTTTGCAGGATCCTTGCTCTTTTGATTCTTTGAGTATCCAAGTGGTACTGTCCAGGGAGTGCTACAGACAGGACAATCTGGTATTGCGAAGGAACACTTCATACAGAGACTTCCCCTCTGGTTATCTTCATGCTTTCAGAGAACGCCTAGAGAATAAGGCTATAATAAGACAAAAAGGTCTCAAAGTCTCTACAATGAGTGGCAACAATAGGGAATTGTTCTTTGGTGTATTGTTCCATTAGATGATTAACAATGTGCTAATGGATTATTTCTCCATAATTAATAGTACAAGACTAGTCTTACAAGAAGGAAGGGGACTTTTCAAGCCCATCTCTCCAACATCTTATTTTGGATTTCTGGACACTAAATGTGAGTGTTGCAATCTGAAATGTGAAAATTATTTTCTTATTTTAAAAATAACTGCATTTCTTTGAATCTTCTCTATTTAAAATAGAAAACATAATCGAAACGAGCATTTTCCTGAAAAAGAAAATTTTAAGAATTCTAACTTGGCAGGAAATCTTTTTCTAGAAAATGTGAGCTCTCACTCTAATTAGATTCTTTATAACACTGCACAAGCGTATGCCAAGGCAAAGCTTTTGAAGGTAATTATATTGCAACTCATTTTCAAGATATTTCAAATCAGCAGCCCAGCCCAAAGACATCCATTCCAATTGTTCTCTGATTTTAGGATTGCTGAACGTTCACACTTAATCATAAACACAGACTGTAGAACTGCAGCTGTTATTAAAATGGAGATAAGATAAATCTTAATTAACTGGTTGTATATCTGTAAACAAATAAACTAATCATATCTCCGTGAATTGCAAGGGACAGCTTTGCATCAACCTGAGGAGAAGAGATTTTTTTTTTAATTTCTTACTGACTACAAATTGCAGTAATAGAAAGTGTGCAGTAATGAAAACAATAGATTTTTAACAGCTCTTCAAAATTTATCTCCATGATTTAAATTGAGAAAGAGGGGAGTGAATGCACATTCTTATGCCTGTCTTCCTAAAACTGAGGCATTAGTTAGGCTAGTAAGTGACAACTCATTTAGTTATGGTGCTCTGTGTGGCAAATCTATCACTGGGGCAAATCCACCAACTTCCTTAATGTTGCTGCCATTTCTCTGAGAAATAAAATAAAATAGAAAAGTTGACATCACAGCTCTGATGCTATTTTGGCTTTGCTGACGAGCACTTTCAGATATCTCCATCATTATTTTGTTGCATTTGGGAAATCCTGACATGGTCTATGGCAGTGGTTCATAATTTTCCCAGTCTTCAAGAAATGTCTACATATTACACCTCCATAAATAGAGAATTCCACATCAATATTACTGGCAGGCTATCCCAGGATTATTTCAATGTCATTGCTAAGTCAGTAGGAGGGAAATCTTCTTTTAATTTACTTTTAAGTTGATTAAAACTTACTGGTGCTGTGATGTCTCAGCAATTCCACTAAAGTCATCAGTACATTTTACACAAGCCACTGAAAAAAACAGCTGATGATGTGAATTTCTGGGTCTCTCTTGCTTTGGCTGTGTTTATTTGACCAAGTTAAGGCAAGAAGTTATGACCTGTTATTGCTCATGCTCACAGAAGTGAAGAACTGGAAGTGTGGATTTTATATGATTAATCCAACAGTATTTCTGAAATTACTAATGGCTACTCACCAAACAAAAACTGGTATCACCAGATTGTTTTTGATGCTGTTATCTCCAATGGAGGAAAAAAATTGTCCATTTCTAGATGCAATGGAATTTCATTCAGCCTAGAAGTGTTTTCACTGTGATGAACCTAAACTGCTTTGATAGAAGAGGTCAAACAATTCCCTTTAAAACAGTCTTGAGTGTTTAAAAGGAATTAATTTCAGTTTATGATTTTCTTAATAAATGTTGGGGGTTTTAAACATAAAACTGTAAAAGAAAATTATTCTTTTGGGTTGGGTTGGGTTGGGTTGATTTGATTTGGTTTGGTTTGGTTTGGTTTGGTTTGGTTTGGTTTGGTTTGGTTTGGTTTGGTTTGGTTTGGTTTTGAGAGGGGAATAGAGGAAGACTTTCAGTGCAAACTTAACATTTCAACAGAAATTTTACAGTCTTTATTTCACCAAATTTTTGAAACAGAAAAATTTGTTACCATCTGTTTTTCATTCCTCATGCTGTGTCTTTGAATATGCAGTAGAAGTCTACACAAAGCGATTCTGATATTCCTTAAAATATCAAAATATTGATATAAATAGACTTTCCCAGAAAAGATAAAAGCACAGGCCAAATGTTAACCAAAATATTGAAGCAAGATTAGACAGCAGAGAATATTTGTATTTCTTTTAAAATATGAGGTTCTAATCTTACATGGATAATTTCACTCAGGATTTTTTAATTGCTGAAGTGAGAGGCTGAGGTGTAATTTTGGCTTTGTAACTCACTGGCTGTTTAATGACAGCAGGGAAGAAAAACTGCCAAGCTTTCCAGTGAGATGCAGTTGAACATCTTTGTCTTTTTTATATGCTTAATTATAATCTTTACAAATTTTATAAAACAGCCAATTGATTCAAGAAATTAACAAAATGTTAACAGGAGGGGGATACATTGGTAGGAAATTCTTACTAATGTGCAAAATCAGCCACCTATGTCTGTCATATATGCATGTCCAGAGGAAAAATATTATTGGATTAAGTTTGAAAAAGTTACTGTAATAATGCCAGGGATAAAATTATAAAATTAGCCTATTCTACCTAAACCAAGAAAAATAATCCTGGACTGAATGTCTCTCCCTCTTTTCTACTAGCAAAATAGATACTAGAATAAAAATGAGATGGGGAAAAGAAACTTTAAAATATCAAATAAAACCAAAGGAAATACATTGCAAAAAAAGAAAACATTTCTAAACTATATATTGTAAAGAGCTATTTGGATGAAAGACTCGAGATAAAGCTACTTATTCCTTCTCAATTTCTCCCCGTTTTTCCTATTTAGCTTCAATACAAAGCAGTAAGCATCACCTGCCTTTGGATTTTTGTGTTGCTTTGCCCATGGTGCTTCTATGAAATTCCCCTTGGGCCAGAATTTGCTAAGCAATCTTATCTTCCCAGAAGTCAGTGTTTTTAGGAGGGATTCAGCACCTCGAAATCACAAATTTCTATCACAGGCTTTCTGCCTATGTGTGTCTGGGTCCCATTGACTCGCCCTCTTCCCAGAGGGCTACATAAAGGACCTTGGTTGTTCTGCATGCAGACAAGGATGAGCACCTCCAGAGCTTGGGTCTGCACCCATCATTCATTGCCTTTCTCTCTCCCTCCTTTCTTCTCCCAAATGAGGGAGGTAGGGTTGGGTTTCACAAGTTTTTCCTCTGCCATGAGAAGGGGACTTTCTTTCACAGCGTCCTCACAAATCACTGCCCTCTGCCCCTGGCTGAGACACAGACGAGGAGTTGAACCTCGGAGGCCAACGTTGCACATCAGACCAAATCCTCTCTGACCACAGGCTGCCACCTCTCCCCTCCCACGCTGACAATGTGCTCCTGCCATCCTTCTGCAGCAGATCTAGAGGACCTGAGGCTGCAAGATGAGACAGTTTGCCTTGCTGATCAGATGAAAATCAATCCCTTGGTTGTCTGAACTGCAATCTGAGCTTGCTCATCCAGGAGCCATAAGCACCCAACGTCAGACACAGGGTGGGCAGAAGGGCAACATACAGTTAGAGGCACAAGGAGCAGGACTGCTCTTTGTAGGAGAACGTGGTTACGTTGATAATGTGTAATACGAAATTGTACTGTAGGTAATGTGTCCTCTGCAAAATACTTCCTGGGGGACAGCACATCCCAGAAATGCTTTGCAGAGTATCATTTAACTGAAGATTTTCCTTCTATATTAACTTCAATAGAGCATTAGCTGAGTAAAATGAGCTAGAGCTGCCCTTCCCACAGGGTAACATAGACTGCCCTCAGTCCTGGAATAAATGTTATAGGAGTGTCTGTGTTGCCTTTATCTAATATATGAATTAACCCAAATGATCTGACAATCAGTTAATTTTGGAAGAAAAATTCTCATCTGCACATGCCCTCAGCAAAGATCAGCTTTCTTTTTCTGTCTGATCTTTCTCTCTCCAATCTTTAAACTCCTCCATGCGAAAGTATATCACCCTTTAGCTGTTCCCTAGCACACAGCCCACTGCTGGCATGCAACCAGTGAAACTCCAACCCATAACAACATCAAGAAACAATTGCTGTTCATGCTATCACAAGGATCCTGTTCAGCTTTGGGGGTGGGCGGCTCAATCACAACCTTCATAACAGATCATCCAGGCCAATGAACAAGTCACCTTTGGAGCTACAGATTAAGAAATCATAGACAGATGCAAAATGCCACCCAAACACCACAATTATTTTCATATTGTGGAGATTTATTTGTAATATTGTTAAAGAGATTACTGTTTACAAGTAGCCTTGTATCTTTAAAATGCTTCTAACTAATATGTATTGGAGGCTTCCCCACATGCACACTACCATTATCTGTTCAGTTTAACACATTATCAGCTGTGGAAAACTGTGGGGATACTTAAAACATCAAACAAGCTATTAATTTTGTGATTATGGAAATGAGTAGGCTGTAGTTTGTTTCCTGCAACAGCTTCTACTGGGGGAGCTGAACACAGTACTTGGAAAACAACAACAACAAAAAAAAAACCAACCCACAAATTGTTATTGACTGAGTGACCAAAGCAATACATCTCTAAATAACACCGCAGACATTTAAATACGTATAGAACAGGCAAAAAGATTTTAAAAATCCACAGACAGAAGAAAAAATTACTCTGGAGGTGGAATTCACTTAACCTGATGAGTATCTACCAAAGTATGTGTCTGTGTGTGGGCAGATCACCTAAAGATGTCTTTATAGTCAGCAGAGAATTAGACAAACAAATTAATTAAGATGGTGACACAATTAATCTCATTAGTTTCCTACATTCTTAATTGCATCTTACCAGTTCTATTAACTGCCTTGACTAGATCTCCCTTGGCTATAATAGAAGTTCATGATGCGGAGATTTAAAAATGATGGACCTCAGCCTAATCTGCAAGGTGTTCTTAGCTCTCCAACACCAGAGGAACTTCACTGTGGTCCATTCATAGTAAAGTTCACTTTCACATCTGTATTTAATCTGAATCTTTCCCCCATTGGAAACCTGTATTGAAATCCTCAGTTGAGGCCTTTCTAATCCATGTGTAACCATTTGAGAGCCAGTGTGTACAAATCTGTAAACACTGTCCACTTCAGAGGCCACATTAGGTACAATGCCTAAATAAGATGGAACTCAAGAAAAACAGGAGAGCTTACCACCTTTGGAAGAAGGGGCAGGTGACTCAGGAGGACTACAAGGATGTTGTGAGGTTATGCAGGGACAAGATTAGAAAAGCAAAGGCTCAGCTAGAACTTAAACTGGCCACTGCCATTAAAGGTAATAAAAAATGTTTTTACAAATATAGCAGCGACAACAGGAGGGCCAGGGAGAATCTCCCTCCTTTGTTGGATGCGGAGGGAAACATTGCCACAAAGGATGAGGAGAAGGCTGAGGTACTTAATGCCTTCTTTGCCTCAGTCTTTAATAGTCAGACTGGTCATCCTTGGGGTTTTCAGGCCCCTGAGCTGGGAGATGGAGATAGGATGCAGAATGAAGCCCCAGTTGTCAAAGCAGGTGGCAGTCACCAACTTGCTCCTCCACCTGAATGCTCACAAGTCCATGGGGCCAGACAGGATCCACCCGAGGATACTGAGGGAGCTGGCAGAGGAGCTGGCCAAGCCACTCTCCATCATTTATCAGCAGTCCTGGTCAACCGGGGAGGTCCCAGATGACTGGAAGCTAACAAATGTGACGCCCCTCTACAAGAAGGGTCAGAAAGAGGGTCTGGGGAACTACAGGCCTGTCAGCCTGACCTCGGTGCCAGGAAAGGTCATGGAGCAGATCATCTTGAGTGCCATTACGCGGCACGTATGGGACAACCAGGGGATCAGACTCAGCCAGCCTGGGTTTATGAAAGGGAGGTCCTGCTTCACTAATCTGGTCTCCTTCTATGACAAGGTGACCCGCTTAGTGGATGAGGGGAAGGCTGTGGATGTTGTCTACTTGGACTTTAGTAAGGCCTTTGACACTCTCTCCCACAGCATTCTCCCAGAGAAGCTGGCTGCTCATGGCTTGGATAAGTGCACTCTGCGCTGGGTTAAAAACTGGCTGGACGGCCAAGCCCAGAGAGTGGTGGTGAATGGAGTCAAATCCAGTTGGCGGCCGGTCACGAGTGGTGTTCCCCAGGGCTCAGTACTGGGGCTGATCCTGTTCAATAGCTTCACTGATGACCCGGATGAGGGGATTGAGTGCACCCTCAGTAAGTTTGCAGATGACACCAAGCTGGGTGGAAGTGTTGATCTGCTGGAGGGTAGGAGGGCCCTACAGAGGGACATGGACAGGCTGGATCATTGGGCTGGGGCCAACTGTGTGAGATTCAACAAGGCTCAGTGCCGGGTCCTGCACTTGGGTCACAACAATCCCATGCAACGCTACAGGCTGGGGGAGGAGTGGCTGGAGAGCTGCCTGGCTGAAAAGGACCTGGCAGTGTTGGTTCACAGCTGCCTGAACATGAGCCAGCAGTGTGCCCAGGTGGCCAAGAGGGCCAATGGCATCCTGGCTTATATCAGGAATAGTGTGGCCAGCAGGAGCAGGGAGGTGATAGTGCCCCTGTATTCAGCACTGGTGAGGCTGCACCTCGAGTACTGTGTTCAGTTTTGGGCCCCTCACTACAAGAAGGACATTGAGGTGCTGGAGCGTGTCCAAAGAAGGGCAACGAAGTTGGTGAAGGGTCTAGAGCACAAGTCTTATGAGGAGCGGCTGAGGGAGCTGGGGTTGTTTAGTCTGGAGAAGAGGGGGCTGAGGAGACCTTATTGCTCTCTACAACTACCTGAAAGGAGGTTGTAGGGAGGTGGTGGTCGGTCTCTTCTCCCAAGTAACAAGTGATAGGATGAGAGGAAATGGCCTCAAGCTGCGCCAGGGGAGGTTTAGGTTGGATATTAGGAAAAACTTCTTCACCGAAAGGGTAGTCAGGCATTGGAACAGGCTGCCCAGGGAAGTGGTTGAGTCTCCATCCTTGGAGGTGTTTAAAAGACAGGTAGATGTGGTGCTTGAGGACATGGTTTTAATGATGGACTTGGCAGTGCTAGGTTAATGGTTGGACTCGATGATCTTAAGGGTCTTTTCCAACCTTAACAATTCTATGATTCTATGATTATAAGGTTCATATGCCTGAAAATTCTTTATTAAAAATGTGATGTAAGGGTACATGACACATACTGACATGCTAGCTTGTCCACTACCAGCCTAACTGCTCATAAATCACCTCTTCAAAAATGAACCAGAAGAGCACAGGAAGAATTTACTTGCCAATTTACCCAATGGCCCAGCATATACAAACTCCACACTGGCAGAGTATTAATACGTTTAAGAGATGAAATTATTTGCCTCTATCCCACAGTTTAGGCATGACAGCTATCTGTACAGGGATTAACTTCCTCACTTTTGCAACGCCTCTTATTTTTGGTTTGAATATGAACTTTGTCTCCCTTCTCAAGGCACAAGCTGTGCCTTTCTTTATCAGCATGATGTTAGTGGCCCTCGCGAACAGCTCCCTTGACAATGCACACTAACCATTGCCTAAGACAGCAATAAATCACGGTGCTGTTGAACAGTGACCACACGTTTTTACCCATACTTACCAGAAGCAAAGGTGTAGGAAGTTCAGAGACATAAATAAAACTGAGATTCAGAAGTTGGATCTTCAGGACTTGCTACCTGGATCAAATCACAGCTTTCCACAGACTTCCTATGCCCGTTGTGGTGTGTGGCCAAACCTCTTTGTGCCTTATCCTCCTCTCCTCACCAGCAAAGCAAGGAGAGCAGCACTTCCCTGTCTAAGGCTGAATACATCAAAGATTGTGATGTACCCACATATTTTGGCAATAAAGTTGTAGCAGTATCTCAGATGATAGATAAAATCTCCTGCAAACAAAATACTGGATTCTTTTAAAAGAATATTTTTTTCAGTTCAATCAAGCTAAAAGAACAATATGCATTATACAAACAGGTTTTCTGATTTAATTACCAGAGTTTCAAAGTCCCCTCCTGTACTTAACACTCAGGGTTATGGAACTCGTTGCCAAGCAATTACCCCTTAAATTTGCTTTAATCCATGCCGATCATTTCCCAGAGTTGATCATTACTGCAGACGTTAATTGCTTTTGTTGGCTTGCATGTTGCTGGAGTTCAAACAGAAGAGATTAACAAGAGGCTGCCAGCCGCAAAACTCTTTGAAAAAAAGGCGGGAAGCTGAGTTAAAAAATTCAGAGTGTACTTTATTTCAAGGACTTCCCAGAAATTGTGGTTCACACCTATATTAACCTGAGAAAAGGTCTGCAGGAGTTAGATCCTGATCTCCCTGCTATCAGTTTTATAGTGGTGCCAGCCATCTGTGTCATATGGAGTTGCAGGCATGAAAGTCAGTACAGAACTGGAAAAACAATGACTGAATCACAACAGAAAGAAGGATTAGAACATTATTTCCAGATAGAGCAGTATGCGAGAAAACCAAGATACCGAGTGCATGTCAATAGGAGAGACGGTCCCACACTGTCACTCCTTGTGTGGTTTGGGGTTGCAGGTCCTTGGGAGAGAAGGGTGCTCTCATTCCTACCCCAAACATGCAGCCTGGTTCCCATCCCTTCAGATCACATCGTTTATCTTAAGGAAGCTGCCAGGTGCAGCAGGAAGCTGGATTGTGTCCATGATAAAAGCGACCTTTTCCTTCAATAACATGGTTTATCTATTAAGTGAAACTGCTTTTAGAAGAGGCTTGGTATGTTTGCAATGTCCCCCCCGGTAATGAGGTTAATGCACCCAATATGGCTGATACTGTGGAGCATTTATCAGGACCATCTTCATTTAAACACCAGATATATTTGCAGCCATTCAGCACTTCCCCATCTAACCCAAACTCATCCATTTCTCTGTTTTTCAGTTTGTTTCCTACATGAAAATTGAACCCCCCCACTACATTTTCCTACTCCTAACACAGATTCAGGCTAATATAAAAAAGAGGGAAGTTTTGTCCACACGCTACATTTTTCTTCCCTCCCACACCGTCATTATCTCTTTCCCTTTGTAACTCAGTAACACCTAGAAGCTTTGGCAGTGCACCAGGGGTTTCACCAGTGCCTAGCATTGTACAGCTACATGGCAGACTCAGGCTCCAGTCAGGTTGGTATCACAAAACTGCAGCAAAGGAGTGACAAGGTATATACACGCAATGTGCTTGGGATTGGGCAAAATCTGGGAAGAAGAAAAGGAAGGAAACCAAACAAACATCACATATAAATATGATCAGGGATAATGTGATCTACAATAAGTTAGTGGTGGCACACAGTCATGATAGAGTAACAAAGTTATGTTTACGTTACCTTACGTGGGAGGAACATGTTGATGGGTGCTACAGCCACCAAACGATTATCAGTCATACTGTATGTTTACACACACCTATGCCATGACAAGAGCAGAATTTATAGGCAGGGAAAGAAAAAGAGCTAACTTCATGGGAAATTGATGTTGTGGTGCCCACTCAGCATAATGGGAGCCCAAAGCAGTCTTAATCTGTAGATCAAGACTCATGAAGAATACCTTCTTAGAACTTCCAGTAGAGGTACCCGCCATGATCTCAGGATAAAGGCCTGGAGCAAGAGCCACGTCACATTTGTCAAAGCAAAAGGCTGCATTCTGCATGCAGAGACTGCAAGTGCCAGTGCTCCAAAGTCCTTCTCTTTCCTCCTTCCTTATCTAGCTAAACAGATTTTCTCTGTCTATTCATTCAAACAGGAGGTGCAATTGTGCTATGATACTCTCCAGCGCAATAGGCAACATTTAGCATGTAGCTGTAATTTGGGATTTTGCTACGTTGAAAATTATTTAAACTGAACAGAATGGGAAATGAAAAATAAGGTTTTGTACACCTTCATAGTTCTTTGGGGAAAAAACAAGAAACTGTTGCAAACAGGAGATTTGAGAAACACAAAGAAGTTAAGGTGAAGATGATCAACCTCAAGACAGGATATTTTAACCAAGAAATTGATGACACAGAGATGGGAGGCACTGTTTACGCTGCATTGCACAAGACTATCATACAAAGAGAACAGGAGAACCTTGAATAATAGAGATGGACTGGAATGCAAAAGTACTCAATGCAAGGTCCCACATCTGGGAATTAACATCACTAATGTTTATCCTGAATAGCGGATCAGGAAAGAGAGGCAGAAGAAATTGTGTATACAGTCAACAGAGAACTATATGCCACGATTATGTTACAAATGTGAAAAAGGACAATGCAATCCTAAACTGTTACGCATTGCGATACTTCAAGAAAAAATGAAGTGGGACTTCACAAAACTATGAGAATTATGTGCACAATTCCAGCCACACATTTTCAAAGCAAATTAAAATGGGAATGGATAGGAAGAAAATTTACTAGCATAATCCATATTGTCAAATGAGAAATATTTTTCTTGCTCAGTCCAGCAAAACAGATTGTCAGGAACACGAATTTTTTTTTTTTCCTATAACTGTAGGGTCTGAACTAGGGAGTGAAAAAAGATATTTAAGCTGAAGGACTTTGCTGACTCCAGAGGGAATCAAATACACACCAGCCATGAATACAGTCAGCTTGGAAATTGGAAGAAAAATTCTATCTATCAGAGTAATTAATCTCTAGAAGTTTCCACAGGAAATACCCCAAAGCATACATAGAGTTATGGTGGAACTTGATAAATTTACTAAAGACATTTTTATGACATATTTACCTCCAACAGAACGGGAACAGATCTAGTGAACCAGGAGATCACTTCCCACTCGATGTCTAAAATAAAATTCACCCTTTGTACAAGAAGTAAACCTCAAATTTTAAATATCCTTGAGCCTACAGTTTGAACATTTACAGGATTTTTAAATGGTTCTAAAATTGTAGAGTTTCACCCATGGCACATAACTTGTGTATCACACGTGTTTGGCTCTTAGGTTTTTATACATATCTTAGAGAGACATTTTTTCCTGTGTTTGTGGGATCTTCCAAACACCAGATTAAAAGCATCTGCATCAAACCCATGTTAGATATCACTGCCAGTGTTTACTTCTTCCCTCACCATAGAACACGGTTTTGTTGGGCTCCCTCAGCTAGACAGCATTTTTACATCTGGGAGCGCAAACTGAGAAAAACTTAGGGAAAATATAAGAAGAAAAAATAATATTCACTCTGGCTGAAGGAAAGTGTCAGATCTTGCTGCAGAAAATTACTAGTTTAGTGCTTATGCAGGCTTTTCCTGCCCAATTTAAAGGGACAAACCTTAGAAAAGTATGCTCTGAGAAACATTTCTGCAGAAAGAAGGCTAAAAGTTAACAGAGTAGGAAGGAGTTATTCTGCAAGGCACATGTCAGATTTTCTCTTCAGTCAGTATGCATCAATGAATTGGAACTAAATTGCTGAAACCGTGCTAGCCAGGGTACACACAGCTCAGGTGCTCACCCACGTGTGGGGCCTGCCTTGACCTTGTGTTGATGTGGTGGTACTAGAGACTGTTCCAGTGGATTTAAAGTCAACGTGAGGAAGAAGGGAAATTCACATTTGGATTGAACCCCTTCAACTCACCTTCACTTGCTATTTTGTTAAACCCAGATCTTCTCAGAAGACCTAACCTGCAGGCCCTGATGTCTATGTGCTTATCTAAGGACAGGGACAGAGACATTATATATCTTCCTTTGCTTCAAACTGTATCAGCATGAACACCAGCACTCTTGAGAGCTGATTTCTGAGGCATCTGCACCTTGTGGCTGGCTCTCATTGCTGCCCATGACACAAGCTGTGGGTGAAGCTCTTCCCATACCGGAGGTGTCTACAGGAGCCCTCTCCAGGGTGGATTCTCTACTTCCTCTGCCACACCTGAGGGCATGGGCAGGATCACTTTTTTTATCTGACTGATAATTTTCACTAAACTTAGAAGAACTTAGTTATATTTGCGGTTTTGTTCTCTTCCATGAAATATGACTAGAGGCAGCAAACAGGTTCAAAATGTACCGTCATAAGACACATGGACATACTTAAACAGTGCATCATAACATAAGCCTCTTTTCCTTTGAAAACAAGGTTAAAAATCCTGTCCTAAACTCTAGAAAATAAGTTAAAACACACAAGAGTATTTATTTTTATTTTTAAGACTTGGGAAACAAAGAGCTTTCCTACCACTTTGTGGACTCCTCAGCTAGTTGATGGACACAGGAGTAATTCCTGCACTCATAGAAGCACTAAGGTTTGGATTTATCCCATCTCATGCAGGCTGAAGACTCCCTTTATATTCAGTGGAGATGGAAAAAATCAGAATTGCCTCCCCATGACTCTTTCCTCTCTATGTTAGTGACAGAGAAAGCCCGGAGTGATTATGGTCCTTGTAACTTCAAGTGCTGACTCTGGCTGGAGCAGTGTGTTCATCCCACCACGACATTTCCGCTGGCACAAATTGTTCTGGAAGAGCTGCAAAAGCCTCTAAGCAAAAACTTGATCCAGGGCCCATAATCATTGCAGAGCACACCGGCTTTCTGAAATGGAGGAGGGTGGTGAAAAGGTTTGTGTTGCAGGAACTCTAAATATGGGTGGCAACTATATAATTTATGCTGATGGTACTAGTTTGCTTCCTTTATATCTCTGGCATAAGGAAAACATTTATTACCCACTTTTCAGTGATTTGCCATTTTTACTGTGCCAAAGCAAGGTTTTATAAGTGTTCTCTGTCTTTGCACATTAAATCCAGGGTGTGTAAGGCGAAAAGAATGTGGGGCTGGTGGAAAAAAACACATATGATTTCTTAAGGAAATTTTTCATTGTGTGGCAGAGACAAGAGAACTAAAGGGTCTTTTATCTGTAAAAGCACAGAATTTGAGAAACAAATTTTAGTCAGGAAAGTCTAATGTTTTTTCTACTTCCTTTGGCCTCAGGGAATGGAGAATCACTTTAAAGATTAATTGTGAGAGAACACTTGAATTTCTTTTCCCATTTCAGTTCAAATGGGTGCCCACCCTTAGATATTTCAAATAAAAGCAACATTTTTGAGCAGCACTCAGTTAAAGAAATCAAGAGTTGGCTTAAAGAGGAAGGTTAATCCAGTAGTTAGAGTATTAGCACAGAATTTACAAAACCTGTTGCAGAACAGGGAGCTGAATACAATCCTCCTATATGATCTTAATTATATTGTCTTTCTTTGCCTTACCTTTGCTTTCCACATATATTTTGAGTTGTTCCCATATTAGAGTAAAAGCAGTGACTGGACAGCGAGATGGATTAAACAAAATGAATTTCAATACGAAGTGCAAAACCAACTCAGTTGTTGTGTTGAGGATGAATAAAAAAATTAACTGGATTCTTTCAAGTTTTAGATCCTGTTACAAATATTTCACACCAGTCTCTGAATTAGTACCTTGTCTTAACTTTTTGGGGGCTAGCAATTATCTAATGGGAAAAGGTGGATGAGATTTTCTTCTGTGAGAACAGTTTCTTGGAGAAAATGAATGCAACGGTATTAAGTGACAGAAAAAAAAACAATCTAAGGTGCATTGTCAGACTTCAACTCTGCCAGGTTTGAAGTTTAAGTCTCTGAGCAAACATCTGGTGCATATCCAAAGATCTATGTAACTCTGTACCATCAAAGCCTACTGAACCAACTTCGCCACCTTTATTTCACAAATATAAGTTAATACAACAAATGTCATGCTTGACTTCATATGCCTGTAACCTCTAGGTAGAAATTTGTGACTTGGTTCCAGCTAATCTATCTATCTTTTTTCCTTCCTCAAACTGGTGTTACCTAGATGTTAGCTACAAAAGCCCCTTCCCGACACACTTAAAGGCCTTTGTGCTTTTAGTCATATGTTCCAGTATGAATGAGATGTTTGAAATGTTAGTCATAAAAGAACTATCCCTCCAGAAAAAGTATCATTATCTGACACTGCACAAAGTGCGTATGAAATTGCCCTTAACTTTCAGTCATTTAAGGCTTTTAATTTCTGAATGTAATTGCAAAAATGAAAGCTTTGCTCCCACCTCAAACTTTGTTAATCACACGGTTAAAAATCAGACAAACAAACATCATCAACAAACCCAGCTTAGCCTGGTCATGGTTACCACCTTCACCCAGTGACTGAACAGATTTCCTCCTTTCCACAGAATATAAGAATGGGATTTTTTTTAAATGTAGTAGGTGTTGTTTCATTGTCTTAATCCGCTTTGTTTTAGTAATTTACTGTTTATTTCTCCTTGCACTGGCAAATCAGGAAGCCAAAATACATGTATTTATTTACATTAACCTTAAATATCTCAGAAAAAGCTGCTTCCTCCCTTAATATACCTTTAGTAAATACATTTTTCCATCAGCAACTTCTGCTTTGGCCTTTATTCAAGACACCACCCTCTGATATGATGCAATACACTTCATTCACACGTTCATTTCCAATTCCAGCTCATGCAATGGTAATGAGTTCTTTAGGAAGACGGACAGGTGCATACCTAAGTTTGAGTTCATGTTCTTGCTATCAGTATCCCATAATCCTGCCTCATTCCCTGTGTTTGCTACCCATTGCCATATCACAGCTAAATGCAGGGCCCAACCATAAAACCTCATCTGCTCAGATGGATTCCTGCGCCTCTCTGGAGCCTGGCACCTCAGTTTGGCTCCTTGTTGGTGTAAAGATCTGTTTACAGTCATGCAAAAGCCAGATTGGGGCTGATGTGGATGATCTCTGCAAGGTATTCTGTTCGACAGTAAAACCTCAGGCATGTGCACAGAGCCAAACAAGTTCACTAATACTCTGAAACAGCAAGAACCCATCAGCAAATTAATCTTCCAAAATAATATTGTGTCAGATCTGTGGATTGCAGTGATGCCATCAATACTGTCATCACTGGGTATTAAGATTTCTTTTTCTTTCCTTTAATCTTCGAAGATACAACTTTCCACCTGATAAAAATCAGCAAAGTATGTTGATAAGCACATAATCAGCTACACCTTTAGATGAGGTTAGATTTGATTTAACATTATTAATTATTCTGCTTTCCAATGAGTAATTCATCCATGTGATTGCCTACCCAAGCCATAGCAGAACATCCCCATATATTGTGTAACCTGCAACTGTGCTAACCTGAAGGATTCCTCACAGTATAAATGTCCAGATAAAAAACTTGACGAACTATGTAGGAGTTTCATCAATAGCTACAGTCAGCTGTAGGCCAACATCTGGACACCATGTCCAGTTTGAACGATAGGAGGTACAAGAACCAAAGCAGAAGCAGAAGGACTATATAACCTGAGCACATTTTAACATCAGTAGTCTTCATCCCTTCTGGGCAATAAAACAGTTGAGGTTGAAGTGTCAGAGTAGGGCAGAGCAAGCACCTAAAAGTGAGCACAAGGAGACAGATTCCCAGCTAATACAAAGAACTCCATCGAAGCAAGAAGACAAGGTCAAAGAAACTACAAAGCTTGATATCAACCAAAGGTGCAGTGGAGAAAGTCTTATAAGCACACTGAGAACACCAAATATTTCTTCATAAATTTAAAGACAGACAGGCCCATTAAAAGATTAAGCCTAGCTCTTGTGTGACATACTCCATCAAACCACACACTACACTCCTAAGTTGACTGTAGGAGCTTAGGTTTGACTAAAGCTCATCTTGCAGAAATGCATACAGTCCTGATTTGAAAATGTCAAGAAATGGAAGATTCAGTCCTTTCCTTCAGGACTCTATCCCAGATTAAAACAAAAAACCCCAACCAACCAAACAAAAAAACCCACAAAAAAACACCCACACAACAAAGCAAAACAAAAAACCAAACTGCCTTAATGTCAAAACTTGAATTCAGCTTTCAGACCTTTTTTCTGATTATGCCTTTCTCTGGTAGACTGAGCAGAGTTACACCACCACCCAGTATTTTCTTTCCTGGAAGTATATATGTTTCACAGTCAAGTCATCCCTGTATCTTTCTTGCTAAATTAGGCGGATGAGTATCCTTAGGTTTCTCTCTGTTGCTTCTGCTTAGAAGAAAGGAGTTTGCTAACTAGACTGAAATTACAGCTAACGATTACAATTTGTCCCTAAAAAGGAGAAAATTAAACAAGTTAATAAAACTGACAAATTTTTTAAGATGAAAAGTGAGAGAAAACAAATTCTGATAAAAACATCAACCCAGACATACAATGGGGATTTTCCCTGTGGTCTGTTGCTCAACCATCAGATGTTCCCATGTGCCATCGGGATAGGGCACTGGCCTGGCAAACAAAAGGGACCAAGCAGCAACTCAAGCTGAGCGGAAGCCTATGGGTTTGTTGCTGTCCCTCTGTGTGTGTTTCGTACACACTTACTGCTTGAGAGCGATGACGATTTTCTGAATGATGACAATAACTAATCATTCCAGAGGGAAGACTCCAAAGCTGAAGCTATTATGAAAAAACTCACTCAGGATATTATTTAAACAGCCACAGGTTGAACCCTAGTTATTAATGTCAGTAGTCCCTATACAAAGAAGCAAGGTTGGAGTAGACAACAGAGGCCAAGTTATTGATGGATATTTATTTACATACAGATCAGATGTAATGATTTGGTTCTCCCGCACTAGTGGCCAAATTGCATATACCCATCAGAGCCACACATGACTTTAGAAATCAAACAAGGCAAGACCACATCTTCAGCTGTTGTAAATTAAAATCAGTCAATTACCACATTAGTCTCAAACACAAGTGAGATGTCTGGAGCAGTTTACTGCTCACAGAGGTTGCCTCCTCTGCCACTGGAGCAGCCCAACAAAATGCCCCAAAACCACTGCAGTTTACAGCAAGGCATATGAAAGTAAACCTTGGTTTGGGGTTTCGGCCATGGTTGTTCAAGAGTAGCCTCACAAGCATTTCAACAGGACAATGACCACCAGGAGAGAGACAGGGAGGGCCCCTAGAAGCAGTAACTGCCTCGGTCACCTCAGTTCAATCTGCCTGTGTTCATGAGTGACTTTTACCCTTCAGCGACAAGCATAAATAC
This sequence comes from Nipponia nippon, assembly GCF_047370975.1. Classification (NCBI taxonomy): domain Eukaryota; kingdom Metazoa; phylum Chordata; class Aves; order Pelecaniformes; family Threskiornithidae; genus Nipponia; species Nipponia nippon. The sequence goes on along the minus strand of NW_028262290.1, from coordinate 11,423,694 downwards.
CTTCAATGACATTTTTAGTTGAACAGCAGGTGCGTGAGAGTAATTGGTTTACCTTTATTTATCTATTATTTTAGTTAGCTGAATGCTGAACTTGCAACCCTAGTTCATCTATGCAACTTTTTTTCTTATTATGAGCAAAACATTGTCATGTTCTAACCAGTATTTACTCTTCTGTCCACAAAATACTTTCATTTATTAAGACAAGCACAAGTAGATGGTTCTTTTTAGCCCTACTAATTATGAACGTTTCCTATGCTTCAACAGATTACCCACCCCCAAAAAAAATAAAACAACAAAAAAAAATTAAGGAATGCAGTGATAGCTGAAGGATCATTTCTAGATTTACTGAGTCAACACACAGGAACATGGAGTCACTCCCCTTTTCATTAACCTAGGAGCCAGCTTGGAGATGGCACAGGGAGTTTCACAACACTTCCCTTCTGCACAGATGAAAGGCTGGAGATTATTCAGTAGTGAAGGTGAGCCAGGGGAAGACAGGAACATCCAGGACGACAAGGCTGTCCACACCCATTAGCAATTTTTAACCAGAGGACAGAGCCACAAGCAAATATGTACCAGCTACCTCTGTAAAACTATTTCTTTTAGATGGTTCAAGGACAACGCTGCAAAGACTGCAGAGGAGAAGTTTTTAGAAGACCACGTGAAGAGCCGCCACCAACAGGCTGGCACATCAATAGAGATGTTGATGGGTTTGGCCCAAGTATCTTCAGCTGGAGTTGAGTCAAGACCCTACACACTTAAGGAAAAGTTTCTTGAGGCATTTGAGGACATTGCATTTTTCTATGTCTCCAATGCTGTGCAAGACATTAGTGGCACTACATGCTTTACTTGGAAAAAAACATTAATTTCATGGCAATATGAATATACAGTCAAAAATGCCCTTGCTCCACCACACACATGTCTCTCACTCCCTCATGCTAACTAACAGGACTAGAAGCAGGAATATATGTTCTTCCTTTCTCTCCCATCCATCTTTCTCTCCTCTCGAGACGGCAGGTACTTAGCCTGGCAGCTTTGGAGCAGTCAGTTTCACAGACATACTTGGCTCGTCCCACAAGTGGTTAACCAAGACATCAATAAACTACTCAGCAGAGGACTCCAGAGATTTACCTCCGCTGAGTTCTCCCTTGCGGCTGGATTCCAGCAACATGAAGCTGGCTTCTGGCTCTGGGTCCGCTAGGAGATGGCCGGAGCCCCAGACCCCCGTCTCTGGCTCCCTGCAGGCTGCACAGAGAGGTTTTGGCTCTGGGGCCCCAGAACACGTTGCCTCCTCCTCATTTGCTTTGGCCCCTCTCAGACGGCTGGCCTGAATCTTCCCTTGTCACTGTTGCAATAATGGTTTGAGGAGCGCGGGGTCAAGGCAGGCCAGGGGACCTGGAGGACTCTGGCTGGAATAATAAGGGATTTGTTCAGCCAACAGCAGGCAACAGGTTTGACTCTCTTCCAGGACCACGGCCACGCTAGAAAAGGTCTGAGGTTTTGACTCCAGGGCTACAGCTGGCAATGCAAAACCTCCTCATGTAGATGCACTTTTTATGGGCCAAAACAAGCCCATATAGAAGAATTTTCTGCCAGAAGAGTTTCTGCCAAGTCTGCAGAATAAACAGAGCACTTCTGTGAGGGGATAAGGGCATGCTCACAACAGCTTGGGCCAGTCTAGAAGCATCGTCTAAGATCCCAGAGTCCTACCTGGTGTTTGGTACACCAGCAGAAGCTCCTCGGGTGGACCTGTCTGTCAGGCAACTTGAAAGGAGTGAGGCAGGGGCTGTGTAGCGGTGGGGTCAGTGTCACATCACATAAGGGGAGAGCCCCGACTCCCTTGGTTGCACTCCGATGTAAATCCAGCCCCTTCAATCAGTGCAATTTTCACTTTGGAGACCAATGAGCAAGGATGACTGATACACTAGAACAGAGACAACTGAGCTAACTTGGGGGGTTAAACCTACCTCTCCACCCCCTGTAAGCATAACTACTAACTCCCAGAGGTGGAGGAACTCTATCCTCTTGCTCCCGACTGGTCTACCCCCTCCTCCCAGCTGTCCCTCTCCTGCCAGCTTGGGAGCTCCTTAGACCAATCCAGAGGTCACTTCAGTGAAATGAAGTGACAGAAAACTACCCATCACTTTTTGCTGAGCAGCTCAGGACAGAGAGTTAAATCAGCTCTCAGAGAAGCCTGCCTCCTAGAAAGTCATGAAGGGTTCCAGTAGCTGAAGTGGAAATGTGACAAACTTGACCTTGAAACAAAATGCAGTTTCCTTGAGGTAAGGATGATTAAACACTAGAACAGTTTGCCAAGTGAGAGGATTCACTTTGCATAGATCCTTTGCAACAAGATTAGATCTTTTTATCAAACCTATGACTTAATCTCATTTCTGGGGAGAAGTTCTACAGTCTAAGTAAGCCAGAAGGGAGAGGGGGGTGAAGTTTGCTAATCACCGCCTCCTTCTTGAACTGAAGTCCCTCTGTCTCTGAACATACCATAACTAATGACAGTTGTGACGAAACAAGATCATAAATATTCACTCCTTCCTCCAGCACATCCTGCCTCAAAAAAAATGAGGTGAGGAGAGTGCTGGAGGACCTATGGATTTCTGTTATTTCTAACCTTACATGTGAGATTTCACAAGTCAGATAGTTTGACAAGTAGCATTGGATGAGTGTCTTTTCCACCAAGTCTCCTATGGACATGAGGTCACCCTTGAGTGCACGTACTCTCTGGTTTCCACGCACTGCATCTCCTAATCCTGACACAAGTGGTAGCTTTCCCCAGTAAGCTACACTGGCCCCTGAAGTCCTACAGCAAGAATGAGGTCAGGTCACCTTGCTGCCAGTGTCTGGGATGAGGCATGAGGTGAGCAAGTGAGAGACTCTCCCAGATAATACATGAGACTTGACAAGTCTGAATGTAGCCAAGTAGGTTTTAGACCTTCCAGGGATTCCCTTCAAGCGAGTTGATTTCCATCAAAGGTGACACAGCTTATCTCTTCTCCCCCATGCCCTTCAGGGAGGAGGAGAGGAACAGAAACAGAATCTGGTCTACAGAGTAGTTCATATCATGGCTAACAGCACACTCCTACTGCATTTGGCCTCTCTGTCCTATGCCTGGGCTTCACACTCTTCTTTGCCAAAAGTACATCAGCTCATCCTCCAAACAAGAGAGACAATGAAGGCAAAAAGAGGCAAATTAGAAATTTCCTAGCCGGCAGTTCCTGCAAGAATTATTATCTTTCAGCCAGTGTAAAATATTCTGAAATGCTAAAACTTGTAAGATACCTGACCAATAGACATTTATACTTGTGGGATTGTTATGGCATCCATACTGGCACTAATCTCACTATGTATGGTTCACAGCTTTTAAGGTCAGATGTTTAGGATCATCCAGCCAATATAACACAAACGCCTGAATTTCAGCCAGAATTTCACCCACATCAATCCCATACATTCATTTCAGCAGATATTGCTTGAGCAACGCCTTCTTTCAGCTCAGTGAGATCTTTGATTCATATGCAGATGGTTCCTTTCTATTTCCTTTGAAAATGATGGCTAAGGTTAGAGGAAAACAGGAGACAACAACAAAATCATCTCCCTCAATGAACCTCCCTCCCCACCCCAGAAAGCTAGCAAGGAATTCTGAGTAATTTGCACCAGAGGCACTCACATTTTATGCAAACTGCCATAAAGTGGAAAATACCAGACGACAGCTCCATACTGGAGATGCTGCAGCCCTCAGTGGGCTTATATAAAAAGCCATAATACACATAAAAGTCTAATGTGCCTTCAAAATTACCTCATCTTTTATTTAGAGGTTATTTCACCCTTGTCTTCCTTTATCGCTCTTTATATGAGTGAAGTGGGGAAGCTGGACAAAATTGAGGCAATTTAGGTTACTAAGTGGAACTAGAGTTTATGGTCAAAGTTAGGCTCTGGAGGAAGAATTCCCCATCGCCACCCCCATTGCCAACCCACCTCTGCTTTGCAGTCAGCTTTATTTAGGTGTTTCTTCCCAGCTCCAGCCCCCACCCTCCGCCTGGTGATAAGGCTGTCTACTAAAAGAGGAAAATACAAACAGAAAGCTATGGAGGGCAGCTGGATGAGGGATAAAAATAGCAGCGGGGCTTTTTGTAGTGGCGTCCTTTGTACCATTAGAGTGAAAATTCTGGCAGCATTTCTATTTCATGGGGTTGGTATCTCCAAGGGGGAGTGACACACATACAGCCCCCCCCCTTCCAAAAAGAAAAAAAAAAAAAGGCTATAGGCTGAGTTTTGGGCATGTCAGTGACATGAGTTAGAAATCAGCTTGAACTACGCAAAGACAACACCCAGGAAAACAGTGGAAAACCCCTCCTGGAGCACAGGGCAATGGAGGATGCAGGAGAGAAGTCAGTTCTGTTGCTCCCAGCTCCAACCTGCTTGGCAGCCTGAGCTCACGCTGCTTTCCCCTGTCTTTTTGTTGTTTCCCCTCCACCCCTTACCTATTTTGAGGCTATTTGGAGCAGGCTGTCTCTCTCTGCACAGCACCTGGAAGTCTGATTATGATCTCTAGGCTCTACCATAACATAAATAGTGAGACTCCAGTTGGCTCCAAGGTCCACATATCTCACTGACTACGAAGAAGTTAAAAGTTCCTACTTGGAAAAAAAAAAAAAAAAAAAAAAAGGAGCTATTAATTTTAAAATTAGCAGTAGCATAGCAGCAGATCCGCAGCTAATACTTTCCCGTTTAAAACAGAAATAGTGCTGAAGAGCAAGATGGAGTAATTGAGGAAAAAAACACCAATATTATTTTTTCTTCCTCTCCAGAAAATGTTTTGTGTTCCCAGATAACTCTCCTATGCTTGCTGGTATAAATTATCCCTAAATCTTTGGGGATTAAGACAACATTTGCACAGAGATTGATTGTCTCCTAACGGTCTGCTGTAGCCTTCCAGTGAAGCTGCTAATACTGGGTATCTTCCAAGACCAGATCCCAGACCCTTGTCTGCAATTCTCACTCTGCTCCAGCATTTCTATTGTATTCTATTCTTCTGAAGGCCTTTTCCAACAACTGTTATAACGTAATCTGCCAGTGATATCACTGATGCACCCCCCTCATCTGGCCAGATTTGGAAAACTTTCTGTAACCTGCTGAGCAAGCAGGCTTTGCTGGCTCTTAAACTGCCAGAAAAAAAAGCTCCAGATCCAGATATCTAAGCTCTGACTTTCAGAGGGACTGCAGTGAATTCAAACTCTGAATTTTCAGTTCAGATGTAATTTAAATGCAAACCTGTGGCGTTCAGGCTTACAATACACCTAAGTGGCACCAAATCAAATGTTTTCTGAAGTTGACTGAGAATTGTATTAGTCCCTTCAGGTAGATATTCTTCTGTTTGCTTTAGAGGATGACACAGATGTAGCTTAACTCAGTAGCTAATCAATAATTTAATTTTGATCCCTAACTAAATGAAGCTTGATAAATACCAGACACTTTTAAATTGGGTTTAATTAGTGTTTATGCATGTATTTGAGGGCTCTGATTCACCAACTGTGGCAACTCCACACTGAAGCAACCTAACCTTGTCTTTCTGCTAGCAGATACTGCCCCATGCCTGTTTCAGAGGCAACAGATGCTCCTCAAACATGCAGGGCTTGGGTGCCCTCATCCTAACGGGAAGTAATCTTGTAAACCTTATCACGATGCCCGCGTTCAAAGGGAGCGATATTGGTGATGTGGAGGGGGAGAAAGGGACATGAAAGAGGCAGCTGGGGAGGGGCCCAGCTTTGAATTTCCAACTGTGGGTAAGAGGCAGTTCAGGAACAGCTGATGAGAGCGATGAGTGGCGCAGAAAGACGTCAGCAAGGGCAGAGATGGAAGAGATTGCATCTGTTTCCTTTGGAGACTATGCAAACAAGGAGTGACATAGTGGAAGCGTGTAAAAGAATTAATGGTCTAGAGAACTTATGGCTACCTACCATGTCTCCCAAGACACAAGAGCTCCTAGCAAACCAGAGGCAACTGCACTTCAGCAGATGATAGATATTTTAAGGGTAAAAACATCTGCAGATCCCATTTTCATCATCGGTCAACACCAGAATGACACCAGAAAATGAAGCACAGCCACGGGGATGAAGCACAGTGACGGGGCGGCTCCCAGTTGGCCTTATAGAGAAGACTACCCTGCTCTGGGGAGAAGAAAGGCTTAATTCCCTGAGCACAAGCCATGCCATGCCTCTCGCCCTCCAGGCTGGAGCAGGCCCTGGCCTGCTTTGTGCGCCAGCACAGACACGGCCGGTCAGGTGGAGGAATTAGCCAGAATCCAAAAGGTGCAAGATCCTTATCTGGACCTAGCATTGCACTCAATGGGGAAGGAAAACATGAAGGCAGAAGCCAACCACGTGTTGGTGGAGATTACAAAGAAACATATTCTAGGGACATATTATTCCTGACACTTCCCTACTCCTCTTCAGAAGTCACCGACATGGAGGTTTGGCGAACCGTTGGGCTGATGCTGCGGTTCTCAGGCTTCGGTGCTCCGAAATTGAAGCAAACGGCCACCACCTCCCAGTGGAAATGATCGCAATCCCACCAGCTAACTAGCTCTGTCATCTTACGGCTTTCCTAGATGTAGCACACACACATAGTGCATACTGGACTGGTGTAGGAAAAACCACATTCCATGGGCAAAGGAAGATATGGTCCTAGACGTGCAGTTTTGCCAGCATAAACACACTGGCACTTAGGATCTCTGCCTGGAAAGCTGCAGTGCTGGAAGTCCATGCTTCTCCATACCCTGACATAATAAGGGCATGCATTTATCTATCATAATTCATTTTAAATAAATACCAATATTTTTTCCTCTGGGCTCTCCTTTCTTGTTTTGTCAAGAGCAATGATTGTATCATAGTCAACATTATGATGCAAAATTAGAGGGAAGTAAATGCATTAGAAAGGTGGCATCACCTGAAGAGATGTGATGGCTGTCCACATTAGCTCAAACATCTTTCTCCCTGAAGTCTGACCCTAGGTGTAAATCTGAGAAGCCTGACGGGACATAAAAAGAAGTACTATCCTGTTGACCCGGTTTTCATAGAGAGCAGTGTGTATAATTATTTTGGCCACCTACAGTTGATAAACTAATCCTATGTGAGGTTAAAAATTATCCAGGCATTTACTGGTGACACAGCAGTATGCTAGAAACCTGCACGGCAAACCCGCTCAGCCACAGCTATGCTGGAGGGAGGTGTGGTGAGGCATGATCTGGGACTGAGATAGCTCTGCTGGCAGATGTCCTCAGCACAGAGAAAGCTCTACAGGCTTCTGCTTAGGTGGTTTATTTGTTCAGGAATGGTAAAATAAGTGATATGACAAATACGTTCTTTTGCAATAAGGTAGGAGCTGCGCAAGGGCTGTGTGTACGGTGCTCCAGCCTGCAGGAGTATCAGTATTTTTCAGCAGTAAATAAAGCACTCTTGGAACTACTGCATTGCTGCAGGAAAACCACTCCCCATGACGAAAGTTATTCTACTAACAGTGCAATTTTTTCTATAAATAGCATCAGTGCCAAGGATTTCTGCCAGAAAAGCTGTGACACTGAGTGCCCCTTCTGCAGGCCCCAGCAGATGCCGTCATGGCTGCAGAAGTCCACAGCAGAGACAAGGAGGAATTTGCTGAGATAGCATCCTCCGTGTCTGTGCTGATGACGCTACTCCTGTACATTGCCAGGCTATGATCATCCACGACGGGGATTGCAGTGCTGAGCTCCAGCAGTTTAGGTTCACACAGCATGTTTTCCCTGCAGATGAGGCTGGTGCTCCTGGGCAGCAGGGCAGCACGGGTTAGGCAGCCAGGTGTGAGCATGACCTCCAGATGTTCAGGGGGTTCTGTAGCCCTGGGAAAAATGTTTCTAAAAAATCCAGCATGGTGTAAATGCAGTTCCTCACAAACCACCGACTTGTCAACCCCTATTGTCATCCCTCACACAGCCTTACCATCCCTTCCCTCATTTCTCAGATTTTTACTTTATTTCTTCACAGGTTGAAAAGGACTAGAAGAAGAAAATATACATACATATGTATATGCAAAATTTTGGTTTTATGTAGGGTGCATAACCATTTTAGACCACCCAAGCGGGGTGCAAGAGACAAGGTTTTATATGTTTTCATTTTTTCACAACTAAAAAATATTTCTTTTTTGTATTTGATGTGTCACAGAGCCTCAGTGAATACTCAGAAATAAATAGTGATATATCTGTTACTAATTCTTCTAAAATTAAGCGACCTAGTTGGGAAAGCATTTTCCCTGTAACTTAAGCAAGAGCACAAATGGATATAATTATATAGGCATAACTTTCTATTCTGTCTTGGTTTTGTTTATGTCATTTGGGAAGGGATTTAAGTTCAGCCAAAACATTCCAATTTCTATTGCAAAAAAAAGGTGAGATTGTTAAGACAAATGATAGTTATATTACACAATCTAATACATTGGTATTAATGGTAATGGTATAATGCACCATATAAAAAAAAACTAATTCCTGTATCTTCCATTACAGCTTATATCCTGATTTCATTTGGAGTAAAAATTGGAGTAAGCTATTAATAGCAGTGGGCTTCCTAAAGATTTACTCTAGATTAAAAGATTCTCATCTGCTCTTAGTGTGGAAACTGCAAATATTACTCTAATACAAACACAACTGAACTGTAAACCAGCTCATTACATCTCAGGTCTGTGCTAAGTAATGAGCATGCTACGTTAAAAACATCAGTACAAGCAACTTTTCCTTTAACAAGATTTCCTCAAGACTGGCCAGCTAATGAACGGGGTTTAATCATGATACTGAACCATTTTCCAGGAATTATTGAGATTTGCACTCAGGTACAGAAAGCATACATCAGGCATAAGTCCCATGGGTCCTCACAGTTCACCAGGTCTGTGTGGTCCATATCCCCATGAGATATCATGTTTATAACATATCTACTATAGTCATATCTACTGGTGAAACCTAAACTATGCTCCCTGTGACACAGCCTAGTGACAACACAGTCATAAGGACATTTCTGCTCAGCAAGCCAAGCACAATACAGGTCCTCTGCTGAGAAGAAACACTATCCCTACCACCAAAGCTAACCAAAAATTATCATACTGCAGCCCTTGTTTGCTTAATGCCAGGTTGCTGTAGAGGCCAGGCCCAAATACAACCCAAATGGAATCCTTCGTGATGGCTAAAGCAGTGCCATGGGGCTCCAATTGCTGCACTGCTGGGACAGCTGTGCCCTGGTGGCACTTAGATGCCACCCATCGCCAGCTTGGCATTGACAAGCCACCCTGTATGAAGTGCTGTGGGTGGGAGAGACGGGTCCCAGCTCCTTTGCTTCTGCTTTCATCCTGCAGAGATTGTGCTTTTCACAGCTCGGTTATTAAGGCAGATGGCTGCCTGCAGAGCCCAAGGCAAACGGACAGATGGGCTCTCCTCCTCGCAAAACGATGAGCAAGAGCTTGCTGACCTTGCCTGTTTTCTTGGCTGGAATCAGTCAAAAAAATTTACCATAGCTTCCATTCTTGCTTCTGCTTGGGGTAAACCGGGACTGATGCAAATCTTAGTTTTCCATGTCTGCCTGCAGAGGCCCAACACCAGGTTGGGGCTTGCCACTCAGAGATGAGCCTGAACTGTTCCTAAACTCAATGGTGCTTCTTCTGAACTCAAACTGCTCCCCTACTGCATTTGTCCCAGATCTGATCAGGTAAGGAAACATTCAGCACTTCACTTCTGTATACTCCAAGCAGCACATTACCTTTGTTCATATTAATGATTACATACATTTATGATACCATAAAAAGCTTGGAAGAGCCTCCAGGATCCATGTGGCTTGGGAGGAGGGAAGAAGAGATAGTAGGAAATACAAAGGAAAAATTGGTATGGGAACATGCTGACCTCAGAACAAACTTAAACTGATGTTGGTACAAGCTCTTACATGGAAATAACTCTGACCCATCACCTGGTGACGAGCTTCATCTGATGCTGTTCCCCTGGAGGCAGACATGAGAAACTAGGAGGGAGGTAAAAATAGAGGTAACACAACCAGTGCTGAAAATCACTGAGAAATCTCAATCCTCACCCTCCAAAGCCAAGACGGGACTACCTGTGTGGAAATACAATATGCAGAAGTTCCAGGAGGGCTAGCTGACTTCTGGCAGTCCCTTCTGACCTAAACTTTTCTATGATTCAGCTGATGAAAGTAGGACAGGACGGAAAAATTCCAAAATATCCTTCATGGTGAAAGCTAAAAGAACTAGTTTGGTCCATTTGCAACCTATACAATCCCTTCTCCAACTTCTGCAACACAATTTCAGATATCGATGGGAGCCACAGACAGAGCAAGGAGACAAGCAGGTACTTGGTGGGACACTGAGGCCTTTGCATTTGGACCAGAAAGTGTTGCAACAATCTGAAAATTGCACCAGAATTGCTGAAAAGAAGCCTGTAGAAACTTACTGAATATGACAGGCCTGCCCCAAAGGCTTGTGAGCTTTAGCAAACCCCTCAAGAAGCCTGGTTTGAAACAGGAATTTTGGGACAAAATTCTAAGTCAACTGCTTTGCTGTAAATATTTTGCACTGAAGTCGATCTGCTTTCCTTCCTTCTTTTATAGCAACGTTGCCTTGTGTTCTCTCCTTTCCCAAAAATCTGTTCTTTGCACTGCTTTGTTGTCCTACAACCTTCCACTCAAAGATGTCAAACCACCAAAAAAGCAAGGAATATTGCATCCAGCAGAAACAGGAATGGAGGAGACAGGTGACCCCCTGGAGTGTAATTGCCCAGCAATGTATTTTGGTGTCATGAAGCTGACGTTATGATTTCTTGGTAACGACAGGGCAGACCTGCTGAACTGAAGAGGAAAACTGCTGGCTTTTAGCTACAGAGCTCTTGACTCACTGCTGAGCAAAAATCCCTCACCCACCTGCTGAAGTCAATCCCCCATCACTCCAGCTACAGGAATCACACAGGTGGCCCATTACCAAGTGAAAGTTCTTCTCCAACTGCCTATTTGGTCTCCATATCAGGAGATCGTAGGTGAAAATGGAATGCAGCCTTGCCTACAGGGCTTTCTTTAAAAAAGGGATTACTCGGGGAGTGGAAATCCAGCACAGAGATTGGGAATTTAAGAACGCCTCTTTAGCTCCCCATCAAGAGTGGGGTCAGCAGGTGGGACCCACAATGACATCACTGTCCTTGCAGAGCTCACAAGCACCCTCAGGCATGCCTCTGATCTCCCAGCTACCCACACTTCCATCTTATTCCCAGCTGACTCTGCCTAAGGCAATGAGGGGCACCAAAGTTTGCCCTCAGGAAGAATATTGAACCATTCCCATATCCCAAACTTTTCCCTTCCCACTCCACTTTGAACACTGCTCTAGCCCACAGTCTTTCACCCTGCAACTTAATTTTATCTTCCCTCCAGAGGAAGCAGTATTTACACTAGTCCAAACCCTCCAGTTCACTCGTGTGCAGGCTGCTGGCCTCTATTTACACGTCACCTCCCAAGCTTTCATTTGGCAGGCAGTCTGGAAAATGCCAGTGTGCTACATTAACCTGCGTTCCTCTCTTCATTCACCATTCTTAATCAGTGTTTGGGAATGTATTAGCATGGGGCTAAGCCACAAAGTTTGCATCTGGGCTTTTCTCATGTTCAGAGGAGCTGAGCTAGCACCAGAGCCTTGTGAAAAGTCACCCCTTCCTCACGTAGCACCTGAAAGCCAGTGTATAGCAGTGACTCCTCATCACAGAATTCCGTCTTCTGCTTGAATATACAGTCATTGTGATTTTTTCCCCTGCTTTCCCAACTCTAAGCCACCAAACAGTCATTTGGTCCAGATACTAAAGCTGTTCAGAAACAGCCAGCATTTCTAGCTTAACCAAAGTCTTTGCCTTCAGGCAATGATGTAACAAAAAGGGAGCAGTGATAGCAGACGAGTTAAACACCATTACATCTCTCTGTAGCCACTTTAGGAATGAATATATGAGCTAGTTATCACTGATTTTTATGTGTATGTGTGATGGATAAGTCTAAGTTTGCAGCAAGATAGTGACTCTAATACCACAGGCTCTGAAATATCTGCAAAGTCAAAGACAGGTGGCAGAGGAGACAAGATGCCCTCCTCTGCTCTTCCTCGGGCGGCCCATCTCACCAGCAAGGTGCTAGTAGGCAAGCTGAGGTCTGAACTTCCAGTGTGTCTGCTTCCACGGTGCAGTCTCTCCTACACGCTGCTCTGCTTGGGAGACAGATATGTTCATTAACATCTGTGGTTATGAAGGAGTAAAGGGGTCCTGAGGTTCCTGAAGTAGTTGGAAGGGACACTGAGAAATCCATCCTCACCGCTGCTCTCTCCCAGGGTCTTTGCGTGGCCATCAAAACACACACACACACCCCGATGGCATAGGGAAACCTGTAAGTAACAGTCAGCATTGCCAAGTGAACGACCCTGCTAAGGATAACTACCAGAGACAGCACTGTGCCAGGGACAAAGTTACTCAGACAAACTACCAGCACACATCTGTAGATGACCACCCCTCCTCTTCCCCCAGATCTTTCCCTTAGGTTTTCAGCAGCACCAACCCGTTTGGCAGTAGGGGTAGGTCTACACTGCACCTTTTGCGCAAAACAGTAATGCAGTGATGCACTGATACATCTGAGGCATCTCAGAGCTACCCAGCTTATGGAACAGGCCCTTCTCCACCAATTCCTGATCTCAGAAGAGGCTGTAAAATCTGTATGTGCTAAGCAAGGTAAGTGAATTTTGTCTAAGCTCTGAGCTGCCATGGGACTCCAGGTACTGAGGTCCGCTGGTTTAAAGCTGTTCAGTATCTGTCTTGATCATAATATTGCAGGTATGTAACACACCTACACTCCTTATGCTGTATCATTTTAATTTAGTGACCTACAAACGGGTTCTCCAGTTTTCCAAGTACAGAAAAGCTAAGGGCAGTTGGGAACCTTCATCACACAAAATAATCCAGGAGATTTCCCATTTTTGGACTACTTGTGGTAGTCCATTAAAAGAAAAGAAAAAAAGCAAAGAATGCACAGTCCTTAATAAGGAGCAGAGCTACATGGTCCTAAAGTGATATATTTTTATTTTTTATTTCTGTTCTCACCAAAAGCGAGATCCATCTCTCATTGCCCTTTCCCATGGCGCTCGCGGGAGGGTGCATCTACATTAGAACTAGATTGGAGCTATATTGGTACAGGAGGGTTATCCTAGATTGTTTAGGCGCCATGGTTTGGATCTGCACATAAATTCTAATGGAAGTGAATAGGAAGCAGAGACGTTCCCTGCTTCCCAAACACACAGACCGTGATAAGTTAGAGAAAATCTGGGGCTTCCCAGATTCCCTTGCTCTATTCCTGTATGCAGTGTTGGACCGTGTTGGTGCTCTAAACCTCCCTCCCCCATCCCTGTTGCACATCCCACAAGCCCTTTCAGGGCTAAGGCAGGCAGTATGGTCAGTACAGCATACTTGGCCCTACAAGATGGGGTCTGAGCATGGTTAAGTGCCTTTGCAATACAAATGATAACAGTAACAATAATGGTTGTAGCTCACTCATGACCTCTTCTTTCCTTTCTAAGGCTGGGTGTAAATAATGTTCTTATCTTCTAAGAAATACCTCTGGCATCTCTGACTAGGCGATAAGTAGAAAGAAGAGAGACACTCTTAACTGCTGATCAAGAGGGAGGAGAGTGATTAGCATCCTCTGGGGAACACCTTGTTGATGATGGCTGCTTTGCATTGTTGAGGCTGTAAGAAGCACCTAAATTCCTCCTCCACAGAGCTCTCAGCTGCTGATGAAGTCAGTTCTGCATTAATCCCTCAGCACACTCCTTGTCAGGCTGATGTCTGATCAAAGCTTCCCTTGCCACTGCAGTCATAATTGCAACCCTCTGTAACCTTCCCCAGTTTGAGAAAGGGACATAGTCTGAATGTCAGTAGGAGGAAGGACTGGTCTTAGGCAACACCAAGAATCTTCTGAAGTAAGAAAATAAAGCAAAAACAGCCTGCAGAGGGACTAATTAGTAGCAAGGCTGAATCAATTTTTTGAGTTTTCACGTTGGGTGCTGTGGCCCCGGTTCCCTGGTAGCTGGGTTTGATACGCTGGGTCTCAGCAGTCCCCCGGAATTGCCCATCAATGCACCATGCACAGCCACTTCTGAAGGTTTAGCTTGGTTTCTGCCATGCACAAACTTAACCAAGGCAAGGAGGAACAGGCCCAGTGAAACAGCATTGCTCCTACAAGGTCAAAGCCTGGACTAGTGCGCAAGCTTCCTGAAGCTTAGACTGAATCTTGAGGAGTGGATTGATGCAGATGTGCGGGTATAACCCACTGCATTGATTTGCATTGGTGAGTACCAACAGATCTAGGCTCTCTCTCTCCTCACCACCCTCAGCAGTGGAAGTAAATGGCATTCATGTGGCTCTGCACCCACGCTGGGATCCTGCATTGACAGTCTGGCTCTGCAGCCAGACCCAAGATGGTTAGTCTGGGTAGCGCTGCAATGCACCCTGACATCTTGCTGAGGCCTCCCCAGCCTGGGCAACAAAACACAGACATAAACACATGCTCATTTAGGCTCTTTCTGCACTGCAGGATCAAACTGTGCTTTGAACATCTCAGAAAACAGCTGTAACAGAAGGTCCCTCCATCTCAGACATGCTTGCTCTCCTGGCAAAGGTGGGCCCCAATGTTTTGTGGGTCTGGTTGCACAATATGAAAAAAAAAGCCAACCAGATCAGAAATACATCTATATCTAGCAACAACCTATATTTGGATAGTGTAGGAAGAAAATACAACCTCACACTTTCAATTACAGCCCACCTCTTAAGTGAGGCAATCCTAGCCCACAGCAATGATGTCCTTTCTCCCCTCTTTTTACACTTTTTATGTCCCCATATTATTACTCACATGAAACATCCATTTTCAAGCATGGTATTTCCCTTTCTAATAAAATGCAGCAGGAGGTTCCACTGGTTAATTATAAATTGGTTTAAAAAGCATTTACCAAGAAGTGTTTTAAATCCCTTTCCCTTAATTTCATTTGATGCAGCATATGTCTTGCAGTGCAAAGGGGAGATGCGGCTTTATTGCCACTATCTGCCAGATGAACATGTTCATCATCAACAGTGCAGGGAGTGATAAGTCCCTTATCTGATACAGAGAGACAAAACACTCCCTCTTTCTTATCAACAAATTGAGTTATCAGCCAAGTGAAGTAGTTTTTCGGTAGCCTTTCTGACTGCGTTTTGCTTTTAAATCCATACTGGCAGCAAATGTTCATGGATGTATTTCCCTCTCTTATGCTCATTTCAAAATGCAGCAGCAGCGACAGATAAGAATGCTTCATCTCCCCAAGACGTCTGGTCCCAGAGCTGTTAAACAGTTCTGAATCTGCTCTGATTGCTGGTAAACTAAACTGCACCAAAAGTAACAAAAACGATGCAAGGCAGTCATACAAAGATCTTAGAGGAGCACAGAGGCTGTAACGCTGCATGACCAAAGCCTGCTGACATGACCATCACTGATGGCTTAGGCCACACTTCTTGGTGCTATCCCTTACTTCTGGGTGCCTGACCTGAGACAATTAGGACCCAGAAACCTTGGAAAGTGCAAGCCCTGATCTAGCCAAGGTAACGTGTTTGCTATACCTGGTTACCTATGCCCAAATCCATTCAGAATTAACTGCAGAGCATAATAAAGCTAGAGAGAAGTTAGGGTTATCAGCCATATGACATTATCAGGAGACTGTAACAGCTGAATGCATGAAAAGGTTTTTAGGTGTGAAGAGTTAGAAACCATCTGATGCTTTTTTAGGACTCAGTTTGATGGTATGTTCCCCACTGGCATGCTCTGTGCTCTGAGCAGCTATTCTGAAAGGCTTTGCACAGAGTACTACCCATGAGAAAGGTGTCAGCATCACACTAAGTTGAGCAGAGGACGAATGCGCTGTCGCTGGTATGTATTTCTCCATGCTGGAGACAGTATCATTTTGGTTGAGTTTGGCTGGAAAGTTAACTTCTTTGGGATAGCACTGAAAAGGATTTGCCCTTGACTGCAGAGGCCAGCTGTGCTCATTCCCAGCTCACCAACGTAATTTTTCAGTGTGACTGTTCTCTTCCATAAACCAGCCCTGAGCAGACATGACTTGATAGCAGAAACTCATGGAGGACAGGCACCTTAAGTCAGAAATGTTTCTTGTAAATACCTACAAACTCCCTGCTACACGCTCATCTTCCTCCCTCCCATAAAGACGTGATCAAACAGGAGCTCCAAGATTAATATAAGGGTTGACGACAAGAACATCATAATTTCACCTGCTGAGCAAGACAAGCAAAACCCGTGAGCGCTCTTGAGCTTGCTCAGCACAGAGGCAGACAAGGGCGCTCAGACGATCTTCACCAGCAGCTTGAACCAGAGCTCTGGACTTTGCACTGGTTCAGATAAGTAGATTGCATACATCCTTCCACCTCCTCAAAAAATAAAACACAACCACCTAAGAGCTGCAACAAGACCAGTAACACCTCCAATCTCCCGTATTTTTCAAAGGTCATACATATCTACTTTTTCAGAGGTTCTCCCTCTACGGGGCTACTTTCTTTCCCAGAATGTTTTCATGTGGCTGAACCTGTTAATTTGGTAGCAATCAGATGCTTTGTCTTTAAAGCAGCTATTTTGCAACCAGCTGCATTATTCCTGGAAGGGTTGTATACTCTCACCTGTTTGTAGATGGGACAGGATTGTTGGATATTAATTCTTGAAGAGACAAGAGATAATTATAATAATGGCCCAGCTGACAATAATTTCAATAGTTTCCAGCCTCGCTGTAAGCTGACACATTCCTTCCTCCAGATAATATCTGATACACTCAGATATTTCTGAAGCTGTGCCTCCACAGGACATGCCGTAAGAACTACAGCGAGCTCCGCACTCCTCTGCTTTCATACCAAACCTGCAGGAAAGTTGCTACAGGAGGGGTTGTTTATTTTTCTTGAACATTAATAAGAAACCTGCCTAATAACTTCCAATCCTTCCCTCCCTTTCAGCTGCACTGGTGCTCTGGAGCTGCTTCCCACGGGGTGCGTGGGTTCTGCAGATCCCCTGGGCATCACGCCAAGCAGAGGGGGACTCTCTACACTTGCAGGTGCAACATGGAAGCGGCTCCACATGCATGGGTAGGCAGAAAGACTCATTCCTGCTGCCTCATGCATGATATTCAGTTCTGTGCAGGGCACAGAACGGGGAGCATCATTCAGAAACTCTGGCCCGCCAACGTTGAAGCGCTGGAGCAACGCAATGGGAGAGGCTCTGATCCCATCTTAGCTCTAAAGATCAAGGCTTTTAAAATTAAAGAAAGTCTTGACAGTGTTGGTACCTGAAAGGATCATTAAGTAGTTGCAAATAGCCTTAATACTTTAAAGAGGACTTAATCAAGCAGAGCTGGGACGTCTTGACAATCTGATAATTGCAGCATAAAATTCAGAGAATGCAGAGGCCATGGGGATGCATGACCGGCCTTTTGGGACTGATTGTTCTGAAACAGCTCTTCTTTTTCTTTTTGAAGAGAAATTTAAATTACCCAGACTTTCAAAAATAACTGTTTATCTTTCACAAGAGCCTTGAAGATCTTCTCATTTATCATGCACTTAAATCAGCGCAGATTTCCTGTAATTCACCCTTAATCCACAGCTGGACAAAACTCTCTTCTATCAAGGAATGCCAAGACTACTGGTGTTAGCTTGGTCCCTCCCAGTTATCCATGTCAAAAAGTGTTAATTTGTGTAGGAAGGGCTGATTCAAACGCTACTCATATTTTTGGGATTGCTTCAATGAGACTTAGAGTAGTTTACAGGTAGCGTATTTAAACAACAAAAAATAGCTACCATTACATAGCTGGTATTGAGATTTTAAAATAGTTGTATATGCATCCGAATAGTTTTATTTTATATAGTTAAGAATAAACTAATCAAAGGCTGGCTGCCCTGTTTGAAAACAAACTAAAATTTGATACTCAATTTGATGGTTTGAAAGAACTGCAAAGTGAAACTGTCTGTAAAGAAAGCTAAATGAACAGCTGTGGTAATTTTACCCTGAAGCAAAAAAAGGTAAAGGTTGCACATGATGGAAGAACCAAAGTTGGTGAAAAGGATTTTATTCTCTGAATTCAGAAAAGTTAGTTACATTACAATGAAGATATTTTCCTGTCTTTCAATCCTAGTGTCCTCTTCAATTTTACAATCACATAGAATAGGATAAAGCAGGGCAAATACATACCAATACATACTTGTCTAATGCCAGACCACCTTTCAAAACTGCTAAGGTTTTTGTTTCACTGAAGACTTGATTTCATATGCACTGTCAGACTGAAAAATTAACATCCAAAATCTTTGGTTTTAGTAATCAAAAAATGAAAAAAAAGTCCTAACTCTCGATCCTGGGCAGGATCATTTCAAATCTCCTTTCCTGTGCTGAAGACTGGTGTGTGCAGCCCAAGCCAGAGGAGCACTTCAGGCTCTGTCCTAATTCTCTTGATGACAAAACTTACTTTTTGGGGATTTCAGTGGGTTTCTGTGGGGGACATGGTACTCACTGCAGTGCTGGGGGAGTAATTTAATATCAACAGAACACTTCCCTTCCTCAGCCCTCTTCCCACATAGTTTTCTTCTGTTGCCTTCTGTGCATTTCCCTTTTCCTGTTGGGAATAAATGGTCCGAATTTTTCCATAGTGAGGATCACAGGCTGGCAGGTGGCGAGAAGCATGGCGCAGAGGAAGGAGCTGCCATGTTTGCTGCAAGCACTCTTGGGCACACAGTTGAGAGGGTGAGGGAGAGTCAAATAGATAAATTACACCAGATGCCACTCGCACTGACCCCATGACATCACCGTCTGAAGACGGACACCCACAACGTGAGGATGGAAACAGCCTTGGTTTCCAACAGCCGATGAGATCTTAGTATTTGATACGCACTACCTCTGGTTTAAAACTAGCATATTTTATTTTATTTTATTTTATTTTATTTTATTTTATTTTATTTTATTTTATTTTATTTTATGGTACTGTTGTGATCGTCTCATTCGTATTTACCAATGACACATCATTCACAAAACCCGCTGCTTTCTTCTGCACACTTTATTATCACTCTAAAGACTTGCAGCCCACGGCTGGGGCTGCTATACTGGGTTAGCAATGCTGGAAACGGCAGCGGTGCGCGTTCCTCTATTTCTTCAACAGGAGGTGTATTTCGGTCTCTGTTTTTCACCACGGTACGCAGACAAGGAGAGCGGCCCTCCCAGATGTCTGCATTTCTCCTTCGCGCTGGGGAAGTCCGTTGAGAAGGTATTTGTTAGTGCAGCGTATGAGTCTTTCTGAGACTGGAAGAGGGAGGTAGGAAGATGTTACTAATTTAGTCGATGTTGTACAGCTTGCAGAAACACTGTCAGCTTCTGCCTACACACATCTCACCTTCTTTTGTTAAAGAAATTACACCCGCTGAAAGAGATTAAAAAGTAACACGTTTCTTTCCTGGCTTTTATATTAATAAGGCAAATCTGATTCTGTAGGGTGGGCCCGCTTT
Organism: Nipponia nippon; assembly: GCF_047370975.1. NCBI lineage: Eukaryota > Metazoa > Chordata > Aves > Pelecaniformes > Threskiornithidae > Nipponia > Nipponia nippon. Next base: position 11,404,079 of record NW_028262290.1, on the reverse strand, counting down.
TGGGACTGGGGTCTTCTGGGATAGCAGTGGAGACATGACTCCCTGCACAGGTGCTATCAGCCGTACAAAGGTGCGCTAGCCTGTTTTAGTGGCTCTGAGTGCCAGGACCACATTCGTTTGGGTAAATCTCTCGTACCAGGACTTAGGACTTTCCAGGACTAATTAGTATCTACTTAGTACTTTCCTATTTCTCACCAGTGGCAGACCAGCAACCTGCAAAGCTGTGGAGAGGTCAAGTAAAAATTTCAGCAGAAATTTCTGGAGACAGCTACGAGTTCATGGTGACCCTACAATTATTAGATGGCTTGTTGTCCACTGAACGAGAAATTGCAGATGTCTCCTGAAAATAGAACATGCAGTAGGTGGCATAGGCACACATAAGATTACGATTTGTCTCAGGGGTTTCCAGATGGAGAGAGGTGTGAGAGCTTTTTCCACCATCTCCACTTCTCTCTCAGGTTTTGCTTTCGTTTCTGCTTCTCACAGGTTCCCACTCTGCCATCACACACAAATTCTACCCAGGTTCCCAGCTCAGCCCCCTCCCATTTTCTATTTATCACTAAACTCCCCTGTGTCAACACAACCACATTGACTTTGCTGTCTTCTTAATGTTATACTTGTGTATTTATTCTTTCTGTGTAACAGCTATTTTGTCAAAACGGCCTTTTTACTGGAGATTTATACTTACCGATTTCATACCTTGCCTGTGTTCTTTTACATCTGGGGCTGGACGCAAGAAATCAGAGCGAAATGTCTTTCTTCATCCACGCTAAAACTGCCACGCAAGAGCAGCGCTGGTACACCTCAGCGTTGGCTCCCCAAGAAAAAGCGAACTTACAGTCTGCGTGAGACCTGAAGAAATCCTATAGAATATTTTAAAGACTGTTTCCTCGGAAGGCTGTATTGTTTCAATAGCACATTTCTGCCAGTCCTCCTTTCCTGTTTTTCCATTCATGTGAACACAGGGTATTTTAAGAGTCCATCTGCTCATGTTACTTATTCCTCACTTCAAGTCATAATCCTCTGCGATACTACAGTTAATTGCTCTGCCTATGATTATATTGCATCACGAATGGGATTATGATTTTCAAGCCTATCTGTACTGGAGTAATTTCAAAATATTTCTACTGTTACCAGCTCTGGCTGAATTTTAACGGTTTTTACAATTTTGAGGACATTTATTGTGTATCTGGCTATTCTGATGCTGTTCTTAAATAAATAACAAGTGTCCACACCCCATTTTACACTAGTTGTAACTAGATTGATTTGGATCTTGCACCTTTCTGGCACAGCTCAGGCCTGCCTTTGGCCACGTTATTTCCACTCACAGCAGCAAGGTCTACTATAGACAGGGGGTGATGTTTTTTAAAAATAGCACTATGTGGCTTAAGCCACCTCTGAGCAAGGGCAAATCTGATTCTGAAAATGTCAGTAGGTGAAGCATCTGCCTCATGACTATGCGATGGCTCTTGGTTGTTTCATCACCCTTTCTGCGTAAAACTGTCCCGGCTTTACAAACAGGACACGGGACAGGAGAAAACGGTCCGAATTTTGCTCGTAGCCCTCTGCTCCGGGAGTTTGATGTTTGCAAATATTCCGCTGGGCGAAACGCTGCTCAGCAGAAGTGATTTGCCAAAAGAAAAAAAAAAGAAAAAAAGGGGAGGGGGGATTGTTTGGGGGTTGGGGGGGAGGTGCAGGCCGCGGCGCCGGGGGGTCGGGGGGGGGAGCCGCAGGTGCCGGTGGCGGGGGCTGCGCGCTGCCTCCCGCGGGCGTGGGCCGGCCGGGAGAGGGCGCGATGGCCCCACGGTAGCGGCGGCGGCCGTGGGAAAGCGGGGCCGCTCCCCCCAGCCCCGCCGCGGGTTGGGGGGGGGGTCCTCCCGCCGTGCGGGGCGGCCCCGCGCTCCGCATCACCCCCCCGGGCTTGTGCTGGCCCTGTGCTTGGAAAAGGGGGGGGAATAAATAAATATACATATAGGAATAAAGGATCCCGTGGGGACGGGACAGCCGCCTGGAAGCGTTTGGGGGGGCACCCCGCGGTGTCCCTCCCATCTCCCGCGGGTGCGGAGCCCAGCGCGGCGGCGGGGGGAGGGGAAGTAGGATGCGCGGGGCGCAGCTCGGCGGGGGCTGGCGGCGGCCCCGGGGAACCGCAGGTGCGGGAGCTGCGCCCGCCCGGGCGGCGGGAGGGGGCCGGGGGTGTCCGTGCGGGTCGCCGGCAGCTAACGGTTCGGCGGGGCCCGCCTGCCCGCCGCGATGGGGGCGGGGGGGTGCCCCGTCGGGGCTCGGCAGCCGCGGCACTCCGCGCCCCCTCGGGGGTGGCCGAAAGGAAGGGGGGGCCCACGATGGGGCCCCCGGTGGGGGTCGGAGGGGGGGCGGCACAAGCCGGGGCGGGGGCACGCCCGTGGGACCGTCAAAAGGAGAGCGGCTGCAAGGTGACCCCCGTGGGGCCCGGCCTCCGCCCCCCGGCAGCCTTCTTCTCCCGGTTTAATCCTCCGCAGGCGCCGGCAGAGGCGGGATAATCGAGCGGCGGCCGGGGCGGGGGTGCCCGAGCCACACACGCTCCTTTGTGCCGGGAGCCAGCGCCTCCCCCGCCGCCCCCCCTCCCCCCGCGGGGCCGGTGGGCGCCGGAGCCTCTTTGAGGGGGGCAGAGGAGAGGGTGCAACCCCTTCCCCTGCCGCCGCCATCGGGGGGCAGCGCTCTCTGCCTGCTCGAAAGCCGGCGGGAGGAGGGGAAGGGCGAGGAGCTGCCTTTTAATCCCTAGTAGTATTTTTTTTTTTACTATGTTTACTTCCGACCTCTCCTTGCGCGCCTCGTAGTAAAAAATTAAAAAAAAAAATAGTAAAATAAATAAAAAGAGCCGTGGAGCGCTGCATCGCCCCCCCCCCCCCCCCGCCCCGCCCGGCGGCGGAGCAGCGCGGAGCAGCGCGGAGCAGCGGCGCGGCCGCCCCCTCGCGGCGCCCCCTCCCCGCGGCGGGAGAGCGCAGCCTGCGCGGCGGGGGCGGCGGGCGGGGGAGCGGCGGCGCGCAAGGCGGGAGTGCGCAGCGAGCGCGGCGGTGCTGCCCCCGCCCCCCCGCGGTTCCTCCCGCCCTCCGTCGCCGGCGCTTTAAAGGAGGAAGGCAACTAAACTTCTATTGTACCGGACAGAGCGCGCCGCGCCGCCTTGGACCTACAATCTGCCGCACGCCGGGAAGGCGGCTTCTCTCCGTGTGGGTTTTTTAAGCCGTGGTGGGAGGAAGAGATCTACATTCTCCCGGCGTTTTGTCTTCCCTCCCCCCCCGCCCCGTCCTTCCCGGCGGTTCTTTTTTAATTATTTTTTATTATCTATAATTTTTTTCCCCCCTCCTTGTTTTGTTGTTCCCCGCACCGCCCGCAACAATTGCCTCGCTACGTTTCGCAGCTGGCGCGTTGGAGAAGCCGGTGAGTTGCGGAGCTTTGCTTTTCCCATCACTCGATCCCCCGCGGTTGTGGCGTTTGGACTGACACGGGCTGCGGACACCCGGGCTGCCGGCGGGGCTGCGCTCCGCGGACGTGGATACCGACGGTCCCTCCCGAGGGACGCTCTCCGCTGCCGGGGCACCGGCGATCCCCATCCTTTTTCTTGCGCTCGGATTTTAATTTTCATTTTTTTTGGGGGGGGGGGGGGGGAGAGAGCATTTGATTCTCCCGCGTATGCGCGGGCAGGTTATGCTTCTTGTACATATTGCTTATATGCATGTATATATACGTGTATATATATGTATATATGACAAGATTTGGCAAAGTTTGCCAAGGTCCCTGCCCGTCCCCGCGCGTTGCCAGCTCGCCCAGGTGGGTGGCTGGGGAGCAGCCCGGCTCTCGGCTGGAAGCTGCCGGGCGCTCGCCGCCCTTTCCCGCCCGGCTCCCGGGAGGCGGGATGGGGATGGCGCTGCGGCCCCGGGAGGGACGGGGCTCCGTGCCGGCGCCGGCCGGAGCGGTTCCCGGCGTAAGCGCGGAGGGGCGGCGGGCGGGAAGCCGAGCCGAGCCACGCAGGGCGGCCGAGCTGCGGGAGCCCCTCCGGGGGAGCCGCCGGCCGCGGGGCGGGTGGTCCGGGAGCCGGCAGCCGAGCCCTCGGTAGATCAGGTCGCGCTGCCCGGTTGCCCTGCCGAGCGTGGAAGGGGGTGAAGGGAGGTCGTGCGCTTTTTTTTTATTATTATTATTATTTTTTTAATTACTAAACGCGACTGCGCGTTTCCCCGCCGGCGGGGCTCCGGGAGGGAGCGCTGCGGCCGGGGGCCCCGCCGAGGCCGGGGGGAGCCGATCCCCGCGGCGGAGCGCGGCTCACCCGGGTGCCCCCCTCTCCCCCGCAGGCACCAGCCGCCGCGATGCCGCTCAGCGCCGGCTTCCCCAGCAAGAACTACGACTACGACTACGACTCGGTGCAGCCCTACTTCTACTTCGAGGAGGAGGAGGAGAACTTCTACCTGGCGGCGCAGCAGCGGGGCAGCGAGCTGCAGCCCCCCGCCCCGTCCGAGGACATCTGGAAGAAGTTTGAGTTGCTGCCCACGCCGCCCCTCTCCCCCAGCCGCCGCTCCAGCCTGGCCGCCGCCTCCTGCTTCCCCTCCACCGCCGACCAGCTGGAGATAGTGACCGAGCTCCTCGGGGGGGACATGGTCAACCAGAGCTTCATCTGCGACCCGGACGACGAGTCCTTCGTCAAGTCCATCATCATCCAGGACTGCATGTGGAGCGGCTTCTCCGCCGCCGCCAAGCTGGAGAAGGTGGTCTCCGAAAAGCTGGCCTCCTACCAGGCGGCCCGCCGGGAGGGGGGCCCCGCCGCCGCCCGCCCCGGCCCGCCGCCCGCCGGGCCCCCGCCGCCGCCGCCCGGCCTCGCCGCCTCCCCCGCCGCCTCGGCCGGCCTCTACCTGCACGACCTGGGGGCCGCCGCCGCCGACTGCATCGACCCCTCGGTGGTTTTCCCCTACCCGCTCAGCGAGCGGGCCCCGCGGGCCGGACCGCCCGGCGCCAGCCCCGCGTCCCTGCTGGGCGACGACACGCCGCCCACCACCAGCAGCGACTCGGGTGAGTGGGGCCCACGCGTGTCCGCGGCAGGGCGTGGAAACCCGAGCGGCCCCGGGGGCTCGGCTGGGGCTCCCCGCCCGCCTCCCCCCCGCTCCCCGCCTGGGCTTTTTTAAATGCCACGTTAGCGAGGCACGCAGAGGCTCCCAACGAATTTATTTCCTGGAAAACCAGCCCAGTTTTCCCTCCAGGCGTGGAGGGAAGAAAGGGAGAAGGGGAAAAAAAAAAAAAAAAAAAGGGGCGGGGGGAGGGAGAAACTTTCATAACGGGGTCAGAGTCGGTCTGCGAGGCGGTGTCCCGGTGGAGCCGGCTCCCGGTGCCACCCGTGGGGCCGGGAAGGAATTAACCCCCTCCCGAGAGCCGCGGGGGGAATGTGCAGGCCGGGAGGTGCTAGTGAAAGTGGCTGCGAGGAGTGAATGGGGCTGGGAAAGTTTTAGAAATGCTTCCTTAGGTATTTGACAGCGTGTTCCGCTCCCTCATAAATTTGGTTTGAAAGTGAGTTTCTACTCAAAGCGTTACAGCCTTCTTCCCCCCGCCCCCCCCACTGGATTTTCCACAAATTAGCAGATCAAGAGAGATTCAGAAAACGTCTCTGAATACACATGTGTGTTAAGTAAGCTTTCTTTTGAGGCGTGGCCAAAGCCTTCTAAATCCTTAATTAAGGGCAGCTTGAGTCTGGGAGCTTTATTGCGCTGTACTGCTGACAACCGAGGTTAAACTTTCTTGCTATCTTTCATGTGCTCCTCGGAATTACACAAGATCTTTGCAATTTTTGAAATCAGGGAGCCAGGGTTTGGAGCGCAGTCCCTGTGTCCTATTGCACTTGAAGCGTTGCATCCTTAAAGGAAAGGCTCTTGGGGAAAGCGGAGTCCAGCAGCAGCAAATGGGTTTAATAAGGGTTTAGCAAGGGGTTCCTTGCTGTGCAGCTCAGAGTAACCTTCCCTTATAAATACGGTGCTCTTGAGACTATTTGTGCAGATCAGCTTTTAAACCTTTTTTTTTTTTTCCCCTTGCAGAAGAAGAACAAGAGGAAGATGAGGAAATTGATGTTGTTACATTAGCTGAAGCGAATGAATCGGAATCCAGCACAGAGTCCAGCACAGACACATCAGAAGAGCACAGTAAGCCTCACCACAGCCCGCTGGTACTCAAACGGTGTCACGTCAACATCCATCAGCACAATTACGCCGCTCCTCCGTCCACCAAGGTTGAATACCCAGCTGCGAAAAGGCTAAAGTTGGACAGTGGCAGAGTTCTCAAACAGATCAGCAATAACCGAAAATGCTCAAGTCCCCGCACGTCAGATTCGGAAGAGAACGACAAGAGGCGAACGCACAACGTCTTGGAGCGCCAGAGGAGAAACGAGCTGAAGCTGAGTTTCTTTGCCTTGCGTGACCAGATACCCGAGGTGGCCAACAACGAAAAGGCGCCCAAGGTTGTCATCCTGAAAAAAGCAACGGAGTACGTTCTTTCCATCCAGTCGGACGAACACAGACTGATCGCAGAGAAAGAGCAGTTGAGGCGGAGGAGAGAACAGTTGAAACACAAACTCGAGCAGCTAAGGAACTCTTGTGCATAGGAGCTCTTGGGCATTGCTTAGAGTAACCCAAACTAGACTGAAACTATGATAAAATATTAGTATTTCTAATATCAGTCATGAACTACACCAGTCTGCCGAGTATGGAACTATTGCAACTGCATGCTGTGCGATTTAACTTGAGACTACACAACCTTGGCTGAATCTCCCAAGGGTTTGGCCAGAACCTCAAAACTGCCTCATAAGTGACACTTTGGGCATAAGGGATGATGGGACATTCTTCATGCTTGGGGATGAACTCTTCAACTTTTTTTCTTTCAAAGTTTTGTATTTAAGGCATTTTTTCATATGAGAATCCTAAAAAAAAGTTGTCCCCAGATTGCTGTATATATTTACACATCTTATGGCCATGTAAATATCTTTTAATAAAGTCTTTATAGAAAAATGTGCAACATTAATACGCAACAGTTGTGGCAACTGGATTTATACTTCTCTTGAACTTGTGCCATAACATTTCACAGTTTTGTTTTTTATTTAAATACATTTTTCTTTTAAAAATGATTTTTATTTTGTTTTTAGATAAATAAATATTTGCCCAAAATATAATTAGCTAAATCTTGTGTAAAGACTTTGCTTTGTCTCCCATTGTTGTCATTAGATGCTTCTTTCCATGACAGCCCTTTCCCTGTCATCATGGCAGTGACCTGACAAAAGCCAAAGGGGAGTTAGGTGAGAGGAAACGATGATAATTTTGCAGCTTAGCAGGGAGTTGGGTTTCTTTCCTCCCCTCTTGTATTAATTCAAGTAGATAAGATCAGTGGTCTAATGTGCTGTGTTGGTTCAACCAGTGTTGCCACTAGTGCTTCCCATAAAGGTGCTGGTAGCAATGTCTCCCTCGGCCATGGTCATCTGCCCGAGGTGAGGCGTATTTTCACACCGGCCGCCCTGGTGTATGGGCTCTGCATTCCTTCCACAGATGTTTAACTACATTTTCAGGGCATGACCTTCATTCTGCGCTAGGGACCCAGCTCCCTATTTTGAGGGCTGCTCTGTAGTAGGCTCACCTTAATTGCTTCCTGTTTGACTTTGAACAGAAGTTAAGTGAGATAAGAAGATAAACTGAGATGGTAAGTGTTGAAATGGTTAAAACAACAGAGCGGTTTCCCTTTTTAAGTGCTGAAATCAGCAGGGCCAATCTTCCTGGACAAGCACCTTAACACTTTATTAACGTGGATAGTTGGGATTTCAAGGAATACAAAGTTCAAGGACACACAAAAGGGGGCAAAGGAAACAAAGAGCTATCTCGCACCTGGAGAATATGCTTGGAGAGATGCCTAACATTTGCCAGACATACTAAATCATATTTACATTCAGGAATTGTCTCATGATCAGCTTCGGATGGGTCATAAAGTACTTGCTTGACACAGCTCATAAGATTAAATTTTATCTTTTTCTCCCTTCCTTTCACCCACTTAGCTCCACTTCGGTCAGAACTTGAGCAAGAAATCAATGAGCCCTTTGATGTGGGGGAAGAAGGAGCTTTTCAAAAAGTTGAATCTTGCACTTTTTGATTTTCATAATTCCCGTTAAATACATATTTGCTTGGCTTCTGACCATTCATGTGGCAGTGCTGCCAGATAACACCAGTGCCAGCAAGCAAACTGAGACTGAGGGTTCAGATTTTCTATAGCTTTTGAGTTTGGAGTGGGAAGAAGAACGGTTGAGTGTGGGTGTGTATGGTGCAGGGGAGTAGAGGTAGCATTTTAGGGACAGCATAGATGCCAAAGGTCTCTGCCCTGCAAAGCCTAGGGTAACCATCCTACCAATTTTGCACGTAGGACTCCCAAAAGAAAACAAGTGTCTACATCCCGTTTCATGAGGTGCTTTAGGTGCTGGGCTGAAGATTTCTTGGGGAAAAACATTCCGTTAGAATACCAGGAGAAAGCAAGACTTTTTTCTTCAATTTGTCTGCACCACCTGCTTGTTACTGGGTTTATAGAAGTGGTCTGTAGTTGCTTTTTTCAGTGTGTGATTCAGATATTCAGTTATGAGGAAAAAGAATGATGTGAAATGAAAGTGTTAATTGTATCTGAACTGTAAATCAGGGCATCTTCCAGCTCTGAATAAGCTTTATTAGACAGAAGAACTTATTTTAAAGGAACATGAATTTCACTTGCCTTTTGGCGTGCACTCTATTTTAGATATTGCTTAGGAACAAAAGCAAGCTGTTCAAGAATTTCTAATTGCATCCCCATCCTCCGAAACAAACCAAGAGGTGTAGATCCATCCACAAACTATGAAAAAAGTCTGTCGTCTCTGGGTCCCACTTTCATGTATTAGCAAAACCCCCTCACTTCTTCCCGTTAAATGAGGTTAGACCACAGTGATTAATAAGCCCCTCCTTATTTGTTGGCTTCTTAAATCATTTGGAGAATAGTTTTCTATCTGCAGAAGATCTTTGGTCTTTTGATGAATAGGATACTTGCAGTTATTTAATTTCTCACTCTCATCTTTTAATTGAGCATCATTTCCGCTTGCCGCTTTCCTACTGGAAGAGTACACCAGATCATGAACACAATCCCCAATTGCCACTCTAAAGGACTGTGATTTTATGGGATGACGCTTCATATTTATGACATTCCTTACTTTGTTGAAGGATTACAAAGTACCTAAATAATGTAGTAAAAAATAAATGAATTTAAGACAGCCTATGGGTGCAGGGGTAAAAAAACCTCTCCTTGTCATTAAACTGCTGCTACAATAAAGAGGAAGGTGGCTTCTGCTTTCCAACTCCGCATGAGAGGTTAGGACGTTCGGAAGACACAGACATCCCACCGGAGTTTCTGGGCTGGATTCAGTTAGTAACGCATTGTATATGGATGGGGAAGCGTTGTTTTTTGCTGCTGTTTTGGAGCAATAAAGGAGATGAGCTTATAAAAGAAGCCTCTGAGCCTTGAAATAAAATGCAGTAACTATTTACAGTGCTTGCCAAACAGCTGTACCAAAACACTACTTGAAATACAAGGAGCATTTTTAGCTTCATCTCTGCTCCTTTACTTTCACAGGAGATTTCAAGCCACTTCTCTTCCAGAAAAACATTAGGCAAAATATGGTGTCAAAAAAAGCTAGAAACAAACTATCATGGTGAAAATAAAATTGCCCTCGTCATATACTCTCACTGTTGTCGTTTAATAATCCTGATTTTTAGATTCCAGCTTCCTTTTTTTCTTGTGTATAAGTTTTGTCTTTCCAGCCAACTAATAATCTGAAGGACTTCAACGTATCAATACAGAATACGCTGGGGAAGCATTGGGATGTACAAAAGCACCTGTGTTGGCTTAATTCCGCTCCCATCTGAGTCTGTGGCAATTCCAAGTTTCTTCCAGGGAAACAGACTTGTGCCAGTGGAGGATGCTCTTGAAAATTTTATCACTGCCTATAAAGAAATCACTTTACTTGCCACTGCCATAACCACTCTTGCTCCTGTAGCACTTTGTAACCATTGCAGGCAGTTGAGAGATGACAAACATTTCATCAGAGTTGTACTAAAAGGAGTATTTCAGGTAAGTGGAATAGAATTACTGTAAACTGGAAATAAGCCAGGCCACTTCAGTTAACATCTGAATTTATTCAAAACGGAAGGTAGAGGTGGTTGTTTCATCTACAGAGATGAACCATCTTCTAATACGCTGGATTTTTTTTTTTTTACTATTTTTTTTGATTCATCTGTGTTAGAGTCATCTGTCAATGACTTATCGGAAATATAAAACGGAATGGTAAGGAATCCTGACACAACCAGACAGCTTGGGAAGAGACCCGGGATTTACTTCCCAGCTTATGGGTTTGCTGTTTCCTCATTTTAAGAGGACATCTATGGGAGCTTCTGAAAAAAAAAAGGCTCTGCTGACTGAAAACTAACCCTGGTTTCCCCTTGAGGTTTTCATGCAGACGAGGCCTAAACCTGCCTAGAAAAAAAAAAAAAATCAAGAAATGAGATAGATGAGCCGCAGAAGCCAGATTTCATTTCCAGTACAAAACGTTTGACTTTCAGCATGTTTTACCTGCCTTCGTGCCATTTACTCATCTCAGGCATAGCTGTAGGGTCAGTGGGGACAGGCAATGGTGAGAACGCTGTCCAAGATTCAGAATAACAGGTAGGAAGTGAAAGTGGGGGTTTTCCTAATTCTGCCATTCACCTTCTACAGACATCCTGAGCGAAGGGAGGGTGCAAGCATTTGGAGCATCTTGCTGATGGCAGGGGACTCAGCGGTGTGAGTAATACACGTCATGGAAGAGTTGCAGTTACCGCTTACCCAGGTGGGAACAGGGTTGGGTGAGACTCCGGCAAGGCAGTGACAATAGCACCTCTTAATCAGTTCTTGACTATATGACAGGGTGTTTTTTTCACATCTCTACAGAGGCCAAGGACCTTGTCCCTAAGTCTGCCCAGACTCCATCTTCCTAGGAAATAAGTTCATTTTTCTGATAATAAAACGTATGACCTTTGGTGCTAAATATTAGTGCATATGAAAAAGTTTCATTTGCCACTTATCAAAACTATTAAATATTTGTAGTTACTGAGCAAACCTTGCTTCAAGTTGCCATCAATGCCTGGGAGCCAGAGCTACGAGCCACATTTGCATGGCCGTGCTTGAAGCCATGAGACAAAGACTGCACGACTCTGGGTGACTTTGATGGCAAAGTATCTTATTCCCACAAGCACTGCAGTTTCCAGCTTGATGTATGAATTGTGGAGCTATTTCTTGTTCTACACAAGTCTGGGAGAAAGCAGCTAGGTAGGTTAGCTCCTGACATTAAGTATTACGGTGATTGCATTTTGTTGCTAAAGTCACCCTTCATGTATGTCTCTCTATGGTCTTGCCATGGCTACTGTTTTGTTGAATATATTTCCATTCAAGTCAAAACCTTTCTTGCAACCATGTGTAATTTCCATTGCAAGCTTCTATGTCCCAATTATGTGGAATTATGTTTTCCCTATAGGATCAAAAAGAAAAAAAAAAGAAGAAATAAAGGATTAGGTGCTATAAATGAAGAGGTTTTAAAATATAAGCTGCAAAAATGGAGCAATCTGACTGGGTAACCAAGAGTTCCAAGCAGAGGAATTAACACTGCTTGGAACTAATTAGCCCCATCAGCTTCCTTCATGTGAATTTATCCATGATGAAAGAGGACAGAAATAGCAGGAGGAAAAAAAATTACAGGAATTGTGCTTTATACACAGCTACTATGACTAGGCAAACCCTCAAAAATTCTGTAGGCTAAAATGCGGGCGTGCGTGATCAAATGCAAAGCCCTGCTCCCGCAGCCACGTCCCTTCGGACATCTCTCTGGATCGCTGCAGCTTGCAGTTGCACAGCAGCTCTCCCGTTTCCCAGCACATTTTTCTTCCAGGCGCCACGCGTGTGCAAGGGGCTGCTCATAGGGATGCAGCTGCTGGAGTGAGAGCTTCTTTCCACTCCTTTTTCTCCCATTGATCTGCCCCGTGACGACAGCAGGACCAAACAAAGCCTCTCGGTGCAGGTAGTTCCTGTGATCTAGTGCCCGGCTGAGTGTCTGACAAAGCCCTTTTTGGCTTGTGACCAAGGCCGTGCTGTGCTACGGATGAATTAGGGGAAGAGGGATCAACTCTGCAACTGTGAGCAAATACAACAAACGTGAACTAAAGGTTTCCACGCTTCTCCATGGTATGAAAATATCCCCGCTCTCCCTCCCCTGCAGAAAAGTGGTGTTTGCAACACCAGATGGGCTCCTACCACAGCGCTGGACAGACCCCACATTGCTCAGCTTCTAAATTTATTCAGTCTGATTTATTTAGTTTATTTAGGTTTATTCAGTTTGATATGGGCAATGCTGTTTCCTAGAATTCTTTGGGTTTTCATTTGATTGCACAATAATTCCTTAAATAATTTGGTTTTATTCATGTCATCATATATGTCCCAGGAAACAAAACCTGCTCAGTAATAACTGCTACCAGACCAAGGCTTTCCAACAAGAGTGTTTTTGGAAAGCCGGTGCAGATGTTTGTAAAAACAAGTAAAAATGTGCTAGAAAATACAGTGACGAGGCTGGATCAGATAGCAAAGACAACCTTTCCACCCCCAGTTTCTATCAGGCTTTTTTCACTATTTCACACTTCATTAATTTACTTTTAGGCTAAACGTTAAAATCAGGAATCGAGGAGTAACCAGAATCTAAATTAAAAGGCTGTAAGAAGGTATATTGCAAGCATTATGCTATAATCCATGTTCCATGCACATACAAATTCCAGAGAGAAATTAAATCTGATCCATTAGTTTCTGAGGAACCTGAACAAAGATACTTCTGCCTTGGACTGAGCTGTGTTTTCAACAGTAAAGAGAATCATGGAATCATAGAATCACAGAATGATTTAGATTGGAAAAGACCTTTAAGATCATTGAGTCCAACCGTAAACCTAACGCTGCCAAGTCCACCACTAAACCACGTCCCTGAGCACCACGTCTACCCGTCTTTTAAATACCTCCAGGGATGGGGACTCAGCCATTTCTCTGGGCAGCCTGTGCCAGTGCCTGACTACCCTTCTGGTGAAGAAATATTTCCTAATATCTAATCTAAACCTCCCCTGGCACAGCTTGAGGCCATTTGCTCTCGTCCTATCACTTGTTAATAATGTAGGGCTGGAGCTGAAATAAATGCTCTGGAGTGGTTGAGAGAAGTAGTTCTCAGAACGAACCGCTTTGATTCCACTCCTCTCCAGTAATCCCGCCAGTCTTTCCTTTATGTCAAACCCAGGTTTCTTTAGATGGATCATCCACAACTAGTCAACTAACTGCAAGAACTGCTCACTTAACTGCCTCTATGTGAAATACCTTCACTCTCAAGTAAACAGTGTGGTTTTATATCACTGATCTTAAGTAATTACGAATTGGGCACTTTTAAAAAAATAGACCTTGCAATTAGGTTAGAGCAAGATTTTAAATGGATGGGTGCCTCTGTCCAAAGAAGCACTTGTTTCCTTTAAGAAACACTTTCAGTCATGTTTTCAGTCATGTTTTCATCAGCCTGAGGGTTGTTTGGGTTTTGGTGTTTGTTTGTTTGTTTGTTTGACGCACATGCACCAGGTATTTAACCTCCTAATTTTTCATCATCATGTTACAATTTCTTTAACCTCTTACGTATTCAAACTTATTAACAAAAAGAATTTTTATATATGCTTATTTGCACTTTTGCTGCTACTTAGTGTGAAGATGTGAGGGAAAATAACTTCTAGTATATAGAGCTTTACAGTCATATAGAGCTTTTAGAGAATTTAGGTATTAAAAAAAAAATCAACAACCCCCCCTGCATTCTATCAGTTCACTTCACTATATAACAGCTGCAACCTACCATGTTTCAAATATTAGACTTTTTATATTGTATAAATGTGATGGACAGGAGAGGAAAAGAGAGAATTTTTTTTTTTTTTACTTTTATCAATCAAGTATTTTTCATAGACAGAGATTTTACAAAAAAATCCATCAGACTCTAATAGCTCACCATGTATTGGCTGCAGACATTGTGATTCGCAATGGATTCAGAGAAGAAAAGCCATATTATTTTGATAAATTGTACTGTTTTATAATATTAATTTGATCTGCAAAATTCCTCTCATCCGGGGTAAAGCAGATTTTTCTTTGGGCGCAAGTAAAATCTTATTATGTGTTCTCATTATCGTTCATCATTATGGTAAAGAGTAAGATAATATTGTATTGTGCCTAGACTTCTACACTTTGAGGGAATGTAAAAGGCTGTATGAATATCTTATGAAGTGATTGCAAAATAAAATTGACATCAAAGTGATTCAACTATGTAACATATTATTCCCTCCCTGTAAAATTGGATTCTTACTGAAAAACACTTTCCTCCTTTTGTGTTTGTGAAAGAGAGAAAAAAAAAATGAGTCTCCTGCCCTTATGGAACAATACAGCATTTTCCCATGTTTTACAAGGGCAAAAGTATTCCTCAGCATCTGTACTTCTATTCAAAATTTAATTTTTGGTGCTTGATTAAAATGAATCCACCCCTTCTCCATTCATTTCAGCATGCTGTCCTAAAACTGAGGCCTGAGTGTGACACCCAAAACAGCGAAGACAAACTGCGAAAGCATTAATGGGGCTCCGGGGGCCAAAATAATTGCCACAGAGTTGTGACCTGCTTAGCAGCTGGAGCACCGTGTCTGGGCAGCGAGGTGGCTGCCACAGAAGTCCGTGCAGCTGCACCACGTTGCCTGGCTGTGGGGGTTCCCCCACCCCTCTAACTCCTTTTCAAGCCCCTTTTTCTTGCAATCAGTGGCCAAATTTCCATTAATGTCATGCACTACTGTACTGGAATGCTATGTGCCAGAAGATTTTAAGCTCAGTTGATGTTTCCATGAGGTTCCTCTGCAAATGTGCCTGTTGCTGGCCCTCAGGGAGCTTGTGTGGAGGAACAGTAAATCCCACCAAAGAGAGCCGGCTCCTGGAAGAGACACATCGCGTCCACATGATGCAAAGTGCTGATCCGGTGTGAACGCACTTTTCTGGTTCAAATCTGTTTAAAACGCTTTGAATAGAAAGCTTTGTCCTGCCAGATGTTGTGGAAAATCTGGTATCGTACCACAGCCGGCCTAAAGCCATGATGAATACCCCATAGTGTGCAGATCAGTGATGACGTTGATACGAATCCTGTTTACCCTGCTGGATGCTCCAGCCATGCATGGTTTCGATTTTGTGACTGTGAGGCCACCACAACTTATTTATTCCCTGATTTAATTGGCTCTGTGTAAATTAGCTTTCAGTCCATACCTTCCTTTGTCTTGGTATGCATTGGGAGCAAAATCTCGGTGTCTTCACGAAGCACCACACAAACCACAAAACACTTACCGACTCCAGCAGGGCCAGGATTACAACCTTAATTTTGCAATCTTTCTTTAATCTTCTCTTAATTAATTTAATTCTGATATCATTATCTAGATTGCCCATTCATTTAGCATCACAGCATCCATCTCTTCATTCTCACTGGAAGGCTTTAGTAACTTTGCAAATGTTGCAGCTCTATCTCCTATTCCTACCTTTTGATCTTTACTAACAACTTCCCTTTAATGTCTGCTGAGCTCAGCCTTTTATCAGGCAAAGCACTCCACCCTCCCTGGTAGAGGGGGGCACTGCTCTGATCAACGTAGGCGTGAGGAGCTGAATTTCTACTGTCTGCCTCTGGAGGTGATCCTGCTGGCCTGTCCTGGCTCTCCAGCCAGTTTTAAAACCGGTTCAGCCAAATCAAATTTAATACTGAAGGGCAGACAGTATTCCATAAAGTTTTACAAGGCAGCCCATTCTAGCTTTAACTAACTTCAGGACCTGCAATGTCTCTGCTGGGAGGTTTCTTCTTGTAACCACCTTGGGTGGACAGTTCTGGTGTGGGTGGGAAAATGCTCTAAGCCACAGCTTGCAGTGGGCAGTTTTGGCTGAAAAATATATAATCCATTATGTGCTGTCATTTAATTTACTTGGGTTTGTGAAATGAGCTCAGCTGATGCTTTGTATTTCTTTGCCTACCCACACAAAAATACCATGCTGATACCACACGTACAGTTGACCTTAATGGCACCACCTAAGTATAGACAAGCTGTCCCCTCTTCTCCTTGGCCCCGGGGTGACTGTGGCTCAGCTGGTGTGAAGCAGGGACCCAGCGAAGAGGACAGGCATTGCAGCTGGGTCAGGGCGAGAAAAGGCCAGGGGTCAGGGTGCAGACTGGCAGGACGTGCACCAGGACCCCCCATTGGCCCCCAGTCCATCTCATACCACTGGAATAAAAATGCTTATTCTGGTATAATCTCGTGCTAGGTGGAAAATAATCATATTAGCATGACTATGCCTATACTACATCGCTATAACTCATTGCATTTTTTAAAATGTGTAAATCATGGGATAATGAGCTCATGAAAATGCTGAGGCAAGTTAGACTGTGGAGTTACACAGTAATTTCCACTGTGCCGTACACGATCCAGCCCTTTGGTCGCTGCAGTAAATGCTTGGTAGTTTATCTCTATATTGAGCTACCTCCAGCTGACAGTGGACCATGATGAAATAGCTGGCATGCTGGATATCCCCATGCCCTTCATCACAGATGGGTTGAGGCTGGAAAGGATCTCTGGAGGTCACCTGGTCCAACCCCCCTGCTCAAGCAGGGCCACCTTGAGCAGGCTGCCCAGGACCATGACCTTTTGACCATGACCATGGCTTCTGAATACCTCCAAGGATGGAGGCTCCACAACCTCCCTGAGCAACCTGTGCCAGTGTTCATTGATCAATATCCTGGTCCTGACTGCTTTGCAGGGTGGTTCTTGTTGTTACACATGATTTAACATAGAGTATGTCGATTTTTCAGTGGTGCTGAAGATTTGCAGGTTCCATTGCCTCCCATTGTGGTTGGGGATGCTCATTGCTTTTAAAGGTCAGGCAAAAAAACTGCTGAAGTTTTCCTCTCCTGAAGCAATAACAATTTCTAGATGAAAAGGTAGCAGAGAAAGGATAAATCCTGAGTACAGACAGATACAAGTGCACTGCCTGCCCTCTGCCTTTTTTTTCTGGGTAACTTTAAACTCTGATGCACTCTGGCTCTCAAGGGAGGCACATTTTCAGAAGCTCTCAGATGTCAGTGGATGCAAAGCTCAGCTGAAACTGAGCACAAATGGAAAACCCTGTCCTTCGGTCTCTCCTGGCACACCAGGGATTTGCTCTGACCTCTTTAAAACTTACCTGTTCTGCCCTCATTTTCTCACTTCCATTCATTTGTACCTATCGGGATCATTTGGCTATGAGACAAACCATCCAAACAGATCGGTGTGGCTTCACTGTCATGAGCTGAGAAAAGAAAATAACATTCCTAAATCCTGAGGGCAGAGACTGGACATGGGCAGGAAGGCAAATAAGTGCACACAGCATCTATGTGATGCTGGTTTTCTGGAGCGATAGTCTATTTATGTGACGCTTTTTATACAACGCATGCTTTCTCTGCCCATCATCACCGAGGTGAAGCTATGCAGCATGACAACAAAATAAGCTGCTCTGCCTAGTAGTGGAAAGGTCTTTTCCCAGCACATACTACAGTTTGCTTAGATGGGTGGCTAAAAATGGTGTGTTGATTTTAACGAAGATTGATAGTCAACATGAATATGCCGACTGCCTCGCTTCTCTGCTGGACGCTCAGCAGAGAGCCTGGCAAACCTTAAACAATGGGATCGCCTGTTGATTTGGGGATTAAAAGCTGTCTGCAGAAGAGTGCGCTGAGAAAATGTGCTGAGAGCTTCTGCTGAAGGGGGTAATTCATAGTCTAGTCAAGCAGCTTCATAACCAAGTCTATCATGAAAATTTGTTATCAGCATACTGTTTGAATCACAGATCAATGCACACTGATTTTGGCAAATCTAATTAGATTTGATGGGGAAGAACATGTTTGCATTTTTTAGGCTCTGTAGTTTCCATCTCTTTATGTGTAATTTCATTTTTGATTTGTTTAACAGCGATTAGGGGTTGTGAATCATGATACTGTGGAGATGTCAGCCATGGTTATCCCACTCACTTAGCCAACTCCGTTGGTCACCCAATGCTGAGAATGGGAGACTGGGAGTCAGGACTCCAGTGCCTCCCAGTTACACCAGCCAGAAGTCAATGTGCGCTCCCTGTATGGCCACAGGCAAGATATTTTACATATCTGCACCTCAGTTTACATATCTGTGAACTTGGATATAGCATATATATGCATCTTAGGGGCATTATAAGACTTCATTGATCACTACTGCTTCTGAACTGCTTCCATTTCTTCCACTTCCACATCACAACGCAAAATTGATTATCATCATTTGCGATGTGGAAGGGGCAGGCCCTGATGCTTATCTACCTTTGTGAAGTACTGTGGCTGCTCTCATTTCAGTTTGTGCCTGGAATATGCAATTGCTTAAATCTCTTCTTGGTACAGTGAGGGTACCAGCTACACAGGTGTCCATCACAAGGTCAGGGTTAAATGGAACACTCTCTGGGACTAAACTGGTGAGCTGGTGAGCAGCTTATGACAGATGTCCACATCAGATACTTCTCCCTCCCTCCTCAGGTCTTTTCTCCAGCACTTGTGGAGTTTATTTAGCAGCTGTTAACCAGTTTACCTATATTCACATTCCCATCCCAGGGGGAATCCTGTGCCTTGTAGTGTAGGAGTAGCATCATTGTGGCTATGAAATGGGCTTCCAAATCCCAGGACAGCGTCCTGCTCCAGTCTACACCTTCACCTCTGACACAGAACGTGGGAAGAAAGGGGCCAGCACAGGCCAAAGGCTGAGGCTGCTCATTGCAGCCAGGGTGCAGCCACTTTCAGGGCAGCAAAGAGATGCAAAGGAGGGTGTTGAACCGGGTCTCCCACTTCTTAGGGAGGTGCTGGGTGGTTTTATGAACCGTGGGCAGTGCTGCCACCATCACCAGCTGTACTAAAAAGAGGACAAGTCTCCCAGCTGCCTTTGAGGAAGATCCCAGCCCTGCAGCCACACACCAGCCTGCCCAAGCCCCCAGAAGACCCATCCCCAATGCCTGCCCCATGGCTGTGCCCAGGCAGGGAGTGCAGGGCACATCCATAGACAAGCACTTTGGGAAGGTTGAACTCTAAAGGTGAGTGCATAGACAGCAACTGGGCTTGAGAGGAGAGGGACACCAGGTCCAGCATGGGTTTCACATGCTGTGCCCCACTCTCACGCTGCTGCTGGAGGAGCACTGTGCATTGCTCCTGAGCTTGGCTGTGTCAACATGCCTGTCGTGACACTTCAGGGGCTGCCGACGTCACTCTCCCTTGCAAATTGCTCACATGAATGTTGCATATTTGTTATAGATGTAGAGATTAGCGTAAAGGCTAAAAAAGAAAGTAAACAGAAAGGGAAGGACCCTGGGGATACTGGAGTGATGTATGCCAGCTTGGCTGGTCTGACCTGTTTATAATGTCTAACACAGTCACAGGTGCCAAAGAATAACTGACAAGTTTAACAGTTTCCTCTTTGAGATTTAGCAACAGGATCCTTGCGTGAGGAAGGCAGGGCCCCTGCTGTTTTCCCAGGAGCTGAGTGCTTCAGAAACGGGGAAGCAGCCATGAGGTTCTTCTCCGGAGGCTGGTGGTGTTTCATCTGCTTTGTCTGTCTTCTGCTGCTGTTGAGACATACAGTCCTCACGTGGGCACTGCCAGGGGCTCTCCTGGTCTCCTCCTCTCTTCATAGGGCCCAAGGAACCCAAATCAATGTACCTCGGACCTCCGCATGCCCATAGCTGAGTATCTCCACTCACTTCTCAGGCTGAGCATCTCCTGGCGATGACCCCTCGGTGCATCACGCTCAGCGTGGGACATCTCCCTAATGCCGTAGCATTGGCTTCAGTGGGCTTGCGCTGTCTCCTGCGACCAGACCTACAACTCTTACCTCTCATCTGATGATGTCCTCACGTCCTGGGTTTTCTATCCCTGCTGACAGCACCACTTTCCACTTCCTCTCCCAGGCTTGCAACTTCTGTCATGATCTTTCACCCTTCACACAAAACAAACAAACTCGACTCCTTCTCCCCAAGGACTTGGTCAGTCCCTTTCTCAGGGGCTTCCTTGGGAGATCTAGCTGGGACCCAAATGGTGCTGCTTCTCTCTCTCTTGAATTCTCTCTTCTTTCTCTCACAATGTTTGTTTTTTCACTACTGATGCTAAACCTGCAGCTCACAGTTTTGTTAACTCTCCCCCAAACTCAAGCATGCTCATCTCTGGATCTACTTTCCATCCCGTCAGTCCTGTTAGTAATGCAAAGATTTAGTTTCACTTTGTTCCACTGCTTTCTTGTTTCTAAATCACATTCAAGGTAGTCATCTCAAATCCTCTCCATAATCTCAAATGGAGTTTTTGCACCTCTCTGCCCTACTAGTTCAGTCGTGCTGCAGACTCAGAAAAGCATCACTTCAAAATGACACTTTTTATTTTTTTTTAATTTCACAAACTTGGGAAATATATGGAACATCTGACTCACCTGATCCCATAGTTGGGCCATCAGTGACAAGTCTGTAATTTCTGTGCTTCATATCAACCCTGCATATCCTCTTTCTCTGCTCTGGAGTCACCGCTAAGCTACCCTGAATCAGAGCCTTAAGAAATCTCCGTCTCCTTGGAACATGCTCCCAGTTATTTGCTGAACATCTTCCCTACAGTCTTGCAAAGAAGGATGCATCATGCAGTTTTGCGGCCCTAGCAAAATAAAGCCCAGCTTCATTAACGTAGCTGCGCTACAAAATGGATCATCTCTGGTTCCTTCAGCCATTATCTTTCTTTATGCTCAAAATAGCCATCAAGAGAGGCACCAGCCTCTGTTTATGGATAATCTGTGTGAAGAAATGGACAGGTTGAAATCTAGCAACATAATTCTATTGGAAAAAAAATTACATAAATTCTGGAGAGTGGAACTGGCAATGACGATGGTGTAATCTGCTCCCGCAGCTCTGGACGGGGATATTTCTTATACACCTGCGTAGCCACCGTACTACTCTAACACCTTCCCCCTCTCTATTCTTTGTCTTACTTTCAACACCGAGAGCACACGGAAGGCAGTGGGAGTCTTTCCAGCAGCATCAGAAAGTTTCCAGCCTTTGCTTCTGCTCTATTATTGCCACCCGCTCCTGGCTCTTAGAGTTTCGTCCCCATCAAAATCACAGGTGAGTCACCATCACCTAGGGATGGATCACTGTTTGGGGACAGGAATGCATTTTCTTTACATTACAAGTACTTAAATTAAAAAAGTGGGGAGTAGAAATAAATTATGATAACCATCATTGCCTTGTACCATTATTTTATCGCGGAATGAACTTGATATTGGTAAATACAGCAGGAAGGTATGTGTAAGGGTGAGGAGGAGAGCCAGTTGTGTCAAAACATAACACCTGCTGCAGAACAAATGGGTGCACACCAGCTTTGAATACATTCAGGATGGAAATTAGGTGGTTTCTAACCTTCAGAGAAGAAAAGTTCCAACATAATATCCAAGAAGGTGAAGTCAGGACAAGACACTGATGCTCAACTTGATGCCTTTATGGGCAGGCTGATGTGAAATGATGGCTTCTAGAAGAGAGAAGCAGATGCAATGACCCAGCCCTTTCTTCTGAGCGTCTGAGATGACTTACTTAGGTTTTTGGACAGTTCCAGAATTAACCTGAAACAAGACTAATCCCTGCATTAGGGAAGGTATAATTATTGCTATGATTACACATTCTCAGCTGTTTTTTCTGCTATGCTTCTCCATGACCCATGTTTGGGGGTGGGGGGGGAGGTGGTTTGCCCCAGTCTCTGCTGCACCTACCTGCCCTGGCCATGGACACGTCACTTCCCAGCTGCCCGTGGTCAGCAGCTGCAGGCTGCCACCTCCGCGCCATGCAAACCGCAGGGAGCACAGCTCTCGTTGGCTCCACTGGCGCTTCGCCTGGCTCGGGCAGCTTTGCCTGACATGGATTAAGAAGCACTTGTGTGATCCTTGCAGCTGGCAAAGCTGGTGGGGCCACAGACAGAGAAGCAATAGCAGAGCGCTGGAGGGCAGAAGCCTTCAGCTGGCACAGCCTTGTTGCAGCCTGACCCCTGATCTTTGCCTCAGGTCTTCTGTTGGCCTCGAAAGAGTATGCTGTGTCATTTGGCCTTGACTTTGCCATGTTTACCTTGCAGGGGTGAACTTAGAGCAATGCAATTGCCTCCTATAAGTGTGCTAAGCTGTTGGAAAGATGATTATACTCAAGTGCTTTATTGACATGGACTGAGTTGTAATAGGTGATAATACTAGGTTGTAATACTAGGTGATTTTTAGAGTACAACCACTAGAAAGGCTACAGGGCCGAGCGATACAAACACAAGATGTAGTCTACATGCCTGTGCAAAGCGGGTCTTTGTGTTACCTCCTGCAATGAGAGATGCTGGGTGTGATGGAAGCGGCGGATCCCCCCGTGACTGCTGGGGCTCCAGCCGTGCCGTCACTGGGTGCAATGCTTGGTGGTCACCTGCCACCCCCCTGCCAGCCCCCTGAGTCTCCCCATTAAGGGCTACAGTATAAACGACGGTCTGTGCATTTTTATGGGGTCTGGAGCCTGACTTCCAAACCCCGGGGCTGTCTCGCGGTGGATGGGAGCAGCATGTTCTTCTGCCACCGGTTGCAGAGGTCCCTCCTGGAGCCACATCTGGACAAGCTTGTGTGATTGCGGTCCGACTCCTCTGTGTACAAAATGGCAGGCAAATGCTTTCACTCTCTTTTTCATGATGTTTTCCTGGCTTTGTCATGTTAGGAATTGTACGTGGAGATACCCATCTCTCATCACGGTGCAGAGAGCTGTGTTCACGGCCGTGCTGCTGGCGCTGTGGTGACACACAGGCAAGTCTATGGTATTGGGAAAACCAGTATTAATTCGAGCTGATGTTTAACCGTAAATTCTGCGTGTGTTTTGCCAAGGAAGGAAGGGAGTCCTAGGGAGAAAGGAATGAAAACTCAATTTTCAGGGCTATTTGATACATACTTCTCTCCTGCTCTGGCAGCCGGGAGCTGTGAAGGAGCCATCAGGACCCCATTTAAGGGAACTACCCATGCGAAGCCAGAGTAATAGCTTTATGCCACCATCCCAAACTCTGGAGCAGGAATGGGCTTGGAGAAAAAGCATGTCAGGCTGCTCCAGCACTCGGGCTCTTTTCAGTGACAAAATGATCCTTTGGTCTCATGAGTAACCATAGATTTTGGTCTTGCTCCCAGGTTCACTGACCTCAGGAGGTCATTTATTTAGGATTTGGTCTCCAGCCAGCTGTAGGAGCGTGGCCCAAAGCGATCTCCTCCACCCCTCTTCTGCCCGTTGCTGAAGGGTACAGCACAAAACCCTTCAATCTGCCTGGTCAGGAGGGCTCGCGTCTCTCTTACTGTGAGCGTACGAAGCCTCTTTTTCCAACCCAGCATTGTATCTTGCTTAAACTGCAGGACCACAGAACTGCAGTTTGGATAAAGCCACATTTTATACCATAATTTTGTACCTTTTGCGCTAACAGTTGCTTCTGCTGTAATGGCTGGGTTGTTCTTGCAGATCAGCTTTTTATTGCAATATTCAAAGCATTGTAGGGGAGTTGGGAGCATATTTACTAACTAAAAGAAACAGCATGTGCTATCCACATTTTCAATACTGCTTTGAAAATCTCGTTATGCTGGATATGGACTTACTCTACCCAGAGGCTGATGAGCCTTGTGTGGCAAAGGCAGCTCCCGGACTGGGCACCACAACCCACGCTGGTGCTAAGAGGTGGTACACACGGCAGGAAAGACACGCTGCGGCTCCCGTGGCGTTGCAAAGGTGCCGGCACAGCAGGATTTTAGGTGCCCTCCTGGACAAGGCAAAAGTAGTGCGGGGAAAAAAATCATGTGGCATTGAAGCTTCCACTTGGTTTCAGTTCCAGCCTGGAATCGAGGAGGATACATTTCATTTTTTCTTAGTTTGTTTAAAAAAAAAAACAAACCATAATAAAAAAGGAAAATAAAGCTTGTTTTGTCCATATACTGGAGATTTGCTTTTGTTTTACTGTTTCACCAGTCTGCAGCCTGTTCTGTATTTTGACGTTGTTTCTTCCAGCACTTAGAGGACCGCGAAGCCGCTTTCCCTCCTTGTACGTGGGACGCTTGTATCCTTTCCTCATGTGATTGTTTGGAGACACCCATGGTATCGCAACACCTGAACTCTGGGAGAGCGGGATGCTGTTTTTAAACCTGTGGTTGCTATTAGCAAGCCAGCTCGCGGAGTTCGGGGGAAATGGGGCCGACGGCATCTTTTAAGGTGAAAAGCAGCAGCAGACAAGCAGCGAAGGCTCCCGCACTTCCCATCCGCTTCCCCTGAAGCCGATCCCCTTCTCCCGCGCCGTGCCCGGCCCGACCGAGCCACCCCGCAGGGGACGGGGCCCCGCAGCCTCCCCGCGCACCCTGCGCGCCGGCTGCCTCCGCACGCCCCGTTTTATTTATATGTTTTAACCCCCCCCGGGTTTCGGGGTGAGCCGAGGCGCGGTGCGGTGCGGGGCCGCGGCCGGGGCCGGGCGGCTCCGCGGGGCAGGAGCGCGGGGGCGGGCGCTGCGCGCTGCCCCGGGGCTGCGGCCGGCGGCGGCGGCGGCGGCGGCGGCGGCGGCGGCGGCGGGGGGCGGTGACGTCACAGAGCCGCTCGCCAGCACAACGTTCCATTGAGGCGAGCGCGTGCTCCGGCGAGCACATGGGCAGCGGGGCCCGCGCCGCTCCGCGCCGCTCCGCGCTCCTCCGCGCCGCTCCGCGCTCCGCCCGGCTCGCCGGACCCCTTCCCGGGGAGGGGGGGCGCGGTGAGTACCGGGGTGCAAGCAACGGCGGCGGGGTGAGGGGCGGTTGTTCGCCTGTTTGTGGTGGTTAATTATTTATTTATTTACCCCCCCCTCCCCCCCGCTGTACCATTCGCCGCTCCCCGGTGGGGTTTGCAGGTCGCGGCGGAGTTTGCAGCTGAGGCGCGGAGGCTCGTGCAGATGGAAGGCGGGGGGGGGGGGGGGGATTGCATTGCGTTGCATTGCATTTTATTTATTTGGTTTTTTTTTTTTTTTTTTTTTTAAAGCGCTGGGTCGACGGTGGGCTAAAAATAGCAGTCGCCAGCCGAAATCCGTGCGGATGGGGAGGCGAAGGGCTTCGGGATGCCTTCCAACGTAAAGAAACCGCCGCGATAAGGGGCGGCGGTGTTCGGGGTCTCGCTTTTGCTCCGAAATGACACGGCTGGCTCT
The DNA here is from genome assembly GCF_047370975.1 of Nipponia nippon. Taxonomy (NCBI): domain Eukaryota; kingdom Metazoa; phylum Chordata; class Aves; order Pelecaniformes; family Threskiornithidae; genus Nipponia; species Nipponia nippon. The sequence continues at coordinate 11,378,695 of NW_028262290.1, read as the reverse complement.
GCCCATCCCCCGCCACCCGGCCCCGGGCCGGCCGGAGCGGGGGAGAGGAGGCCGTGGGTGCCCACCCCCCCCTCCTTGGCCTGGGGAGAAGCTCGGGGCAGGGAGGTGATGGGGGGGGGGGGGGTCCCGGTGGCTCGGGGAGGGGGTGGGGGGGCGTTGTTTGCGCCCTCTGCAACTGCGCGGAAAATGCGCGCTGTGCGCTGGCCGGGGCGCGGAGGTGCGTGCGGAGCCGGCCTGCTGCTGCCTGCTGCTGCCTGCTGCTGCCTGCTGCTGCCTGCGTGTGTTTGCGGGGTGAATGAAGCTTTTGATCTGCAGAGCTGAAGTGTTTTTGCTCGGGCCGATGTCAATATATGGGCAATCTAATTTTAAGCTGGGTCGCGCGAGGGCCTGAGGAATAGAAAGGGCAGATTCTTTGGAGGCTCCAAAGACCATTTTTACAAAGGGTTTTTTAGGCCGTCATTTCCTTAAAAAAACGTGGATTTTTTAAGTACAACTTCAATAGGCCGGGTTTTATTTTTATATATAAATAATACAAAAATGTTTTCATTGACAGGGTGCTTTAGGACTTCGGTCTTGAACTATTAAACTGTTGGTTGCTGCATCGTAAAATGCCGTGCGGAGAAATCCCAGCAGAACCGATAATTGTATCTGAAGGATGCTGGAGGCCTTCAGTGAGAGGTTTTTAATCCCGTTCATGTTGACAAGTTTAGACATGTTTGCCTGTCCACGTATCTGGTCAGACACAGTGCGTCGTGAACCCCACGCTAGTTCCTTTTTACTAATATGTTCAAAAATATGCATTATTTAAGTTGTTGATTTGGAACAAAAGAGCTTTTCTGGGGGTATATTAGAATATAGTAGCCATTGCTAGGTACGCAGAGCACAATTTATTATGTACACGTTACGGCTGTGTGAAATGGGAGCATTTATTTCTTCATCGAGCAGAAATACAGTCTCACTAGTGTCAGTTTGTGCCAACTGGTCTGGATTATCGTAAGAGCACTTATAAATGTTGTTGTAAAATAGGAGGATATTAAAAAAAAATTAGGTCTGAAGTGTTGACATCACTGTAAAAAATAAGAATACAGTCTGATATTTAGTCGTATTTCATAAACATCCAGTTTCCTTTCTATTGTGATTTAAAAAATTATTTAATAAATATGTGTATTTTCCAAGCACGTGGACCAGTCAAATGCTCTTTTGTGCGAGGTGCTGCATATCTCTGATAAATGCCAGTTCGCACCTTGGGGAGTTTCAAGTGATCTTATACATACTTTGCATCGTTTTAGAAATGCACCTCTGACTTTACTTTCTTTTTTTCCTCTCTCTCTCTTCCATCTCTCATAGCTTTAAGTCATGAGTCTGGCTTACAGCAGGCTTAGCATTGTTATAATTCTGATCGATCTGACTGTGCCTTTGTGTATTTTAAGTTATATTAAGGTAATTAGTTGTACAGGTGCAGTTTGTCAGCCAATGGGAATGCCTCTATACCTGTTAGGAGTAAAGTATACTGTATATATGTCTGGCATCCCTGGGAGAGGGGCTGTGCCGGTCTGACTGCATGGGGACAGGGAGAGCAGTGCCAGCTCTCTGCCTCAGCAAGGCCTGAAGGATTTTGCATCCTTTGCATCTGCACGCTGGTGTCCATGCAACATCAGAGCAATTCTGCAATAGTGAAAATAAGGAAGGGCTTAGGCCTGCTGCCGTTGAAAGGCCCATCTGTTGCAGAAACGAACTGCGTGTTTGAATTAGTTTGTGAAATGGAATATTGGCTCCCTGGGTGAATATGCATGCTTGGAATATAACTTTGGTGGGAGCTAACAGCTTTCAGAGAGGATGGTGAGTTGTGTCTCCTGATGGTGCAGCTCTGCAGTCATGGTGCTCGCTCTCTGTGCCCCTGCCGAACCAAAGCGGAGATTTGGGTTTCATTAAGGACTTTATCTGCTAAAATTGGAGCTTATGCTTAATTCTTTGCAAGATTCGAACTGTATCTTCCTGTTTTTAATCAGAGTGCTTTACAAAGACAGCTTATGCTTCCTGGCTGTATATATTTCACTAACTTTTATACGAGGAATTACTGGCAGGGGAATCGACCCATAGTGCTGATGTTGTGGAGCAAGGCTCGGGGAAAAAATTGTATAGATATATACTTTTAAGATATCGGTGCACCTTGTGTTTGTTACCTTTCAGCTGAAGATGTTCAGTGGGTTGTTACAGTATCACTGTTTTTCTACAAGCCTCTTTCTTCAGGCTTTTTCTATAATTATGCTGGTGCATCTCTACTAGAAATTGCAAGGTAGGGCTTACAAGTATGACATCTTAATAAAAAAAAATATTTTTTTTTTTTTCCCCATTGGTCTATGCAGACAATAGTGCTGGCAGGCCATGGGAAGGGGAAATGCTGGCTTTTGTGACCTGGGAGGTGTTTCTACCGCTTGCAGGAATAGCAGGAGTTTATCTTTTGCTCCTAGTACGTGAATTTAGTGAAGGCTGGTGTCAGGTACATGTGGTGCAGTGCACTGCAGCTGTATATCCATCAGTTAAGCAATGCAAGTGGGTCCTTCAGAGCCTCGGTGGAGCCTCTGTGCTGATCTTGTCGGTGCATTACTGCTGGAGAGGTGGAGGTGGTGGGCACGTTGCCCCGACCCCTGGCTGCTGGCCAAGGGGACAGCGGTGTGGTCGGAGGTCCTGCTTTGTGACCCAGGCAGGGTGCAGAACTGCAAACTAAAGTAGCGAAGAGGCAAATGCATACCTGGTCAGGAAGCTTTTGCCTGTTTGCAGCAAGGTGATACAGATCTTATTTTGAAGCACGGTGTGTTATTTTCTGTCCCCTCACTGGCTGGTAGCTTTAGTACTGAACACCTGCGTAGTTCCTGGCGAGATTTATGAAGAGTGAGGAGGGAATAAAGACATAATCCGTCTCTTGGACTCATTAGCACTGCGTATGGGGCATGTTTTCCCTCATCACAGCTGCATCTGTTCCTGAGCCGGTCCATCTTCTTATGTAGCAAAGTGCTTAGTGCCCTGGCAAGCGATACCGCTGCACATCTGTGTATGATTTATTTATACTTGGAGATGCAGTGCCTGCCATTTGCTTGCCTTGTTGGTACAATTCAGTGGAGGACAGTGCTTTTTGGAGTTATCAGTGTTGTGATAAAGCAGCGTTCCTGAGTCTTTCCTCAGTTCTCTCTCTGGCAAGTGCCAGAGGTCATTTCGGATGGGGCTTGCTGGTGGTGCTTTTTTCCTCCATCGCTCCAAGGGTGACAGATGAGAAGCAGTGAGATGGTTACCTGGGGCGTCAGCTCCGCTCAGCTGAAGGCAGCAGTCTGCAGGCTGACACAAACACGGGTACCGGCCAGGCTTACGGAGCGGTCTGGATGGTTTGCAAGCATCCAGATCTGTATGATCTAAATGCCTTTTAATGCATCCCTGGGTAGTATCATTCTTCATGTGAATTCAAGGTCCGGATGTGAATATCGATGTGGAGCTGTATCCTGCAAATCAGGGGCTGGTTGAGTATCACCCAGGGTTTCCAGGCAGGTTTGTCCCACTCAATCTGATGCCTGTGCTGTCACATCTTCACTGCTATTGATATTTTGTATTTGTCAGCAGATACTACGGTTGCATCCCCCATCTCAAAGGAAAAATGATCCGTGAATAGCTGCTGGTATAGTCTATCAGGCAGTAAAGGGCTCTCGAATGCAGCAGTGACAGGCAGAGCTAGAACCAGTGCCTGGTGGATAATTCAAATTAGAAATTATGGCACAGATCTTTAATGGCAAGGGTGATTAGCCACTGGAACAAATTGCCAAGAGAAGGGGCAGATTCTCTCTCTCAGTCATTTCTGCCTTAAAACCTGAGTCGGAAAAAGCAGTAGAAGAAGTTTTGTATAAAAATGATTGGGTAGGTTCCTGCAAATAAGCTCACTAGAAAGTCCCTTGATGGGAGAGGGGAGGTTTGACCGTGCCCCCGCACTCTGAGGTTGGGTTGTGCAGGCGCAGGGAGCTGACCTGCGCTGCTGGAGAGTGGGCTGAGCTGAGACGGGGCGTGTGGAGCACCCTGGCGAGAAATAGCAGCCCAAAGCCCTGGAAGAACTGTGCGTTTGCATGGGAGAGTGTCATTGCCATGAGATTTTTGGAAGACAGCATTTTGTCACCTCTTTTGCATGCCTCGGTCAGGAATACCCAGTGACAAAACGTGTGCAGGACTTTTTGCGAGCTTCCCGAGGCGAGAGGATACCATCACCGGGGTGCTCACCTGCAAGCTGGGGGCTTGTCCAGGCACGGGACGCAGCTCCTCTCCTCGGGGTAGGAATGAATGGCAGAGAAGCCTAAAAGAAGCCTCAAAAGGTTCTCCCTGTTTTGGGGAGAGGAGGTCCCTACCACAAGAGCAGTGCCTGGAGCTGTGGGCTGGTTCCTTAGGGGCAGGTGGAGAGCAGAGGTGGGTGGGAGAGGCAAGACCACATCCCGGCATGTAGTTTATTAAGCAGCTTGTGGAGGCCCTCAGCACAATGTGGGTTGCGCTGGGAACCCCCAGGCTCTGAAGCAGGCCAGTGCAGGGATTTTAAGGTGGAAAACTCTGATCCAGTCCTCCTAACCACACACCATCCTCTTCCCTCCATCCAGCTGGTACGGTCCAGTCCACTCCTCCCTGGCTTTCTCTGAACGCCCTTTCTGTGCTACCCGGCTTCCCTGGGTAACTGCTGGTTGGATGCCTGTTTGCAGTTTGGCTTTACTGGTGGAGTTGAGCTGATTACGGGGTATGTCACGCCGGTAACGCCCTTGCTGTGTAGGCAGCATCCCAATTCCTTGCACTGGTAGAAGCCATCACGTTAGTACTGCTGTAAGCTCTTCTGCATCAGGGGATTTTTGCAAGGTAGCAAACCCTACAGGTTCAAGGTCATCCAGAAGCAGGTATGGGCCAGCCCCTCTGCTGCCTCCTTACGTACTGCTTGCCTTTGGTCGCAGGACATTTTGTGCCTTTCCTGAAGCCTCAACAGCTGGGTTTAAGAGATTGCTTCCCTAGCTTTATTCCTCCCAGTCAGGAGAACTAAAACATTTGATCTTTTCACTGGTGCTGCAGGGGCAGCATCCTGTGAGGTCCCTGTATAAATCTCAGCTGGGGTTGGGGAGCTGTTGCCAGTTACTTAGAAAGGAGAATAAAAATCCAACTTAGGAGTATTTTTTTAAAAAAAAGCAACGACCTGTGACTCTTGATTAACACTTAGTATTTTGAGGCCTAGATTTGATCATATGGCAACCATCGCTTCTTGAGAATGGCAGCTGAGCAAAATTCCAGCCAAAATAAAATGCATTGCATTGCCTCGCACAGTTCCCTGCCCGAGTAGGGAGCGAGACCTGAATGCACAAGTGGAAGGGGCTTGCAGGCTGTGCAAGGAATGAGCGGTGCAAGAGGCTGGAGTGTTACCGCCTGTATAGGTTTCGGAAAGGTGGCTTTTCCTGACCAGCTTTCAGCCATGTGCTGTGTCCTTGCAGCTTGGTGTCGGACCGTGCATCTCTGTCCCCGGCGGTGGTGCATTGCTGACGTCCATGTGATGTGTGTGCTGGTTTACGTGGTGGAAACAGCAGCCGTGGGCTCATGCTTGAGCGTGTGGGACGTGGAGCAATGGCCAAAGCCCAGGCTATGCTCAAACACTTAACATTACATCTCTTCTGCATGGAAGAAAGTCTAGCGTGGGTCTCTCTTTCCTAATATTAAAGTTTGGTAATATTATTGTTATTATTATCATCATAATTATCACTATAATTATTTTATATTAGCTGTGTTGCAGACATAAAGTTGATTATACATTAATGTAGTCATGCTATAGCAGTCTCTGGACATGATGTACCAAAACCCCTTTATGCTTCAGCTGATGTTGTAAATAGGTAGTCACACCTATCAGTGCAATGACCTGTAATTTAGCACGCAGAGCAAAAAGCTACTGTACATCCTTTTGGAAATATTTAGTAATGTTTCCAGCCCTATTTAAATAATAATGAGTTGTTTATTTTTTTTTCATCCTTCATAAGAGTAGGAAAATCTGAAACACTTTCCCAGAAATGATCGGGGGGGAGCAAAGGCCAAGAACTTCGTGCTGCGGCACAGGCAATTGAGGTGCTGCTCAGGGGTTTTAGATGGTCATGTTTGCTATGTGAATTGCTGGATCATTTGATTTACAGGTATCTCACATTTGGCTCTAGTTCTTCTCAGTTTGCTTTTGGGTGTGGGGGGGAAAGGCTTGACATTTTTCTTAAATGTTAAAAAGGCTGCTATTAGGTTATATAAAAATACTAACAAAAAGTATGCATGTTTGATGTTACAGAGGAAAATAATCAGCCTTGTTTACGAGCTGGGAGGTTGGACTGGGGACCCCAGAGTGTTCTTCCCACCAGCACTTCTCTGTTTCTGTGGTAACTGAGGAAAAATGGAAAAGCTGATCTTCAAGTCTCCCTTTGTGGAACAAGACGGAAGGAGGCCCAGCTTTCGTGAATGCACAAGATGAGTAAATAAACGCAATTAAGATGAGCAGGTTCAGAGGGAAAGGAAGATGCTGCTTTTTGCAGCCCAAGGTGCTGAAGCAGTGAGAAGTTCGTCTTGAAATGTTTTCCTTATCTTTGGTGGTTAGTATTAAGACCCACCAGTCCTGCTTGTTACAAGCAGCTTGGAGAGGTGATGGGGTTCTCAGTGCTCAGCCGTGGGTGGGATTTGGGGGTTCTGCCCTCGTCAAGCCATTTCTTCTCCCTTCCTTTCCACCCTTCTGCTTGCCTCTTTCATTTGTGAACACGTTGGGGTAGACGCTGCCTTTTGTACAGTTGTTCACAGCGTAGAACAGCAGAGCCCTGATGTCAGGTAGACCCTCAGAGCTTCACAGAAATGGTTGGGGTTCTGTACATGGTTTACACCGTTGGAAATGGCGACGGTGACTTCCGTAGGCTGCCGTCTTTGAAGAGGAGGTCTGGTGGCTGCAACCAACACAACTAGACAGGAAAAAAGCTTTTGAAAACTTCTCACCAGGTAGCTCTATGTTATAAGTGCAAGAGTTGAAGGGCTGGAAATAAGACCTTCCTTAGCTCCTAGCTTAGTGTGACAGGTAAACGTGAGTACTGGTTTTCCATCCTCCATAGCACCGTCAATGGCCGTTCTTCATATGGAGGAGGAAAAAGGGAAGGGAAGTTTGCAGTAATTTTATAATTTTTAGTTTTAAAGATAAGCGTATCGAGTACAATTTACAGGTTACTAGGTGGTAACTTGGGTATAACTATCTTTGAGACAGGTTGTAGCCTGTTCAGAGCTCAAGATGTCGGCCATTAGCATAAGGCATAAGATTATATTGCCTGGTGGTATAGCCCGTACACCACTGTTGGTACCCGGTGTCCCTGTCTTCCTTATAAATCTTGATGACCTAAGAGGCTTTTAGCAAAGACCTTATTTTGCAGGATGTTTTTAGTAACTTTTAGTGAGTATTTTTCTTCGGTACTTTTGTGAGGCAAATTGCAATAAATAGGATTTCAATTCTGTACATCCCTCTGTTAATTAGCTACTAAAACCACCTCATGGAGCAAAGCAGTATGGGAGGGAAATGTATGGAAGGGATTAAACAACCTGCAGTCACTTGTGCTGATCCACCATGACTGGGAGAGCTTACAGTTGGTCTTGCTAATGCATTTCACGTCCTTTTAATAATATTAGGAGTGCTAATATTCATAGTGACAAACAACTGTATCTTGTTCTACTTAGAAAATCTGGATGCTGAGCAGGTAAAAATGCTGTTGTCTCCACTGTGGCAGCAGAAAGACAGCTAAAGCTCATGAAGGTACGAGATACCATCAGGGATAGGGCTGGCATGTGGGATCCTGGGAGCCATGCTCTCTTGAAAGTCTTGAAGTCTGGGCTAAATCTGTTTAAGGCCTCCCTGAGACGTGACAAAGCCTGTAGACCCGTGAAATACTGCTTATAATGTTAATATTTCATTTGAAGATATTAAGGGATTTTGATGCCTGTTAGAAGTTGGAAAGCGTTAAGGCTGAGCTCATGCAGCTGCAGTTTCACTGGAGGCTTGGCCGGCAGAGTGGGTCTGCCCAGAGAGGCTCCTGACCTCCTTCCATGGCGGGAGGCCACGGTGGCTCCAGAAGAGGAGCTTGAAGTCATGTCTGAGCCCTTTGGGGTGGCTGGGACCACAGGAGGAGCGATGAGATTGCCTCCTCCCACCAGTTTTCACATTTGGAGCCCCACACTGCCTTGCAGTACGTGACCTGGCTGGGCAACCCAGGCTCAGGTGACCATGGCGTGAAGATGATCCATAGCTCTGTTTAACCTTTTTGCACCCAGTTTCTGCCAGGGAGCTGAGTTCTTGGACATCGCTGGCTCATTGGTGAGGAACAGCTCTCTGAGCTCCAGCAGTGCAGAAGAGCATGAGGAAAGGGTTGAAGAGTCTGCCGCTGCCATGCTGGCTCTGTTGGCTGATGGTACTTGTCCACAGCTGGTCAGTTGAGTTTTCTTCTGGTGATAAGCTCTTCTCTAGCTCCTCTTCTGGTGTTTCTGTCATCTCTGGCTGATTAGGAGGTGCAGCCCCATCTTCCTGGGAAGAGCCCTGGTCTTGGCCTTGACATTCATGGCGTCTTGGCTTGACAACAGCAATGACATACTTGTATAGGGAGACTGCAAGCGAAGGAAGCTCCAATCAGTCCAGAAAGCTGCAGCCCGTCTCTGCCGCTGCGTGGGCAGCTTGCGATGTCTTTTTATGCTGGCTTCTGTTGGAAATACAGATAAAGTTTTGAGGTCTTTTGTTCTCTTTCTAGGGTGCTCCCTGTGTTGTCTCAGGTAGCAGAAAGACTGCTTAAAGCTTTGTGCCAAAGACCACAAGAGCTTTCTGCAAGGAAATGAAGCTGTGCTCTCTCAGGGTCCAATTTTACAAGGACTGGGCAACCCCAGGAGATACGGGCCACCACAGACCTCATCATATTCTGCTCCAAGTGCAAGGTGTGTTCAACTGAAGGTCCTTTTTCTAAATCCATAGCAACATTCTGTATAATGTTTAAAGACAGTTAAGGAGCACACAAGCAAAACAAGACCCTCCACTGCTGGGTTGGAGGAAAGAGGAGAAATAACATATATCAGATGTTAGTTCATCACTTAATACAGTACCAGAAAGATAATCTGGTGATGACTGCAGTGTTTAAACTGAGCATTGAGGAAAATACATTTGACTGTAATTCCAGTTACCTGCAGTGATTTGAGCCTTTTCAGAATATAAAAAAAGTTAGGAAATAGCAAGATGGAGGTATGTGTCCAGACATCCTTAACTCTGCCCTCCCTTTTTCTCTTCACCCCTTTCAAACTAGGGTTAATTACCAGGAATTTTCTGCAGACACAAGACTCGTTGGTAACCGTATTAACAGGTCAAAGCAAGCTGTTTTATCTAGGAGATGTGTTAAATGTTAAATTATTATTTTTTTAATTATGTTGCCTCCTTTATCATCTTGTGGATGGGCTCATAGATTCCACGTTAATTCATGTATGACTGTTGGTCCCCCTCTGTTTTGTATGTCCCAAAAAGTGATATTGAAGCCAACCAACAGTCAGAAGAGGAATTGTGAAGTCAGGATCACGATGGACATTGTGGCCATGTTAGTTAGGGGTTGTTCTCTGTGTGGTTTGATGGATGTGGTGGTTCTGATGTGGGCTACTGTTTACTACTGGTTGTTTCAGTAATGGGGGATCTTTGTGCTGTCTCGATTAGTGGTTTAAGTGGGATTTTGGAGAACAGGGAGTGGGGTGGGTCTTTGCTCGTGCTCTGTCGTGGTTGACCCCTTCCCGGCTTCCTGTCTAAAGCAAGATTGTTAAATGTGCCCATCCAGGATTGCCATGTATGCTGAGATAACGGTATCTCCTTTGGCATGTCTTCTGCTCCACTCTGGTCAGCCTGCCTTATTTGCTTGTACTTTCTATCTATATCTTGGTTTTACCCTAGGTCATTGGGTCTCTGAGACAAAGACTGGCCTTTCTGTTCTATTTTTATATCATGTCCAGCACAGACACATTTGGTATCACAAGCTCTTGGTGGTGCTATATGTAACGCTAATAACTAATAGCACTGATATTCCTCCTGGGGATCTGTGGCTATCTGTGCACACGTTGGAGATGTGATGACCATAAACGTGCTGCTGTAGTGGGAATTTTCTTACATGGCTTCTGTGTTGTTTTAGCTCTGAATAGCAGTAAATGTGGGAGCTTGGTACAAGAAGTCTACAGAAAGCATCCCTGTGCAGGTGAAAACTGTGCTGACCTGTCAGAGCCAGTGGCCAGCAGTGAAGTCTTTGCTTTTGTTCAGGGTGGTATAGATAAAGCACGGCACAGTTTTTCTACTTATGCGCGTATGTATATATCTATATCCAAGTAACTTTTATATGTATTTTTATATATAAACAAACATATGTGTGAAAGCATCGTTGCCTGTTTAGCTCTAACTTTGCTTCCTCCTCTTAGTTTCCCTCCACTTCTCTTTTTCTGTTCCACTTCATGTTTGGGTTTTATGCCTGTGGTGTTTTTCATAGGCATATTTCCCTTTTTTTCTTACCTTCTTTCCCCTTTCTTTCCTATTCTGGCTTTTCATTCTTTACCTTCTCGTCCACGTGTTTCTGCTCCAGGTTGGTTTACAATTTCTCTTTTGCGTGGCTCCTCCTTTCTCTCACCAAGACAGGTTGACCAAGCACCCTGTTATTGTCTTTGCACACCCCGAGAGTTTGTGGCCCGAGGAGTGGCCGCAGCTGTGCCCCTTATTTCTTGGAAAAAAAGGAATAAGGTAGTCGGAGCTGCTGTTGTTTCCCTTCTCTCTAAATGAGTCTCAGCCTGACAGTTTTGGCTTCCCTTGCCTGCTCTGGATTGCAGCTGGCATGGCTGAGTCGATGTTTCTGAGATCTGATGGTTAAGAATAAAATTGGGGTTAATGGCCGTAGTGCTTCTCCCCTGCACCCCGGGCTGGGCGATGCTCCTTCCTTGGCGGTTGCAGTCTGCACTCCAAGCCCAGGCTCTGCGTTCCTCCTGTGACCTCTCTTACCTTTCTGCTGGTAATTTTAATAGTCTTCTGGCTTGCTGCAAGCTCAGGGCTTTTCCACCTGGTTTAACCCTGTTTCTGCACCCCGGAGGGATGTGGGCCCAGTTTGTGGTGGTCCTGCGAGGGCTGCCATGCCCTGATGGCAGGGGGCTTTTGGGTGTGTGAGCAGTTGAGCAGGTGGGTTTGTGCATGTATTGGTGATGGCTTGATTTGAGCACTCCCCATCCCCGTAAGAAAATGCGGCCTGGGGAGAGCAGGCGGGCAGCGCTGGGAGCAGGGGGGATTTTAAATGGAGCTGGGGACGCATCCTGCACAGCGCTTCCCACCGAGCAGTGAGCACTGCAAAGTGCAGCGTCTTTTAGGGGTTGACTCGTAGATGATAAAGCCGAGTGTTTTGACTGCTTCTGATTATAGAAACAGAGGGATCTGAAATCAGGAAATGCTTTGATGTTGATGATCTGAAGAACACGCTCAGTATCACTTGGCAGCAGACATTTTCTTCTTGGCCGCATCAGCCTTGCAGCAAGCAAGTTGGTTGGGTGGCTTTGCTTGCACAGCTGTTTTTTTTTTTTCCCAAAAAAATCCCAGGACTCAGCACTGCATTTCCCGTGCTGGAAAGCCGATGCTTCCCAGCCCCGGTTTGCGGCGGCGTTGGTTTCTTCAATGGGTGGCAATTCCTGAGCGTGCCCAGCCTGCGCTCCACAGAGGTCAGGTTGGGTGAGCTCTGCTGAGCACGGTTTAGGCAAGCGGATCTGCGGAGGGAGCTTTCCTTCAAATTGATGGAAAGATTTCTTTTTTTTTCCCTTGGAAAGATGTAATCCGAGCAGAAAATTTTAAGGGATATCATCAAGGTGAATTAACAGAAATTGAACTCCAGACCATCCCCTTCGTGTCGCTCATTATAATGCGTGAGGCTTCTTAGGTGAAATGTGAACACTCAGTGTCGTGTTTCATTCGGGATGACTCTTCGTTTTTTTTTTTCCTTCTTTTTTTCCCCCTCTGCAATGCAGGCTGCTTTCGCAAGTGGTGCAAGTGTCCTGTGCAATCCACCCCCGCCCCTCAGCCCCCCTTGGACGAGGGGCTATTTCAGGCCATGTTCATAACCTGATCTTGCTGATGACCCTTGCACCCAAGGATCATTGTTAGGGTGCTTTGCTATTTTCAAGACACTCAGGCCCGATCGTATTTCCCTTGCACACCCAAATGGGATTTTTTTGCCCTGGTTTAGTTTGGCTCGGGAATGGGCTGTTTATCTACTGACAAGTTTGATGCTGTCAGTTCACCGCACACGGTGGTAGCACCTGAACTTCTATAGTAGCTGCAGCCTTTGGGATGGGACACTGAGTGATGCTGGTTGCCTTGGGGGATGCGGAGGACCTTGCCTTGGAAAGGATAAGGAGCAGGTCATGGCCGAGGTAGCTTGGCAGACAGCTGGGAAAAATTGTTTTTAAAAGCCAGGTCTACTTAATGCAGAGCTGTCACCATGCAGGTTGTCCCGGGTTCGATGGTGAGGCTTGTGATTTTGCTGGTCCTACATTTTTGGGCTCAAGTGTGGTAGACTTGCAATACTGGGACAGATGCTCATGTTTTTCTTAGCCAGCATTGTGTCTCTGGCTCTGGTCAAAGGCAGATGTTTCAGAAAAAAAAAGAAAAAAAGTGGGTGAAAGTGAAATAGGTGGCTAAAAACTAGCCAGATCGTATGAACAGTTTTCTACCAAAACATTTCAAGCTCAGGTTGAGTTATGCCCAAGTCACGCCTGCTCACTTGGAGGGCTTGGTGATGAGTTGTAGGTGGCAGATTTCAGCTAGCTGACAGCATCTAAACAAGTAAATCTTTCTTCTCCCCCCCCCCCCCCAGTATCTAAGTGTGTGGCCTTTGCTACTTGAGTGTCTCTTTTAAGCAGCTAAAAAGTTTTTCTAAGTGAAATATGTTTCTATGCTGCAGTTGAGAGATAAATATAGCTGGTGAATTGAAAGAAGGCCATAGTATGTGTTATGTTGCCTTACCCAGTATTTTTTTTTTTTCTTCTTCTTTTTGTGGTGATTCTGTGCTAACTTAAAATGGAAAACCTCCTGAAAGATGTTATTTTTCCCATTGAAAGAAATTACATGCTGGAATGCCATTCCCTGCCTTATGCTGCAAGCAGTGAAGGATTAACCCCCCCACCCCTCTCCTTCAGCCGAGCACCGTGTGTTTGGAAAGCAGGCGTGTTTGCAGATGAGCCAGTTCTAATAATAATAATTCGGGTTGAGAAGCACAGCTCACCCTGTGATTAGCAAAATAATTATTGCAGAGTGTATAAATTGAGAGGTGGGTTTTTGACATGGTGAGAGGAGCGCACGCTGCAGCTGCCTGGGGAGGCAGTTGGCTCGTGTCACCCTGTTGACGTTCTCCATGTAAAATTGGGTGCAGGAACCGCGCGGAGCAGAACGTGCTTGCAAAATGATGATTGCTTTTGAGTTTTTCCAGTAAATTCTGCTAATGAAAGACCAGCCAGAAAACTTGTAAATAAGAGTTTTACACTGTGCTCTGCTCCCCAGGGTAATTTTTTTTTTTAGAAGTTTGGATGCAGTTGTTGGATATGTTCTCTCTGCTTGCCAGGAGACCAAACTTTGACTAGCTGTTGGCTCTAGGACCTAAAAAATGGGCTAGGAAACCTTCCAAAACTTCTCCTTCGTGGTTGCTGGTTCAGATCCGGGTCAGCGGGATTGAGAGAGACTCCTCTATTATATGATGCTGCTTTGACTTGTATAAAGCCAAGTTTGCAGCCTCATAGCTGATGACTCGTTGCCTTAAAATCTAATCTGTGGGGCATTTTACGCATGCTTTCCCTTCCCCATGCTTCGTCCGCAAGAACAGGGTTTCTCCCTGGCAGCGGGCAGGCGGCTGTCCCGGAGCTGCCTGTGCAGGGTGGGTTGGGTGGTGGCACCGGGGACATGGGTGCCGTCAGCCATCACCGGTGCAAGGCTTCAGGGCAGAGCTCACCCTGGGTACGTGCACAGGCAGGCCCGGGGTGAGGGGCTGTTGGAACTGATCCATCCCAAAAAAATGAGCAGAGCTCGGGAAATGCTTCCTAAGGATGGTGCCGGGATGGGCATCCCCAGACCCAGGCTGTCCGCCTGCTTCTACCTGGGCTGCTGCCAGCCTACCTATCCTTCCCTTTTTTTAAATAATTTATCTGCATATAAATACTGTACCAATAGAAATAAGTCTTTAAAACAAATAGGTTTAAGCTAAAATGAATATAGGGCATTCTTAGGGGTTTACATCAGTTTAGCTGAAGTCTAGTAGACTGTAGATCTCTTCCAGGCTGCCTTAAGTATTTGCATAGGACTCGTACAAATAGGGCCCTGATTTTCCCCCGTGATGCTTGCTACCATAATAGGCAAATAATTTAAAAAAAGTGCCTTAATTAGGCTTGTTTTACTTGAGGCAAGCAGGTGGAGTGCATCCTTTGATCCTTTCCCACCTTTGTTTTTTTGTGATTTTGTGTTTTTCTTTCCTATATCTCTTTTGTTGACAATAATCAGAAGGATATGTGTGTTCATGCATGTATGTGCATGTATGGATACACATACCACACATTCACACGCACATACCTGCTCTTTTTCTGTATTATAAAATACATACATTTTTTTCCCTCTGTCAAAGACAACCAGTATTGCCTGCATGCAAGTAAACAAGCTGTTGAGTTAATACCGCTGTGTGAAGTTCAGGAAAGCCCAGTGAACATTTTTCTAATAAGAGGATATTCTGTTCCTCTTGATAATCAGCCCCCCATTGTAAACTCATTTTGAGTCACAGGTTTAAATCTTTGTTCCAGTGGAAAAGATTTTTATGGTCAGCCCAAACAGGCATTAAATCCTGTGGGTTTTTTTTAGCAGAGTTGCTTAAAATAATACAGATTCTGAATCGGAAGAGTGACTCCAAGGGAAAAGAGAAAAGTTGAAACAATACAAATCATGTTTTGGTGGCACAAACCTTTTGTCCCACCCCAACCCCTGATAGAAATTTGGTAGAGGCAGCGGGCTGTGAGACACTGCATATTTGCAATTGCTCTGTGCAGTCTTCTCTGCTGGAGGTCACCCCACTTTTATTTTGAGGATGCCAGAATATGACTTTGGAAGTCAAAACTATGCCAGTTTTATGCAGATTTATTCCCCTTCTTCCTCCATCCCTCCTGTATTCGCAGGGAAAAGGCTTTTCTGGAAAATGTGCCAGCTTTTTGGAAATGTGGTGTCCCCATGATTTTGGGTTTTGACCTCTTTTTCCTTTCCCTTCTTCCATACTGCGAGTAGGACATCCCCAAACGGGCCCATAGCTCTTCCCACCGGTCCTGCACAGCTTAGCAATTGCCTTTGTTTTCAGTGGCTGGGATTGCCGTGGCAATGATTTCGTCACGACAGTGTCATGTTGAGACGGTGCACACCTCGGGGAGGGTACGACTCGTGTGCCGATGCGGTGGTGGGTGGCTCAGAGGAGTCGGTGCCCAGGTCAAGATGAGCTGAGAAACCTGTCCCGATTTTCTGGTGCTGTAGAGGATGCTCCTGGTTGCATGGTGGGTTTTGCAGGCAGCATTGCAGCAATGAAGCTCAGGGCTGTTAAATCTTCTTTTGCTCTTCATTCCTGAGAAACCCAGTATTGAAAGGTGGCATGCATCATTTTCTCCTTCTCGACCAGATGCTGGTCTTAGTGCTGGCGTAGCAGCTGGGTACCCCTCAGACGTGGCATCGCCCTTGTGCCTGCTGTGCTGCAGGTGATGGATGTGCTACCTCTGGTGCAGCCCTTTCCTTATCCTTGTGGGTCCTTGTTGGGGGACCTTTTTCTGGCAGGTGGGAAGGGCACTCCTCTTAATTGGACCTAGCTATCTTGGTGCATACTTCTGCTTTGTACGCACTTCGCCTGAGTAAACGAGAACTGCACTTTCATTGCTGCTTTATCACACAGGAATGGCAGCTGAGGTGTAAAGAGCTTTTACACTGCGCAGGGCCTGCACACGCTTGGATTTCCATTTCTCGGTCTGGGGTTCTTCCTTCATTCTCCTGACTCTGGCACTGAAGCATCTTTCCAAAATTAAAAAGTGACAACAATCTTAGTCTTTTCCTTAAAAGAGTCTCTGAGCAGGGAGGAACTGTGAAGTTAGCATCTGGAGCTGACGTATTTATTATTGATGATGCCTTTAAATGATTAAACAAATTTTCCTTGCATTATTTAGGGGAATTATGATATTCATCATTAATGGAAAGATGTCTGGGGAAATGTATGATTCACACTCATAAATACCTTCTCTCCTCCTTTCATTATTTGCTGCCTGTCTTCTCCCAGCTCTTGCTTGTCCTTTTGGAGTCAGTGTTCATCCTTCTGTCAGTACCTCCTGCTGCCTTCCCCCTTGGTGTAGGTGACCTGTGGTGGCTGCCTAAGGGTGAGGTGTCTTTTCTTCTAGAGAGGTAACTTAACTTGCAGTGTCACCAGCACTTATATAAGGGGCGTGGTAATCTGGGTAAGGAAATAAGGTTTAGAAACTCGTGAGTACATTTGAGACGTCTTTCTAGGAAATGTTATTCAGATTAATGTTCTTTATTTCACTGTCAAGGATAACTGGAAGCATGAACAACCCTGGCATTAGATGTGCTTGTCTCCCAATGATATGATGCAATATTGCAGCTGGGTTTTATTGCAAAATGAGACAACGTTAACTGATAATTTGGTTGTGACAGGGTAGGCTTCCCTCTGCAGAAGATGAGAGTCCCTCTGCACCAGTTAGTTTTACTGGATCCTTAAGTCATTAAAACACATTTTTTTTTTCCACGCAGCAGAAACACCCTTTCCAGGGTGTGGTTTTAAATATGTCTGTTAGCTTACCTGCTGCCCTGCAGGACATCAACATCAATCGGTGGAGCTTGGGTTGACCTCCATATAGTAAATGCAGTCTTTGAAGTTAGTTGTCTTAAATCATTAATCTAAAAGCTGTTTTTTTAAAGAAGCAGGCATTTAGATGGAATCTTAGTTGTTGATATTAATTATTTTGGCTGAAACTGTATATCTGTCTCATGCAGAGTCTGGCCCTGGGAGGTGAGGGGGGCAGGAGGAGAATGAGATGCCTCCATCCTAGGTTGGGAGATATGAACCTCAGCTTCAAAGGGGTATGTGGAAAGGATGAAAACTGCACTTTGAGTCAGTAGCTTCTTCTAGAGCATGCAGAACAGAAATAGCCTTAAGTAAAAAAAAATAAATCTCTGTAAGAGAGTCCCCCTCTTCATTTTTCCTGCCTTTACTAATGTTTGTTTCTGGCTTTCAGACTCAAAAATCCCTCCTGTAGGAGCCTGGAAAAGGGTTAATGCTTTTGTAACTTCTCCCCATACAGGTCTATAAGGAAAAACATTTTTTTTGCTACTTACTCCCCTGTTTTGTTGACACCCTGCTTGCCCAGCCTCTCATGCTGGAGAAGGTGAGGTGCTTCTCACTGGGCATCTCAAGCTTGCTTGAGTGCCCTTACATGATCTTTCTGGGGAGAGTAGGGTAGCACGAGCAGGGACCACGCAGATGTGTGGCAGTGTGGGAACATCATGATTTTGGGAGTGGACCCAGAGGAAGGTCTCTCAGGTATTTCTGTACTCCATGTTTTCCGGCCCTCATCCTTTGGGCAAGCTGTTGAACTCCAAGGCACTTGGTTATGCCAGGCACTGTGGTGGTATCGGGGGAAAGGAAGCCCTGCTCCCTGGCTTTCGCTGCCAATCGGTTTAAGTCCAAGAACATAAGGATTTATTGGGGTTTTTTTATTCCACCTAATCTCTCTACAGAGGCTCTGTTTAATGTCTTACCCTTGTTTGAAATGTGGAATTTATCTGCTGCTATTATTATCCCAATGCAAAGGGGCCACGAGACTTTTTGTTTGGTTCAGGCCAGCCTGGATCACTTTGTGCTCAGGGTCCCAGCTGCAGGATGGGGCTGCCCAGCCCACGTCCTCCGCAAAAGAATGTTTTTCCCTTTATTCTACAGCAGCTACAGCTCCTTTTCCTCTAAAAATCGCCAGTGGGATGGCAGGCTGTGTGGGATGCTTCTGGAGGTCTCATTCCCTGCGGCAAGGTATCCTTCATCACCAGCGATGCTGAAGGCGCAGAGGAGGCAGAGGATGGTCTCCCTGGTTAGAAACCAGCCCCACCGTCCTGCTCCTGGATTCTTTCCAAGCAAACTCTAACCCATCCCGGGGGCTAAGCCAGGTCTTTTCCAGATAGGCACTGCTGCTGCGTGTGACACCTCTTGTCACCAGCAAGCGACTGCTGCCTCTCTGAAGTTGTACCCCCCTCCCGGTGTTTTCCTCAGTGCCTCCCAGGAAGCACTTCACAGCCAGCCATCCCTTGCACCGTGGATAGTATCCCATTTATCTCCCCTTTTGGGCTGCGCCTGCGCTGGCAGCTGGTCACGCGGCTCCCACGGGGCCGTGCCGGCTTTGTTGACGCTGAGCGTCTGCGTGGGCGCGTGGTCCTGGCATGCAGCGCTTGCCGCCTCCGGCCCCCACTTTGGTGGGGGAAGAGGGAAAAAAAGCACTGAATTCTTCACTGCTGACTGCAAAAGGCAATTATTTAGTGGGATTCCGGGCAGAGGGAGCCCAAAACGGTGAGACTGCTCTGAATCTGAGCCGTGACGTTGCACCAGATGAATCACGGGGAGGGGGGGAATATCTCTGAGTCATAATCCCTGATAGATAGTACAGAGCAGATTTGGTTTGGCTTTTTTTTTGTGTTGCTGACTAATGCATAGAGAAGCACATTTCTCTGCTGTTTGATCCATGAAGAATGCAGCCCTGTCTCCCCCCTCCTCGTCCCTGTGGCTTACCCAAGCGTGGCATCCCCCCAGCTTCCCAGCCGAGCCGAGCTGAGCCGAGCCCTGCTTGCCCTGCTCTCCCTCCTCAAAACCCGCCAAACGCCAGCAGCTGCAGGGAGGGCACCGGTGCTTTCCCAGCGGAGGGGACGTGCCGGGGGGGACCACGCACCAGCAGCTGTTTGTGCCCCTGCAGCTCTGCCACCGCCGGGCATCGGGGACACACACCCTTGAAATACGCCTGTTTTGCAACCAGCACCTGCTCTTTGAGCATCTCAAAATGATTTATGAAGGGGGTTTAATATGGTGACGGCCACCCAGCACCCACAGCTCGGTGATATAAATACATCAAAGTGAACTAGCTGTCATCTCCCCAGAGATGTTCCTACAGCTACCTGAGCCTAAGACCTTGAGGAACTTGAAATCTATATAATTTTATAGGGCATCTGATTTTTCGCGTTTTATTCTGTCAACCAGCTCTCATTATGCTTTCAGATTCAGATGGTGCCATGATTCCTACTCTGTTAAATTCATTTTGATTAGATCTCCCTCCACAAAAGACATGTATGAAATCAATACTCATTTATAATATACCTGCCCCTAGCCCTTCACTTGCACCGCAGTAGTGCCGGGGATGGAGTATTGAACCGAGTCCCTGGGACCGGTGCCATTCGCAGAGGCAGCAGCATTAAGAGGCAGCGGACGTACCCGAAGATGTGGCCGAGAGACTGTGGTGGTTGCAGGGGGTTAAGTTGTGGGTGGCAGAGCTGGTCCACTCAGAAAGGGCAGCTTCTGCCTTGGGAGCCAAGTTTTGGTCGTCTTGTTATTCTAGCTGATTAGATTAATTTCCTGGATGAAGTAACTAAGTGACATTAATTATATTACCAATATGAGCTGCTGTTTTAGACTCTGTATGTGTTTAAAAATGATTTTGATTATTTCCTTTGCTTTTAGTGTACAGAATTGAAAACTTAATACACAGATGCACACCCGCGTTTACACACACACACACACACACACACACACAGAAAAGAGGTGTGGGTGATTTAAATTTCAGGGAGCAAAGTGTTTCGTTGGGATATGAGACTGTGCTTTTTGCCTTAATTAATTTTTCATTATTACAGGTATTGGTTATAGGATAAATGTTCCTCCCCAGAGGAAAGCTGGTAGCATCCCGGTCCAGGAGTAGCAGTTCAGAGTTCCTGGTGCTGGATCTGAGTTTCACTGCCCCTTGGGTTTCCTACACCTAAAACTGCTCTGACAAAGTGACAATACACAGCACGGAGTTTATAGGTTGTTTTGGTTTTGGGTTTTTTTCCCTTGTGTAAGGTTATTTTTCAGTTCCTTGATCGCATTTGCTGCCTTCTCTGTAGGAAAGGAGGTGGTGGTGTTTTGCAGGGGCAATGCATGTTTGGGTGATGCAGGTGTCGCCTAGAGCAGGTGAGGTTACCTGCTGCGTACAGGTCTTCTGCTGGGGCAGCTGAAACCAGCTCCCAGAAAGAAATAAGCTTCTTCAGGAAAAAAAAAAAAGGCTTTTTCTGATTTTCCTTCCCCTCTGCCTCCACAGAGCTGTTTGTAAGTGGATTGCATTTTGTCAGCATAACTACACTGGTTGGGGCTGTGGGTGTATTCTGGATTTTCTTTTAATTTTCTTTTCATCATTTTACTGGCTCCTGGCACATCTTAAGTATGGATCAAGCCAAGGCAAATGTGAGATGCCTTGGTTTCTTGCCTGCGGAAAGGAGCTAATATGCCTTTGGGTGTGAGGATGGGGAATTTGCAAGTCTCTGGATATGGATTATTTTTTTTTGTTCCCTTGTGTGTATGAGATTTAAGGGGGAAAGGAAGTCTTTGGATAGTACGGTGAAATTTGTATTTTTTAAATACTAAAGCATTTGCTTATATGAAAATTTTTCAGTGATTTGACATTTAATTCTTTTATTTTTTTTTAGCCATATTAGTTACAGCAGTGGAGTAAACGCTCTTACTCTGCTTTGCTGACCTGGAATGCAGACAGACCTTTTTCCCAGTCAAATCCAGCACCTTAACATCGGATCACTCCCCCAGCCTGCCCGACTGCGGCCTGCGGTCGTTGTCTCGGCCAGCCTGCTTAGACTGGCCTTGCCCGCTGAAACGGTGTGACCCGTGATGCTGTGATGACAGCAAACCCTGGCATATTGAGCAGGCAGGGAGGGTGGTAATGTTTTAAATAAATATCCATCCAGCTGAGCCTGGTCAAGGGTCTGAAATGAGAAGTGGATTCCCTTTGCAAACATCCCCTCCCCTTATACTAAATCTAAACAAAATGGAGATACTAATTAAATTCATGCACTTCTGGCATGTAGAAGAGGCTAAAGATGAGTGCATTAAAGCAGGTGACATGATCCCAGCAGCTTTACTGGGGGGGAACGCATTACCGCTGCCAGGCTTTGATAGAATGAGGGCAAACTTGTATGAGACGCCGACGTTTCCTCTTTGCTTTGTATTTGCATAATTCCCCGTGCTTTCACGGGGCTCCTTGCTTGCAAATGGTTGTCCAAATGTTAAGTAATCCTCGGCAGCTTGGGGCTGTCGGTGGCTGTAGTTTCTTGTCTTGAAGGGTGGGGAGGCTTCGTGCTAGATGAGATTTTGCTGAAGGTGGAGCTGTTCTAAGAGATTGGCACCCGGCCATCGGCGCCTGGGACAACCTGGTCATGCACAGCAAGACCTAAGCTTAGGCTTGTTGTATTGCAGAGTAAACTCAGGTGCTACCTTAATCTGGATGAAAAGTAAAACTCCTGATTATTTCTAAGCAGCTACAGCTGGAGCATTTTAGGGGATGTACCCTGTGGTTTATTGTGCTGGGCTGGCTTTGGATTTGTCCTCAGCTGGTTGCCCCCATGCTTTATGGAGGCTGGAGAACCTGTGCTCAGGTTTTTCCCTGTGTCCTCAGTGCCAATAAGATATTTCAGCCTAGGTAAAGCCCATGCTGCAGCTGTGCCTGTGTACAGCCAGGCTTTCCCGCTCACTTGGCTGAGAGTTTGAAGGCAAACCTGGGGTCCCAAGTTGACAGCATGCCATGGAGCCCATGGGACAGCTCAGCAGACGTGCAAGTGGAGACCTCCCAGCCTCGTAGGGCGGTGGGGATGCCCTGGCTGGTACAAACCCACCAGTCTCATGAAAACCGTTGCAGCACCCGAGTCAAGCCTTACGTTAGAAGGCAGTGGAATACAAGAAATGAATCCATTTGCGTATCCCAGTAGTTGTATCGGAGCCACTGGGGATGTCCAGAAGGAAATGGTGTCACGCGTTGGCAAGGCAGCAGCCGCATTTACTGGCTTAACTGAGATTTGGTCATTGAAAGTCTGCAGCTGAAAGGCTAAACTATGAATCTTGGACTTGAAAGTCATTTTTATCTAAACATATGGATCTGAAAGCTGGAAACCTATCAAAGGTACAGGCAAAGTATCTGAGTGCCTTTGAAAACAAATGACTTAGAAAAACACTGAGCAGTAATCTCCAAAGACATCCCAAAAAAGCGATGGAAGTATTTGGGGGATAAGAAACCAGAGTGTCTGCTGTAGCAGGGGGGCTGCTGGGCAGTGGGATGGAAACATGCTGGGAGGTGGTAGGGACAACCCCTCCCTTAAAACATAGGCAAATAGAGAAGATTATATGGGATTTATCATAGCATGAATGTGGAAAGCATTCAGTGATAGACAGGGGTGGTGGAGTCCTGCTTGTCATTTAAGTTCTGGCAAAGGGTAACAAAAATCAGGCAGGGCAAGCTTACTTGAAAGCTTTGGGAGTTCTTGTCCTTGGAGGAGTGGGGTAATCCCTAGGATATATGGCACTCTCTGTCATGGTGTGGTTTTGTCCTTGCTGGTAGTTGTACTGGTTTAGGCTTGATGTGCAATTCATGTCTGTCATACATAGCCCAGTGCTGAGAAGTGGTTCCCTGTGGCATGGAAGCAGATTCCTCCTGTCCTCATTGCTGCACCTGTGTAATGGGGTAGATAATACTTATTTTCTCTGCAGTAGCTTTTTAAATCTGTGGGTTTCCAGAGCATCCGGTTACATGTCCAGAATGAGTTCCCATCAGAGGGGATGGTTGTAAGAGTTGTAGCATCTGGGTCGTAGAGGATAAGCAGCAACCAGTTGAGAAATGCTGCTAATGAGAGGAGGAACACAAGAGTTCCTAATGCTGCTGGGATCATGAAGGTCTCTTCCTTACCCTCACAAGCAGCCACGGGGTATTATCTCATTAATAAACTTACCAAGCTGCATCTTAAGACTGATTGGGCTGCCTGCCCCACTGCTGCTGGAAGGCATCCAGAGCCGGGCATGGATAGGGACCTTCTTGCTCCAGCCTGAAGTCATTCATAGTCAGCTGATTCTCATTTGTTCTTGTGCCAGTGTTGTCCTTTAGCTTAAATCACACTTTCCGTGATGCAGACAGCAGTCTCATCCCCTCGGAGCTGTGCAGGTCCAACACAGGCAGCTTGCTCTGTCCTCTTGTCTAAGAGGGGCTTGTCATTCCCCATCCACTCCTGCCAGCTCACTCCGCTAATGGGCTCTGTTCAAATGCATCCTTCCCGAACATAACCACCAAGACGGGACACAGCATCTTGGAGGTAGGGCATCATGCTGTTACTGGTGTAGCCTTACGTTTTCTTTAGAGCTACCAGAAATACTTTGCTCTCCGGCATTTGCCAGAGTGGTGTTGCCCTTGAAGCCCCGCTGTGCTGACGTTCCAGGCTCTCTCCTCCCGGCCTTTGGCACTGGCCGGGGCGCTCAGTGGTAGGGGTGTGGTGTCGGTCATCTTACTTCTGATGCCTTGTGGTTGGAGAAACAGGGGGTTTGATCCCAGCCCCGCTGCAGACAGTGATGAAATTTCTAGTGGGACCAGCCTTAACTAAAACCGACCTTTGCCCAGCTCCAGCACCAAGCCCCAAGCTTGGCGTCTTTGCAGAAAAGTGTGCAGTACTTAGAAGGACCATCAATGAAAGCTGTTTATTTTTCATGGTTGAGTCTTCTTTACCAGGATCGTTTGGCAATATGGGGTATAAAAAGTACATATAATATGATGACATAGTTATTTTTGGTTATAATTGTGGCAGTAATGACTAGGAAGATACAGTTGTAATTCTATGATGGTTTTGTTCATAATAGACTTTCTGCTGCTAAGATGAAATTTCTACTTCCAATTTTCTGCAGACTTCAGGTGCTTCAGTTCTTTGTTTAAACTATTTGCATCTTTTTAAATGGGGGTCACAGGAGCTGAAGTGAAACACCAAAGCTTTTAAACAATGCCATGCTTCACCTGGCTTTCAGCAGGTCCTCCCATGTGCTGTGGGCTTATTGCAACTCCAGCCACTCATGCAATGAAGTCAGGAGAAGCCCCTGCTGTAGATGGACAAAGGTGCTTTCTGCTGCACTTTGAAGCAGAGGTGTACTCTGCTGTAAATAAGGGCTTTATCTCTCGAAGAGGTTTATCTATCCAGTTGTACCTGTGGTGCTTGTAATTTGAGGTCCATCTCCCTGGCTGGCCCTTAGGAGCGAACAGTCGGTGCAGAACAGACGCTGACAGGGCCCTTGCTTTCCATGCTTCATTTCCTTTGTGTGGAAGGGAAGGGAAAAAAAAAATAGAAAAGCCAGCAAAAACAGAAGCAGAATTTCTGCTGCAGCTGTTTGAAACAATAAATGAACCACAATGTGATGGTGTGGGTGTTTGTTTTATTTTTCCCCTCATTTCTTCATCCAGCTTTTATTATTTCTCAGTCTTGGCAGTGGGAAGGACCATTCTCAAGACCTGGTGCTTTGCCTCGGTGACTCCTTGAAACCAGGCATACCCCCATTTGCTAAAGCACAGAACCTGCTCGCGCTGGCCGCCTCTCAGCGCACTGGGTGGCTCTGCCTTTATGAAGGGCTATAGGTACAAGATGATCATGGGAGCTCGTCTCTGTAGAGCCAGTACCTGAGCTACCAAATTGGAGAGTCTGCAGTGGAGTTGAGGTCAGGATGCTGCGTAACCACAGTGACATGATACGCAAGGTTTTGACTTGAAGGACGTTCACCTGGGGTGGCTGATGCACTTGTAGACCCAGCCACCCGTGCTGCCCTTCTCCTGGAGTTTGTCTGGGTACACGTGGGAATGGAGACCACCACATGAAATAGCTCAGGCATTGTCATATCTTGTAACCTGGCACATTAAAGTCACCTGAAATGGGTTGCTTGTTGGTGGTCTGTGATCTCTTCTAGGAGGAGGGGTGGAGAGTGGTGGGTAGCACCCTCCTCTGCTGCCAGACATGAAGTTATACCCTGGTGAGATTCAGAATAGCTCTGATGGGGCAAAAACACAATAAGAAAGCTAGCTGAGGTAAAATATATGTATCTACATGGAAATACATGGTTGATTTAAGCAGTGACCCTGTGGTTAAATGGAGCTCTAGGGGTTGTGGCAGGTGGTCTCCCAGCAATGCAACCGCCGTGGTAGATATTGTCATCTCTGTCAGCTGTCTGCTCTGCTTCCTGGAGGCTGCCGCGCTTGCCATGGGTGGCAGAAGTGGAACCGTGTCAGCTCCTCAGCTGCTACCAGTCACAGCTGAGAAAGTAGTTTAAACTGTTGATTTAATTAAGCTGGAGAATGCAGCAAGTTGTTTGCGCTTGCCGGTGGTGGGTGCTGGCCAGGAGCATCCTCTCACACCTGCCAGCTGCGTGGGTCTGCTCTCCAAAACGTCTGAGGTTGGAGACCAGATGCTGAGCAAGGGTGGTGGCTGGTTTTGATCCCGTCTGGTGATTCCTGTGTCGCTATGTTTAAAAGCCATCCCTTTCACTGGAAGGCTCATCACATGGTCTCTGAAGGGTTCACATTCTTCAGAGTTATTCCTGGTCCCTTTAGATATGCAGGGCTGTGATCTTTAGGTATTATGGCCTAACATGCTTCAGGGCATCCTAATGAATAGGACTTCATTAATGCAACTCAACCACTTGAAATAATACACAATAAACTACTGCAGGCTTCCCGGTTGTGTGCCTCAATGGGGATGCTTGAGGGTTTGGATTTAGAAGACAGTTTCACAGAGGTCCCTTTCTGGGGGCCACATGAGGAGGAGGGTGGCAGGAAGTGGTGATGTTAAGGCAGTTGAGGATCACAAGGTCTGTCATCCCCCGGTGTCCCACAAGTGGGGCTATTTACACTGCTCTGTTACGCTGCGTTAGGGTCGGAGAACGGACTCCCACCATCCGTCCCAGTCCCACGTGCAGTCTTCAATGGCTTTACGCTGTCGTGAGCACTCATGAGAAGACAAGAAGGTAGGATGTCCTCATATTGGCTTGGGTGCATTCAGGCAGGCCTCTGCCAACATGACTGTTTCTATTCAAGGAAAACCAGCAATTTCTTTTGTTTTTGGGTCCTGACTAGTGGTGGTGCAGGTACAAGAACTGCACGGGGAGCCATGTGGCAGCTGTGCATGTTCCCAAACGTGTCTGTGAGTGCACAGACCTCCTCAAATAAAGTAAAAACCTGCTCAAAGTTGCTGCACATACTTTTGTCTTGCTTGCAACAAGCCCTTTGCATCCAACTTGAGTAGCCAGGTGGACCAAGGTTGACAGCTGTGAGAATATATTGCCCTGAGAGAGTGAGTTGTTAGAAACCTTGTCTCGTGTCGGTGAGAGTAACAGTTACCAGCTAAACTGGGCTTTGTCAACTCAGGGCCAGAACTTTGGCGTAGCTGTGGAAAGAGCAGGCTGGCTTTGGCATGTCTGGATATCGACATGATGCATTTCCTGGTGGTAGGTGGTGGGAAAGCCTGCATCTGCTGTGAAATGAACACCATTTTCCTTGGAAAAGTACTTACCGAGATAGTGATGATGGACAAGTCTCTCTCGATAAATGTAACTTCACAGGTTGTGTTTTCGGCCTCATGGAAAAACATGGAAAAGGTATCTAACATGTCAAACTATTTAAAGGACAGGTCTGGAGGCTGGAAGGTAATGCATTCTAAAAATAAACATTAAAATTGATTCTTGAGCTTGGGCCAGGTTATTTCAAGATCAAAATCAAGGCCAAGGCACTCCGGTATAGGTTTCCAGGTCATTTTTATTGGCTTTGTTAATCTGTGCTGCTTTTGATGTAGGAAAAAATGGTAATATTTACCAGGATCTTTCCACTTTCTTCCTGAAAGTATGTTCCTAAGGAGTCCTGACTGTTCTGCCAGTTTTATGTTTGCAGCCCTGTTGTGGTATTGTGTGAGGCTCTTTTCCTTTGACATATCAGTTTACCCATCAGGACAAAAACTTGGGTTTGTGCTTTTTGTATAATCAAGACTCTGGTAATTTTTTTTTGGGGGGAATATAGTGATGTGTATATGGTGACAGCATATGGATGACTTGCAAGGGGTATAGAAGGACTTTAAAAAGATAGATACCAAAATAAATAAATAAATTAAAAATTGCCATCAATGCAAACCCAGATGGGCAGACCAAAAACGTAGCAGCTAACAGGTAACATGACTTCTTGAGTTTTTTGATGTCTCACTGGCTGCCTTCAGCACTTCTGATAGCTCAGAAGTCCACCCTGTGAGCACATCAGCTTAGCTGGAAAGAGATGGACATGC
This sequence comes from Nipponia nippon, assembly GCF_047370975.1. Lineage (NCBI taxonomy): Eukaryota > Metazoa > Chordata > Aves > Pelecaniformes > Threskiornithidae > Nipponia > Nipponia nippon. Next base: position 11,351,220 of record NW_028262290.1, on the reverse strand, counting down.
CTGCCCAGCTCAGTCACCCTTGCGCTGCCCGCGATGCCCAGGATGCTGCGCGCAGGAGCCAGAGGAGCTGAGCACCAGAGCCAGCTCGGCACTGGGGAGGACACGGAGGAGAGCAAAGCTATGTTATGACCAGGCATGACCAGCCTGGTCCAGCACAGGAGGCAGTGAGAGTATTTTGATGGAACCACCATCAGATGAGGATCTAAACACCCTCTTGATGGTAGTTTCTGGCACATTTCTGTGCGGCTGATGCACTTTGGGTATGTTTTTCCTCTGTGAGTCTCCTAAGTTGGATCTCACAGATGTCTATCGCTGGCTCTCAGGTCCCAAGTCCATTGTGTTTTGCTGCTGAGCCAGGGGGATGGAGCTGGAAAAGCCATCGGGGCTCTTCCACATGCATCTCCAGTGATGTTCTTGCTGTGCTGTTCCCTGGTGGCCCTTTTTGGGAAGGGGACATCAGTCGTCTTCCTGAAGCTGCCGGGGCTTTTGCTTACACAGCAGCGTGTAGGGACAGTGGGGCCGAGCCCTGGCAGGAGCTGCCGGGAATGGGCTTGGGAATGGGCTCCCTTTTCCTGCGACAGCCTGTTCTGATCCCCCTGACCTGGAGGATGACTTTGGGCACAAGGTCCCCCCCTCCCCACCCTTAGCTCGCCGTGTCCTACAAGGACATAATTCTGATCCTGGGGCCTGTTGGAGCAAGCAGCCATGATGGGGCTTGTTTTTCCAAGATAATCTCTTATCAGGAAAGCGACTCGGCAGATGTAGGTGAAAGGTGATGCCGGCACGCCGCCGGCATAGGTTGGCCACCGCTTTCCCGGCTGCGTCCTCGGCTTTTTATAGCCTTGCTGCATCATGCCGCAGCTGCCACCCACCTCCCGGCGGCTCGGGGATCACGGGGCAGCGTTGGCACCGTGCGTGCCGTCTCAGCAGCAGGAGCATGCGCCGGCGGCTGAGTGTGCCCCAGCGTTAGGTTTGCTGGGTTGCATCAGCCGCAAATGTATCTAATCCCATAGCCCGACTCCCGCATAAGCAGCTTATCTAGAGGTCAGAGGAGGGCAGGAGGTGTCAGAAAAATATAAGTAAGTTCGATCTCCTATAATAAACTTTTTTTTTTTTAATTTTTTTGCTGTTTGTTAACCCTGAATCACAAAGTTCAGTTGTTAGTATGCCACTTACTGTGATATCCTTGATGTGTTTACGTGTCCCCTCCATGCTTTTCTTTTTCTTTAACCTTGGGAGCTTCCCTCACCAAATATATCCTGCAGTCTGATTACGTACCATGTGTATCAGCTTTGCATTTGCTATCTTAAGTAAATGAGGAAAGTGGTCTGGAAAGGCCACTGACTTCTACTCCAGCATCATCCCCAAGAGAAATGAGTTCAGCCTAGGCAGGAGATTGGCAAAAAGGGTGTCTTGATGAGCAGTCTACAGAAAGAAGTTATTGCAGATATTTTGGGCAAATAGCCCTGGGGACTTAGGCGTTGGGGCTAGCATTACTTCACTTAAGGAAAGATAGTATCACCTGCAATAACCTCCCTCCATTCTTTGTGATAAAGGATGGGCATCTACATGAAAACAGATCTTCTGTTCCCCTACCGTGTCCCTGGAGCGGATCATGACCACGAGAGAGAAATCCTGACTCCATTGAAATTAATGGAGAGGCTGAAGTGGGACTATTTGCTCCTGGCAAGGGTAAGTCAGATGCTGATCTGGGCTGATCTTCTTCTTAAGCAGCTCTTGGGAAGGAGAGGAACGAAGCTCAGAGCACAGGCAGCAGCTTTGCATCAGGCAGAACTCGCAGAACTCGGGAGCTTCAGGCCAGTGGTGACAGATGGATCTGCTTTTGGTGTTAATGTATTTGCACGGTAGGTAAGAGACATCCCTGACTTCACGTGTGGGTTTGGCAGGCATGCTGGTGGGCCTTTCTCCTGCCGAGAAGCCCGTGTGGAGGCTTTAGCTGAGCCTGGAGCAGGGGAGCCATGGGAGCAGTGGATGGTCAGTGCTGCAGGAGCAGTTGTACAGGCTCCGGGCGTTTTCATGCCCCATCCACTGAGCTCAAATTGATGTTTAAACAGCTTCATCTGACCCTACCTTTTCTTTTTTCTATCTTTATTTTTTTTCCTGGAGCAAATCAAAGAGCACTCACCTACATCACTGTCTTGGCGTGGCAGCAGAGGCAGTGCTTCCAGTAATGGGGCTGCAGCAAAGAGCAAAGCGGGCAGTAATGGCTAACCATGAGATGTGTTGGCAGAGTGAGCCCTGCACCTTCCAGGGCAGCGTCATCCCTGCAAAAGAAAAAGGATCTTTTGGACTGGAAACATTCAAGGTCAGGTTGGACAGGGCTCTGGGCAACCTGATCTAGTTGAAGATGTCCCTGCTCATTGCAGGGGGGTTGGACTAGGTGACCTTTAAAGGTCCCTTCCAACCTAAACTATTCCATGGTTCTATGATTCAATGATTCTATGACTGTAAGTTCTGCTGAGACTCATGGGGCAGGCCTTGTGTGTAAATACAGTATTTAACTGCATTCACATACAGCAAGCGATATGTAGCTAGGAATTCCTTTGAAGCCTTTAGATGCTAATGCAGTGATAAAACAATCCTGTTTTTCCTTATTTTTCTCTTATTTTTCTTGCAGCATGCAAGCTCTTCAGAAATCCTGGTCATTAAGCATTTAAGAGCCTGGACATGACTAAAATAAAAATATTAGTAGTAATAAACGAGGGAGAAGGTGCAATACATTGTCAGTCTTGGAATAAAAATTTAAAAATTTCCTCTTTGGGTTGCAGGACGGTTAGTTGGTTTTGTGTGCACATTCAGGCATCAAAATGATGGGGATGCCAACCCAGGGAGCTCATCCACCCACCCAGCTGAGCGGGAGCCTGACTGTTGTCCTGTTTGTGCATGGTGCAAGGTTGGTGGGAGGCAGCGCTGGCTGCAAACAGCTGGTTCCCTGCAGCTCCCTGCCACTGTTAGGCTGTATATTTATTTCGCAAACACAGAGAGGGTTATACAGGAGCCAGACATGTTTTCAGGGATCTTGTTTTTTGTGTTTCTGTTTCCTCTTGATGTGGCTGCAATAATCTTCACAAAGGATGGAGGCGATGTAGGCGAAAGCAGAGTGATGGGAACGGAGACTTGGTAGGACTGACTTGGTTTTGATGAGCAGGATTAAAACTGTGCATGATAGGGAGTGCTCTGCAGGTACGAGACAGTGAGCAAAACATCCTTTCACAAACACATGGGATGGGGCAGGTAGAGATGGAGCCCGGTCCTTGATGGGAATCTTTGCATCAGCAGAAAAGGGACTTGCTTTTGGATATCATTAGAAAAATGAGTCCTGGGCTGTAACTTCATAGTGTAACTGTATGATGCAATAAATAAAACTTTTCCATGCTGGATTTAGTTAAACCAATGCAACATCTATGTTTGGATGAAGCCTAATCCCACACTGTTAGGAAATCTTTCCTAATAATAATATTTTCTTTCACCTCAAGAAGGTCCTGAGCTTGTGCCCGTTGACTTCACTGAGCTGCATATTAAAGCTGCCTGTAACAGCAGGGCGGGCACTTATTTGGATTTGCCAGCTGAAATGAGTCAAATTATTCCATGTGCTTCGGTTTAATGGCACACACTTTCTGTTATTATTTATGGAATATTGAACATGTGCCCTTAATAAGTGGGAGCTTTAAAAAAAGTAACAGGAAGACAGAGCCCAATTTGCCAAAATGTCTCTGTGCTGCTATTCCCAGAGATGATTTGAAATCTTCACCTCAGTTGCCTTTGTGGAGCCGTGTGCCAGCCCCGGAGCACGTGGGGCTTCTCCTGGGCTCCGCAGGGATGCTTGGACCTCAAGCCAAGTGTGACAGTGCACAGGGAAAGTCATTACCACTGGGCTCCCGTCTGGTTCTTGGAGGAGGAGGCAGCCACTGAGAATTCAGCTTTAAAAGGAGCCAAATATTAAGCTTGAAAGGCATCAGCCATGCAAGAGGTGATTCACGCTCATTAAAAAATGGCTTTTTCCTTCTTGGCCCTTACCCCCTCACTGCTTCTGAACTAGCTTTGGGCTGGTTTGCGTTACCCGCAAAAAACACCCCCAGCAAGAGCAGTGTGTGGCTTCCTTTCCGTTGATGAGTTGAGCTGGTCCAGAGGAGCATGGAGAGGAGCAGTGGGCTCAGAAATGTCCCCTTTTGGTCTTGTTGGACCAGCAAATCAATTTGGTGTTTGTGGGGCTGGATCTCTGTTGGTCCAATGCCTCGGTGATCAAACTTTGCCAGCACTGGGGTCTTCTGCTGAGTCTTTGTCCCACCAGTTCCTTCAGAGGACCAACCCCACCATCCCAGCTCCGGTGGCTGGCACATCTCTAGCTTCTTGGAGCTGAAGCAGTGGCAGTATGGATGTTTTAACAGGGAGAATTGCAAATCCAGTTTAATAGAGGGATTTCAGGAGGTTGTGGTGGTGAAAGCAAACATCAACTGTGAAGGAGATGCCTCGAGTTGGTTGATTTTATCTTTGAAAAGTAAGGGGCTAGTGTCTTATGGGGTTTTTTAATAGCATCTAATTAATCTCTCTGTTAGCCACTTCTGTAATTTTAGCACAACTCCTTTGCTCCTGGAGTGGTGTAGTCTTGTGAGAATTTCTGCATTTGTTTGACTATAAAGCATGTTTTTAGCCTTCATGGTGACAGCCTATATCCTGAAGGCTTAAAGAATAAGTCTGAGATAAAGAACTGAAAATGTAACAAGCAGGAGGATTATTTTTGTAGTGGCTTAGTGATTTTTTTTTCCTTTTATTGTCAGCTAGTAACTAATGCTGTAGATTAAAAATCATAAATAAAAGGTAGCAAAAAGTGACCACATGCTTCAGACTGAGCCCTGCTCTGGGAAGCTGGGATGGTTCACGGTGACGAAGCTGGGCGTGGGAAGCCACGGTTCATTTTGACCAAGGCTAGAAGAGAGTTTGAAGTTAAGTTTCCCAATTTCCTGGGAATCCTGCAGCAGTGCCCCTTGTTACACACTTCACGGGGCATACGTGAAACTCCTAAGTGGTTGCATCCCCACTTATTGTTTCTTTTGGAGGAGGAGAAGTCAGTTGGTTGGGAGGGCTCTCCCCTAGCAGTGTTCACGCAAAAATGGCTTTTCTGTGCAGCTGAACTCTTCATCATCTCTAATCTCCCATTTGGGTCTTTGTCGTGGCTAGTGGTTGCCTCCTGCACGCTTGTAGCAATTGTGGAGTCACCAAGGGCTTTTCAGAAGTCATGGAGGACTCTCGTGGGTTCCTAGCCACCTTTCTTCTGCATTTGTAAGAGGTGATGCGACAGACATAGTTTTCCCTGTGTTCACGTAAGTCCAAAATGAGTTGGAAGAGCAGAAGAAAAGGTAGAGATGAAGCGTGAGGCTGTACGCGCTGGAGTCCTGGAGGAGAAGGACTAATATCCCAGGAAGTATTGCAGTCCCTGTCCCCACTCCACCTGTGATGGGCACTGCTATCCCTGGTGGGTTTTCAGAGGGGTGTTGCAAAAAGCATGGGCTGACTCTCACTCCTAAAACTACATGTGATGGGATGAGTTGTTTGAGGCACCCTTGCATGGCCTTTTCCACTGCCTCCATCCCACAGCACCGCACAACCCGCAAATGGTTATGTGCCCCCTGTGTCTCTCAAGGCCCATGTGAAGCAGAGAAGATTAGATAAATGTAACTTGGACCAGTGTGGCTCTGCTTCTGGCAGGTCGGTGGCCCATCTGTACCTTCTTCCCTGCCAGTGCAGAGGGGCAGGAGAGCACCCAATAAGTGTGAAATATCTCATCTGCTGAAGAGAGAGCTGAAGGATCTGCAGTTGCTCTTGCAGCCTGGCCGGGTACCATGTGGGGTTGGTGGGTACCATGTTGGGGTGGTGACATTGGTCCTCCCTGGGCTGATTGATGTGCTTCACTTAACAAAACTGTCAAGAAGGGCCCTTCCTCCACCCAGGTGCAGGAAACTGCCTTTCATTTTGATGCGCAGATCTTGACTTTTCTTTTGGTGATTGAACTTGATGAGTAGAGATTATTGATTTAAATGAGAGTCTATTTAAAAAAAAGCAAGCAAACAAGCAAAACAAAAATCCATTTCCTCCTGCACTTGAAGGGGCACAGCTTATCTCTGCACGCTTAGCCTGGGGGCCAGCATTTCTGTGAAACAGCTTGGAAGCCAGAGTCCACAGTCCTGGGAGAGCAGGAGGCATGAAGTGCTGTCCCTTGCTTTACATCCCTCTGCATCAGATCTGCAAGTCTGATTTTCCCCTCATGCACATCCCATGCCGGCAGTGTTTGGGAGCTGAGGTCACCAGTGGGTACCTTACCCTGCAGTGCCCTGTGCTGCTGCCTGGTGGGAACGGGCAGCTGGAGGGAGAGCGCAGGGGTTACAGCCCCTCTGGTCTCACCCGCACCCAGCTAAAGTTATAATTGCAAGACAGGGGCAGTTTGTGCTGGGTCTTGCACAGATGTTCTGAAATGAAAGGAGAAAAAAAAAAAAAAAAAAGGCTAGGTGTTTTTTAATGAGTCAGCTCATTACTGAGTGACCCCCACTCTTGGAGCATCACTGAGTGGTCAGTGTTCCTCCTACCCAAGGAGCCTGATTGCATCTCAGAGGGACCGTAGCTGTTTGAGCTGGAATTGATTCAGGGCTGAAATGGTCATTCTTGATGGACTTGTTTTTTCTGTGACCTTTCAGTTTTTCCAGGTGAGGCAACTCAGTATCTCTTGAGAATAACACTCTTTAATTCATTGTAAGGCACCTTTTGCGAAGAGGAAGATGTATGGAATGCTCTTTTCCATATTAGAGGTGATTTCAATGGCATGAAATAAAATGATTTTTCTTGGTACTATCACCTACTAAGTTGGGGAATATTCCTGTCTTGAATACTATAAAAAGGCTAGTTAATATTTACCTTACAGTTTGTTCCTTTGGTTTTTTCTATGTAACAGTCTTCCATTTATTAGGAGAGTGTCTTCCCCCACTCCTCATTTTAAAGTTTTTTTCTCTTACTATAACTATGTCAGCTGGTGCAGATGGAGCATAAGGTCATTAAATCTTATTTTGAAAATAGTCCAAGGTGACATTAGGTGCTTAAAATGTCAAATTGTGGAACAGTTGCTTAAAATTTTTCTTTTCGTCTTCAAAACAAAAAGGGTTAGAAGAACAGGGTTCATTGTAAGGCATCTGAGCAGTGTTTTAAATAATAGCATCCCTGCTTGTGATCCTCATTTGGAATAATTTTCTGAAGACAAAATAGCATGGTCATGACTTCCATTTTGTGTGAGAACTTGAGCTATAAAAATACAGCCCCTTGGTCTCCTGGGTGTTGGTTCAGGTTGGTTGGCAGATCCATACCGAGTGTGGATGAAGAGTCCTGGATGGATGTGAAGGAGAAGAATTTGTGTGATGATACCTTCAATGGAACATCTAGGCTTAGATTTTTAAAAGTGCACTTTCTTGTGGAACTATCACAAGCATCAGTAGTTCTTGGAAGCATTTTTATGTTGCACTTCATGTGTCATCAAATGACTCGTCTTTGGGTGGAGCATAGGTTGGAGCTCCCAGTCTACCTGGCAATCCTTCCATGCTTGTCTTTCTCCTTCAAACATCTTTTGTTTGGAGTTTGCAGGAAAGAATTGACTTTTAGGATGAAAAATGGTAGGGCGGGACATGATAAATGGTTTTTGCCTCCACCTTGTTTTCCTAAAATACTCTGTAATACAAACAGTGAGTTGCATTACAGAGGGTATCTCAGACTGATGCAAGTTTACCAACTCTTGGGGGTTAATGAGCAAGCTGTAATGGTCTTCTCCTGATTTGCACTGCTAATTGGGTGTGCATGTGTCTTCACCTGGTCACAGCCTGGTGCAGCATCTGTGAAGTGCCCTCCCCTCATTAATCATGTCCCAGCTGTAGCTGCTTTTTCTGATGTGGGAGCAAAAGCCCTAGCTCTAGAGACTGCCTGGGATGGGGCTGTTGGCCAAGCTTGTGAAACCCTCAAAAGCAGTCAGGTTACTCCAAGAACTTGGTGTTGCTGAGTGAGGAGGAAAAAGAGCATCAGCCTTTACATTTTTTTTTTTTGATGGGGGAAATTCGGTTTTAGGGTTTTGTTTATTTCTCTGTTATAAGAACGTAAATATTATAGGCACGTAGTAGAAGAAACAGTTACCAGTGTCCTTCCATGACTCTATAAAGTAAACAAGTTGATGTTTCCTCACTGATATAAAACACAAGTCCTGTTGACCTGAAAACCCCTAATTTTGCCATTGTCATTGCTATTCCAGGTTTAGTCTGTAGCTCTTTTAAAATTACATGCCTAAGAACAGGGAGATAGCAGCCAAGGAGAGGTTTCAGAAATGGCTTGAGCTGATTCACCAGCTGGATGTTATTACAGGGGACAGTCTGGGCTTGATCCTGCCCTCTTCCTTCCACCGGTGCTGGTGCTGAGCCTGCTTCAGCTCAGTAAACCAGGAGAAAGCCATTCCCCTGTGGTAGCTGGGATACCCACTATAGTGAGCTGCTGCCTTTCAGCAAATAACACTTGCAACCGTTCACTTAAAACAAGCTGGAGAATTTATAGAAAAATAGAAAAAATGAGTTTTTTTCTCATTCTTTTTTTCTTTCTCTGCTGGGTAGCATTGACTTTGGTAAGCAGTCTCTGCACCTGGAGGTGTTCTTCTGCATGGGGATGTAATGAAACCATTTTTGGATGTTCATCTTGTGTTTAGGAGGGGATTTCGGTGTCGGCAAACTGAGCACATGCTGCCCGCGGTGCCTGGTGGATGGAGCAGCGGAGGCGAGTGCCCCCGGTTGCATTCTTGCCCATAATAAAATCACTGCTGGAGCATACTACAAGCGGATAATGAAGTTTAAGAGGTCCCTTACTGCACTTAACTCACATGGCTGGGTTGTAACGAACATGCTGAAGTGGAAAAACAGCCACTTTGCTCCTTAAAACAAAAATCACAGGCACAGAAAACACCCTTTGTTTTTTAAAATGAGCCATTGCACTTGGGACTCTTTAATGGTCAAAATTTAACAGGTGGAACTCCTTATTTTTCTCTCTTCTCCCCCTACCCCATATTTATAACTAATTAGCAACGACTCTCTTAACTTTTTTCATGTGGCTATTAATCATTTTGGGGCTCTCTGTAGCAGGGCACACTTTGCTTGCTGCTGGTTTCCTTCAGCTCATGTTGACTTGTTCTTGCTGCCCTTGGACAGGAGCCATGGGCTCAGAGTGCTGCTCTCCGTGCTGAGGCTGGTGCCTTATTTGCTCGGAGCTGGACGTGTGCTCAGCGCATCATGTTTCTTTGTGTGGGTGATTGAACCCTTGTTGTGTATGAGTAACGGAGTTATTCCTTGTCAAGGGATGGGGAGGATGAATGTGTTTTTCAAGTGCTGGCCCATGACTTGCAAAATCTGGATGTTCTTCAGGGCTTTGCTGCCAACCTACCGCATGACCTTCAGTAAGTTATTTAGGGCAAGACCTAAACTGTTGGTGTTAGGCAATACTCGTAGGCAGTCTACAAGGAAGACCCTCAGATTTGATGGGGAAGCAGAAGGCTGCTGAGAGCCTGGAGTGCAGTGAGCTGGAGATGGAGGTTGGATCTTCATAGCAGGCAGAGTGCTTAGCCTTAACAACCTGGCACATTGTAAGGGTACAGTCTAAGGAACTGGAAAGTTGACTTTTCAGGCATCTATCCTGGACACAAGAGTTTGAACTTCATCTGCATCCCAAACTGGGAAGCACTGAGAGAGTATCTTCTCCTTATATCCAGGGGTGGAAGGTACTGAGGATCCTCCATACCATGAAGGAAGATGCTTAGAATGAACGTTAATCATCTGTCATTGGTTTATCAGTTGTCCCAACCCTTACAACCTGACTAGAAAAGCCCATATGTTTATGTAAAAACATGATGTGTGCAAGATGCTGGTCACTGAGCTCTTCCATAGTCCTTGGGTCCTGCTGCCATCCAGCTGGGCTTGAAGGCAGATGATGGGAGTGATGTGAGTGGTGTGGTGTATGTGAAGTGGGGGGAGAAATAAAAGGAAGAAGACAAGAAAATGATGGTTTTGCTCATTGGACAGTGAGGACCGTTGGGCTCGTCTCCCAGGAGAAGTGAGCAAAGTACATATTGACACATCCGTGGTGGAGCTGGGACACAAAGCCCTGCTGCTGCTTCGGGCACAGCGTGATGAGGGGCTGGGTCTACGGGGCAAGTCTAATTTCTCTGGTGACAGAGATTTATCTCTGTTTGCATGCTCATATTTTACAGGTAATTGGTTTATAGAGAAAACTGTTAGCTCAAGGATTTCAGGCAGGTGTTCTTGCAGTAGAGAAATAGGTTTTACAGGCATTTTGAGTGTCATAGAGTCATCAAAGTGGCTGAGGTTTGCTGTGTAATTGGTAGGATGGGAGTTATTTTGGGGGATTGAAGTCCTTTTCCAAAATGCTTTCATCAGCTCTGGGGTTTGGGTCAGACCTTCTGCAGCTTCGGTTCATTTAATGGGGGGGAGGTTAGGGAATATTTCATTTCCTAACTCTCCCCGTCACTGGGAAAAAACTAGAAGCAAGGGCAAGGCAATTCAGATTTCTTTTTCCATGAATTAGCAGACTTCAACTACAACTCCATCTGCGAGCCTGTCTACAGACGGCCGATTGCCTTGTACTCATGTGCTAGGTTTTGTAGTTAACAACCCAAACACATTGCAGAGACACCGGATTTTTGTGGGTTACGGAGTCATCCAGTCCCGTTGGTGGCATCATGACCCAGGTTAGCTTGGGTTGCGGTAAGGCTGCATCTTTACTGCAGAGAAGGCAATTTTTGTTGTTTTCCCTAGGGAGGAAGAAGTTTTATTCAAAGCAGGTTTCATACTCGAGGTGATTTAAACATGATCAAAGTCAGTGGAATTTTATTTAAAATAAAAACGTGATTCTCCTAATCAACCCTTTAAAGAGAGCATCTGGGGAAAAAATGATAGGGTTTTGTACATTTACTTCTTCACTTGATTTTTTTTTTTTTATATATCTGATGACGTTTCCGCTGTTCGAGGATAGATAGGACTTTATTGACACAATTAGCGAAACAAATAATTATCACACCTTTTATTTAACCCTGTGCTATTTGATCTATTTGCTTGCACTTTCATTACTCCTTTGCTTGGTTACGTTACACAATGATATCACCTTCCTGTGCTGCCGCAGCTAAAACAAAGTGAAAAAAAAAACCCTTTTGGCTCTCAGCTGCTCTCTGCTGTTTTTATTACAGATGAACTAGAAAGCAATGTCAGGCAAAGCGTTATTTGAGTTTCCTTTGAGTGCTTGCTAGGCATTATTTCCGGGCCTGGCAATCGCCTGTGTTTGTGTGACAGTTTTCATATCTTAAAATAACAAACAAAAATCCCAGCAACTCTATTCCCAGCACAATTAGTAAGATCAGATTAAAAAAAAAAAACACCACCAAAAAACCCCCAGATTATGATGGTTTTATATACATCAAATACTAGAATCTTTATGAGTAATTCCCTGGGTATTTTGAGCCACTTTGCTGGGATGTGTTTATTTTCTTTGAACATAGAGGTGGGAAGCGTGGCTCTGCCTGGTAGGAGGTCAAAGAGGGTTGTTGTACTCAAGAGCTGTGTGTTTCTGAGATGTCGAGGGTAAGATCCTGCTGATGGATTGTGCCAGGCCTTGGTGCGGACTCCTGACGGTGTGATGCTCCTGATGGTGGATGGACATTTTCCTCTGAAATTAGGAAGGCAGGTGGTCCTGCTGACTTGCCGCCTTACAACCCTTTCTGTCCTTCTCTTCCCTGGTGGGGAAAACTCCTCATTAGGTTTAGAAGGGGTGGGGAAAAAAGGAGAGGGGAGGAAAACTGTCTCCTTTCCTCTGACAAAAAAAAAAGAGAGGGTTTTGGAAGGATCTCTTGGTTAGGTGAGAACTTTTTTTTAGTTGCTGACTTGTTGTCCTCTCCTCTTGCATCACCTGGCACCTGTGAGGCATCTGGAGATGGTGGCCCCATGGTGTGTCTATGCTATTCATTTCAATAAACCATGCAAATTGAAAAAAAAAGAAAGAAAAAAGGAAAAAACTCTAAAAACTTCCTACTGTGAAAAAATAAATGGAAAGATATGAGTTTGCATAGGAATAAGCCTCGTCCAATGTGGTAAGAGCTGTCGTGTAACGGCCTGTCCCTTTCCTCTCTCTGAAGGTCCCCGACCCACGTTTCCCACCGGAGTAATGTTTGGAGGAGCCTGGCAGCATGGTCCTTTTGGTAGCTCCCAAGGATTTTTAGGATCATGGGATGTATGCACTCCCAAAGCCCTCTGGAGAACGTTGGCTGCGGATAAAAGCATCTGGAAGTTCCTACCGTCTTTTTATCCTGCTCTTTCCTGGGTCACCTCATGTCATTTGGGAAGGAAGCCTCTCTGTCCTGAGGATTATAGCAAACCGGTCACTTACTGGAATACCTCCCCTTGCGTTTTCTCAAGATGGAGACATTGCTTTACCCAGCAGAAGGATATTTTTTCTTCTCCCAGAGCTTTTCCAGTGCAGCAGTGTTCATGTCCAGCAGGTATGTAGATGGTTTTCTCATTCACTAGCCAGTTTGCTTTCCTTTTCAGTTAATCCTCAAATCTTTAGGACTTCATTCATTTTGTTTCCTTAATAGCTTCTGCTAAAGGTAAGACCTTCCGAAGTCCTTGGTGCCATGCTCTGAAGGTGGCTTTTCCTCGTTAGGACACAGACCCAATTTGAGATGTGGGTTTGTGTGGAGCGGTGGGGTCAGCTTCTCCTGAAGGTTTTGATGCCCAACTTGAGCCTCTCATCTGAGGAGGGGGATGGAGGTGCTCATATCTGCTGCTCCTTATTCCTCCTATTCCTATTCAATATAGACATGGATAACTCAATAGCTGTAGTGATAACAACCAAATTTGCATTTTTATAGTCATTTACAATGAGTTAGATGTTTTTGTGAAGGTGACAAGCTTTTTTTCCATTTTCTCTAATACCAGAACCGGATCATTGTGTTGGTCTCTGTGGGTATCAATTTGCTGTGAAAATCGTCTTTTTTGGCAGTTGTGCTGGTTTGGGTTAGAATCATAGATAGAATGCTTTGGGATGGAAGGGACCTTTAAAGGTCATCTAGTCCATCCCCCGATGGATGTTGAGTCTGCTTATGTGTGCTGGCGAACAGATCACTCCTTCTACAGGGTAGAGAAAAAGTTAGCTCTTTGAATCTGGCTTAACTTATTTATTTTTACTATGCAAAGAGGAGGTGCTGAAGGGAAAAGGCTGAAAATGTTTTGCTATACATTTACTCTGCGTTCCCATCAGTATTTCTGAGACATTAAAAGTTTCATCTTCTTGCTTCGTAAGCGCGATTTCGCATCAGATTAGAGGAAGGAAATGGGGGGTAGAGCGTGTGCGGGAGGAAACAGAATCGGTCGCCTCGCTCTTGAATTTGACTGTGACCCATAGGCTAAATGGAGATGGTAGACAAAGATTGAGGATAAAAAGGTTCTTTGCTTTACCTGGCAGGAGAGTCAAGTGCTTGCTGTGCCTGTACGAGAAGCTAGAATTAACCATGGGGATTTGGATGCGGTAGGTGAAAAGCAGCATCGTGTCAGGTTGGTGGGGATGGTCGGTGGTCAATCCCCATGCAACGTGATCATGTGCCAAGACATGACCTTCTCCAGGAGGACTGCCTGGAGGCTCAGCCCGGCAGTGTCTGCAAGATCCCACCCCTCAGGGAGGATGGAGACCCCCGGCGTTGCTTGCATGGGCTTTGTGCTCTGCTGCAGAAGCATCCCCTGGGACTGGGGACGTTCAGTGTTTTGACTCCCCCTCCTGCTGAACTGTGCTCCTGCTTTACTCACTTGGCATGTTGCAGTCCGGCTCAAATGACACAGAAAATGCACTGAAAAATGATTGTATTTCTTCTGCATGATGCCGTTTCTGTATGTTTGAAGGCTTTTTCTGATGGCCGAGAGAGAGAAGAAGAGCAGTTAGGAAATCTATATTCTTCTGCAGCTGACTCCTCCAGTGAGTCTGTCTGTACCTCTGCTGAAGTCACCAAATAATTTTATTTGTTTGCTTGGGTCCACATGTGAAAGGTGATAACGTTACATATAGTGGTATTTAGGTTTTTTTCTTCTCCCCTAGTTTTTTTCCTTCAGCACACAGAAACAATTCACTAAACCCGAATAAATGCTGCTGAGATTCACCTGGGCTCTCCAAGCCAAACTCCGCTCTCGTTTAGATGTGTTGCAAAATGCTGGTTTGCAGCTCAGATTTGGTACATCACTGTGTGTTGGGCAGCAGAGCTGGGATCACCCACTGAGCTGGGCTTTCCGATAGCTTGGGCATCCTGGGATCCCACTGTCCTTACAGCCCTGCTGGGTCTTATGCTAGTGGAGCCAGAGGGCTGGTCTGTGCAGGATCTGGCCCTGGGTGAGCAGAATGGTGGGTACCACTGTGGAGCAACCCAGATGAGTGCTTTGCTCAGAGTCTTCTGATCCTGTGCACCAAATTAAGAAATGACTGAAAATCCAGGATTTGGCTGTGTCTTTAGCTTGGGTCTCAGCCCTTCATTTGGTGAGAAGAGTTTTCCTTCCTTAGCCTGAATTAACTTTCACGTGAGGGCAAGCTCCACTGTGCGAGTTGATCAGGAAGGTTGTTCAGCCCATTTTTTTCTCTTGGGAATACAGAACACAGCTTTCCCATCACCAAAATTCCTGGTGTTCTGTTAACTATCTCCTAACAATTTCTGAGGCACCTAAGAAAGAACGATCACTGGCAGTGCGAGCTTTTTATCTACAAATAAAGCAAACACCATTGATATCTAAAGTCCTTTTTTTTTGTGGTCAACTGTTTGAGAAAGACGTTGCAGACCAGATCTCCACTTGTTCCTGTAAGATGTGAAAATGTCCTTTGTCAGCAGTGCATTGTGGTGGAATCAGCTTTATCTTTTGTATGTAACTAGGAGCTTGGGCTTTCCTCCTTGCAGGCAAAGAAAAACCCAATCAGAAAAGACCTTGTATCAGGAATAGTGTGGCCAGCAGGACCGGGGAGGTGATAGTGCCCCTGTACTCGGCACTGGTGAGGCCGCACCTCGAATACTGTGTTCAGTTTTGGGCCCCTCACTCCAAGAAGGACATGGAGGTGCTGGAGCGTGTCCAAAGAAGGGCAACGAAGCTGGTGAAGGGTCTAGAGCACAAGTCTTATGAGGAGCGGCTGAGGGAGCTGGGGTTGTTTAGCCTGGAAAAAAAGGAGGCTAAGAGGAGACCTTATTGCTCTCTACAAGTACCTGACAGGAGGTTGTAGCGAGGGGGGTGTTGGGCTCTTCTCCCTAGTAACAAGTGATAGGACAAGAGGAAACGGCCTCAAGCTGCGCCAGGGGAAGTTTAGGTTTAGATTAGAGATTAGAAAAAACTTTTTCACTGAAAGGGTCATCAGGCACTGGCACAGGCTGCGCAGGGAAGTGGTTGAGTCTCCATCCCTGGAGATATTTAAAAGATGTGTAGGTGTGGTACTTACAGACATGGTTTAGTGGTGGACTTGGCAGTGCTAGGTTAATGGCTGGACTTGATGATCTTAAAGGTCTTTTCCAATCTAAACGATTCTATGATTCTAATTAGAGCCCTGAACACCTCTAGAAGACTTGGAGCATATGTGCGAGATGTGTTTATTGGTCTCCTCCTAGCCCTTGTTGCTCAGCCTTTTAGGAAGAGCATCTCTATAATTTAATGCGAGGGAGTTCCTTGGGTTTCCTCTTGTTTAGAGAGCCAGAAGAGGTGTAATCACCGCTTGTACACAGATCTTCATGGATCTTGAGTATGAGAAGAGGCGTTGGCTACAGTTCTGGAATAAAAGCACTTCTCGAGGTCACCTCAGAAAATGGGGTAACAGTTGCTCTACTCCAGTGGTGCAGTCGCCTCGGTGCTTCTGGAGATGCCTGTTTGGAGACAGAACAAAACCTGCCCATTACCTGGATAACCTAGAGCAGCCCCAATGGTGCTTGCCCTCTGCATTGCGTGGGTCTGTGCTGACACCGAGCAAGGAGAAAAGCCACGGTAGATGTACCCTGAACCTTGCATTCTGCCTTGCTCCTTGCAAAGGGAGTCACACAAGGCCTTGCAGGCACCTGAGAACCTGCTGGTAGCTGGGGGTGGCCTGAGAATTAGAGCTTGGTGAAGAATGATGTTTCGGTTGCAAATTTACAGCTGTCTTTTACGGGAAACAAAAATCATCTCGGGTTTTGTTCAGAGCTGGTCTTGTCCTTCACAGACATAGGGCAGCTTCAAAGGGAGTGTAATTTAAGGGTTTTCCCCTTGGTCAGCGCGAGCACCCGGGCTGGGGAGCTGCCAGGTGCATCCCTGGGTGCTTAGTTAAGTGATGAACTCCATCAGCATTTAAAATGCTTGCTGGTAAAATAGCAAAGCCTTTCAGTCAGGGCACAGAGCGTTGGATCAAAATGTCCTTTAGGGAGTACGTGTATGGACAGATGGATGTTATTAATTAAAAAAAAAAAAAATACAAAAAGCTTCAATTTGGCTGCTTGTGAGGGTAATGTATTCGGGTGTGTGTTTAAAAAGCACATAACTGATGATAAAAATCATGGATGGGCTAAGTCAGTATTGATGATGGTTGGATGACAGTGAAAAGCAGCCCTGGCACATTGCAGGGATGTTCTTGTCATGACTAACCCCTCTCACTCTCACCCGAGAGGAATTTTTTAGTGCCCAGCACAGACAAGCACTGAAATTGCAGGTTTGCAGAAGTTTTCAAATCTCTCCCCAGCTGGCAGCAAATAAAGGAATTGCAAGTATTTATTGGTTTAAGAGGAAAAAAAACCCTCAAAGCTATAAAATAAATTTGACAATGAAGCTTTTTTTAGGGAGTCTTACTTTCTTTATGGTTTTGTGAGTCAAATGTATCGAAGCCTGGCAAAGGAAGAGGATTTAATCTACAGATGCTGTCTCTTGCTTCATGGTTTCCTGCTTCTAAAATTACTCCCAATTCTCTGGAATTGGGGCTGACACTAGTTTCAGCTTTCAGTTTGTGGGCAACCTACCTTACCACTTCAGCGGGCTGGATGTGCAAGGGCTGGGGGCAGCAAATGCAAGTGAGTGCTTTTAAAGTTTCTTATCTTGGCTGCCCAATGTCCATTTGCCACTTTTAAAATATTTACAGCTGAATCTTTGGATTCGCTTCTTCCTCTGCTCAGGAGAAGTGCTGAAGCTGCTGATGCTGAAATTTTGCTTCGATCTTTTTTTTCCCTGTCCTGCCTGGGGGGGTTGGAGAACACGCTCAGGGCGAGGGATGGTGATGGACCTGCACTCATCCTGCTGCTGTTGACCCCAAGACTGCGGTTTGGAGTACATTGGCTTTTGCTCGCTGGGTGGTGGTGAGAACCAGCTTGAGCAAAGCAAATTAATTGTATATCTCAGTCCTTAGGTTATGCTAAACCTTCCCCCCCCTTCTACAGCATGTGTTTTTGCTCTGTAGGTCTGCCCCTCTCTTGGGGTGCTTGCTGACAGCATCTCAGCGTGTGCCATTCATGCCCCAACTTTGTGCCCTCTTTGCAGAGCATCTAACTGAGTATAAACAAGGCCATATTTCTATTTATTTCTATTTCTATAAATAAAGAAATATTTATAGATTTTTAAAGGTCTGAAACAATCCTTCTAGTATGTGTTGTATGGTCCTCTATTGCTTCAAGATGTTGCTCGGCACTTTATATTGACTAAAGCATCATAGGCATTACTTTCAGAATAAAGATCTTTCTTAATGTGTGATCTTATCTTTTTTTTATGAGTGCCTGCATCTGCAGGTGCTGACTTACTATGCACAATAAATACTTAACTATCTGCTGACTTACTGTGCTGCTTCAGGTTGCAAAGGAGCAGTGAACTATCACAAGACATGCTAGAGCCAGCAAAGCAAGAGTGTCTGCTCCGCTCCCAAATCCTTTGCATTGCTTTGAGGGGCTCTGCAGAGCCAAAGGTGTCGACAGGCTGTTTTCTTGGGCTCCCATCTGCTGAGCAGCATTATGTGGATTAATATTGAGGAACTTGTAGTGAAATTTGTCTCATGCCACGAAAATGTAAAGCCTCTGAAGCTGGCTGGCATCCCAGGGCTGCGAGAGGCCCTTGGAGGGGCCGTTCGGTAAAGGTGGCAGGATTTGCACCGTCCCAAAGCTGTGAATGGGACATGATCTGAAGAGTTTGTAATTAAGTTTTAATCATCTCCAGGCTGGTCTGATTGCTGATTTCAGGCAGCAGACAAAAACTGCCAGCCAGGAATGGCTTCCACGGGGCCAGCCTGCCACCAAGGGAGGGCCTCTGCCCAATCTTCTGGTCCTGTGGCGTGGAGCCCAGTTCAGAAACACAAAATACTGTTTTTGGCAATTTTTTATTCTGAGGGTGTTTCTTGAGCTGGAAGCAAATCTCGCACCCATCCTCCTGGTTTTTCCCTGGCAATGTTTCAGGGATTCTGTGTTTTCACCATCTCTGCTTTTGCAGGAAGCTGTCATTGCGCTGCCCCCTTTTCACCTTTGCAGTGTCAAAGCAAGGAGGTCAAATTAGAGACCCGAGGTTCCAGCAGCAAAAAGGGGACCTGAACATGTGCTCTGCTGCTGTGCAATAAAAAACCTGTGTATTTTTTATATAGGTTATCATAGGTGAGTTGGGGGATGAGGCACAGATGCATCCCAGCCCTGGTGCCTCTGGAAGATGGACCCCTGCCCACCGTCCAGGCGAAAAGTCCAACTCCAGCCAGGGTTTTACACCCCAGTTTTCCTGGCCAAAGGGGAGTGCTGAGGGCATTCACTGGGATGCTGAGCGATGCTGGGACCCCCACAGTGCCCCAGCTCCCCGTGGGCCATGGGGGCTGTCGCTGCCTTTCGGCTCGGCCACCTCCACAGCATGGATGTGCCCTCTCGCCAGCTGACAGCATCCTTGTGGCAAATGGATGCTGAAGTGCCATCGCCCTCCCTGCTGGCACCATCACTCCATTTTCATTAAGCTTTTTGCAAGGAGCAACTCTTTCTGCTGGGGTCCCTGTGCAGTTTTATCTAGGGCTGTATTTACATCAGCATCAGGTGGTTTTTGTTTGACCTTTGCCCTGCTTAAAAATTAAATACCGAGTTACTAGGAAGAGAAGTAATCTCCCAGATAAGCATTTTTCCCTGCTCTTCTGTAATTCATGGGGGAGCTGGCTTACCCTGCCTGTGGATGACTAAGGAGGAAATTCTTTTTTGCTTAGGATAATGCTGAAAGTTCACTGGAATTTTTTTTATCATGCATTTATCATTTCCTCCCTTGGAATTCCTAACTCTTACTGTTCAAGGCAGGAAAAAAATAATGGTGACTGCAAATTACAGAATTTGCTTTCTGTGGAAAAGATGCTGAAGAGCTAAATGGTGCTCTCAGGTTTGCTGTGGTTTGCATGGGGGATTTGCTCCGTATCCAGGTATATAAACAGGCTGGGAAAGAGTAATGAATATTCTAGCAGCTACTGTCTTTTAAATATGTTTTTTTTTAATGTTGAAGTTAATTAATGGTCATATATCTTGAATATAGGTGAGTGTAAGCCCACTCATCGTGCAGATGGGGAGGAGGTTTGGATTTATTGCAGGTCTCTGAGAGATGGCAGGGTCAAAGTCAAGTTTATGTGTAAAGAGTTTCTGGTTCATCTTGTTAATCTCCAAACCTCCCCTTTTTTATAGAGGGGATCTGGATGTGTGTCTCTAGAGAACACAGATGGAATTTGGACAGAGAGACCCTGCCTTTCGGTTAAACGCGTGTTTATTCTTGCAGTGTTTGCTTCCCGGTGGTGTTACGGTGATTGCACTGTCAATCCTTCTGCAAAAGCTTGACAGTGCTGCTGAAAAGCTTTGACACTGCAAAGCATTGTTTACTTGTGAAAGTATTATTATATTTTGAATATCTATTATTCATCTCTTGTGCTAAAAGTGACATTATATCATAAAATTGCTCTTAGATTTGAGAGCTTTGAAGAAAAGCTGTTTTTTGTCCCTGGCTCCCTGTGACAGTGCTGGGAAGTGCTTTACCCTTTGTATCTCTGTAGTCCTCTTTTATGAATTGTGAGTGACGGCAGGGAAGTATAAAAGCGCAGAGGAGCTGGTTTTGATGTTCATAAAAGGCTTTGATAAAAGATGCAGCACATAGACTTCATATTATTTCCTATTTTTAACTTCTTATGAGCATAAAGCACTCAGATCCAATATTTATGTAAAAGGGGAAAGAGGGGAGCTGTATTTCTTCTTTTTCTTTTCTTCCTTCTTTTTCTTTTTTAGGACCAGGTGAATTAACATAGAAAAGTATCTCTCTTCTGTGCCCCAGTAAAATTTTGCTTTCTTCCATGAAGCATCTGTGTCTGTCTTCCACGAAGCATCGGGAAAGCTGACCCCATGGTGTTAACAGTGTGGATGATGCTGGAGGAGACCAGCTGCGGTTTCGAAGTCTCCTTGGTCGTAGGCTTGTGCCTTCAACCTCCCGGTTACGGCTGGCTCCAGTGGACCCATGAGCCATGGTGATGTGCCTGACAAGGTGTGTGCTTCCGACAACAGGTCTCTCTCCCAAGACCTGGAGAAATAAAACATGGGAGAGCCAGGGCAGCTTCTCTCCTTTCTCTAAAAGTCCGATTACAGCAAAGGCATCTCTGTAATAAGTAGGTTTGCTTGCTCTGTAGAGATGAGAGGCTGTGTGCAGGCTGGGTAATTGGGGTTTTACTGATGAAAGTGCTTGTCGTTATTTCCAGCCTGCTCCATGTTGCAGTCTTGTCTTTAATCTCGTCTGTCGGCATGGCTTGCTTGTGGTGGGCCTGTGTACTCATGCATATTCGTGTGCGTGTACATATGAGCACATCCATAAAACTTCATCAGGTGCTTTTCTGTGTGCGTGTGCGTAGGCACGCCTGGCTAGAGAACACGTGTGAGGAGGAGGGCGGGCAGCACGTGCACGCATGGCACTGGCACGGCCATTTGCACGACTGGGTTCTGCATCCGTGCAAGGGCCTTCACGCTGGATATCGAGACTCCTAATGGTGGCAGCGTGCAAACCTGACCTTGAGATCCACCTGATGACAAAAGTCATCCTTTTACTCGATACCACATTTTCTGTTTTACTCGGGAGAAATGCCTTGAAACACCCTGTGCAGGGAGAGAATGGGTCCTGTCATTCCCCAGAGAACCCCAGGACAGAGCAGTGTTGCTGAGTCCCGCCTTGCTGCAGCACTGAAAAAGAGTTTATTTTGATGGGATGAGCACAGCAATAGCTGTTGGTGGTGGCTTTGCGTTCTTCAGCAACGTGTGCTCATCCAAGGGGCTGTTCAAATGAGGTGCTGGGTTTGAAGTAGCTGAACTCAGGCAAAGTCATCCCAACCTCTCACCTTCTGCTCACTTCCCCACGTGGGAACTTTTATGTGAAAACATAAAAACGAAGGGAATTACCATCCGTGGGTGGCCACTGGAAGTTGCTGGGAAGTGTGTTTGCTTGGGTAGTGTCTCCCTGCCTCTGCTGTTCCTCTGAGAGCTTGCAAAGCTGGACGCTGAACATCTGCAGGGTGAGATGCTCCATCGGGGTATGCCAGCATGGCACTATGCCCGCTCGATAGGCTCGCCTCTTGTGTGTGCCTTTGTGGTGGTGAGTCCCCCGTTATACCCCAAATGGAAGACTCCCAGAAGTGTTTAACTGGGCCCACAGTTGACTTTATGGGCTAAATAAATGGAAATCACTGTATCTGAAGCATGATCTAATTTTATTCATGGCTCACCCGTAAAGCTGTGTACCACCACATGCAAGAAGGTGCCGTCATCCTCTGCCACGTGGCTTGTTGGATTTAGCTAGCTTACAGCTAGCACATACAGGTGTCTTTTCAACTTCTGACAGGTTGTATAGTTAGCCAAAAAGTTTGGGTATCCTCAGTCATTCTGTAAGGTGTGGGAGGACTTTGTTGTGCCATTGGACTGGACACTATGGTAAAATGGAAAAGCTGTTGCTGAATCCGGGAGAGACAGAAGGGACAGGTCAGGCTGGGACTTGTTGAGCCGGAGTGACACCGTGCCGTGCCGTGCCGTGCCCCACCTGCGGCAGGTTGCTTGCATGGGCTCAGAGGTGTTTGCACCCTGCCTTGGTGCTTGCTGTGCAGCAGCTCAGGTGCTTCCGTTGCGTTTCCAGAAGCAATCCAGCTGCCTTGCTGCGAGTCGGGGAGGAGTGGACTCCGGAGTGCGTGGGGGGCTCCCCAAAACCTGGGGCTCTGTGGCAGTGAGCAGAGCTGTGCCAAAGGATCTGATGAAATGTGGCCCTTGGCTGGCAGGAGCTGCAGTTGCTCTTCTTTTGAAAGAAGCTGGGAAAGGCGCCCCAAAACAACCACTGGAGAAAGTGTCCAGATGAAAGGTCTGGTAAGCATCAGGGTCCTCTCTGCCGTGTTTTCAGGCTCTTCTGTAATCAGCTGTCACTTTGGGATCTGAGCATATTGGACCTCAGCGAGTATGGATTGAAACTTAAACAAACAGTGACTCTTCTGTAAATATTTAGCTTGCACTGTTTAGGAGCTGCTGGGAGCAGGATACAAAATAAATTTAAAGTTCATGACGGTCTAAAAAAATCTATCGGAGGATGGCACTCGGTCAGTGGATCGGCTAGCATGTAGGATTTGAATAGCTATTCCTCCTCTTTCTTTTTTCCTGAAGAAAAGAATGTATTTAAGCATTCTTTGCAGAGAGACATAAGGTTGCACTCTTCCAGTGTTTACATGGCTGCATTGGAGATTCAAATCAGTGCAAAGATCTTCTTCAGCTTGGCTGGTTGAGCTGGGTGCCCAAGAGGAACCATGGTATGGAGTAAATGGATGACGTTCCCTGGCCCTACGCATCTTTCTTTGTAAATTTGGACTGGTCATCTGAAGTATGTGCATCTGCGTGGAAGAGGGGGATGTGTCTCTGAGTGTGTGCTTTTATCTGGCCACCTTGATACCAGGACAGCGGCTTGCACCCAGGCTGGCTGCTGATGAAGGAGCTGGGGTCCCCAGTGGGGCTTGTGTAGACAACACTAAATCTTGGGCTGCCACATTGTTCCTGCTCTTGCAAAAGCCTTGATAGCGAGGGAGACCTATCCCTGTCAGCCTTTTTTGCCTTTTAAATATGAAGATAATATCCTTTTTTTACCTTGCAGAGCTCTTGCAAGAATGGGGAAGAATGAAATGTGCTGATAAGAAACGGTATCAGTAGCAGAGATGGGCAGAGGTATGCGTGCTTTGAATTAAGCAGGGAACTTCACCGCACACAAGAGTCTGGGATTATTGATTAGAAAAGAAAAAAAAAGATCAATCATTGATTATTTTCTTTCTCTTTCTGCTTGCTCTTCTAATACAAAGTACTTGCAGTTGGACTAGGTAATGGTTGTAGGTCCGTTCCAACTGAACTATCCTATCCTATCCTATCCTATCCTATCCTATCCTATCCTATCCTATCCTATCCTATCCTATCCTATCCTATCCTACTAATATAACAATAAACCCAAAATATGTGGCATGCCCTGTGAGACGCTTTGCAGCTGCTTGCACCACGCCTGCCCCTGGTTGCAGCATCCTGGGGCTTTCTGTGCTGGGATGCTTGACGTGCCCTGTCCCCGTGGTCGGCTGCTTTGCCTGGAAGATGAATGGCAGAGGAGAAAATGTCAGGGAAGGATGGGTAAAAAAAAAGGTAAAATCCTCATTTACCAGCTCGTTGAAACCACTTTTGAGGTTTGAGAGAAAATGTCAGTGTTTGAATTGGATGCGGTGGCAGGCTTGATGGTTTTTCTCTTTCAATAGTTTCTTTTAGTGCCCTTCCTAATTTAAAAGGAGGGGTTTAAATTATTAATGTTTTACCCCTGAAGCGAAGGGATTCCAAAGCCTTTGGCAAATCTGTGCTAAAGCATCTAACGTAGAAAAGAGCCTCATGGTTTTTCCCAACTCTGTCTTTGACAGAAGCCCCTCCTTGTGTCCATGCGAAGCACTAAATCTGCAGAAGTGGACAAAGGGCTTGATTTAAGCAGAAGGTAATTTTCTCCAATGGTGTTTGGCCAGAAAACATAAAGATGATAATGATTTTTATTTTTTGGCATAACCTTTGCAGATCTCTCTGACTGTTGCTGAAGCAACACTCTGGTGCGGGTGAGTGTCAGTGCTTGGTCTGGGATGCTTGGGTGCTGCCTGCGAGGGATGGGTGCCCTTACCTGGTCATTTTGGCCCCAATTCCTGCAGCGTCCTGGAGGTGAGAGACAGCTGAGGCTTCAGACATCGATCCTCACCAAAGCTGTAGTTAGAGCTCAAGCCTCCGGTTAGATTTACAACACATTTGCCCGCTAAACCTCCCCATTCACTTTGGGTATTTGTCCTGATTTTGTACCAAATCTCCTTCTTGCTACTTGAACTGAAGAATAAAGTATTATAACTTTGGCTCGGGGCAGCTGTCCAAGGGATATATTGGGATACACTTGGCCTTTGAAAAGAAGGACTTTAGTCTCCAGCCCTGTCAGTCCCTCTGGCTCCTGGAAGTTTTCCTTCCAAATGGTTACTTCAAACCTCAGAGAAGAAGTTTGTGTTTTTTCAGAGCTATGATTAATACCGTTTTTACGCTTCGTTGCAAAATGCCGCACAATGAATGAGACCAGCAGGGTGGTGGTTTATGGGGGGGAGGAAAAAAAATCATCAAACAAACGCTTTCAGATGCTGTTTTGGAAGAGTGATGTGTGTGTGTGTGTTATATAATCTCCTGCAAACTGTGGGGTTGCGTTCCTATTAAAAGGAAGGGGAAAAAAAAAAGGCTTAAACCTAATCTGTGGAAAGAACGTCAGAAATAGTTGTGAAGTTGAATAATTATAGTCTTTTTTGCACCAGGTTAGTGAAAGCTAATTTAATGTGCAGGATTGCAATGCAGTACGTCTTTGCAATTACAGAATCACAGGATGGTTGAAGCTGGAAGGGACCTCTGGAGGTCATCTGGTCCAGCCTGCCAGCCCAAGCAGGGCTACCTACAGCCAATTGCCCAGGACCACATCCAGATGGCTTTGAAATACCTCCAGGGATGGAGACTCCACAACCTCCTTGGGCAAGCTGTGCCAGAGCTCGGTCACCCTCACAGTAAAATTAGGCATAATGTGCTTTATTTCAGCAAGTTGATCATAGGTTCCTGCTCGTTCCTGATGGAGCTTGGGAAGTTTGGGGGGATGTGTGTGGTTTTGGGTTGGAGTTGGCTTGAGCACGCAGGGGACACGAGTCTGCAGCTTGGGCTTGGCAATGCTTGGTTGGGGCTTGGGGGCTGGTTGGGCTTATAGAATCATAGAATCATGGAATCATTAAGGTTGGAAAGCACCTCTGAGATCATCACGTCCAACCGTTAACCTAACTGCCAGGTCCACCTCTAACTAAGCACCACATCCACACGTTTTGAATACTTCCAAGTACTGAGATTGCACTTCCCTGGAAGGGGTGCAATGGCTTGGCATGAGGTGCCAAAAACGGTCCCCTTGCCAGTGTGCAAGGAGGCTTGCTGCGTGATGGCGGGATGTCCGTGAGCTTGTGGTCCCTTTGATTTGGTTTTGAGGCTGTGCTCTGCTGATTTTTGCTTCCTTTCCCTTGACACCGTGTGCCTGTTCCCAGTCGGCAAGTCACTTTGCCACAGGAATCTGGGACTCATTTATCAGCATAAAATGAGGCTAATTACATCTTTGAAGTGCTCAGCATCAGTGGAGCTGCAGCATCAGGTGCTTCCCCAGAAAGTCCTGTCTCAGTGGCAGACCCCAGGGAAAAGAAGTCAAGGGGTTTACTGTGGCTGCGTGCCCAATGTGTCCCCATCTTGGGGACACAGAGGATGCTAATGCATGTGGGACGTCACCTAAACCTCTGTGGGGACACTGGGGTCAGCACAGATTTGCTAGTGGCTTCATGTGCATCCCTCATGTGGAAGACAAAAACAAAACCTAAGACTATGCTCGGGATCTGGTTCCTCCGCTTGGTTTCTACTGTTTCCTCCTGTCCTTCATCCATGGAAAACAATAGCCCTTGTTTGTTGTCCTGGTACATTTTTTTTTCTCTAAGCCACTTTCTTTTTGTGCCATTTTGGTTGCTGATGAGTGATGGGAATGGCAGGAATGAGATGATGGCTCCCAGTGAATGCTCCTGCTGTCCACAGACACATCCCATCAGCCCTCGTGCCAGTGACAGGCGTGTTTTCTCATTAAAAATAGACCACAGACAATGCCACTTCCCGAGAACTGTGATTTAACATTTAATAACAAGTGGTTACTCATTTCCTTCGGAAAACTTTCTGGAAGTGTTATTTTGCTTTCTCCCCTTGCTTCCTTTTTTTTTAATTTCCTTCAAAGCCCTGCATTACTCTTCAGAGCCACTGTGTCTGTTAAATGAAGTGTTCCTCTTTCAAGTGGAAATCATATTTATGATTTAAAGATCATGAAAAAACAAGTCTTAACCCTTTGGGTGTGAGCTTTTCTTTGTAAGCTCCTGCAGCCCTGAAGTCCTAGCTCAGCCAAGGGAAACAGCAACGGAGAGACATCTGGGTAGGCGAGACTTGAAGAAAAATGGTGATGCTGATCCTGAATGTGGAATGGGTGATCTGCTTGATCTGACTTTAAAGAAAATTTCAAATAGCTGCAGAACTTATGTCATCTGAGTTGCTAGCTCTTAACTGTGACACCTCCTGGTGTAGCATGTTCTCCTGAAGGATGTGGAGGGCTTGCAAAACCGCTAGGCAAACTGATACCAAGTCTGGTATTTGAGTGACTTTACCAAAAAAAGTGCTGAAAGCTGTTGAGTAGTTCTTGAGGAAATCCCGACAAACAAACTTGGGAAATGTGCTGAAGATGAATCATCATAAATGGGTACTCAAGAAGCTAAAAGAAATGGTTTGCTGTTGGATCAGGAAGGCATTTTGAGGGTCAGGAGCAGATTAGATGGTAGGCTGCAGAGGATACAGAAGATGAAATGCAACCAGAGACATTGCAGGTACTTTAGGCGATAGCATCTTCCCTTACAGTTGTCTTAATGAGCTGCAGGGGTGGTTTGAAGACAAGAAAAATAAACTCAGTAAGGACAAGTGCAAAACAGTGCTCTTGGAAATCAGATGCACATACCCAAAATGAGCAGTAACAGGTTAACTGCAGAAAGGCATCTGGGAGCTGCAGTGAATTACAAGCTGGTTGTAAATTGGCAGTTGGATACTGTTACAAGAAAGGCAGATCTTGAATAGCCCACAGAAAAATGGCAAAGGTAGTAATTCAATATCAGTTGTCATATAAAACCTCGCTTGAAATACAGAATCCAGTCTCAGCCCCTCTTATTTTTAATATGAAAGCAGACGGCTTGGGAAGATGAAGCTTTTGTTTGGGAAACTTCACTTATGAGGAATAGCTGGAAGATTTGCATATGTTAAACCTAGGGAAAAAAAACCCAACCCACGGGTGTCAGGCCATGGTTTGGTGGGATGCTGTCTTCAGCAGTAATTTTGGAGTCAGGTATCTCTGCTCTCCTGGTGTTGGCTGTACTGGGGCTCATCATGTGGCCAGTTGTGTAGCCACAACCTATACGTCCACACTGTGAGCTGGGACAAGGAGCTTCTGTGTATAAGTATAGTATTGAAAAAGCTGAAAAGTGTCCCCAAAATTATTTCAAAGTATGGCTACGCAGTTTTGGCCAGGCAACAGATGGCATGCAGGAGGAGGACAGGGAGAGGAGAGGTGGCTGAGGACCTGGTAGAGTTGAGACCTGAAGGGAACGCAGCAAATTCGAGATACCCAGGAAGGTGACGTGAGGAGTGCAGCACCTGATGTCTCTCCATGTCTGAGGACGGGACTAGAAGAAAACTGCGTACAGGGAGGTGCTTCTCTGGATGCTGTCTCCAGTGAATCATCTCCGTCGTGCCTGGTAGCAGCAGGGTAGGCTGGCATTCCTCAAAGCATAGGTTCCAGCTCCTGGTGGTAGTGGTGAAGGAGAATGAGTGATGCTGGAGCTGGCCCAAAAAGCGTTAGAAACCGCTTTGTTAGCAGCACAGCAGCCCTTCCCGGCTGGTGGGGCGAGTGGTGCTCGTCGCTGGGAACTGCAGCCGAGTCCTGCTTCCTTCTTGGCAGAGCTGCGCCGGTGTTGCCTTGGAGAGCGGCATGAAGACAAACAAGCCAAGAGAGGGTTTGGGGCTGGGTGGCTGTTTGAAGTCCCTTCTGGCCCGGCATTTCTGGAGTCGGATTTTGGCATGGCTTCTGCCCCCATCAGTCCTGCTGAGGCTGAGTGTCCCAACACCTCCCGCTATTCTGAATCCAAATTTCCGACATTACTGCATTGCACTTGGTTTTTCGGCTCTTGGGAGTAGTTTGGTTGACCACAAATTGGTCACTCTGTGCTGTGATGCAAGCTGATGATTTCCTTCACTGCAGATGCTAAACCAAATACCCCTGCAACTGCTGTCTGACGGTGATGTTACTCGGTTGGTGTTTGCAGCCGGTGGGAATGCTCTCAAGCCATGCAAGCCTAGATGATTCAAGCTGATACTTATGCTTATGATTGAATGCTAAATGCCTGGTCTGTTCTGCCCTACCAGCTGTACCCCCCAGGGAAAAGAGGGATTTTACTGCAAGAAGAAAGGGTATTCTGGTATTGGTTGGTTGATAATAAGAATGCATAGCATCAAAGCTGAAACAGTGTGTGCTGGGTTTTAAAATCACAGGAGGATATAAAAGTGCCTTGAAGAGGAAGATCATAGATAGGCAGACCTACTGGATACGGCTGGTCTTTTGTTGTAGGCTAAAGAGCTTTCCCCTGTGGTTTGCAGGGTTCCCTTGCCTTCCTACATCCCTGCACAGCGCAGAGCACAGTGTCTGTGCCTGCTGTCTTAGAGGATGTAGGTGTGAGCCTTGCTAAGAAGATTTAGGCTTCAGTTCTAGCTATGTCAATGCTAAAATTCACCTAAAAAAAAAAATAATGCTTGCTATGCTTGCTTGTGACATGTGTGACATGCTGGCACTTGAATCTGTCTTGTGTTGATCTAGGTTGCTTAAAAAATAAAAGCAGCATGGTAATTTGTCTTAAAAAGGGTACAGAGAAAGTAAAGTAGAAAACAAGCAATTTGCTATTCATTGCCTTGTCAAGGCTAACAGGCTGGGGCTTACACTGAGAAGAAGTCAAACCCTCAGGCAGTTCCTGTGCACTACAAAATATCAAAAGGAGTGACCACCAAATGAAGTTTGCTGGATGGCAAGCTTGTGGCAGGGCTGATGTGGCAGGACTGCTGATAGCGGAGCTTCAGAGCTCTTCAGTATGGTCAGTCAAGTTGTAGTGGCATCTCGGGGATGTGTCTTTGGGCATGTGGGAAACCCACCTTCTGCAAAACACAGTGGGTGGTTTGGGCGATGCTGAAGGTCTTTATTTGCTTGAATGCTCAGAAGGGGCAGGGAAAGCCTCAAGCACTGGGCGTGAACTTTTTTTTTTCTGTGGCTACTTCCAATTTTGCACTTCTGGAGCGTGCAGAATAATATCTCTGGGCTTGTGGTGTCTATTCCTCGGTTTGCTTCTGCTCGCTTTCCTTCGGCCGCTCGCTTCTGCAGCCACCTGATGGATTTTGGACTAGGATTGCCTTCTGCTCCTTTTCCTACCTGTTACCTTTCTCAGTGCTGTTACCTCCCAAAATGAGAGCAAAGGAGAATAAGCACCCGGAGGGTGCTGAGCCCAGCTCCGAGGTGGTGATGGGGGGGCTGGGGGGGAGTGCACTGGCCTTGAGATGTGGGGCAGGCTCACTGCTTGCAGAGCTGCTGCGGGGAGCCTGTATCCCGCTGGTCACCCTTTTCATGCATGGGCATACTATTTGCTAGCATCACCCTTGCCCTGCATTTTCTGGGTGTTTCTTTGTGCAATAACATGTGCGTCATATTAAAAAAAAGAAAATAAAATAAAATGGAACTAGCAGGAGCTGTGAGGCTTCTGGGTTGGATTGGGTCATTGCCTCTGCCCAGCCAGCACAGTAAGAAGAAACTCTTCTTGCAGAGATGGAGTCCTCCAGCAAACAGCGCAGCCTGCGAGCAGCCGGCCAGGGCGCCTCCGAGCAGCACCGGCTCCCGCTCTGCGCCAAACCTTGCTCTGCCTATGCACCGCCGCGGCTGCAAGTCCTGCTCCCGGTGCTCGCGTGGGGACCTCGCTTGGGGATGTCTCTGGAGGATGGGGTCGGGATGCCCTGGCACACTGCCGTGCTTGTATTAATGAGTTTGTGGGGTAGTCCTGATGGCTGGCTGCATCTACTGAAATCTCTGGCCACACGCAGCCCTTTTGGCCAGCTCTTGCAAGTGTCAGGGTTGTTGCTGGCTCCACTAACCTGTTGGTGCATTTTGGCTCCTCTCTGGTGCTCCCTGTGTTTTGGCTCCCTCCTTCTGTAGATTTTCACCCCATAATCATTATGAGCAGCATGTTTTAGCAGGGCTCCCACTGGTGTGTGTGCTCTTCCTCTCTCTGCTTGGGCTTAAAAAGCCACATGGAAGAGTCTGCTCATGCTCGGTCCAGGGGAGATCCCACGTCTGCATCTGTCCTTCCACCGACCCACGTCTAATGGGCAGAGGGATGTGTCGGAGGAGAGGAGCTGGGTGTGAGTGGGTACCCGTGTTTCCTTCTCACGTTACCTTCCACCTGCACTGTGGGTGGAGAAGAGCCATTACAGTTTCACTGCTGGCTGGCCCTGACCGATGGCAGCAGTGGTGGTGGGGCACATGAGCCTGAGGAAGCGCCTGTGCTTGGAGCCACCATGGCTGAAGAGCCCTCGAGCTCTTTGGGGGAAACTGGTGGTTAAAGCAGCATTTTGTGCTTCGATTCAGATGAAAGAGGGGGGTCTTGTGTTAACTGACAGAAGATTCACTTTGGGAGTGTGGAGGTGGAAGGGGCTGGTGGTGGTCAGTGTGTTTCACACACTGTTTCACAGCCCCCCATCAGCGGGTACCAGGTAGGTTTCCCCTGATCCAGGCAGGAAAGCTGCTCATCTTGGGGCAGCATCCATCCTGCTTAATGACCATCTGTCTCGCCTCTGCCTGCCTGCTCCAAAAATCATTCCCAGAGGCCGATCTGGAAGCATAGCGATGACAGGAGGAGTAGGATGCAGGACCCCAGCGTGGGACTCATCTGGTACCCATGGAGAGATGTTTAATGTTGTTCTTCCCTCGATGTGTTTGTCCCAGGGCTGTTGATGCTGCAGCCTGTGCTGAGCAGGTGGATACCAAACAGCATTTGTACCCGAGTGGATCATCCATCCCCTGGTCGCTTCTGCTGTGAAGGCCTCTCTCAGGCGGGTTCAGCGCCTCGCCTGGGCGGTACCTGTGTGGGGCGTCCCCACTGCGGAGAGCTCTCTGTCACCCTCCCGGGATGGATGCTTGTGCGTGCAGGTCTGCCCTGGCTTTGTTTTCACCTGCTCATCTCCCGGCATGCTTGCTTGGGGCAAGGCATCGGTGAGCTGAAAGCAGGGAGCCTCTGCCGGTGACCGCCAAATGGTGATGGACCGGGCACTGCTCTCCGCTCTGGCTCTCTCTCCCCCTTCCTGACCCCAGTTTTCCGGTCACCTCCCTCCAGCTCTGCAGCTGGGGGCTGCCAGTGACCATCCCCGCGTTGAAGCCTTGCCCTGGCACCTTCCTCCGCTCTTACCCCCTGCTTTTCCCTCCTTCTCCGGCTGCCGGGTTGCTCTAATCGACTTTGGCTCCTGTCCCAGGAACAGCCTCTCAACACACACAAACCAGGAAGGCTAAAATAACACTTTAAAATTGTTAAATAAATAGTGATCAGGCTCTGCCTAAATGAGAAACGCAGCTTAATTTGTTAAAGGTTTTTTTGTCCTCCCTTGGACGGGGGATTCGGCTGGGCGTGTGTGTGTGAAGCGTTTCTTGTAGCTTGTAATCTGTCTGTCGTGGCCCAAAGTGGGCAGAGAAGGGTTATGTGACTCTCAGTTACTGAACACTTAGAGTAAAAGTGTAGTCATCCTGAACCTCATCCAAAGAGCTTTAGGTTTTTTTATTTTTTTTTTTTTTTTACTTTTTTCCCCTCTCTCCCAGCAGGATGCTGCTGCGTCACTTGCATTCTTCACCCCGGCCGCCTTGTTGGGACGGCAGAAGTCCTCTGAGCCTGGCAGTAACTCTTTCCAGGCTGCCAGCAGCAGTCCAGGCTCTTACATCCCTCTCCATTCCCTCTCCAAGAGCTTTGTGCGCAGGGCAAGTGCATCCCCTCTCCCCCAGCAAAGGAGCAGCTGCCCGTGCAGGCAGAGGTGCCTGTCTTCCTGAAACGTGAAAACCACTCATTTCTCTCGTGCACTTTTTCAGATCTTGAGTAAAAATAGAATAGCAGTTATTGTCGTGTGAGAGAGTGCGGATGGGAAGCTCTAGGTAAGCATTTGGAAAACAACCAGGGAAAACGGCTACCGACAAAGGCTCTGCTGATTGGGAGCAGGGATTGACTTGGGTACCAAAATGTGTGTGTCAGGATGAGAAATGCATTTCTCAGGAAGGATATGGGGAACTGGCCGCTTCCCAGCACACACCTCCCTCCTGGGGCTCATCCTGCGGGAACCTGGAGAGGTGGCACTGGGGCTGGTTGTCTTCTGTGCCTCGGTGCTGAATGGGCTGTCTTTGCCAGTTCCTGCTTTTTATTCTTTCTGTCATCACTCAGAAGGTGCTTCCCTGCCCGTCTGCCTATCCAGCCAGGTTCGGTGCATGTTGCCCCACTGCCCACGTGCAGAATACATTAGCGTGTCTTTCCCAGGCAGCTCCAAAAGTATCCCAAGGCTCAGTCCATTGGAAAGCAAGATGCTCTCCAAGATCGTGTTGGCAATCGCCTCTCTTAAGCACCAAAAGGTGCCCCGCTACGTTATTTTAGCAAGGGAAGGGTACAGAAATTGCTGTCGTGGCCGGGGCAGCGGTCGTTGCTGCCGACAGCAGAGCTCTGCGCCGGGGAAGGCTGGGCAGGCATGTGAGCGGCGAAGCATCTGCACCCTGCAGAGCTGTGCACCAAGGATCGGGTTCTGCTGCTCTTTGCAAGTGAAAAAAGAGTAACAGCAAGTGGGTTTCTTTATAGGTCGTTAATTGTACAGTCACCTCTCCCCTGGCTTTCAGAGGGACTGTCCCTGATGCAGAGTGATTTCGCTCCCAGCTCCACAGAGGTGCCGTAGCACAGGAGCAAGCCGGGGCTCCCACTGGGTACCAGGGCACCCACACCGTCTGTGCAGAGCCGCAGGGATCCAGGTTTTTGGTTTCTCTGGGTTACCCCTTCCCCCTTGCCCTCCCTCACCTGTGGTGGGGGTGCGTGGGTCGCACCTGGGCTCACCTTTCTCCATCGCCCCTCGCTGCAGCACCCTGCATTCGGGCAAGCGGTGCAGGAGATGCACCACTACACCAGGACCTGCGGCTCTTTCAGACTCCTCTCCTTTTTTATTTTTAGACTTTTTTTTTTTTATCCCAACCCACTGTTCTGAATAGTAGAGACTTGTCTGTGTTTTGGAAGACAGTTGTTTCTTATTAACTAGCTGAATGGGAAAAAATAACCCTTACTCTCTGTAGGGGGAATTGCACGAGTCAAAATTTTACATTTACTTCTTCAGCTCCCGAATGCCATTCATGTAAGGATGAGATGTGGGTCAGAGAGGGGCTTTGTCCTCCTGCCACACTAGCTGCGAGGGCTGTGTCTGTCTGTCTGTCTGTCTGAATGCATGATGAGAGCAGAGTAACACTGCAGTCGTTACCCGAGAGGGGATACCCAAAATTGACTTCAAAAGGAAAGGAAGGAGTTGTCTAAATGCAACCTGCAAGCCTTTAATTCTTTGTGACAGTGATACCCTGAGCCTGGTTATCTCGAGCATCAGTGTTGCTGCAGTGATGGAAGCAGCTGATTCTATATGGGAAGAGGAAGGTTTGATAGAAAGCATAATAATCTCTCTTAGATGTTTTAATTTTCCCCTTTTCATCCCAAACTGTAAGTGCAGAGCTTCCTTCGCTTTGAACGAGTCTTTTTATGTTGGCCTGCCCTTCAGATTGGGTAGAATCATGTTTCTTAAATACATAAAATGAATCTGGCAGCCTGGTGTTGTACTTCAGCCTCCCAAAGAGACACGCAAGCATAAAGCAAGAAGATTCACTGCGTACTAAAGTGCTCCACTTATTAAAAAAAATATAATAAAATCCTCTGTGAACATCCTGTTTCAACTCTGCAATAAAACTCACTGGTCAGTAAATGGTGGATCTCCTGTTCCCATGGAGAAAGGCGGTTGCAGACTTAAGAGCTTGCTGTGGGAAAGGGGAAAAAAAAAATAAATCAAAAAGATCCACTCTTGGTCTTGCAAACAAAGGTTGCCTTGGATTGCAGTCACATGTTGCAGTTCAGCTGATCTCGCTCATGCCAAAAGGGGAAAGATTTCTAGTACTTGCCTGAACCCCACTGAACTGGTTTAGGAAATTAATTAGAAGAAAAGTATTCATCTTTTTTTTTTTTTCCTAGCTAGTTTTCTCTTAGGCCCAATTGCCCTGCATTGACTCACTAGGTCAGCGGGAGCTGGGACAGGACCACCTTCTTGATGATTTATGGCCACTATGTGAATTTAACTGCGATTTAAAATTGCACCATCAACAAACGTCTTTTGGCTTTTCCCTGTTGAGGATGAAGGAGTCTCTCAGGTACCCAAATCCGGGATGCCACTGAGCTTTGTAAATCATACCCAGTGGCTGAGTTGCATTGGGGCAGAAACACCTGAAAGAACACTTGGGGATTAATTGCAACCCCCAGGCACATCAAATGAATTGATAATGTTGGTGTTGCTGGAAGCCTCACCGCGCGTGTGTCTGTTTTCAGTGAATACTGTTGGCCAGGTCAAGCTCCTTCCCTTGGGTACACCCCTCTGTCTGCGCTGGGGGGGGATGTTCAGGGGACCGTTGTATGGCTAGAGATCATGTGAAATTACACAAAATCCACTGCTTTGGCTTCACAGATTCGGTGTTTAGATAGGTATGTATGTTGCATGCATTATACATGGATTTTTGGGGTAAAGCCAGCGTAACAGGTTTAGCTCTCAGTCACTGGCAGTTTTCTCAGGGCTTAGGGCTTACTTCTAATCTTTAGAAAGCTTATCAAGTCCCTGGGTTTCAAAGGGTACTTTCTCCAAGAGGTACAGTCTCAGCAGAGCCAGGTATTGAAATGCTTTCCAGGATTTTGTCACCTTGCCCATGTATGTGCTGGGTCTGGAGAGCTGCCGGGCTCACAGTCCTTGGGAGTGCTGCCCAGCTCAAGCTGGGCTCTCTGGTACGCCACATATCTTTAAGTACTTGGGGAAAAAGTCAAGTACTGTTAAGATCCCCAGACCTGTTCCTTTTGAATGGGTTGGTGGTTATTTTCCTTTTTTTTTTTTTTTTTTTTTAAACTCAACATTACGGATTAGGGCTGCTGAAGGGGGTGAAAATAAGGGGTGAAAATAATTTTTTATTTTTCAATTTTACAGTGAAAAAGCATATCTCTGTTTCTTGGATGAGGCAGAATGAAATACTTGCCACTTTCCAAGTTTCCCATGCTCCCTTGTGGCATCGCACACTTTGTTCGCAGCACCCTGTGCTGGAGGTGAAAAGGTTTGCTGCGTGTTCCCTTCGGGGCAATGTGGATTTCTCCTCAAAAACCTAGGTTCTAGCAACCGGTTTTATAAATGCCTAAAAAGTGAGGCTTGTACCTTATCTCTTGGGAGATCGTTGATGGATCCATTTCTCAGAAAGATATTTTATTCAGTCCTTTAATGCCATGCCACTCCCTTCATTCAGATGCCTGGAGTCTTTTATCACGTCTCCTCTTACTCATTGCTTAGCCAAGTTGGGCACATTTAGTTCTTTTAATCTTTCCTTGCAACTCAACTGTCTTTAATCATCCTTCTTGATGTCAGAGCGTTTGATGCCCACTTTTATGGCAAACAAGCCTAGGGTTTTTTTTTTGGTGTGCGTGTGAATCACTTGGGAAAGGTCCTGGGAGAGCAGCCGTAGCTCTGCAGCTGGTTGCCCGGGCTCACGCCTGGGTTCCTCAAAAGCTCCCTCGAACATCTTGGTGTGGGTGCCGGGTAAGATTTCTGGCTCACCTTCTACGCCATCGGACTTGGCACTCTCTGGGATTAATTAACATGTTTATTTGTTGGATGTGGGCAGCAACAACCCCTGCAAGACGTTTCATAGGTTGGGTTTCCAGGGGCAGATGTCTCGGGGCGTCCGCAGGAGGGTGCAGGTGCTGATGGTGTTTATGGAAAATGGGCCCAGAAAGGTTACCGTAACCTGCGTTTTCTTCCCGTACCTCCAGCAATAAGAGCAAAATAGAGGTTTAATTTCCTTCTACGATCTCAAAAGCAAACCTTGGTGATCAGTTGTTTTTAGGTGCCTGTGCTGCAGGTCAGGGCAATGTGTGCTGCCGGGGATGGCGGCCCCCTCTTGCTGCTGGTATTGATGCTGTCTTTCTTGAGCAGTTCATCTATTTTGCACCGAGAACAGTCATTCGCAACTTCTTAAGTCAGTTTGAATGTAAGGATTGCTGCTGGCTGTTAACAAGCTGAGCACTGCATTGCTTTAGGGCAGGGTCTTCAAACTTGGCTCTCTGAAGTTGCGGGCCTCCTTTTCTGCATGGAGGTGTCCTGAATTCCCCCCACAGGCCTCCTGGACACCCGTTATTTCAGTGGGAGCTGTTTCTCTGTTTCAGAAAGCCCGACTCAAGCATTTTCTTAAAATAGCCAAGCTCAGATGCTGACACGAAGGGGTTAAGACACCGGATCTCCAGGTTTGCTGGGTCTGGGCCATTGCTGTGCAGCTTGGGGTGGCATCCCTGAGATGGACTTTGAGTTACAGAGCGCTTGGCAGGGAGTTACAGGAGGCCGAAAGCCTGCCTGTCCCTCCCCCACCTCCTGTTCTGCAGGAATGCTTCTCATACTCTCCCAAATTTAGCAGTGCAAATGTGTCTGGGTTAAGTAGGCTGAGTGATGAGGCTGTTCTGATGGTAGTAAAGGTCTCCTTACCCTGCTCTGCCGCAAGCTCACGCTACGAGAGCGGCTGTGTGATACATGACTGTGTGATATATGACTGCCCCAACAAGAGGTCCCGTGGTCTGGGAGGAGAGAGAGGATGGGGATGTAGATGGTGGAAGAAAACAGACTGCTGGGACCACTACCCAGCACGGCACTGGGGACCTGAGCAACAGCCTGATGTCCCTCCGGCTGTCCTTTGCGACCCTCGGGCTGTAACATGGGGTGTCAGCAAAGCCTGGAGGTTGCTGCTAGGAAAAGCCCACATCCTCTTGGTGACGCTGCTGGGATGCTCTGGGTCACGGAGCAGGGGTCCACTGCCTCCACCCCTTTTTCCTTGCAGCTCTTCGCCAGCCCTGGGTGAGCACCAGAAGAAGGGTATCTCTTCACCATCCCGAGCTCCCTGCCGCTCCTGGCTGTGTTTCCTCCCATTACTCTTCAGGAGCATTTGAGGGATTGCTTTAGAGCTGACAGTGAACATCACAGGAGGACCTCGTCATGCTCACTTTGGTGCCCTGTTGCTGGGTCATCTTGCGTGTTCATGGGACAGGCTGTAGGGCTCCATCCCTGATGCTGGGCCGTTAGCTGCCACAGAGCAGCGTGCTGCCGCCTTGGCTGCTTGTGGGGGGCTCCTGTCCCTTCCCCAATTTATATATCTATTTAAATAGATAATATATATTAAATATATATATATATAAAAATATTTAAATAGATATATAAGCTGCAATTTATATATAGTTCCTTTCCAGGGCAGCCTTATTTTGAAGAACTGAGGAAATGAAGCTTTTCAGTTGGAGGGAGGGGACAAGGTCGGGCTTGCTGACATTTCTTTTGTTGTAATGTCATATAGGTCTCGGTTGACTGCAAAAAGGAGAGAGGAGGAGCGTGTGGAAGGGAGGTCAGATCCTGCCAGGGTTTCCTGGGAAAGGAGGTGAGTGGTGATGGCTTTCAGCACTCATAAGCGTGGAGATACAAACCCTCCTGGGCTTCCCTGCACCCCTTGCGTGAGACCTCTTCTGTTGAACCTGCAGGCTTTGTTTTTGTTATGGGTTTCCGTGTATTTTGCCTCTTCAAGGCTGATGGGATGATTGTAGACTGCTGACGTGCTCAGGGGTCTCAGAAGGGCTGGAGACTATCTCGAGTATGCTGAGGTCTGTGCATCACACAGACTGTGTTTCTGGCTGTGTTTGGGGTTCAGAGCAGGGGACTTTGCTTCTCTAGATTTAGAGACCTCTGCTGCAATTACCTGCAACTGAACCAGTCCCCAGCCTCCTTTTACAGTCACTGGAGGGAAATGGATATTTTTAGGAAGCACCTGACCCTGACCTGCTGTAGGCACCTGCATGGGATGAATCATTCCCTACAATACCTGCGGCTCTGCACTGTCAGCACAGCTGGGACGGCTTGTTTGGATGTAGGGTCTGCAGTGCATGTGTAATGGCTGCACCCTGCGTAGGAGGACTGGAGTTCAGGGTGCTTACTGGTGGCTTGGGATGTCCAAACCCACTGGATGAAAGCTTGGGCTTCTCCTAAGCTGCCCTTAAATTTTCTTCAAGGTTTGGACACAGCCTAAATCTGTGAGCTACTTGTCTAAGCCTGCTCTCAGCATGTATACACTCTGACTGGCAGCCTAAGTACGTTCCTGAAGGATAGGGTATCATCACCGACGCAGTTTCAGTCCAACTGGGTCATCTCACACTGGCTGTAGCAGTCCCAGTGGGGACCAGTAAGATGACTCCAGTCCCAGGAGATGACTCCAGCCCCAGGAGCCGCTGCATGGAGAGCCCAGCGAGGCTGCTGGGGCTGCTTGCGAACCTCCTGGGAGCCAGCCCTGGAGCCATTCTGGCCTCCGGCTTTACAAGTAACACAGCTTGTGGCTTTTCAGCCACAGGAAGGTTTGGAGCGAAGCTTACACTGTCCCTGTGGGAGACTGACACCTGTAGTGGGAGCATCTGCATTAGGACTTAGGTGTACAAGCTGTTGCACCTAAGCAGCTGCAACTCTGGAAGATTTTTGATATGCTTCTGTTTTTGCTGGTGCCCTCAATATGCTCTCAGGGGTGCAGCCTGTTGCCCTGTGTTAAGAAAGAGGAATTGATGTTGATGGTGCATCCTCAAGATTGACAACCTTAAATCATAGAATCATAGAATCGTTAAGGTTGGGAAGGACCTCTGAGATCATTGAGTCCAACCTGTTAACCTAACTGCCTCGTCCACCTCTAAACCATGTCCCTAAGCACCACATCCACACGTTTTTTGAATACTTCCAGGGACTGTGATTGCACCACTTCCCTGGGCAGTCTGTTCCAATGCCTAACCACTCTCTCCGTGAAGAAATCTTTCCTAATATCTAATCTAAATCTCCCCTGGCACAACTTGAGCCCATTTCCTCTTGTTCTATCACTTGTTACTTGCCCTTGTAAAAAGTCCCTCTCCAGCTTTCTTGTGGGCCCCCTTCACATACTGGAAGGCTGCTATAAGGTCTCCCTGGAGCCTTCTCTTCTCCACGCTGAACAACCCCAACTCTCTCAGCCTGTCCCCACAGGAGAGGTGCTCCAGCCCTCTGATCATCTTTGTGGTCCTCTGGACTTGCTCCAACAGGTTCACATCCTTTTTATGCTGGGGGCCCCAGGGCTGGATGCAGTACCCCAGGTGGGCTCTCACCAGTGTGGAGCAGAGGGGCAGAATCACCTCCCTCGACCTGCTGGCCACGCTGCTTTTGATACAGCTCAGGATACGGTTGGCCTTCTGGGCTGCAAGCACACATTGCTGGGTCATGTTGAGTTTCTCATCAGCCAACACCCCCAAGTCCTTCTCCTCAGGGCTGCTCTCAGTCCATTCTCTGCCCAGCCTGTCTTTGTGCTTGGGATTGCCCTGACCCATGTGCAGGACCTTGCACTTGGTGTTGTTGAACTTCTTGAGGTTCGCATGGGCCCACCTCTCCAGCCTGTCAAGGTCCTTTTGGATGGCATCCCTTCCCTCCAGCGTGTTGACCGCACCATACAGCTTGGTGTCATCAGCAAACTTGCTGAGGGTGCTCTCAATCCCATTGTCCATACATGTGGACTAATTCAGAAGAAGACAAATCTAGTGCTTTTAGCAGATTATTCCTGATTTACAATAGTTTACAGAGAAAGAAAAGCCATGTTTTGTTCTGTTTTGTTTTGTTTTGTTTTAATACAGTTCATTTAAGTAAAAAATTAGGAACATTGAGGTACAGTTCATTTAGGTAAAATTAACAGTTGCTATCAGGGCTAAAAGTGGGAGGGAAACTGTAAATCAGTAGACCTGAACATATAGCCCTGAATCTTGAGCTAAAGTTTCTAATCATAGGTTATGAATGATGCTTAGTATTTATAGAATTAAAAGGAATTTAGGTGCCAAACAGCTATTCTTTTCTTGCTCCTGGTGTAATAGACTCCTATTTTTCTCTCATCAGAGCAGAGAGAGGAACTGATAATATGTCACTAGTTAATGAAAAGGTCTTGATAATGAATAATTTAGTATTCTTGGAGATGTTTATGAAAATTAAGTCTCACCAAGGATATAACTCTACAGCAGCTTGAGTGAAGCAGAAAATACACTGCTGTAAGTAGTTTCAAAATTTGGCTCAGAGCAATGAGAACTTTCTTTCTGGATGACCGTTTGTTTTAACATAGCTAAAGGCTGTCATTTGTGTTTGTACTGAATATAATTGTGCTAAACAGCACTAACATGATGACAGAGAGACGGACAAGACACCTTCATCACTGGGAAGGTAAAACATGCTTAAGAATTCACAAGTCCACACTAAAGATTTCCAAAAATACCTAGAGATTTTGGAGGCTTTGTTTACTGAGCACTCCACTTACAGGAAAAGTAGTTGCAGGAAAAGCCAAGTTGCCCTTCACTTTTCAGGAAAAGCAGACCCTTGAGGAACAGGCCTATTCAAGATGTGTTAAACTGGCACTCCAGTTAGGTGCTGAAAATAGCCATATGTTTTTGGAAGCACTTAGCTTGGACAGAGGTGGGTCAAATAGAAAGCATGCTAGCCAACAGGGCAGATATGTCTTGGCACTGATAGCTGTTGCTGTGTGCCTGCCCAGAAGTGGGAGACTGCAAGCCTGTGGTGACCAAAAAAGCAGGGAGGTGGTGATGGAGAAAGTGAGAAGCAGCCCAGGAACGAATCAAGGAACGAATCAAGGAACGAATATAGTTTGCTGCAGTACATCACTCTTGTTTAGTTTTAAGTGGGCAAAGAGAATGTGTGTGTGTGTGTGTGTGTTTCTTTATATTATATAGAGTTTCTTCCATGGTTTACTTTACTGTTAGTGTTTCTGTGTTACTAGTCATCAGTATTTTTACTGCAGCCCTGCAGCCCTGGAGAGAGGAAACGCTCCCTTTTATAGTGAGGGATACACTGTCACGGTGAAATTGTGTGGTCACTGCCTTTATCCTGAGCCCTGGCCATGTGCAACTGAGGGACACATATGTCTTCTGCCTTCCATCTGTCTGCCTTTGGGACTGGAAGATGTTGCAGGGACTCATGGTGCCCTTGGGTTCGATGCTTGCTTCTGCCACTGGTCTCTTTGCTCTCAGGTCATACCTCGATTCTCCATCCAGAGAATAGGGATAAACTGAATCTTTGGAGTTGTGGTGATGATTATGTTAAGGACAAGCCATGTAACAGAAGATCCTAGTGCTGTGTCTAAGCAGGGGTGATGCTTTCTGCAGTATCAGTGGTTCCCGGCGAAGAGCCTCATTTTGACTTGGCTGCCGGCCGTCTGGCTGGCTTTTCCACGACAAAGTTCACTCCAGCTGGCTTCCCTTCTCCACGCTTCCTTCTTTGGAAGGATCTTTGTGCCAGGCTGACACCTCAGACGTCAGTGAGAGTGTTCGGGGCTCAGAGATGCAGAGCCACCAAGCCCATGACCTGGTGTGAGGCTCTCTGCTTTCCTTGGGTTTGGTTTTCTGGGATGCTTTGGGATTCTGGGATGCATTAAGCAGGGGAATGTGCTCATTTCCATCTTGACCAAGATAAAATGATCAGCCTGCCTGAAGTGAGGAGGGTTTTGCAAGTCTCAGTGACACCAGCTAAATATTCGGAAGGGGTGTGAATTGAGGCTGGGTGGAGAAGGAGGTTTTTTATCTGCTTCTAAAAGCTAAAAGCAGGTGCTCAGTCAACCAGGAGTTGCCCTAAAGGCAGAGAATAAGGATGCAAATGACCTGTGAAACATAAAAGGAACCATCCGAATGGCCCTTTCTGCCAGTAATGAACTTTACCTCCACCCTGGGTAATTGGCGTGAGGCAAGTTGATCGGCCCTGAGAAAAGGTGGTTGGGTCCAACATGACAAGATGACTCTGTCAAGCCTAAGGATCTTGCAAAGAGGCAAAAATGGGGCAAAGCCCAGAGACCAGGCCAGGAGATATGTGTTGCTAAAGAAACAGGAAAGGTTGGGCTGGGTGTTGGGGTGAGCAGGGTGCTCAGGCATCGGCAGCATTTTTGGCAGTAATTGCTAACGGTGGCTAGCTGGCACCTGGGAGGTCCCTGCAAGGAAGCTTCCTCCAGGTTTTGCAATAGTTCAGCTAGATCAACGCTGATCACCGGTATAGGATTGTGCACAGCAACTTAAAACCTTCTTTGATCAATGCAATCTGAGGAGCACTGGGTTAGCAGAGCTTGCTGAGCTAAACTGTTGCAAGCTCGAAACCGTGGTGGATTTAGGACCCTTCTCAGCCAGCATGGTGATGCTGAGCGCGGTGGGGAGCAGTGCTGTTGCTCTTCCTGTGCTGCCCCGATTCTGCTACAGCCAAATTTTACACCCAACTGGGCCTTTCAATGTAGTTAATATTTTTGCTGTGATTTGGACCTGCACACGTGTCTCATCGGGTGCTCTCAGCTCAGCCATGGCCACAGATGGCTGATCCCCCCCGTTTCTTGCCTGTGCTCTCCTACGGTGCGACGTATCCCGCTTCAGTTTATTGATAATTTTACTAATTTTCCCAGTGTTAATGAGCACTTCCTCAGCACCCCCCAAAGCCAAGACGCTGACTTTCACTACAAGGGTTAAATGCTTATTTATTTTGTGGGCTGCTCCTCCCCCTTTCTGATTTCACTTGATATGTGCAGGATGTGATGATAAAATCCGTTTGAGCTGTCTCCTATTTCCGGCATTTTTACTTTAAAGTAGCCACGTGGGGTGATGAGCGTGTGCATGGATGCCTGGATGGGGAGAGAGCAGCAGGCTGGGCATCCCCACACGCTCTGCAGGCTCCATCCGCGCCCCTGTGGACACCCAGACTTTGGTCAAAGGTTTTGAGGCGTTACATCCTCTCAGAGCCGTTGCTATAAATCTGGAAAAAGATAAATGGTGACATTGTTCAGGCTGGTCTTCCCTCAGCTCCTTGCATTTTCCTCTTCAGGATTCAGCTGCTCCTCAGCAGCAGCACCCAGCATTGTCTGGGCCAGCCGCCGACTTGCCACGTTCAGTGGTTGCACGTGTCTGTGCCTAGAGAGAGCACAGCATCGGTACAGATTCGTACAATCTCCTTTGCAAATTGCATGGTGTATATGGCTGTGTGGGTCTCGTGTGTTTGTGAGGGGTGTCCAGTAGCAAACTGCATATATTTACTTGAACCAGGTGTTTTCTGTTCTTTTTTTTTTTTAGGTTTTGCATCAATGGGTTGTTCAGTTCTGCTGCTTCCTATTAAAGTTAACAGTGTCTCTGGATGGTTAAATCACACGCATATAAAAAGCTGCTCTCAGAGGTGGTTTGTGTCATCTGTATGTTTTTCTTGAGTGTCTTCTAACCCCCCCCATACCTTTGCCTTCCTCACCATGCACAGAGCTGCCCTGACTTTGGCGTCACCTCAGGGTGTGCACTGAGTTTCCTGGGAGGCTTGGGGATGTAACAAGGGGAGTTGAGGGAGATCATCCAGATGTGGTCCACAGTGGGGACCTGAGGGGAGCGAAGCTGGGGGTGGGCAGGGAAGTCCCGAGGGCGCAGCCAGGCCATCAGCATCTCCTACAGCACAGCAGGACCCAAGGGAGAGGCCCCGAAATGCTGGCCAGGGGGGACTGCTGGAGGTCTCTAGTGCCACCAGCACCAGAGGATGGCAGCCAGCACCTCCAGGGATGGAGATGTCCCCACCTCTCCAGGTGACCCCTTTCATCACTGTACCACTGAAAGCTCATAGGAAAGCTTACCCCAGTGCCCTACGGGATCCTCCTAGGCCACAACTTGTGGATGCTGCCCTTTGTTGTATAGTCTGCTGTCTTGGCTGTGATGGGGTGGATGTTGAAGGGGTTGGGAGGAGGCAGGGAGGGGTCTTCTCTAGGGCCCTTGTGGGCAACAAATGATGGCAGGGGTGGGCAGCGAATGCATCTGCAATGTGTCCTGCAGAGATGTCTCCCTGGGGAGATGTCCTCGTGGGGATGTTTTTCCTTAATAAATTTGACCCCTTTGCAGAAAAACCCTGTTCATTTTCTGAATCATGAAGCTGCGTGTTGAAAACCAATGTGAAGCAAAGGGGGCCAAAAAGGATTAATTATTAAACCCGGGGTGTATTCTGTTAACCTC
Organism: Nipponia nippon; assembly: GCF_047370975.1. Classification (NCBI taxonomy): domain Eukaryota; kingdom Metazoa; phylum Chordata; class Aves; order Pelecaniformes; family Threskiornithidae; genus Nipponia; species Nipponia nippon. The sequence continues at coordinate 11,306,580 of NW_028262290.1, read as the reverse complement.
CGAGTGCTCTGGGAGGTAATGTTTCTTAATGATAACCCTCAGCTGTAACTGCCTGCTCTCTTGCAACCTGCAGCCAGATCGCTGTTGGCTTGGAAAAGGTGGCACGCTGGCTGGAGCCAAGAGGCTTGAGGGGTCCACGTTGATGGGGCTGGCGGGTGCATGGTGCCAATGCACCTTCAGGAAGGGCGGATTAAAAACCAGATGGCAACACTCATGAACCAAACTGCTGAACAGTTGCATGTGTTAGGCTCGGACTTTTTTTTCTTTTGTTCAAGTGTGTTTGCCTGAATTTGTCAACTGGATTCCCAAAGCAAGAGGACCTGAGAAGTCTTTAACAGCAAGGAGGAAAGGGTCACCATTGTGAGAGGGGGTTTATTGCTTCAGGCAGGCATGCTGGGAGCTGCTGACTTGGAACGAGATGGGTGGTGGTTTTCCATCTTGTCATTCCTTGTGGTCACGACAGGGAGAGCTGATGTTCCTGCAAATTGGCTGTGCCTAGTGACAGGCCAGGAATATCTTGTTACTGGGTTGCATCCTTCCGTGGGAAGGCATCAGATATACATTGTGATGGGGATTAACTCATTAGGCCTTACTGTATAGATAATGCTTTACAAATTATCTTTTCCTTGGAAGATTTCCTATCCGGGCATAGTCCCAAAGAGCATAAAGTGGATTGTTCTGGCTATTTTATGTTACTCCCAAATGTGTTGGTGTTTTGGATAAACAGCAGAAGCTGCAACCGTTTCCTTGTGCTCTTGCCCGTGGGGATGCTGCTGGTGCGGGCAGGGCTGCTGGACAGTTGAGCAGAACCAGATGGGAATGGGGCAGAATAGGCATTCCTCACGTCTGACCGCTGGGAAGTTGTGTACCACATAGGTTATCCAGGAAGAGATGCCTTGGCGTTGGGGGAAAATAGATTGTCTTGCTGAATTGAATTTTCATATTTCTGTGACAGTTGTGCTAAAAAAAAAAAAATCTTGATGCTTATTGGGATTCATTTTTTTGTGTTTTCTGAGAGCACAAATGAAGGCTTTTAAAGCAGTTTCATTTTCGAAAAGGGGAAAGAGCCCAAGCTTGAGCGTGGGGCACCCTGGTCCTGGTGTTGCCACATACTTCCCGTGTGACCTCAGACAGGTCACACAGCCAGACCAAAAGTGTCCAGAAGTGTGACTTGGCAGCCAACATGCTGGCCCACTTGGAGATGTTGTACTGGCATGACTGTGCTAGTTGGAGCTGGTATTTGGTGGGCTTCACTGCTCCTGAATGGCTGTGGGTAGAAGTCAGGTGAGGTTAGGTGAGAAGTCTAAAAAAACCTGATTTCTAAGGTAAGCTCCACTTACATTCAGTGGAAAGAGGGGCAGCAAATGATGCTTTGGAGCAGCCTGTTCCTCCATGACCATGGCAAGTTTCCAGACAGTTGGCTTACATTAGGTGCCTAACTTCTTGACAGCTAAGGTTAGGAAGAGAGCAGTCCCACCTTTTAATTTCTTGAGGTCTCTGTTGCTTGTATGTAAAATGAGTTTAATATTAAGTCCTTGTTTCCCTGAAACAGAGGATAAATATAAAATTTGGAGCTGCTGCCTGGCTACAGCAGCAGATGGGTGACTGTGTTTGGGATAACAGGCTGATCTTGGCCATGGGCAGCGTCTTTGAAACTGCCAGCATGCCAAGGGTTAATGAACACGGTTGGGTTTCTCCTGATGAACCGATGCGTTAAAGCTTTGAAAGCAATTTTACTGCCGCACGCCACCACAAACCTTTTTATTTAAGATGTTCCTTTCATGAAGCTTCAAATAGCACCCATGTTGGACTGAAATCAAAATCTCCAGGAGAGATTAGGACAATTTCACTTGAGGTTTCTGTTGTGGTCACTTGCAGGAGAAAAAAAGAGGGTAAGATAACCAAGGTCAGCACCTCACTTCAAGCTGCCAGTAGAGCTCCTCTGGGGGAGAGAAGGATTGAGTTACTCCACACCTGTAATTCATCCCTCGTGCCCATAACCAGATAATCCAGCCAAACAGTGGCGGAAAGGATGGGAAAGTTAGGAAAACTTTTTGCTGTAAGCTGAGCTGGGCAAACGATGCTCAGAGCGGCGTTGGTGTCTCAGGCGCAGATTTCTCTTTGGAAAGTGCTGGGGAGGGATTTTATCCAAGGTTTTGCAGTAAAAGTCCTGATGTCCTTAAAGTGTGGAGTAGAGCGTGCCTCTTCAGATGCACCATGCTTGCCCCTGGTGTTAACAGTTTCTGGGGGTACTGATTCTGATTATGTTTTGCAGTCATTATTGCTCAATATAAGTATTGTCTTTATTTGAATTTCATTAATTATTGTTTAATATTGTAGTATCCTTTATTACAGATAAGTACTACCTTGTATTTATTAGTCTTACCTTTCTAGAGGAGCTGTTAAATGCTTTCCAGCCCTGGGATGCTTGTGTGCCCCCTTTGATGCCCTTAGGCATATTATCCAATTGTGATAAAAACCTTCCAACCCATTTTCCTTCATTTTCATCCTCGTTTTGCACCGTAACTTGATTTTTATGAAGCCATTGAGCTAACTACAGTATTACTCTAGTGTAATTTATGTGTGTTTGACATTATTGACATTTTTGCCTCATCTGGGTTAAGTCTCAAGGATAGCACCCTGCCATTGCCTGCCAACTTTACTTTTTATCTAGTTGATGTTGGACTAGCCTTCAAGGAATGGATTTTGCAAAGTTATTTCTGAGGTTCTGCTGATTTTTGCCGTGTCAGGGCTGCGTGATTTTAAGAAAATTGCATTTCAGCAGCAGGCTGGCTTACACAGCACACTGGTGTACTCCGTGATGCCAAGGAAATCATTTGCTTCAGCATGCAATCCTTGTTTTTCCTGGGATATCTCCCATGGACCTTCTGGCTGATTTTTCTTTAGTGAGATCTGACTTGATCATCGCCTGTTGTGGTATGTAGGGGTCCAAGCCAAGAATATCCACTATTTTTGAAATGTGATCATTACTGTTCAAAATAGGCTTTTTTTCCATGATCTTATAAGATTTTGCCACTTCTCTAATAAGCTAATTTTATCCCTGCTTTGGCATCTGTGCTCCTTGGTGTTATTTTGGTGTGTACTTTATATATATCTTATATATAGCTCTGTGCGTGTATGCGTTACTGTTATGTGATTTATATACAGCCTGTCTTGCCTGCTCTGTCACGAGGCAATCATTCTCACTTTTGTGGGGGGATCTCGGGTCAGATGTGTTGGGTCCAACCAGTCCATTGCCAGACCTCTCTGCGACCTGTCCCAGTTCTCTTTCCTTCATCCCCAAATAAGACCAGTGCTCCACCTGGGCAAGAGAAGACACCAACCAACCAGCACCATTTCACTTGCCTGTAGGTGAGGGGTGTGTGGGCTTTGTAGCTGCTAGGTGGAAGCCCCCAAATCTCTGAGTTACAGATGCTCGTCATTTACGTGTGTGCAAATGGGCATGGGTCCACAAATGTGGTCAAAGCATATATGGGGAAAATGGCTTTAAAAATGGGGATAAAACTGCCCTGAAAGAGGAGGAGAAACATGCTGGACTGTGACCGGGGTGCCTGCAGCCTCTCAGGCATGGATGAAGGCCGGAGGCAGCAACTGGGGCAGAGTGTGTGGTGGTGGGTGGAGGAGAAGATCATGGGGAGGAACTCTACACTGGATGGAAAACTCAAAAAGAAAATCTTGATTTGGATATGGAGATCATTAATAGGGGCAAGCTGGTTCCCCCAGCTGGTTGTTTCTTACACACCTTACTTTGCTGCTTTGCTTTCCTTATGTGCCTGCTAACTTAATGAACTTAATAACAGGGTTAGAAGGACTCCGACAGTGCCAGCATGCTTTTGGGGCAGAAGAGGAGCTGGAATTAACCACGGGTCAAGTCACGGAAGAAAAGTGGAGCCTCGTGGTCAAGTCCAACCTGAGAGAGCTCGTGGAGCAAGATGCCCACTTAATGCACCCATCTTTTGGTCCTGCTTGGAAGAGGACATTCTCCTTGAATGGACACTCATGGCCTTTATTATGGTGGCATCTCCTTAAGGCCTCCACATGATCATGATGGTATCTGCCAAGGAGGTGGAGACCTGTTCTGTTGTGACTGTGTTTTACATATTTGCCTAATGTGAATCACAGTCCAGCTGAGTTGTGGTGGGCTTTGTTGTAGGCAAATAAAGATTTCCAAGAAGCTCTGGAGTTTCTAGATTGATGACCTGAAAACAGGCACATAAAAACATGTGTGGTGTAGAGTGGAGAGGATGTTTTTTTCCTTTGAGGCAGTTGGGTTTTTGCTAGAGGAGGATACGAGGCTGAAGTTATTAGAGGTAAATGCGCCGTGGACCTTGACTGCCAGTTTTGAGGTTGGTAGCTGAGACAGGCCGGGAGCAGAGCCACCTGGAGCAGGGCGTGGCCACCTCCAACAAGGGCCTTGGTGGGTCTGGTATGACAGGGTAGGCTGTAAATTGGATTTCAACTCGATTTTACATCAGATTGCTGGGCTGAAGGAAGAGGCAGCTCTTGGTCTGAGGAGCACCGCAGCTTGCCACTGGCAGGGCCGTCACTCTGATCAGCACTGGTGGACTTCCATCCTTTCTGCTGGGGTTGCTACTGGTGGTTGGATTAAAAATACCATTTTTCTGCAAAAGAGGAGACCTTACAGTTTGATAGAGGCCACAAAGGTGTTAAAATGTTGAGCCTGAGTTTTGTCACTAAATGTCATCTTCAGTTGGTGAGAGCTCTGAAGATGGAAAAGTTTTGTCAGTGTAAAATTACTGAAGGAGGGAAAACACTCAACGTGATTAGCTTAATATTCACTCAAGCCATAGGGAGTTTAGGATGGGTCAGTGAGTGTATTGGCATGAGCAAGCCTCTGGAAATCGGTGTGGGTCGTATCAGCCGAAGGGGGCTTTTCCCAGATTGGACCTTAGGTTCTCTGAGCGAGGCAGGTTGAATGTCGCTGCCTCTGCAAGAAGGCTCTGTCTGACACTGTGGCAACAACACTCAAAAATACGTATTATTCCCTTCACAGACAAAGCTAGAACAAGAAAAATGTCTTGTGTCAACCTGGCTTTTGAAATACAAATGAGTAAGACCAGCCTCACTTGTAAATGTCATGGTGTGCTTTGTGCACTCACTTTGTAATGTGGTTGCTTTTCTTTCCCGGTTAATGCATTTTCAGGCTTTTGCTTCAAGTCATGCTTCGACAAAAGGGAAAGAAGAGAGTCACTGTGCTGCATGTGGAGTCCCACAGGGCTGCTTCCCCACTGGGGAGCTGCACTGACCCTGGGTCAATCTGAAACCATCGGCATGGGCATTGTGCTCCTGTGAAAGTCCAGCTGATGGTGGAAGTACCTGCAGCCTCATTTTCTTACGTTGTCAAATTTGGGGGAACGGAGCACAAAGGGGCACTGCGCAACTCTTCGGCTTGACAGCTTTGGCTCTTTCTTTATGCTTTAAGTCCTGCTTAGGGTCTTTTTGTGTCTCTCTGTCAGGTAGTGTGTACTTACTTGCTGAAACCCATTCCTCCTGTCGTAAGAATGAGTTATCCTGTACTGGACCACCAGCAAGCGGCCATGCCCGGCCAGCCGGGCAAGCTTGCTGCCAGCCAAAGTGCCGTGCTTGCTGAATCACCTTTGGGGTCAGCTCTTCACTGCCTTTTGCATGATGCAGTTTTGGGGTTTGCACTAACCCATGCAGCTTCTCTGTGGACTTCTTCCCCTCAAAACTGAATCATGAGGCATGTACAGAGCCAAGACTGGAATAGGATATGTTGCTTCTGCAGCGAGGCCGGTTACTGAAACTAATTGTGTAATTTTGGGTTATACCATGATGGGCTGACTGGTTTTGATGATGTTTCTGTTCTGTCTGTGATTAACCTGATGGCGACAGTAAAACAAAAAATAACATTAAAAGGGAATAAAAACCTCAGAATGATATTTTAGATGCCAGAGGATGCTCATCCTCAAAGCATAATTGTTTTAAACTATTTTGATGATTAGTTCAAGCCAGCTTTACAGACTCCTGTGTGAGCAATGGACATTTCTGTGGAGTTAATCAGAAAGTACTGCAGTTTCTTTTACCATGAGCAAAAATAGCTCTCAGACTGAGGACAATGTGTAACAGCAATGACTGGATCTGTTGACTTAGCCAGAAATACAGAGCCAGTGGAAAAAAAAAAAAAAGAATAATCATCTGGAAATATCTCACAGGCCTCTGTGCTGAAAATCACTCTGGAGCTTTACTTGCAGCTGGTGAATAAAGTCGTTGAGAGGAGTAGCGGGAGTGCAGCAGTGCAGGAGACGCTCTCTGGGTTCAGGTGGACCAGAGAAATGCTCGTCCTCCTCATCTCTCGCTGTGCTCATCTGCAAGGGCTGGGCTGCTGAGCATCCCAGGCTGGGCTTAACCCCATGCCTTTTTGCTTCAGTCTGAGAGAGGAGGAAAGAAGCCTGTGGGCAAAAAGTAGAGTCCTAGACCAAGTTTTTTGCTGATGAGTTTTGCCAGACCAGAGCTGTTCTGAGTGTGGTAGAGCCCAGAGAGGGCTCATCCATCCCATATTGGAAGCTGCAGGGTTGCAGTTCAAACACACATGGCCAGCGCTGCACAGTGGGGTAGATGAAACAACTTGGCTGGCACGGAGGTGCTTGGGTGCTCCAGTGAAGGATATCTCCTGGATATCCCATCAAACCTGCATTATCCAGCATTTGAGGTCCGGGAGATGGACTGTGCTTTCCCCAAATCCAGTCTGACGGCAGGCGAGGGCTGGGAGCTGGGATGCACTTCCCCTTCTCTGCCATGCTCAGGGGGAGCACTGTGCCCCATCTGCATCCCAAACTGGGGCTGTTTCTCCAGAGGATGTATCGCTAATCCAAACCATGTGGGTTTGGCAGGATATTGGGGTATTATATGGTGCGGAGGGGGCAGCCATCATATGCATCCTTTCTGGCTGATTAATATGCTAGCTTGCAGTGAATTTTTTCCCCCCTCCCGCTGTTTTCAGCAATTTAGTTAAAAACATAAACAGCCTGGTGTTGCGTAACAGGCTGCCAGGGCTGTTGCTCATCCTCACGATGCTCAGCCACGGAGGATACATGCAGGAGCCGATGCTCCAGCCCTGTGCCTGGGTGCCTCTCTGTGCATGACTGTGATTTAAAAAAATGTAGTGAGAGCCTTCCCAGACCGAAACGGGCTTCGCCTTCCTCGGATGAACTCAGCTTTTTTTACAACACTCCGAGCTCAGCTTTTTTTACAACACTTCGCTTATACAGGTTGATGTCTTTCCAGGAGCCTGGGATCAGGATAAAGACCCATGGCTGGAGCATCTGCCGGAGCTCCCTGGACGAAGCGCCAAGCCTGCTGCTCCCTGGGCAGGAGCCCGCCAGGCACTTTGCCCATAAACTGCCGGTATGTAGTATGGTAGAACAGGGGTTTATAGAAAGGTTTAGCGATGGCAGGGCCGTGCTAGTTTGCTTGGTCGCATTCATAAAATAAATAGTGTTGTTGTTTGAAGAAAGGTGCTGAAATATTCCCTGTAGCCCCTTGCAAACAGCTGGTGCAATCAGTGAAGATTTACTGTCCCCTCTCTCCATTTCTCTTTCTGTTTCCTGTCCATCTTTGTTGGTAATTTCAAATCTTTGTGCTTTGTGTTTCTTTAACTTTTTGTTCACTTAAAAACTTCTAAGGTGTGCTGTTAACTTTATTGAGTTTAAATGCTTTTGCCTTTGCTGTGTTGAGCGGTGCATGCCGGTTGGGTCATTGCTGTTATCTCAGGTTTTCCTGTGTCTTCCTGCAGGTTGCTTTTGATTTCAAAGATATGTTTGTTGAAAAAAGGAAAATTTCCACAAAAATGCCCATCACACCTCTGATGCTTTCAAGCTCAACTCCTGTTGAGCATCTATCCTGTTTTACCTTAGCATTTAAAAGCTGATTAAAGGAGCAGGAATCCTGATTTCAGCTATTTTTATTGCACATGTGTGACTTTGCGTGCACGCTACTTTTGCAGTTGGACGGCCAGCAGAGTGGTTGGTGATGGTTGCAGGCACTTTCGAGCATGTACGCGAGTCCGCGGCGTCACTGCTTGTTGCGGGTGCCGCAGTGGCAAGCATCAAAGTGGTGGTCCCTCGGGGAGGGGATCGGCAGCAGAGGCTGGGGGGTTTGGAGAAGCTCTGCAGGAGAAACGTGTGCTTTGTCTAGCTGAGCCCCCTCCTTTGGAAACTGGGAGTAGGTCCAAATTTACCAGTTGCTGCACCTTTCCTCCCTGTGCGATCTCTCCTCTCCCAGGTTGCTTTCCATTTGCCAGCCCTGCAGCTGACACAGCCTGGGTAGGAGCATCACGGGCTTCTGTGCAATATGTCACCCTTGTGCTACCACGCTGACTTCCCTCAGTGAAACCTGAGGGATACCAATAGTGATAGATAGATACCCCCTCTCAGCTAGTGATACCCCCTCTCAGCCCAACCCTTCTTCACTGGGTGCGTTGCCCACCCTGCATGGAGATGACCAGCAGAGTCCTTCAAAGCTGAGCATCACCTCATCCAGGTGGAACCTCTTCTGAATGTGAATTTGCACATGAAGGTTGGTTGAGGTTAGGTCTGAAGCTTTTCCAAATTGTTGTGTTTGGAAAACATTCCTGCTTTGTGGAAGCTGCAGGGACTCACAGCTTGAAGGCTGCTGCTGTAGGCAAGGTCAAGAAATATTGAGTGAGTGGTGTGCGGGGACTGCCAGCGCTGCCAGCAGAGGCTCCCTGGCTGAGGTGTCACCTCAATGGTGGCTGGGGTGAGTGACCTCCGGCATCTCCTCCCTTACACATGGGGGCTTGGTAGCTCTTCACGTGCTGCTGTGTGAAATGCTTGGGGCTGTGCTGGTGAGAGGGTCTCCAGAGATCCCCCATGTGCGTTGTTGGGTTCAGAGAGGAGCGGTGCTTTTTTGGGTGGGTGAAACAGTAAACAGGCCAACTGTGACCCCACTGAAATAATTTCCAAAGAAAATTCTATTTAAAAAAAAAAAAAAAAAGAAAAAGAAAAATCAAACATTGAGGTGTTTTGGGATCTTGCAGCTGCTCCTTCCTGGGGATGAGCCTCTGGCAGTTTGCAGTGCCTACGGGAAAGGGAGCTGGGGAGAGGAGGAGTTTGGATGGGTTCAAGTCCAGAGAAGGACACTGAGATAGAAGAGTTATCCTTGGGAAAGGTGGGTGTAAAGGCATTTGGTGAAAGAGCAGGAGAAGGGAGTGGATTAGGTGGGCGCATTGGTGCATAAAACGGTTTATTTCTTAGGTTGCAGATGCTTCACACTGTTAGCATCCAAACGGCTCCAGCTGGTGTTTGGAGTCAGCGTCTTGTTGAAAAGCAAAGAGCAAAAAAGGTATGGGGAATACAACATTTCTTCTGTTTTTTGGTTGCTGAATATATTTCTCTGCAAAGCTGAGTTAGCAGCGAGACAGTATGTGGCTTATTTTGTGAGCGCTGTTTCTTTGAAACACAAGGCATTTATCATTTTGGCTGTTTATTTTTTTCTTTTTTCTCTGTTCTTTCTTAATACTCAAACTTGGTTTATGCAGAAAACAATAAAAACCAACAGAACTGTAACCTGATTTCTTTTACACCCGCCGTTCCCCAGTGCTCCGGATTGTAAATCAACAGCAGCAGCTACTGTCTTGTCTCGTTCCTCCCCCATGTGAACCTGCTGCCGGGCAGCAAAACTGGGTGCTGTGCTGTTTTCCGCTCCCATGCCCTTTTCTGGTGCTGGTTTCGCGACGGTTACAACCCGTTGCTGGCACTGTGGGGTGAGCCAGCAGCGTGGCTTTGATCCAGATCAGCCCTGGGCATTCAGTTGCCTCTCTGTGGGGTTGGGCTGAACTCGCCATGTGAAGGTTACATTGGCTTGCTGTGTTTGGGCTGGCTTCACGCCGGCCGCAGGAGGACAGGTGATACTGGATCAGGTGCAAAATTAGTGGGGCAGATGGATGATGCCTGACGTGGCTCTACCCGGCACCGGTTTTGAGCAGACCTGGACGGGCCGAGCATCGCCACATCGTGCCACCTCGCAGAGGTCCTGCAGTGGCAGCAGGGGCTGTGGAGCCCGTGCCAGCATCCTGCTGAACTGCGGCCTCAGGTCCTGTGTCAGCAACAGATGACATTATTATACACAAATTACACAGTATTTTTTTTTAAAGTGGCTGAGTGGATTTTACTGTGACATTTACCGAGGTATTTTCATCTCAGCTCAGATCGTTAATCCAATGAATCATGGCTTCACGCTGCCTGATTTGCCCCTGTGGTACTCACTTTATCTGCCTTCCCCCGTCTATAACATCCCCACACTGCAGTGAGGCTTCTTTATACCCTTCCCATTTATCCCTGTGTTTTAATTCTTCCTGCTTTTACACCTTTTGCAGGATTCTGCCATCCTTGCTCTATTTTCTGATCATTTGGAAACTTCTTTCTTTTTTTTTTTTACTGCTTGGTTTTCTGCAAGTCTCTTGTTCTGCAATGCTTCCTTCTGTGTTTGAAGCATCCTCTGCATACTCATAATATCTTGGAGTGAAGCAAAAATGTAGAACACCACCAAAACTTGCCTAAAAGAATGAGAGATCTGGCGATCTTTTCCACCAGAAATCTTCCAGGGTCTGCAATGTCTGAATTCACGTGCTCCATGGGACAAAGATCTTCAGGGAGCGGGAGCTGCACGTGGGACACGGCGGGGACATGCTGGGCCACGAGGTCCCGTGTGCTGCAGGTTGGTGTATCCAGCTTTGCTTCCTGCGCAGTGTTGGTGCCCTCCCACCAGTGACTTGTCCTCCCTCTGCCACGCAGGGCCACCAGCGTCCCGTGGGCAGGAGGAGCTGGCACAGCCCCTTGCTGCCTCTCCTCCTGTTGGGCACCTGCCGTTTGCCTCCAGCCCCTCTGTCCTTCCCCTTAATTTTGGCTCCTTGCCTGCACTGCTGTGGCATGGAGCTGTGCACCAGCCCCTGCCCTGACTCAGCCTTGCTGAACCATCCCTACTCCCTCGCCCAGGGCTGCAAATTTCTGGCTGCTCATTCGGGGCCATTTCCGATGCCCAGTGAAGTCTTTCCACCAAACTCATCACTTCTGACTTGGTCCTTGCATCCCTACACCCCACAACCCGACACAGAGCGTGGTCTGCCCACGCCATCGCTGGTACTGTCTGTGCCCTACAGCTGCAGCCGCCGCATTGTCCCTTTGAGCCTGGCCGTGCAAGGCACACGTGGTCCAGCTTGACTGGGGGTGTGATGCACGGCACCATCGTGCCAGCTTTACAGGCGACGGCTGGACGGCTGACCTGGAATAAAGCCTGGTCGTACAGAGTGAGGTTTTTTTGCAAATGCATGTTACTGCTGATAGACAAGTTGTGATGAATTTACTTCAAGTAAAAGTGACCTTAATGAAATTATATGTATTAAAAAAAATAAAATAAGATAATCAGTTGGAGAAGATGGCTCGCAGAGCTGGGTCATGGCTGTGCTGCTCATGAGCAGCAGCACTGGTGCCAGGAGGCAAAGCCTCCCTAATTCGGATCGACAGAGCAGCAGCGGAGCCGCATCTCAAATCCGTCAGAGCCCTTTCTGGCAAACCACTTCAAAAAAGGGCATTTCAGTGTGGTTTAATGAACAGAAGAGAAAGCCCAGCATGGGGCACGCACAGGTTGCAAGGCAGGAGTTACCAGCTGCAGGCATCTGTGGGAATGATCAGAGCTTCATGCTCCTGTACCCAATACTATGACATGAAGGGCACCAGGACAAGAGCAACTTTCCTGTCTGCTCACTTGCTTTTCTTTCTCACTTGAGTGTTTTCTGCAATTTTTAAAGCATTGTGTGCATATTCTGTTTCTCTTCTCCTGGACTAAGCAGTCATCTTCGCCTTTTTCCTAGCTGTTTTTTTCATGAAGAGGTAGGGAGTGGCAAAATATTTTTTCAGAGATAAAAAAAATGTGTTTGTCTGGTCAGGGAATCTGGGGATAGGTGATACCTGAGAATAGTTCTTGCTGTTTGCTTGAAGCAGCTTGGAATTCTTAAGGAAAATCAGAGTTATTTCCCTTAGGATGAGCTACTTGCAAGTGTCCTGCCAACCAGGCTGAGAAACCCCAAGCAAAACCGAAACAGAACCAGGCACCATTCTCTTCAGCTGCCAAATTTGCATCTGATTTGGCGTTTTAATTATAGGCAGTTTCCCCAAAACAAAATGAGCCTTTTATATATTATCGTCTTCCCTTCCTCCTCCTCCCCCTCATTCACCTCTCCCTTCTGGTGCTCGTTGGCCGTGTGATGGGCTGTTCTGGGAGGTGCTGGGCTGTCACCATTCCTGCCACCGAAGGGGATGGTACCATTGACTTCTCCAGCCCTCCTCAGCCTTTGTGCTGGCTCAGGCACTGATCCATCCACAGCTCGCTGTGCTGTTAGAAAGTGAGCTTCTGTCCGTGCTGGGTGAGCTTTCTGCTGGTCGGTGGGCTGCGTCAGCTTCTGGAGAGGTTTGGTGAGCACCAGGGCCAGCCGTGGCTCCGGGGAAGTGGGGAAAGGGCACCTGGCTTTTGGCAGTGATGAGGTGTTAGACTTGTGCCGTGTCGTCGAGCTGGACGGTGAGTTTCAGCCCAGTCCACCTCACCCTTTGAGGTTGCATCCACGTGATTTATAAGATGAAAAAGTTTTGTGGTTTTTTTTTTTCTCTCTCCAAAAAGGTCAACTGCTTCAAGAGTCCTGAAAGTGCCGAGGTGTAGAAGGTCATTGATTTTTTCCCTCTAAACTATCTTGAATCTAATCCAAGCCCTCCATAGATAAACATGGCTTAGGGTATAATTTTATTTCAACAGAAGGGAAAAGTCTAGTACACCATCAGCTCCTTTTATTTCAGTATTCTCTTGTCACCCACGTACATCTAGAAATATGCTTTCTTCTCCTGTGTTTACTGAGGCATTCAAGCTAGACGTGATTGAGCCTGGTGGCTGCTTGGATGGTTCATCAGGCACTTCCAGGTGCCATCTGTACACAAGGATGTTGGCGGTGCAGCAGACGGCTGTTTTCCCACCTTTAAGGGACACGTTATTGAAGGTGCCTTTTGATGATCACTCAGGATCTTAAAGTCTTTCTTTGTACATTCACATTTATATTTGTATTGGCTAAATTTCAACTCACTTTCTTCCCTGTGAACAATTTCCTTTTTGTTGAATAAACTGTTCCTTACAAAGCATAGCAATGAGTTTACTGCTGTTGTGGGGGTGTTGTTTGGTTGCGTTGGGTTTTAGCAGCTGTTTCCACCCAAGGGTGGATTTCCCTTCATTCTGCACCTTCTAACTGGTTCTCCAAACCTTTCTCACCTTGTGGGTTCCTAAATGTTTTTTTTGATGGAGATGTAGGATCCTTTCAAGGAAGTTTAAGTCTTCTGACAATAGAGTTGCATTTCTTTTATTATTTTCCACAGACCCATACAGTATGGTACGTGGTTCCCCAAGGACCAAATGGCTTGAAAGCCACTATTTGAACAGGGCAGAATAGTACACTTGTTCACTTAAATCTGTTCTTTCTATATAGTTACTAGTTATGGTTATTAGGAATTTTCTGGGTCGTTGATGATTTATAGCCCTTCCATTGTCATGTAACTGTTAGGGAGGACAAAATCAAAGGTCTGGTTGGCGTTTGCCCAGGGCACCCACTTAGGGCATATGAGCTTGGGCAGACCGCTGTACTAATGTGGCTCTGTGGCTTTTGTTTTAAGCTGGACTGAGTCCCAGTCAGCTTTGGGCACAAGCGGAGCAAGCCCAGGTCTGTCTGCACATGTCTAGGTAGACACATCCCGTTTGGATCATGTGAAATACCTGCTCATCGGAGCCTTAGAGGGACCTTTTTTGCCTTTGGCTGTACCTGTGAACTGTGTAGCACTGGATATACAAAATAATCAAAGTGAGCCCAAAAATGCCTGTAATGTGAAATTGTTACATTAATAAAAACAAAGGGAGTTGTTTGTGTTCAACCAAGCAGAATCTTGCTGTTTCTCAGAGAACAGGGTTTTCAGCCTTGTGCTCCTTGGAGGAACCCTGATCAAAAATGCTGGTGGCTGACCTACAGGACAGGTGATTGCAAGGTGATAGGCACAGGCTCTTGCCCAAGAAACGTTTTCATGTGCATATGTGCAAAATGTCTGGTGTGAGCCATGGGAAATGCTTCCCACCGGGGAAGGCTGAGCGTGCCTCCTGCAGTGCAGATGCCATGGGGTCCCTCCGCATGGGGCAAATCGATCCCGAATCTGGAGAGATGTGGCTCAGCCCCAGCGAGAAGCACTAAAAGAGACAGGAGAGCTCTCACTTTATGTGTAAGGTCTGTAAGGCCTGTGGTTTATGCCTGGCTTCTCTCATTACAGCACAGTTCAGGCCAAGTTCAAATGAAGGATGAGTGAGAAAGGGAGAAAAAACCCAACCCTGCTGCGTGTGCATCTCCTTTTTGTGCTGTAATGCACAGGTCTCGTGACTTGGGTTTTCATCAGTCAGCGAGCCGGCGGCGCCGTGCTGCATGGCCAGCCCTGGAGCCTGGTGGAAGAACTTGCCTTGCAAGCCTCTTCTGGACAGTGGAGGGAAAGTCATCTCCACGTGGGCTTGGTTTTTTTTTTTTTTCCCCCAATGTCTTTCAGTCTGCTAGTAGCATCCACAGAGCCGTGCAAAGCTGTGACTCTGTGTCAGAGCTGCCTGGGGCGTGAGCTGTGGTATTCGCAGGTTGTGGTCCCAGCTGGTCGGGTATGTCATTGATTTGATAGCAGAGATGCCAGTGCACACGTAGGGGCCAGAGCTGCGGGCAGAGTTTGGACTGGAATGCTCTGAGGTCTTGCTCAGGGCTGCCCCCGTGCCTGGGGCTGAACGCCACCTTTGGATGCCAAAAGTGGCCACCTTTGGATGCCAAAAGTGGAGGGGTGGCTAAGACTCAGTGGTTCAGACCAGCTCATCTGGTCCCTGGGAGCAGTGACACTGATGAGGAAAGGCTGAGAGAGTTGGGGTTGTTCAGCCTGGAGAAGAGAAGGCTCTGGGGAGACCTTATTGCAGCCTTTCAGTACTTAAAGGGGGCTTATAAGAAAGCTGATGACAAACTTTTTAGTAGGGCCTGTTGCAAATAGGACAAGGGGTAATGGTTTTAAACTAAAAGAGGGTAGATTCAGACTAGATATAAGGAAGACATTTTTTACAGTGAGGGTGGTGAAACGCTGGCACAGGTTGCCCAGAGAGGTGGTAGATGCCCCATCCCTGGAAACATTCAAGGTCGGATTGGACAGGACTCTGAGAAACCTGATCTAGTGGAAGATGTCCCTGCTCACTGCAGGAGGGATGGACTAGATGACCTTTAAAGGTCCCTTCCAACCCAATCGATTCTATGATTCTATGATTCTGTGATTTCCAGTCTAGTAGAGAGAATGTCACTGAAGTGCAGTCATGGTCAAGCAGTCACAGTTGAATAGTCAGCGTGGAGCTTGTGCTTGCAAGCAAGGGCAACACTGTGTTCTTCCACAGGTACAAAAAATCATCATGGGATGCCTTCCATGCAACCAAGAGTGGTGTGTCAAGAGATGTTAGTAGTAACTGGTGGAAACGCTTTGTGCTGTGATTTGTTTGGGAACAAATAGGATGTTGTTGTAACTAAATGCAACAACAGGGCACCTGGATCTTGGTGCACTGTGAAATGCCCTCGGGTAACTTGATGGCAACATTATCCTAGTGGACTTCTTGGCTATGTTGTGTGCTTTAAATCTGAGGATCATACCTAGTACAAACAGTATCTCAACCTTGATGGGTGTTTAAACGTGCTATTTACACCACTGTGACACTAGGAGCACTAACCGTGCCCCTAGAGCCTATCATTCTTTGTACAAATGTTGAATCAAAGGCTGTCCATCCCCCAAGGAGCTTACGGTCTGGATCAATGACAGAAGGTTGTGGTTGGATACATGCAGATGGGGGAGTAAAATGAAAATGATAGGGCACTATTGATCATCTTGACAGACATGTCTCAGGACACCAGCAGCCTCAGAGTTATTGAGTTTTCTTGTAAATGTCAAAGCAAAGGAGAGTTTTGATGAAGTCGATGAGGTGGTTTGGCAGAGAGAGGAATTCCTACCCGGCAAGAAAGGGGCAGGAAGGGAGAAAAGACCATTCAATATCAAAGATGTTTTCCACTGACTGGCGCAGGAGACCAGCTTCCTAAGTAGAAGTCAACATTGTAAGACTGAACAGCAGATAGTGGGTACTGTAGGACATGGGTTATGCCTTGAAAGTTAGGAGCTCTTGTGTGATGAGACAGGGAAAGGGGGGAGCCTTGAGAAGGTGAAGTGGGGTAGAAAACATGACCTATGTGGTGGCATACCCTTTGGTCAAGAGAAGTTGCGTTTCTCAGGGAAGGGTTGTTGTGTTGGCTGTGATGTGGGAAAATAAGAGCTTTGATGGCAACAGCAGATTTGGATGCTGGACGAAAGAGCATCAAAAAAATATCCTGAAACTTAATTTTGAACATAAGGAGACCAGTCTGGAGTAGAGGGGAGAGTCTGTGAGGAGGAGGGCTAGATGTGTGCTCCTGGTGGAGGTGAAGGGGAGGTAGAGAAGGACCATGGCTAGAGCTGCAGCGCCCATGGGGAGGGGAGCCTGAAGTTGAACTGGAGGATGATGAAGAGGTAGGAGGGGAGAGGTTTGGAGTTTCTGAAGAGATGAGAGGTGGTGCAGTCAGAGGCAGGTTTGAGGAGCTAAGGCCAAGCAGAGGGACCTTTGGATTCTGACCTTTCGCTAAGGAGCCACTAATTTTTTCAGTAAAAACATGAATAAATATTATTATTGCTTCCAGATCCTCTGTAGATAAACTGATGCAGATAGTGAGAAGCTTTGGATGTAACATCATCAGAAGTGACTTTTTGTGTGTTCTTTGGTCAGGGACCCGTGCTGCACCCCTGCCCAGCGAGGTGTCTGCCTGGCTCCATGCACTTTCTATCCCATCTCCGCACACTCGTGGTGGGGATGCTATTCCCATAAAACAGGCATGTGCTGACGTCTCCGCCTGGTTACACAGGCCGGCTCTGGAAAACCTCAACTCCTAGATTACAAACATAGCAGGGCTCTGTCTGCAAAGGTGTAAGGTTACAAAACACACACCCGCACGCTCGTATGGCTTAACCAAAACCGCCTCATTTTTAGCAGTTTGTGAGGGTTTATTCACTACACAGAGGCAGAGGAATGCAGGAATGTGAGCAGCGTTAAACCTATTCATTTGGTGGGGAGGCATCTCTTCTCCCCTGCTCCAGCCTGCTTGGCTTTAATGATAATTGCAGCTCTTGAGTTGGCACTCCGCCACGCCAGCCCTCCCCACGCAGATGTGTGTGGTACAGCGCTGGGAAGGAGGGCTGGAGCTGGGGAAGAGCTTAGGTTGATGTGTTGGAGCAAGGCTGTCCCTTCCCTGTGGGATGCGCCCAGCATCCCATCCCGCATCCCACCCTGTATCCAACCCCTTCCCAGGTTCCTCTGCTGTGGGAAGCTACCTGCTTCCAAAAAGGCTTTTGTGCCCCTCCTGGTATTAACTCTGCCAGGGAGGGAAAACCTGCTGGAGCCTCCTCCCCAGCAAGCCCTCAGCCCTGCAGATGGCCTCAGCTGAGGTTTAAATGGCTCCTACCTTCTTCCCAAAGAGCCTGTCCTGCAAGCCCTGGGCCACCCTGCCTGTACAGCGCTGCACCGGTGCCAGCATGGGCAGCGAGGCTCGTGGATGCTCTTTTGCTCTTGAGTCCGGGCAAGAAAGGCGGGGACAGTCACTCCCTAACGCTTGTGTATCCTGCTGGGGAATTTATTTTGCCTTTTTTATTATTATTGTTTCTTTAGTGCCTCTGATTAACCATCCCCAGATGCATCTAACAATATGCTGGCATTTAAAAATTAACTATTGATTTTAAAAGCCTTGTCACTTTAAAAATGGGAAATAAAAAAAAAAAAGAAGGCAGCAGTAATTTTTGTTGGCTTGTTAAGAATTTGAAAGATGCAATAAAATCAGCTTTTAGGTTTATTCATGCTGTCCGTTCCCAGGGGAGGAATGCGGTGCTGTGCCTGACCTGGCTGCTTGTGGCAGCTGCTGCTGTCGCTGCTCTCGGCTCCGCTGCTGGTGTTTCACATAAAGGGCCTGGGAAGTTGGGGAAACTGGTAATGCTGGATCCGTAATGCGAATAAGAGTATTATGTGTTAGCTGTGGATGCACAGTTTGGGCGGCTGGAGAGTTT
Source organism: Nipponia nippon (assembly GCF_047370975.1). NCBI lineage: Eukaryota > Metazoa > Chordata > Aves > Pelecaniformes > Threskiornithidae > Nipponia > Nipponia nippon. Next base: position 11,288,341 of record NW_028262290.1, on the reverse strand, counting down.
TCCAACAGAAGTGAGCGGCGTGGGTACAATAGCACTGTCGACCTAATAGAAACTGGTACAGTTGAATTTGAGCCACATAGGCAGTTAGAAGGTTTTATTGAAGGTAGCGTTAAGGTCTGTGTTTAAAGGACACTGTTTTGAAGGGTCTGTAATGAGAATGGAAGCAGCCTAATCCAGTCAATTAGCTGGGGACCAGCCATTAGCTGGGGACCCCAGGGTTTCTCGTGCTGCACAGCACCGAAGAGGAGACAGCCCGTGCCTAAAAGACAAGATAAAATTAGTCATGCTTCAACAGCTGGGATGCATTTGGACAGAGTATATCAATTGCACTTGTTGTACTGTGAAATTTCAGTTAAACCCTCTTTCCAAGCAGGACTGGGTGATGAAGAGTTGAACAGTAAAGAGGTTTGTGTAGCAGCCCCATGTTTGGGATGTTCGGGTGCAGTGCTTCGGTACCCAACTCCTGGATTTTAGGCCAAGCCACTAAGCTGCTTCGTGCCCATGGTCCATAGCTGTACAGCAAGCACTAGGGCTGAAGTGATCTTCCATGCCCTGTATCAGGCTCATTTTTGGTCATGGGTATCGTGAGTAGATAGTTCTGTCCAGTTTCCTCTTGGTCAAGTAGGTCGCCTTCTCTGGAGGTGTGACTTTTGGACATATCATCCTTAGTTGCTATGGTGATAATCCTTTAATTGTTCATTTATATGGTAATTTAAGAGGGTATGAGAAGGCCAAATGAATTAATGTGAGGAAGGTGAGGGGATGGGATTGACGAGATTGGGTCACTAGAGCAAGTGAAGGAGTTAAAGAAGAGTAAATAAGTCTGTGGCAAGATGGGAGACTTTTCTGGCTGCTCTTTCCACCTGGCACATTCACTGCCCTGGACTGAGAAGAAGCAGTTGCTTGACAGCACACTGGAGAATACATATGGCAAATAAAAGCAATTTGGTTCATCTTATATCTTGGTGGTCCTCCAGTCCGGGTGGACCTGCTGACCATGGGGTGTTCTTCATGTTCTTCACCTGTACCAGTGGCTCAAACAGTTGAGCACCATCACAGCGGCGGCCTCTGGCTTTGTGTTTGCTGCTGCTGGAAGGTTTTGATAGAGACTCTGTACAGTGAGGTCCGCTCCACACTGTGTGTCTCCTGTTTCTCTGAAATGCCCTCTCCCAGTCACCCTGGTGCATAGTTGTTTAACCCAGACCTTGGACACAGGGTTTGGGACTGGACAATGGTAACAGAACAGAAATCCTCAGCAGTTTTTGGCGTTTTTTGCTTGCAAACACCTGCAGGCATCGATCTTGCTTCATGGATGGGGAAACTAACGCACGCTTGCTGCCTCCTCTGGCAGCCCTTGCTCTCTCTAGAAAGTCAGCATTCCTCAGCTTTAAAAACAGCTCATTTCTGATGGGGGAAAAAAAAAAAAGCAGCAGCAAGTCATGTATTTTGGACTATCCTCTTAGCAAGGACAGTGGCCAACACTTTTCACCCTGTGTGACGGTGGGGCACGCCCCACCCTGGGAAATACGGCGGTGCCGCGTAACTGCCCCGGCTCGCCTCCCAGTAACTCGTACCCTGCGGCAAGGCAGCGTGGTGGGATGGATAGACTTGTGCTAAACCAGTCCTGCCTTCTCCTCTCCCAGCAGGTTGTTGGGCAATGTTGGATGGGTTGCTCAACCTTTCCGAATTGCAGTTTCTCCATCGGAATGACAATGCTAACAACATTTAAGTAGTCTTTTAAGTGCTTTGAGATCTACGGAAGCAAATGAAAAGAGATGTAGGAGGGGGTGGGGGAAGGAAAGGGATGCAAGTGTCTGGAATTTAATTGGGAAATCTTTTTCATCATATCACCTTTGTATTATTATCCGATTGCTACCGTTGGCTTTCCAGAGCTAGATAAAGACCGGTTAATGCAAGGCCTTGAACCTTGCTGTTGCTGCTGGGTGATGCTTGACATCATTACTGTGCTAACAGCAGCAGCAAGGCTTATAAAAAATATTCATGTCTCCTAGAATGTAACTGCTTTGGGATGAGAAGAGGTCCTGGCACTGCAGTCTGCCCAGATTTAGCTGCAGATAACAGGTTTTTTCCTACCGACATCTTGGAGCGATGCACGGTTGTACGTGGTCCTTTCATAGCATCCTTGCTGCGCCAGCCCTCCTCCGCGGGCTTTCTTGTCCAGCGGCGGGTGCTCAGCTGCTGTTTTGGGGCTTGGGTCATGCCAGCCCTGCATTGCCCGGTCAGGCAGGGCACAGCTGATGATTCCGCACTTGCTCAGCAGTTGTTGCATCCCTCTCCCAGGATCCCCAGCTGAGGTCTGCCCCGCCTGTACGCACACACAGGGAAGCGGGGCAAGCACTGGCAATCCTTCCTCCTCCTCCCCGGTGCTGGGGCTGGCTGGCAAGCCGGCATCAAAGCAAAATTTCCAACTCGTGTCTCTTTTCTCGGAGGCTGCCTGGCTCCGGTGTTGGCTCTCAATGGCATTGAAGCCTGCCTGGGAATGGGCGCGACTCCCGCATAGCTCCTGGGTCGACTCTCATTAGGAAGGGCGTATGCTTCAGAGAGGGTGAGCTGTGCCTCTCATTTTGTTTCACCGCGTAGCAGCCAGGCTGCAAAGCCAGGACGCAGAGCTGGGTTTCTTCCCCAGGGCTTGTTCTCACCGGCACTCGCCCTGGCTGGCAGCCCTGGGTGTCGCGGTGCGGTGATTAACGCCGGCACGGCAGCAATGCCCTGGATGGCCAAGCCCTTCCTGCGCGCGCTGGGCTGTTCTGCCGGACCGCTGGGTGGGTGCCCCATCGGAGCCGCTCTGTGGTTTGGGCTGGGGGTCTCATGCCTTGCCCCGATTTTCCCCATGCTCTCTGGGGTGGTCAAAGACATCTCCAGGGCAGAAGTCAGGGACCCCGGTTCTGGTGCTGCTGTCCTCCAGGGTCCTCCCAGAGCTTGTGGCCCCAGGGTAGCTCAAAAGCCCAAACTGGGTACTTTGCTAGAAAAAGAGGGGTGGTGATGAGTGTCAGAGCCAAGGAGTGAGTTGTTCTGCCCTCTCCAAACCAAGTGGAGAGAGCCAGGCTTCAGAAGCTCCCTGGGCACGGTTCCCAGCTTGGCAGCACCCAGGGTTACTGGGGTTACTGGGTGAAATGCCACAGTCCTGTACCGCCACCTTCCCACTGACCTGCATCATTATCCCTCATGCTTCAGATCCATCAGAGTGCAGCAACCGGAGCAGGTAGGGTGCTTTTAGGAGGTAGGGTGTGTGTTGCTCACTCTTGTCCTTCAAGGAGGAGGAGGAACAAGTTGCCCAGAAAGGATGTAGATGTCCCATACCTGGAAACATTCATGGTCAGTTTGGATGGGGCTCTGAGCAACCTGATCTAGTTGAAGATGTCCCTGCTCATTGCAGGGGACTTGGATTAGATGACCTTTAAAGGTCCCTTCCATCCCAAACCATTGTATGGTTCTATGAGGGCAACCCCCACCCCAGCTAACCCAGAGGGGCAGGTGGGTGCAGGGCATCCCCCTGGCCTCGGCAAGGAGTGGCAGGAGCTGCGGGAGTGGAGGACAGAGGCTGACCCAGCACACGGTGGTGTGGGCAGCAAAGGAGTGGTTGTGTGCGTGGAGGGGAAGTCTGAGTACTTGTGTCGCTCACGTACAAATTTCTCCCAAAATGGGTGGTTCAGGGCCTTTTTAAAGGCCATTGCTAATTAATGCAGACCCTGCCTGTGCCTGCTCTTTGATAGCGGGATGCATCAGTCTCAAAGCTGGCTGCAGAGGCAAAGCGCAGGGTTTTTTTGCATCTTCCCACAGGATGTGCCTTTCTGGGCACTGAAAAACATCTTTGCATTTTTTTGGGACATAGCGTGACTACTTTCAGCAAATAATAAAATAAGTACACATATCTGTCCCACATGAGTATATACAAGGCTGTACAAGATAACTGCACTTGGAGAGATCTGCATCTTGATAACTCCTACACTGCTTGTTGGTCAGGGAAACTGGTGCAGTTCTTGTGTCCTTTGATGGTGTTTTAGCTCGTGCCTGTGTTGTCCCTGGTATATACCAAGCTTCAGCTGTGGTCTTCACTCTTTAGCACCTAGTCAGAAATAGCTTGCCTTAGGTTTGCAGCCGATATTTCTAGCTGGTTCCTTTGGTGCTGCAGGCTTGTATGGTAAGCCAGTCAGATGAGAAATGGGATCACTTAGCTGAATTCAGTACAGTTTTTGGATAGCACACATAAATATGGCTAGTCACTAAAAATAAAAGCCCATGGCCATATTCGGTGGCTCATCCCTTTGACGGCCGAGCAACGTTACCATGAAATCCAGGCATCCTTCTGCACTGCTGCACCTGAAACCATTTCAGGCTACTGACAACGAAGGATGTCGCTGAACCTACTCGCAACAGGGAACCCATCCAGCTGACGTGACTCTCTATTTTTTTCTCTCCCTCAGGTTGTTATTCTGTAGATTTGATTCCCCAATTCAGTTCGCCGTCTTGCACGGCAAACCGGCATGTGCTGGCATGGCTGAGAGGGAGGAACGAATGGAAACAGTATCATGGGTTGGTCCCGATGCCAGAAAGCTTGTGGGGGAGAGTCACAGGCGTAATCACATCGAAACCTCGGGAGTTGCAGTTGAACCAGGAACCTCCTCAGGCTTTCTGCCTCTCCACTCTGCCCTGGTCCCTGGGGCGGTTTGGTTGATGATGATATATGGGAAAGTCTCCGCACCCAAGTACCTCCACATGCAGTTTGTTCCTTTGCACTCTTGCTTTTAGAGTTAACAGCACAAAGTGGTGGAGTTTGGGAGAGTTTTCGATATTTCTTTTCACATCCTCATCTTTTTCCATATTTGCATGCCATCCTGATATTCTCTATCAGCATTGGTCCAGAGCAAGACCACCCCGGTAGGTGTGAGGTTGGGAGGAGCTGCGCTGAGTGCCAGGCTCAAGGCTGGATGTCCATACTGGCCTTTTTTGTCTTTCTTGCCCCAGACAGACCAAGATCCCCCTCCCAGTAGCCATGTTTCTGTACGGCTTGTGTGGAGCTGGGTTTTGAACCTTTTGCTGGCTGTTTTCTCAGCAGTGGGTTGCTTGCCAGCATCCTCACTGCAGCGCGGAGATGGAGCCACTGATGTCCCAGCTCATTGCAGGGGGGTTGGACTAGAAGACCTTTAAAGGTCCCTTCCAACCCAAACCATTCTATGATGTCATGATTCCATGATCCCCAATACTGTGGTCCAGCAGGTGATTATTTCTAACTGGCCCAAGGGAGCCCCTTTTGGAAAAGGGGAGAGGGGACACATCCTTCCCCTCCACAGCCTTCTTCCAGCACCTGGCATTTCTGAGATGCACCATTTCCCCCAGCTCAGTGTGCAGTAACACCAAACCTTCTCTTTTCTTTGATCCAGGGCTTTTAATGGAGCAGCATGATGCTCCTGCGCTAGCCAAATGGCTTTGATTCTGCTGTGCAATGTGGTGTGCATGTGTCCAGGTTGACAGGGGTTATAAACACTCATTTCCTTGCAAAGTTTCCCTTGCAGAAGTTGAGAGTAAATGAAACCAAAGCTCACTATTGCACTTTGGTTTTTTTAATTTATTTTCTCCTAATGGCCCATGTGTTTTTAGCACTTATTACTGGATGCAAGGGGATGCTGCATCAGTGTGTACCTGCTGTGTCTCTTGCTAGGTCATAGCTCTCATCCCAGGTGCAAGAGGATGCTAGGTCCTCTTGGTCCCAAAAAGGTGTTTCCAACAGCTAGGTCCCTAAAAGGTGTTTTTCTGTAAATCCTGGAGATGAATTGCTCTAATGGGAGGTGACTCGCTGCAAACTTGTGGCCAGAGGAAGACGGGTGGTTTTGAGCAGGGGTGTTGTGACCTGAAACTTAAGCCTGTGGCTGGGTCACTGCCCTTCTTTCAAGTTTTTTTCACTGGGCTGGAAGCTTTCTTGTTACGCATGGAGTTGCATCCAGGAAGGATCTGAAAGGTCGCTTAACCCTTTGCCGCGAAGTGAAAGCAGAAAGGAATGATAATAGAATAAATCCAGAGCAAGCCAACCATCCCCCAAAAAAGACCCTGAAAGGCTGGAAAAAAACCACAAAGGAGGACGCTGGGTTTGTATTGCCTGTTCAGCAAACAGCCCGCATCTGGGTTGGGGTTGCACCAAAGGTTTATACAGAAATTCAGTGCCATTTGGGATGTAACACAGGTAACAGCGCTTTTTCTTCTCCTCTCTCCTGCCTTCATCTTTGCTGTAATGTGTTTGACCGAATTACAGTGCAAATCTGTGGCTGTATAAATACCAAGCGGGGGAAAAAAACCCAGCAGAAACCACAGGCATTGTTTAGGCAGTTCTTTGATGTAGTTCACCCATGAATATAAACTCTGTGAGCCTTGTGGGATGGTTTTGGGCTAAAAGGGGCTTGAGACTGGTTTGTTGGGTGCCTTATAAAAACACTTCACAGACGTTTCCCTTCCCATCCTTTCTCTCTTAATGAGTGTGCCTTGCAGAAAAGGTGCTTGTACTCTCGACTCCCAAGATTTGAGCCCCTTTTATTGCATGAATACTGCTTGGGATCCACAATTTGTACATACATTGAACACCTCGAAGGAGATAGATAAGTCCAGGTTGAGGCACTGCTGGACCCACATTCTACATTAGCATCTTAGCTTTCACCGGGCTCGTCGGGAACGCGATGTTGCTCAGGGCAGATCCTGCAGCCAGTGTTAGGAGTCAGGAGTGGGACCACGCTGGCAGCGCTGGGTCTGTGGCGAGGAATGAAAGGACGGGGCTATTTGGCAGCTGAGCTGTTTATTTGTTTGGGAGTACGTGGGGAGGATTAGTCCGTGATGCTCGGGAATAAATTTGGCCTGATACTTAAGTACCAGCTCCCAGGAAATTGCCATCAGAGTAATTAGTGTGCACTGACTTATTTGTACAGTGATAACAGCAGGAAAGTATTGAAGCAGGAAAAACAAACACATTATTCATCTGAACCTTCAATCCGCAGCCTTTACCTGACAGTTCACTATTTGCGATACACAGGTCTATTTTTAGGCTTCCAAGTCATGCGAGCTCTTTTTTCTTTGTTTGTTTTGCATTTTGGTTTTTATTCTGCTGACATAAATTGGAAATGAATCTATGCTTAGAGATAAACAAACGCATTTTTAAAATAAACCTTTTGAATACCAAAGAGTGTTTTCTGTATGCTGAAGTGTTGGTACAAGGCTCTCGAAACATAGAATCATAGAATCATAGAATCGTTCAGGTTGGAAAAGACCCTTGAGATCATCAAGTCCAACTGTTAACCTAGCACTGCCAAGTCCACCACTATACCATGTCCTCGAGCACCACATCTACCCTTCTTTTAAATACCTCCAGGGATGGAGACTCAACCACTTCCCTGCGCAGCCTGTGCCAGTGCCTGACGACCCTTTCGGTGAAAAAGTTTTTTCTAATATCCAACCTAAACTTCCCCTGGCGCAGCTTGAGGCCGTTTCCTCTTGTCCTATTGCTTGTTACTTGGGAGAAGAGACCGACCCCCATCTCGCTACAACCTCCTTTCAGGTAGTTGTAGAGAGCAATAAGGTCTCCCCTCAGCCTCCTCTTCTCCAGACTAAACAACCCCAGCTCCTTCAGCCGCTCCTCATAAGACTTGTGCTCTAGACCCTTCACCAACTTCATTGCCCTTCTTTGGACACGCTCCAGCACCTTGATGTCCTTCTTGGAGTGAGGGGCCCAAAACTGAACACAGTACTCGAGGTGCGGCCTGACCAGTGCCGAGTACAGGGGCACTATCACCTCCCCGGTCCTGCTGGCCACACTATTCCTGATATAAGCCAGGATGCCATTGGCCTTCTTGGCTACCTGAGCACACTGCTGGCTCATATTCAGCCAACTGTTGACCAACACCGCCAGGTCCTTTTCAGCCAGGCAGCTCTCCAGCCACTCCTCCCCAAGCCTGTAGCGTTGCATGGGATTGTTGTGACCCAAGTGCAGGACCCAGCACTGAGCCTTGTTGAATCTCACACAGTTGGCCCCAGCCCAATGATCCAGCCTGCCAGGTCCCTCGGCAGGGCCTTCCTACCCTCCAGCAGATCGACACTCCCGCCCAACTTGGTGTCATCTGCAAACTTACTGAGGGTGCACTCAATCCCCTCATCCGGGTCATCAGTGAAGCTATTGAACAGGAGCGGCCCTAACACGGAGCCCTGGGGAACACCACTCGTGACCGGCCGCCAACTGGATTTGACTCCATTCACCACCACTCTCTGGGCTTGGCCGTCCAGCCAGTTTTTAACCCAGTGCAGAGTGTACTTATCCAAGCCGTGAGCAGCCAGCTTCTCCGGGTGAATGCTGTGGGAGAGAGTGTCAAAGGCCTTACTAAAGTCCAGGTAGACAACATCCACAGCCTTCCCCTCATCCACTAAGCGGGTCACCTTGTCATAGAAGGAGACCAGATTAGTGAAGCAGGACCTCCCTTTCATAAACCCAGGCTGGCTGAGTCTGATCCCCTGGTTGTCCCATACGTGCCGCGTAATGGCACTCAGGATGATCTGCTCCATGACCTTTCCTGGCACCGAGGTCAGGCTGACAGGCCTGTAGTTCCCCAGACCCTCTTTCTGACCCTTCTTGTAGAGGGGCGTCACATTTGTTAGCTTCCAGTCATCTGGGACCTCCCGGTTGACCAGGACTGCTGATAAATGATGGAGAGTGGCTTGGCCAGCTCCTCTGCCAGCTCCCTCAGTATCCTCGGGTGGATCCTGTCTGGCCCCATGGACTTGTGAGCACTCAGGTGGAGGAGCAGGTTGGTGACAACTGGGGCTTCATTCTGCATCCTATCTCCATCTCCCAGCTCAGGGGCCTGAAAACCCCAAGGATGACCAGTCTGACTATTAAAGACTGAGGCAAAGAAGGAGAAGCCTTCTCCTCATCCTTTGTGGCAATGTTTCCCTCTGCATCCAACAAAGGAGGGAGATTCTCCCTGGCCCTCCTTTTGTTGCTGATATATTTATAAAAACATTTTTGTTATCTTTAACAGCAGTGGCCAGTTTAAGTTCCAGCTGGGCCTTCGCCTTTCTAATCTTGTCCCTGCATAACCTCACAACATCCTTGTAGTCCTCCTGAGTCACCTGCCCCTTCTTCCAAAGGTGGTAAGCTCTCCTGTTTTTCTTGAGTTCCAGCCAAAGCTCTCTGTTCAGCCAAGCCGGTCTTCTCCCCCACCTGCTCGACTTACGGCACATGGAGACGGCCGTGCTCCTGTGCCTTTGAGATTTCCTTCTTGAATAACATCCAGCCTTCCTGGACTCCTTTGCACTTCAGGACTGCCTCCCAAGGGACTCTGTTAACCAGACTCCTAAACAATCCAAAGTGTGCACTACTGAAGTTCAGGGTATCGGTTTTGCTGACCCCCTTCCTTACTTCTCCAAGAATTGAAAACTCTGTCATGTCATGATCACTGAGCCCAAGACAGCCTCCGACCACCACATCACCCACCAGGACTTCTCTGTTCGTAACAGCAGGTCCAGTGGGGCACCTCTCCTGGCTGGCTCGCTTACCAGCTGTGTCAGGCAGTTATCTCCCACACACTCCAGGAACGTCTGAGACTGCTTTCTCTCTGCTGTGTTATATTTCCAGCAGATATCTGGTAAGTTGAAGTCTCCCACGAGAACAAGGGCTAGAGATTGTGAGACTTCAGCCAACCACTTGTAGAATGCTTCGTCTGTTTCCTCATCCTGGTTGGGTGGTCTATAACAGACTCCCACCAGGATAGCTGCCTTATTAGCTTTCCCTCTGATCTTTACGCATAAGCACTCAACCTTATCATTACCGTCATTGAGTTCTAGACAGTCAAAACACTCTCTAACGTACACGGCTACCCCACCACCTCTCCTTCCTTGACTGTCCCTTCTAAAGAGCTTGTAGCCATCCATTGCAGCACTCCAGCTGTGTGAGTCATCCCACCATGTTTCCGCAATGGCGACCACATCATAGTTTTCCTGCTGTGCAATGGCTTTCAGCTCCTCCTGCATATTGCCCATGCTGTGTGCACTGGTGTAAATGCACTTCAGTTGGGCTGTTGATCTCTTCTCCAACACAGGCATGCCACCCCTAGGCTCATCCCTAGCAAGCCTGGTTTTATCCCCTTCCCCCTTTGCAGCTTGTTTAAAGCTCTCTCAATGAGGCCTGCTACCTCCTGGGCCAGAATCCTTTTCCCCCTTTGCAACAGGTGAACCCCATCTGTCTCCAGCAGGCCTGGTGCCATGTAAACTGCCCCATGACTGAAAACCCCAAAATTCCACTGCTGGCACCAGCCTCTGAGCCACGTGTTAATGAGCTGCGTCTTCCTGTTCCTTTCTGTATGCCTCCCGGCTACTGACGGGATGGAGGAAAACACTGCCTGCGCTCCTGATCCTTCAAGTAATCGCCCCAGTTCTCTAAAGTCCCTTTTGATTGTCTTTGTACGTCTCTCGGCTACCACATCACTGCCAACCTGAACAACCACTAGCGGATAATAATGACACGCTTTTACCAGCCTAGGGAGCTTCCTGGTAGTGTCTCTTATCCTTGCCCCAGGGAGGCAGCAGACTTCCCCATGGGATGGGTCTGGTCGGCATATTGGGCCCTCTGTTCCCCTCCGAAGGGAATTGCCTATCACAATTACCCTTCTTTTTTTCTTACCAGTGGCTGTTTTAATGCGTGGGGCTGACTGGTTCCCCCTAGTCATCCCCTTGGATGGATCACTGTCCGTATCTTCATCCTCCTGGCCCTCAAGTTCCAGAGCCTCATACCTATTGTGTAAGGGCACCTGGGGGGGCGAGGTCGGCCGGGAGAGAATTCGCCTGCTGCGCTGAGCAGGGATCTGCATCCATCCTCCTCCGTCTCTTGGGTCCCCTCCTTCTGCCTGGTGGCACGAGGGCAGGGGAGCCTCTCCTCTTGATGCTTCCATCTGGCGTGCTCGTCTCAGGGATGGTAGGGGGTGGCTCCACCAGTTTATCTCCCTCTCGCACTCCCTGATACTCCTCAGTCTTGCTACTTCTTCTTTCAGCTCTGCCACCATGCTGAGCAGATCCCCCACCTGCTCGCACCTCACGCAGGTGGTGTCTCGGGAGCCCTCCATCACCAGAGCAAGGCTCTGGCACTCCCTGCAGCCAGAGACCTGGGTGGCTGCATGTTTGAGTGAGAGCTCCATCTGCGTCGCCACATCCCATCTGGTGATGGCTCTTGTCCAAGTGGAAACCATGGCTAATTCTCTTCTGGGAGGGCGTAGACCACAAGGAGAGCTCGCCAGCTGCCTGCTCGCTCTGCCTGCGTGAACTGCCGCACCATGCCCTTTCTGACGCGCCACGCCCTGTTTGCCCATCCTGTTTGCCGCGCTCCTGGTCGCTCACGCTCCTTAGGGGCCCGTTTAAATCTCATGTGCCCATTTAAATTACATGGGCCCTTGCAAGTGGGATGAAGATGCTACAGACAGCAGCCAGGCTTGGCAGGAGGAGCAGCTCTGGATACTGGAATGAGATCCCTATTTCTATCAATCAATCAGAAGTATTTGGTGTGACCACGAGCATCTTCTTTAGCCCAGGTTTCCCTGCTCGGTGGCAAGCACTGCTTAGCCAGCCAGGTTAGAATTGCCCTTTGAGATGTGAGCACCAAGGAGAAGGTTTAGTAACTTGGGTAATAATTATTATTAATGAGAGGCTGTGGGAGAATGGCATGGGGTCACAGGAGTTTGTGGTCGTGAGGCATCCAAGGAGGATGTTTGGGGAAGGGCATCCTTATATGTGTGAGTATATGGAAGAGCTGGTAGAGAGCAGGAGGCATTTGGAAACTGGGGGGAAAAATGTGGGTGTGGAGAAATACGTGGATTCACCTTGGAATGGAAACAATGGGGATGAAAGTGCTTGCTCTGCCCTTCCTTTCCATTCGTCCCTTCTCTTTCTTACAGGGTGTCACCCCCAGCCACCCGCAGCAGCAATTCCCTGCCAGGCACTTGTGCTAAATCCTTTGAAAGCTCCTCTTCTCCCTCAGCAATTAGAAATAAATAAAAAGGGCGGGGGCAGAAGACAGGCTGTCTGCAGGGGAAGAGAGCTGAGGGGCCCCAGGGTTTCTCCTGGAGATGGATTGTGTGAACAGCTGAGGAAATCACCAGGCAAAGCACCTCCCACAGCCAGCAGCTATATCACAGGCACCCCTAGCCACAAATGCAATGCAGATAAATCAGATTTAAAGTGCCTTTTTTAAATACCAAAGGCTTTTAAGTATTCAAGCCAGCCATCAAAAAGGTGAGTTACCATCTCCATATCTTGAGATCTTTGCATGGAGCCTGCATGCCTCCCTGGAAGGTGGGGCTTAGGCAAACACTAGTAGTACAGCTCAAATCAAAGGTAAATGAGTGAAACTTGTGACCTCCTTTACGCAAGATTCAGCCTGGGTGACCCAATGGTCCTTAAAGTCCTAGGAAGTGAATCCAATGCTTTGCAGCCCCAAAAGTTCATCCCCATTGATACCTACCCCCCCCCCCCCCCCCCCCCCCCATATTTTCCAGCCACCACATGCAGGCCCCGGGCTGGAAGAGGCTGGATTTTGACGGCGGCCTCCAGGTTTCTTAGAGAGTGATAGCAGCTCCTTGATTTTTGTGCCACAGGTTCGTTCACTCTCGTAATCCTATTGCTGTCATGGTGGGACTACAGATTTTAAGCTCTGATGGAAGAAGAGACACGGGTGAGGGAAGGTATTGCAAATGCACAACCCTGAACCAACACCATGATGATGAAAACTCCATCCATACAAACCAGCCAGGAGCTGGGATTTGCTTTCTGTTTGCAGGAAGGGCTGGAGCAGGGAATTTACATCCTCAGGGCTTTTCAGCTCTCTAAGAGAGGATGCAGTGAGGGACCATGTCCTGGGACACACTTTTGAGGCTTAGAAGAATCAGGCAGATGTGAAAATCCTGGGGTCGAGAAGCACAGAGGGAACCTGGAAGCCTAAATATGATTCACATCAATGGGCATTTCAGAGTGTCAGAGTTGGGAGCTTTGTTCCTTTAGCTGAAGTGCCTTTAGTCCGTGGCCATGAACCTCCTTATGCTCATTCAGCCGGTGTGAACAGAGAAACTAAGGTCTGACAATAATAGAAGCGAAGTAAAATCATTAGCAAGGTATAAAAAGACAACAGATTTTAAAAGTTTGTGCACATAATATGCATATGCATGTGTACATAAAGCTAGATATTTAAGGCTACTTTTACATATCTGTGACTTTTAAATATTTTTTGTGATTTATAAACACTCCCCGATTTATAAAATTTAGATAGTCTCTCCTCTGTTTAGAAAGAAAGGCAAAATTTTGATGTTTATATTTTCACATGACTCCAGAAGCTACAGCTTTTCAGAAGTGCACCACATCTGGAGAGCCTGGGTGTCTTGAGAGACAGTGTGGGTCTGGATGAAGTTGCATGGTGTTATTTTGTGAGATTCATGTTGAAAGAAAGAAAGAAACCCAAGACAACACAGCCCTCTCCACCAGCAGAGCTGGTGAAGCTCTGTGCACTATGCGGCTAACAACTTTGTAAGTAGAGCTGTGTCCTCTCTTCAGGTGCGATTAGGTTCTTTTCCTCCTCCAAAACAGTCTTGGGGGAATCAGGTCAATGCAATTGTCTGCATCGTTCAGATCCCAAACTGGCCTCCTGCCAGCCTTATCATAACATTGACGAGGATTGTGGTGGTTTGCCTTTTGATGGTGATGATGATGATGATGGTGATGTGTCATTATTGCTGCTGCTGGAGATAGTTTTGGCAGGCCTCCATTCCTGGTATAGGTTAATTAGCCCTCCCACTTCCACCTTTTCTTCCCCACCCTCTTCCTAAGCCATTAAGACCAAGCCTGGTCAGAAGTAAATCTCCTTATTAAAATATTTAGAGCATTTCTAATGCCAGATGCCGGAGAAACAGTTCTGTAATGTTGTGGGCTTCACAGCATTTGAACTGAGTGACTTCAAAACACCTGTATTAATATAATGTAAAACTAGCTTGGAGGAACATGGATCAGCAGAAATTAATGGGTTTTCTTTAAGAGCTGCTTTTACAAATGCACCCAGCTCTGATTCATGTCTCAGTCATCGCTGGCACTGGTCCTCTGACTTGCTCTGCTGAACCCTGATTTAGGGGCATCAGAGGTGCCCATTTGGGATCCCCAAACTATCCCCTTGCCATCTCTGAGTTTTAGGGAGCCACAGATTTGCTGAGAAGACATGGTTCTGCTAACCAGTTTTTGAGCGATGGGCAGTCTGCCGTTGTGCCTGTGCTCTTCTATATGATCCTCCTGAACATCGTCTCTAGCCCGGAGGCATGATTTGATATTTATCCTTGTGGCCGCTGCATGAGAGAGCAAACCATTAGCAGATGGGGCACGGAGGCACAGGCTAATTGAATTACTACTGCCATAAGCCGGACCACAGGGAAGGAGAGAAAAAGGCTTCTGGTCCAGTGTGTCGTACATTAGGTTGCAGAGTCAGTCTGCAGGCATCGCGGCTCCGGGCTAAATCACAACTGTGTCTGGGAAGACACATTAGCTACATCCGAAGCGGAGAAGCCCAGCAGCCCTCAGGTAACTTGTCCAGAAAAACTACCAATAATCAGTGAAATCTCAAAAGCAGGAATTAAGGAATGGTGTCAAAACACAGCTGGTCTCCACTGGTTTTAACTGCTGTTTTAACAAGCTCAGAAAGTCACCCTGCTCTGATAAATGACCGTCCTCTTGCCCACTGCAGCCTGACACCTGTAGAGGCGTCCCTGGCTTGTTCCTGCTTCCTGGGATGGGAGGACCATGCCCCATGATGGGGATTTCTGGTGTAAGCATCTGGGGAAAGGGATTCCTTTCTCAATTTTATTTCCATTTCTGCATCCACTGGTAAATCTGGCTGCTAAATGTCTGTGGCCAGCTCTGCCAGAAAGCTAATTGAAGGGACATCCCTCCAAACAATGGTTAATGCTGGAGAGCCACAGTTGTCCCGTCTCCTCAGCTCCTGGGGAGGGCAAGGGAATATGTGTGCTGGGAGGCCACTTGAGAAGAAATCTTTCTGACTGTGAAGGAGAATCTAAATCCCCTTCTCTTGGAGTTTAAAAAAAAAACAAACAGGAAAGTTTTGTATGCCTTTCATAGAGTCACAGACCAGTCCATGTTGGAAGGGACCTTGAAAGATCATCTGGTCCAACCTTTTGTGGGAAAGGGAGCATAGATGAGGTTATCTAGCACCTTGTCCAGTTGCATCTTGAAAACCTCCAGTGATGGGGACTCCACCACGTCCCTGGGGAGGTTGTTCCAGTGAGTGATTGTTCTCGCTGTAAAAAACTTATTTCTTATATCGTGCTTTTTTTTCTGCACTGCTGGTGTAATTTTTTGACTTGCTTTTGTCTAGTTGTGAGTTTTCCCAGTTCCTTAACTGGAAAAAAAAAATTGGTGTGGGTTTCTTGGTTTAACACCATCTTGCTTTGCTGCTCATGCTGGGGATCTGGCGCTTTTGCTGCTCTTCATCAAAATCCGCGTCTTGGTATTGATGGGGTGCAGAAGACCTGTAAATGGGGCAGGGATCTCTGGGGTTGGAGGGGCCCAACCACTGATAATTGGGCCTCTTGTTCTTTGTACCTTATTGATTTCTAGGTTTTAAGGTCATGGTGCTTGTTTAGTCCGACCTGCGGTATAGCAGAGATTCCTTGAAGTAGTTTCCGCTCTGAGTTCAGCAGTTGTGGATGGACCCAGATGTGCATTTTTGGGAGAGCAAGAGAGGCAAGGTGGAATCCCATCTTATTTTAAAAATTGCCAGTGCTGGATCATTGGCCGTGCCAGCTGGAGGACTTTTCCCTCTGTTAATTACCTGCAGTGTTGAAAAACGGTATCTTTGTTTCTGGTTTGTTTTCTGTCGAGCTTCAACTTTCAACCTTTGGTCTTGTTATGCCTTTGTCTGGTAGACTGAAGAGCACTCTTCCCGACAGGTACTTACAGGCTGTGAGGTACCTTTTAACTTTCTCTTTGATTGACTTCCTTGAGCTCCTTGGTACAAGCCTGGTTTTGTTCTTGTGGCTGTCCTCTGAACTCTCTCCAGTTTTTCCAGCATTATTCTTGAAGTGTGGATACAAGTATTAAACCTCACACTCCCATCGACTGTGCCAACCCAAGGCCCAAAGATAACAGGGCCTCTCTGCTGGTGCGTGACATCCCTCATTTGTGCATCCAAGTGTTGTGAGTCTGCCTCGCGAGCTCACGTTGGGCTAATTATGCCTCTTACCTCAGCCAGTCCTGCAGGTCTCATATGTTTGAGAAGTTTCCATGCAGCCATTTCTTTCATACGCCAAGTGTCTCATTAGTCTTTTTGATGTATTTTTTCTTGGTTTGTATTCTGAAAGGAGTTTTAGTCCAACCTTTCTCACTGTACCAGCCACATGTCAAAAATCTTTATATAGCTGAGAGCTGCTAGGAATGTATTCTGCAGAGCTGGGGGAAGGAAAGTGGTTCACAAGAGGGAAATAACACTGAGGTGTATCTCCAGTGGAAGGTGGGACAGGACAGACTCATGCCGCTGGGCTCCAGAGTCCTGCAACATTGTTTGACCTCTTCAGCTCTTGATGGATCGCTTTCTCCCATGGAGATTAACTGTGGAGATGGTTAATCTGCAAGCCCTGTGCCAGCCAAACCTGTCATTGCTGGCTATGGAGTGTAGCACCAAGCTTCTTCCTTGGGATTCATGGGTTGGCTGCCCCCATTGAGGGTTTGGGTCAGTGTTAGCGTATTTCTAGATGTTAGACACAGAGGGCTGACTGTATTTCCAGTTGGGGCACTTTTATTATCAGTTTTATGTTGTTTCTTGCATACAATGACTCAGAGGAAACAGAGGTGTTGATCTGATGGGGAACCTAGAAAGCCTTTTGGTAATAACATCCAGATGTTTCCTTAGCACATCTGCTTAAGCCACTGTTGAAGTCGGTGCCTTCAGCAGCCCTGCTTGTGCATTTTACTGCCTGCTGCTATGTGTGATGCTAATTTATTAGTAATGCAGGAATGGAGGAGGGGAAAATTTAGACAGCAGCAGAAGCAGGGACAACCAGCTGCCAAGGAAACGTGGGAGAAGAAGGCAATCCAGACTGTAACCCAAATTATTCTTGCTTTTACCATTCGGGTAGGGTGTTTGGAGGCAGTCTTGCATGTAATTGTTGTAAGTACTGTGCCCCAGGTTTGCCTGGTTACAGGTCACTGTGTACCTGTGCAGCTCAGCCATGTGGGCAAGACATTTGTCCGTCTGAACATTGACTTCAGCCGAGAACAGGGCAAGCTCAGCTTGTGCAGCGACTGATGCATGAAAAGATATTCCTGCCTGTCCCCTTATATTCATGGGAAGCTGTTTCGCTCCCTAGTTGTATCTGTGTTTATCACTTCAACACTGCCTTGCTAATCCCTGTGCCAGGATTGTCAGCATGTGGTGTTCCTTCCCGGGAGGGTCAGCTTTAGGACAGCTCAGCTGCCTTATGCCAAGGCTTCAGGCAGCCGGGATGCTACTGAAAGCTTTGCTTTTAATGTCACTGTGTCAGTGTCATGCCCTGCCCAGGGGAATATCACTGGCAGCCTGAGGATAATGCTCTGTAATTCCAGATGCCCTGAGCCATGCAGTTGCTTTCTAGGCTGCACATGGCAAACCCTTGATTTATGGTCACAGCCCTTCCGATACATACCCGGCCCTAGTGTGCACTGGAGCTCTTCACACCACACTGCTCTTTCTCCCTCTTCCTCAATGACTTCTGCTGATGGCTAATTTTCAACGTCACAGAGAGCATGTCTTCAGAGTGGACTAGTTTGTGATGCTCATTGGAAAGCACTGATGTGGACACCTGGTCTTGAAAGGTGCTTGGCAGCCACAAGATCTTTGAATACAAAAAAAATCTCATCACCCAAAATTAGGGCTAGTGTGTCACCTCCTTCCAGGGGTGTTAAGGTGATGTTGGAGTTTGTGCAGGTTAAAATGCGGGAAGAAGGTGGAAGCGTGTGGTTGGGGTGTGGCAAAGCACTTCAGTGGGGAGGAGATGTTGATGTGGTAGGTGCATGTGAGACAGATGGCCCAAGGCATAGATCTCATCCTATTTGTGTTTTGTCCTCTCTAATGCGTGACACAGCATCATGACCTGGCCAAGGATGGGCCATCAGGTGCATTTGGTGACATGGCAGGGAGCAGGCCTGGCCCAGTGATTCACGGGATGGAGATGGACGCGATGAATAGCATTGTACAACCCACGAGGAGCCTGCAGAGGCTTGGTATGTGTGTGGGGGGGCCTTTAGAGAGCCAGGCCCCCAAAACAGCGCAGCAGGTCTTGGAGCAAGAGAGACAGCGTGGCATGTAAACGCTTGGCATATAAATATAGAAAGCAGCAAGAGGTGGTCAGAGAGACACATCTCTGTGGAGTTGTGGATGGTATTGCCACAGGGCTTAGGCCCTGTTTCCAATTCCTGTCTTCCTAACTGTCCTTCCCGTGCTCCCAGGGAGTGCCAGAGCCATTTGCTTCCACCACACCAGTTATGACCTTGTTTCTTTGGCAATGAGGTGATCCATCTCCCTCGTCTCCCCTGACCCACCCCTCTCAGCTTCCCCAGCAAAAACGTGTTTGAGCTTTCGTGGCTTTGTACCTCCTGTGGCACATTCTGCACCCAAGGGAGGGATTTCTGCAGCAGTATAGACCAGCCCTCCTGCTTCTCCTGCCAGCCTGTCATTTCACTGTGAGTCGCCGTAACTAAGAACGTTAAATCTGGGTAAGACCAAATGTCCATTGATAAAAGAGATCTCTTCTTTTATGAGGCTAAATTACAAGTTATTCCCAGCTACCTCCTAAACCTGAACTAGTTTCTGTGTCTCCTATCCTGGCAGTCCTCCTTGGTTGCTGGGTTGGAGTTTGCGTGCAGTTCATTCCTAGTGAGATGGGGCTGCCGGCTACTTCTTCTGCAGCTCTTGCCATCCAAAGAAGCCTTGTAGACCCCACCGTTGTGTTGATTCTCCATCTCTTTCAAATGTCTTCTGAAAGCAGATGAAGGCTTGTTATTTCTTCCTCAGGACCGTTACGCTGGATAGCTTGTGTCTGGCCAGTGTCCACAGGAGGAGCTCCTGGACATTCTGAAAATCTTTAGTTCCTCATAAAGTACCTAGATACTGTGTTTCTGTTTCTGTCTGTACACAAAAAGCTGCCTATTTTTGACAAAACTTAGAATTTACTCTAGATTTGATTTTTGGAGGTTTTCCTACCTCCTCATTGGACCCGTATTATATACCCAGTGGAGCAATGTCTGTCTGCATTAGTATTAATCAACATGCAGTGTAGTCATTTTGCTAGTCTATATGAGTCTGTAGTTGATCACTGAAATTGTTTTAGGATAGAATTTACATGTAAAACTAACTGTATTGCATTGTATATTAAAATCCATTTAATTTGATAAAAGTAGCTCGATGTTTCCTTTGTCAGCATTTGAGCTGACTGGGAATTTTTCACTAACATGCCACCACGTTGAAGTTGAATGCACCCTCAGGAGAGAGTTGGCTTCCATAAATCCTCCTTTTTGGTAAAAGTATAGCAAAATTTTGGAGAGGGTTGTCTACGGACAGTACATCTAAACTTTCCGACTGTGTTAGTATTTTGGTTTGTATTTGAAATGACTCTTTGTTTCTAATGCAAGTTACAATGAAAAGTGTAAAAGTTTATGATGCTGAAGGGAAAATTTTCAAGTGTTGAAATGAAGTGCTTCAAATCAAAATGAGTTTGAATTTAGCAACCTTCAAAATTTCAAGGGTTTTATCTTTTTTTTCCCCCCACTCATTTAGAATGGGAAAAAAATAATCAATGTCTTGAAACCCTCCAAGGATGATAGAATTGAGTTTTTTCAGGTTTCTTTGACATCCCTTGTTCATCTCTGTTTGAGTAGTACTTTCTGTTGGCTGTATTTGCAGGCAATAACAAAGTGTCCTTCCATCAATACTGCAAGGTCAGGGTATCCCTTGAAGGGTGAACCAGACATTACTCTCCCACGGGGGTAACATTTAATCTCTTTTAGTGTTAACAGAAATCATGTATAAAACATGAAAATTTGTCAATCTGTCCCGATCCAGATATTAAAATTATATTTTCTTTATAGGTGCACCCACTGTTTGGATGATGAAGCTTGACGAGCTGCTATTTGACTTGGATTACAATATTTCAGAAGACTTTCTGAACTCTCAAGGCTGCCCTTCCCAGACTTTGGGGATGGGTGGGATTAAGTTTATATCTCCAATATCACGCAAAGAGAAAGAAGGGAGTTGGCTGCTTCGCACAAGTAACTAAAATCAGTGTTGCAGTTGGGAGTGCTCAAAAGGAGAAGAGCTTGGAGCATAGCTCTCATTTTAGAGACAGATTTTGCCCAGGAGGAGGGTGCACAAGGGAAGATACAGGAGGAAGGAGGAGAGGTGATGCTACAAGCCAGCTTCTTGACCTCCAGAGTGGGACTGAAGCTTGATAACAAGGTAAAAAAACCCTCAAACGAGCCAAACTTTTCCCCTCCTTTCCACCTCACTCGAATATCCATCAGACAAGAAGTGGGATGAGTCCAGGCATTGATTTTTGATTGAGTAGTGTCTCTTACTGCCCCCAAGCTCCCTCCCGTTCCTTTGCCTCCTTTGAGTCCTCTGTCACCCGTGCCTGCCTCTGCAGAGCCCATTGCAGAGGCCAGCATGTAAAATCAAACAGCAAATCTCTACAGTCTTACTTGTCCACATATCTGAGACTTAATTTTTCAAGCATCTCTGTTCACACAGACATATTAAATATATCGCTTCTGGAGGAAGCTTTGGGCCTTTACTTGATGCCAGAGGAACTTACTGCTTTATTTTTAGAAGTGAGGCTGACAAGTCCCTCACACTGATCTGCACTGTTTGTGGCTCCAGCTCCAGAGCACAGCAGTGATGTATTTTCCAAACTGATGAGATACAAAGAGAGCTGAAATAAATGGGCTTATCACATTGCCTCATCCAAAGCCACAAGAGGAGAAAGGCAGGAGCTGGAAAAAATAGAGCAAAATTACCTGGTTTCAATTTATCACCTTTGGAGAATTGAAAAATGTTGGCTGCAAAAAAGAAAGTTGAAGCTTGATTTATTTTTTAGCTTCCCTCCTGCTGCAAATGTTTTTCCTCATGAACATGCGTGGCTCCTCACTTCTTGTGCCCTGGGCCCAGGAGCGCTGGAAGCATTCCTCGGAGGGGAAGGCTAGCCGGGGTGGCAGAGGGTTTCTTGGGCTTGGTCTGTTATAGAGATACAACTCAATGGGCATGGGGGACACATGGCTTTCCTCTGCTGCACTTTATGGGGTCCAGCTGGTTTGTGTGAAGGCTGTGGGGTAGTAAGGGTGGAAAGCGTTCATCAGACTCTTCCTCTGAGGTTCCTGTGTGTGATGTTGCCATGAAGGCCATGCCAGCGGGTGCATGTAGACCTGTATCATCATGTTAACATTCCATAATAAATTTGGCAATGATGAAAAATGCTGGATTGAACTCCCTTGAGATGAAAATCCTCTCATTTTTTGCAGATCAGAGGTTTCCCTGCTCCCCCTCACCCCCGTGTCTCAGTACTGAGCAGAAGGACCATCTCTTAGAAGTTTTTAATCTCCATGACTCATTCAGTCGTTGGTTTAACTGCTGATATTTCCAGTGAGAATGCCAATGACATGGGTAGATCTGGTGATGGGAAGATACTGCTGGCCAGGAAGCAACATTGATTTCACATCAATGAAGAGACTATCTATGACCAAGTGTGTAGCTACTACCTTTCTCCAGCAGGTTTGAATCAGAGCGAGGAAGGACACTTTCAAAGTCTGGGTCTGGCCCAGTTCCTTGGAAGCACCAATTTGAAATACCTGCAGGTGAAGCATGAGTTTCTGTTTCAGAGTGGACATTGGGATGTTATTCTTCAGTCTGAGAGTGAAATTCCCCCATTTAAAGGTGATGGTGGGGAAGTATGTGATACATGTTGAACAGCAGCCATGCTGGTGAAGATGAGAGGGAGTAGAAGTGGCTGTACAGAGCGAGACCATCTAGTTTGGTATCTCCCTTGATGATAACCAAGAGAGGGAAGAGTATAAGAAAGAAAGCTCTCTAGGGGTGAGCCTTCCCCAGCAGATCCTCCCACCAGCCAGTGGTTAAACATGCTAAGTGCTTTTTGGGAGTGTCCTTGAGTTGTCCCCATGGATCAGATGCTCCTGCCGCAGCTCAGGTTAGGGAATTCATTACTCTCTGAGCAGCTCAAGCCATACAGTGTCTGGCCCAATGTCATGTTTATACGGATTAGCTCAGGTCACCTAAATCAGAGGTGCTAAGTTGGACTTGGCAGGAGAGCATTGCAGCATCAAGTACACTGATGGTGCTGTAGGCCATTAATTTTAAACCATGCTCTAACACTAGGGCTTATCTCAGGAGACTGGAGTTCAGCCCTTGGTCTGTGTAACTCTGTCGCTTAACCCCTCCGCTTCCTCCCCTGGATAGCATCTACTGGCACTTCATACAGAGCGCCCATCGTATCCGTGGGTGTAAGTTCCTGTATAACAAGTAGGATTTAACAAGGGGAACAGACCTTAGAAAATCCCGCGCAGCCCCGTCTTCATTAGTCGTGTAGTACTGTTGTCTCCTCTGTGGCTTGATGCTTGGAGAAGAGAGATACAACCCCTTGTATCTCACAGGAGCCTCTTCCAGGTCTCCAAAGAAGAATGGAGTGTAATTTGGCACTTATTATTTCATTGCATCAGCTTTTCTGAGTCTGGGAGTGCTCTTAGCACAAGCAAATAAATTACCCGTCTCATTTTGCTGCGTGCTCTGCAGCCAGCCATATGTTTGAGCCTGATAGAGATTCTTATCTCATGGGCTAAAATTACTCAATGGAGGATGACATTTCTTATCAAGGGCTTTGCTGAATCAGAGAGTGGCCCTGGCACCCGGCTCTGAGACACCGCTCCTCTTTGTCCAGCCTCCCAGCCCGACAATAAATGGATTTGTGTCTGTAGGTCAGAGGCGCTTGCATCAAGGTTTTGTTGCAGACTCGAGGATTGTCTGTGTGCCCAGGAGGACGTGGGATTGAGGAGGGGAAGCGAGGCTTCGTTTAACTAAAACGGAGGGGCCTACAGCTGTGCAAACACATCTTCACTTGGAAGGTCCTTGTATGCACAGCTGATAAGTTCAGGCTTCGCAGCCAGTAGGAGCCAGGGACCCTCTTCTCCCACTGCATGCGAAGGCTTTGCTTCAAATTAGGTGGTGTGAGTAACCATCCCTGTCTACCAGCAGCCCTAGCTTTTCTCCAGACTTACTCACAGCTTGCATAAAGCTTTGTCTCTCCATCCTCCCGCCTCTTTAATGGATGGGTTATTTTCCTTCCTCTCTTTCCCTTCCTCTCTTGCGTGCTTTGGAGTTTATCTAGTAGCTGCCGATGATTCAAGGTGTTCTCTGGGTGTTTAGCAGGTAGGAGAGAGCCAGGGAGAAACAACTGCTCTTCCTTACAGCTTCTCCCTGCACAGCATCTTCCCTTTGCCTGCTCTTTGCCTCTGCGGTGCAGAACTGACAGCATGGGGCGTTCGGCTTCTGTAATGCATCTGGGCAAAGCTCTTGATGGAGAGTGGAGGGACCTGCTGGTGGATTGTCCTTTCCTCTAGCTGGTTTGTCCCTAGGAGCCCTCCTGGGCAGAAAGTGAGACCAGCCACCCACCCAGCCACCCAAGAGTGGTCACACTCTCCGTAAGAGGTTCCTGGAAAAGGCAGCTCTGAATTAGAATCTTTGTTTTCTCCTCGGAGGAGATGTCTTCACCAGGTCAATACTCTCTTACAGTGTTGTACTAAGGACAGGGCAGCATCATCTCAGCTCAGAATAAATCAGGTAAAATGCCCTCTTCCACAGAGAGAGACTCTCTGAATGTGCACCATGGGTTTCTTCTGCTAAATGGTCTCACATGAGTTTTTCAGTTTTTCTGTGGCCAAAGCAAGTTACTTCACTCACCTTTTAATTACAAGTGTCTTCAAGCTGGCCTGTGGCAGCCACATAATGCACAGCAGGAGGTCAAGTCCCAGGTGTCCAGCAGAAGACATTATTTAGGTCAGTATAAGGTTGACAGCCACACTGGGTACAGTGAGGACGTCGCAGCTGAAGGGCCCACCGTGAGCACCCTTGCCAGCTCCGCCCTCACGTGCTCTCAGGAGCGATGCTGCCTGGAGAGGACCACTTTGTTTCGAAGAGCCAAACCACTGGCACCGCTTTCTGCAGCGCCCCATGAGATGCCTGGAGATAACAGCTGTCTGTGGTGTGGCAGTGGGCCAGGACTGTGCCATGAGTGACTCCTTGGGGAGGCTCTTCTGCCATGTGCAGCAGCCATCCTCTTTGTCAGCCTGCAAGAAATGCTGGGGCTGATGAGTGCAGCATCCCCAGGGAGCCCCGTCCCTGGGGCAGGGTGGCGGGGGTCAGAGAGTGGGACAGTGCCACTTTCCTTGTGGGTGGCACCATCCTGGGGGACGTGCAGCCTTGCTCCTTCTCCTGAAACCACGTCTGCAGCCTAATTTTGAGGTTTTTCCATGTGCTGCCTCTGCTTTCTGTTGCACAGCCCAGCACTCATCACAGCTCACAGCACGGGCGTCCCAGGTGCCTCCGGGTGCCACCACATGCGGGCTGGGTTCCTCTTCCTTCAGACTTTCTCTCTTCACCATTTTCCTTTCCGAATTGCGCTGAGTCACCCTGGCCTTGTAGCAGTGACCTCGGGCCGATCCATCAGTCCCTGGCCTTGTGCCACCGGTTGAGCAACCATTGTCCAAATGCCAGTGCCCTGAGGTTGTGCTGGGATGGAGGTCTCCGGGGCAGTGGATGACCAGCCGGCCCTTGGGCTTTGCTCCCCGGCTGGGTCTGCACAACATCACACCACAGTCAGGTTTTTCCCTGTTACCTAGCTCCTGCTGAGGTATCTGTTTATCACCGATTTGCCTTTGGGTGCAGCGCTGTCCCATCCTGTGGAAATGGGTGGTCGCCTCAGGGGGGGATTGTGGGTGGTCACGGGGAAGCGCCGTGCTCAGGGCTGGTGGCCAGCTGTAGTGAGGTCACTCCCAGCTGAGTCAACCTGGCTTGTCCTGCCAGGAGCCTGCTCTTCATCCTATTGCAGAATCACGTTGGATTTGTTAAAAGAAAGAGGAGAGGCATTTCCCTCTAACAGCTGACCATGTGCTCTGTCTGTCCATCATCTCAGGCATCGAGTCTCGCTGTGGCTTCTGAGTTGTTGCAGATAGCCTTGGCTGAGTTGGACTCAGGCAGCGTACCCACAGTGTACACCCCACATACCCACAGCGTGAACCCTGTATACCCATGGTTTGCACCCTATATATTCACAGTGTGCGCCCTGCATACCCATAGCAAGCATCCTGCATACCCACGGCATGCAGCCCACACACCCATGGCATCATGGCATGTATCCCACATACCCATGGTATGCACCCAGTGTACCTCAAGCACGTCAAGATTAAGTGCCAGGTAGTGGTGCTTGAGATGACAAGGAGACCTCACATCTTTGCTTTCAGTTCCCAGGCTGAGTTTGCAGTTGGAAAAAAAAACCCAAACCTGTCATTTTATTGGTCAGCGGAAGTAATTTTTCTCTAGAAGCCACCAGGGCACAGTCAACCTGGAACCCACAGTTCTCTTGCTAGAAATCATTTTCTGGGTTAGGCTTGCACGGTCACAGGGGGAAGGTTGAAGTGATTCAACCGGGATGGGATGGGACGTTGTCAGTGCCCAGTTTTGGTCCTGCTCTGGTGCAGCCTTGGGTGATGTTGCAGCAGAGACCCATGGAGCAACCTGTTGGGGCTGTGGTTGACTGTGGCTGGTAGCTGTCCCATGTGTATCATCTCTGGGAGTGCAGGAATGGGGACTGTAAGGGCTGAACTAGCAAATATTCCCCAATACTTGAATTCCCAAATCTGTTCAGCAGAGCTGCTGCCAGCCAGGTAGGAGTCATTGAGTTTAGAACAGCCTCCAAAACATCTGCTCCATGCTCAAGGCTTCCCAGTACCAGCATAGGCTTGTGCATGCAAAGCAGGACAAGCCAGCAGAAATGCATTACACCATGGGGAAGAAGTGGATGAGCTCGGTCCCTCTCATTTTGACCAAGTCGGAAAACATCTGTTAGAAGGGGAATCTTCAGTAAAAATTAACTGGGAACCTCTCCTCTATAGCTTTGGTGTCTTGAAAACACAGAGCCCGTTTTCAAAGGTTCTGTGGATAAACACTGTGTCCTGCACCCTATGCTTGCTCGAGCGAAATCTCAGTGCTGGCTTTTCCCCATCCAGTTTCTGTCCTCATGTGTCCAAACTGTGCTTGATCATCTTCCCACCTGATTTGTTACAGTAACAAACAGCTCATTTAGATAATTGCCATCTAGCTTTAATTAAGATTCTTCATGCCTTTTTATCCCAAAGCAAAAAAAACAGGGTTTCATCTTGATTGCTTCGGAGTATGGGAGCGTGCAACCGGGTGCCCTTGACTTTAGCAGTGATTTAAGCACACGCGCAAGTGCTTTCCTGATCTGAACCAAAATTACAGTAAATCTCGATGACTCGCGGCGGGAGTCTTTCATCTGCACGAAGCTCTATGTAAACGAAAGAAGCATTGATAGCTCTTGGAGCCAACAGAAAGAATGTGCAAATCCTGGCAAGGAGCTGAATTACTGTGGAGTTCAAAGCATGACACGCTCCTTTATGTACTCTATCTCAGTTGTCAGGAGGGAGTTAGCTCTTAAAATGTGATGCTAGGGACGGGGATGGGGTTGTTTTGTTCTTTCTGAACTTTGGAAAGCATTCAGGCGGGCGGGTGCTGCCCCATCCCACGGACTCTGGCTGGCTGAGCATCGCGGGATGCAGGGTGAAGCTGCTCTGGAGTCACTCTTTTCCTTTGGTGCTGCAGGAGTAACTTTACAAAGCAGTTGGTCTGTAGCTCAGGAAATATTTTTCTGCTGACCACATCCCTAGCTAGCCATTGCCCTCCCCCTTTGGGAGGCGAAGGCAGGAAGAGTGAAGTGCTAGCTGAAGGTCCTCAGTTTTCAAAATCAGTCTGATTTTATTTTATTTTTGTTTAAATACTTGATCTCTGGATTATTCTTTAAGGTATCTTTCACTGGGGTTTGCAGAATGATTAATTTCTTTTGAAAATTTTAAAGAGGGAAGTAGCCCAGTGATGCTGTGAGACTCCAGAGGACTGCATGGGATGCAGGCAGGTGGTAATGCCAGGAGGAAGGGATTAGAGGTCAAAACAAATGCAATTTATGCAAAGTTATCATGAAGAAATTTGGCCTGGTGAGGGCATTGAGCAGCAAAACAGCTTCCCAAGGAGAGACAGAGCATCACTGCTTTGCTCATATGACGCAGGGAAGGATCCAGCTCTCTTCCCCAGGGGATGGGCTGGTGCATCTTTTCCATCTCTAACGTCTCTGCTTCCTCATATCTGATGCAAATAATTTATAAGGATCGAAACATGATCATGGGGCCGTCTGTGCAGGAGGAAGGCAAAAGCCCGGGGCCTGGCAACGTGCAGGGGGCCTGGTATCTAATGCAGTGCCTGCTCTTCATGGGCAGTATGCCAGGTGAAGAAGTGCTGGATTGGTGCCTGAGCCCTACTAAAGTCACCCCACCTGGTCGTTTTGTTCTTTCCTTCCTTTTCTCCATGTCTTCTTTTTCCCCACTTATTTTCCTTCTTTTCCTTTTTTTTCATCCTTCCTCCCTTTTTTTTCCCTTCTGTTTTTCCCTTTTCTCCACTGTTTGCCACTATGTTCTGCATGTGAAAAATTGGCAGCTCTTTTTGCCAGGCAGTAGGAGTTTTCAGCTGTAATTGAGCTGCAGGTATTTTGGCCACATAAGAACTAAACAAGGGGGGCTGTCACTTCTGCACTGGTCTGGCTTGAACTTGGGGATGAAAAATCACCTGTTGATGCAGAAGGGAATTCTGCGGAAAGCCACGCTGGCAGCGGGGTGAGAGATGGCTTGAGGTGGCAGTAGGTAGGAAGTTTTTTCTCCATCTTTGAATTCAGAGTATATTAGTAGGCAGTGAATGTAAAACCCATCTGGAGGCATGGTCTAGTGTGAATACCTGTGATGCAGCTGCAGCAGAGTTTAACTGCCGGATCGCAGGACAGTAGCATGGGTGCTTCAAGCTTTCTGGAAAGCAGCATGAAGCAGAGCCAAATCTTGCTAGTTGTGCTGCTCCCTCGCTTGTCAGACTTGCTCCTCACCTGGAGCTCCAGAGGTTCGGAGAAGACGATGCAGAGTCCTTTTGCCATTCAGAAGGGTGGATTAGCAAGCACAGCAGCCAGAGGTGTTCATCAGATGATAGATATAATAAATAGAGCCTGAACTCCAGGGGTGGGCTCACCTGCAGGAAGAGCTGTCTTTATCTACCCCGGTGTCGTGATGGAACACCTCTCCTATGAGGAAAGGCTGAGGGAGTTGGGGTTGTTCAGCCTGGAGGACAGAAGACTCCAGGGACACCTAATTGCAGCCTTTCAATATATAAAAAGGGCTTATAAGACAGACAGAAAGAGACTTTTTACCGGGGCCTGTAGTGACAGGACAAGGGGCAACCGTTTTAAACTGAAAGGGGGTAAGTTTAGATTGGACGTATGGAAGAAACTTTTTATGATGAGGGTGGTGACACAGTGCAGCAGGTTGCCCAGAGTAGCTGTGGATGCCCCATCATTGGAAGTGTTCAAAGTGAGGTTGGACGGGGCTTAGAGCAGCCTGATCTAGTAGAAGATGTCCCTGCCTATGGCAGGGGGTTTGGACTAGATGATCTTTGAAGATCCCTTCTAACCCAAACCATTTGGTGACTCTGTGATTCTTCAAATCCTGCAAGTTGTGACGCCTGTTGCAACTGATCTGTTTGCATTAACTGAGAGGTGAGAAACATGGCAATTTCAGTCCGTTCAGCAGCAGGGACGTGCTCACACCAAGAAACCGCCGGCAGCTGTTGCGACTTGGTGGCAGGTTCAGCAGAAAGGCGGAGGAGTGGATGAGCCCAGAGCCTGAGCATCCCTTCACCTGGACAGGTGAGCTGGGTCAAAGAACCATAAAACACCACGGACAAATGTCCATGAAACTACAGAAATATTCTCTCGGACCCTCCTCTCTGGGTCTCCGGGGAAACAGGTTGGTCCACCAAATGGGATGGGAGTCAGGCATAATTACATTGAAAAGTGGCATTTGCTGGCTTATCTCTCCACGGGCTTTCTCTTGACATCTCTTGCTCTGGTTGTTGAGAGCTCATTTAAATGGGAGATTGCTTGTCCCTGTGCCTGGGTGGCTGGTCTTGTCAGTCTTCCCATTGTTACTCATGGAAGTAAATTGTAAATATATATATTTTTAAATTCAGGGCTTTCATTACATCAGACACAGTGGCACAGTCTCCTTTTTGTGCCATCTCAAATTTATCCTTCAAACAACACACGTAATCTTTTAGCACTATTTAAAAATATTGCAATAATATTATTGTAGACTCAAGTATTATAGCTATTTATAAGAGCAGGATGCTCACGGTTTCCTGGGACTCTACAGTATTTTTGGTTTTTGGCTTGTGTTTGAGACTTGTGTAAACCTCTCTTTATTTTCAGCAAAGCATCTGTTTTAGCTTCACGATTACTTTGTCTTTTACACTGAAAGGGGCCTCAGAGGGTTTTAACCTCCTGCTTCCCCTGCCTTGTAATCTCCCCAGGGCTTGCCAGGCTCCTTCCCAACATGAATGGGGGGCCGGAGGGGGAGGAGGGAAAAGGGGGGGATTCGCTTCCGATGAAGTCAGCCGAGCTCCGTCCTGCAGCGGGCGAGCCGGGAAGGACCCGCCGCATCCGCCGCTCACGATGCTGCCAGCGCCGGATTAGGCAGCGCAACCCCAGGCTGGGAAGCCGGTGGTGACTGCGCTCCCCCGCCGCCGACCTTCCCATGGGAAGCTTTTCCTGACAGAAGATCCATGAAGTTGTTGAATACTTCCCAATGTCTTGCTAGAGTTTCCCTTTTCTTAATTTAATTTCACTTTGCTTATGAGTTAGATGATTATTTAAAAAAAATTTTTAAAAATCACTTTTTTTTTGACAGTTTATATATTTTTTTCACTTTGAGGTGTCTTGTTCTACCTTTAAATAGATAAAAAACCTTTGGTCCATCAGAGGTGCAGTGGATATCAGCTTTGGAGAGCACCTCCATCTCAGTTAATTGCTTTATCCCAACATAAAGGAATATTTTAGAAAAATTTAGGTCATAAGTTTGAAAATGTTCCATCTGCTTGAAAAAGAAGAAAGAAGCATGCACCAGGCGTGTCCCTTCTTTCTTCCCAGGGTCATAACTTGGTGCCGCTTTCTTTTTGCATTCCTGTTGGTGGTTTGCAGAGTGCCACCCCTAAGCCCCCATCAACAGCAAAGACCTGCTGTGCTGCGCAGTCCCCGTGCGTCTGCCAGGGTCCTGGGCCACAGCTGTCCTGCGGCTGAATTACTGTGATGAGCAAAGTACAGAAGAGAGGGGTCATCCCCCTTTCCGCTGCAGAGTCCTACGGGATATCAAACTTCGCACCCAAACTCAAGGGGGATGACTGCATGGTAAAGCTGGGGCTTGAAGCACTGCTGACTGAGGATGTCCCAGCACCTCAGCCTTGAGCTAGGTCTTCCCATGGGACCACTGAAGCTCAGTGAGAAGCTTGGGCTGCCTCAGTCCACCCTTGACTCTTGAGGCAATTTTGGGTTCCTCTGAGTGCCTGCTCCTGAAGGTGGTAAAGGACTTTATGTCCACTACAAAACACGGTGGCTGGCCGAAGCCTTGAGTAATTTGGTGCCATGAGAACAGTGAGGAAGGGAAAGATGGAGGAGGAAGGAGACTGCTTTCCGTGTCTCTTCCTTCCCTCCTCCATCCCTCCATCCTTCCTCTTCCTGCTCAGCACTCTGCCTTCAGGACTCAGCCTCTGCTTTGGGGGGTCCCACCACCCCTCCTGGTTAGGAAGCCGGTTGTGCAGCTGATGGATGCTGACTTTTTGAAGCCCTGCTAGGTGTTTTGTTTGCTCATCTTAGAGATTAAGCGTGGGAACAGTTGCAGGCTGAGATGACAGTAGCCGACAGTTACATGTAGCAAATATTGCAATTTTTGTTATCTTCCTGCAGCTATTTTCATAATACTCATATGAAAGGTCTGCTTATCTCACTCCTGCCATGGTAAAAATGGCTAAAGAAAACATCCGTGTTTGTTTGTATTGAAACTGGTATAGTTTGTGGCTTTTATGGCTTTTATGTTTTTTTGCTGGTTTTTTTTTTTTTTTAATCATCATGAACTCTTGAGAAGGTAACCAAACGCTCAAGGGCAGAATCTTAGCTCTCCTACATCAGTGCGAAGGTAGGATAACTACTGTCATTTACCATGGGATTGCATCATCTCATTTTCAGACACAGGCTCTCTCTTTTTTAAATAAATAAATGAAGCCCTCTGCAAATGCTGGAGCACGTAATTTTCCACTCCCTTTTCTCACTCGTTAAGTTATGTTGCATTATAGTTATTAGGAGACAGGTCTCCTATAGGACAGCAGTTGCATCGTCACTAAAGACAATTTTTAAAATTCTTCTGTACAGACAGCTGCGTCAGGGGGATAGATGTAGAGGGGTTATTCAGCATCCTGGGACAATGCCAGGATTGCACCCATGCAACTGCTCACATCATGTAGCCAACAGTGGTGTGGAGTTTCAAAACTAGCCTGGAAGCCGGGGAGATGGCAGCCTGAGCAGTGGAAGGGTGCCTTGGTACCCCTGCAAGGCTGGTCAGGGTTTGGGCATGGGGGCTTCTCTGAAACTTCAGGAATTTGGAAGAGGAGCTGTGGGTCCTTATGTCCTTTCCTTCTTCTGGTGGCTGGTGTGGTCTCCTGCTCACAGGCCGGCATTCAGGAGATGTCCTCCAGCACGGCGGTGGCATTTGTCCAGCCTAGAAGAGTAGTCAGGGGCTTGTTTGCTTTTGTGATGAGTTGGACTGAGAGGCTGCAAATTGGGGGAAGGGAGGGCTTGATTTCTCATGTCTGCTCTCAGGCACTGGGCTGAGACCGTGCTTGTCTGGTGGGGAGGAATTTATAATGTCTTTACAAGTCTTTGTGTCTCTGGTCATTAGCTAGATGCAAATCATAAGATTTTTAGATTGGCTAAAGTTTGCATGGAGTAAGTGAGTCAGACGTTTCCCCCTTCACCATGGTCTTCCTGCCTGCAGCTCGGTGCTGGGTGCGAGCCGGTGCGCCGAGGGCTTCACTTGCTGCTCTGCTCCAGCAGCTCCGGGTCAACTGGAAACCGGCTCCAAAGCCTGCGTTTCTTTGATCACTGATTAGTGAACTCGGCTATTTAAGGTAAATGTTACAGCTTTGTGGGAACTGTCACCTGACCTGCCACATCATAAACGGCATGAAATTTTTGTCAGGGAGCCAGCCCAGCCGATGCGGGAATGTTTTACACTTGCATGGAGATACGGTAGGGGACCTCTCGGTGCTCTCGGACGTTGAGGAATTCAGCCTCGCAGCCTTTCTGAGAAGTGATTTTTCTGCCTGCTTTGTAAACCGTGAAAACGAAACACGCAGATGAAGAGATTTACCCGAGATCGTGTAGGATGTTGCCGTGCTCAAGATGAGAATCTTCGTCTTTCGTGTCCCAGTTTTGTGCTCCATCTGTTAATACACCGACGCTATTTTTAGCCCTCTTAAATAGCCACGTTGTTTGTAATTAGCTTCGCTAATAACCGCTCTTCCATACGCTGCAGGTCCCACCAGCGGAGCAGCACGCTCTTCCAAGCAAAGCTAAATACAAGGGCGGCTAATAAAAGGCATACGTATTTGGAGTTGGTTGTTGTTGAGCGGACACGTGTCCTTGCAGCTCTTGTGATCAGGCAGCTGCCTAAATACAGCTCGTGTACCTTGGTTAAGGATGAGGTGTTACTACTCGGGGTTTCCGGGGCGTTACCTTGCTGACCTTTGAAGAAAGTGAAGAAGACGGTCTCTCCCTCTACACCATATGCTGAGTCAAGGCTGCTGCTTTCGAAGAGAGATAGCATCTCATTACCTAGAGCCGGAAATTTAATTAATGGCTGCAAACATCTTAGGTGACAGCTATATTTACACCCTGGCATACAACGAGAATTAGTAGCTACTGTAGGGATTGGGAGGTGCGCTTGGCGCAGCTGGATGAAGCTGGGTAACCAAACCAGATGCAAATCCAGAAGTAGATTGACTGTAGAGGTGACACTGAGCTGTATTTCTCTTATACGCCACCAGTGGCTGTGATTTTGCTCCATAACAAACACTTAATGCTTCACCAATGCCAGGGTAAAGGTGCTATCTAAATAAATGGTCACATTAGTGGTTAAGAGGAACAGACTATTTTCACATGTTTTTCTTAAGAATCATCTCCAAACTTCCAAGCCTACAATAAGGGACCCAAAAATGTTCTCCAGCTTGTAGGAAACAAGGAGCTGGATGAGCGCAGTGCTGTGTCGCCTCATTGTGTGCTTGCTATGTGACTTTTGCACCAACAGTGTGTAGAGCAGAAGTTGGAGGAGCAGCCAAATGAGCTCACCTTTCAGAAAATGCCCACGTCAGAGAGGTTATCAGCTCCAGAGCTGTGACCTCTTGTGAGAACACTGCTTGGTTGCCTCTAGATCTGCACGATCTGTGTGAACGTCACCATGTTTTGCATGAAAGATTTTTTTTCTCTCCCTCTTTGATATAAATATATTGAGATAGTTATCTTTAACTGCGCACACACGCATGGAAGCCAAGCTGGTTCACTGAACATTGGCACAAACCATGTGTGCTTAAACCAGCGGTCTTTATTCAGGCAAAGCCCCTGTTGATTTTTCCTTGCTTCTGTAAATTCCAGAGCCTCGATCCGAAGCTGGCGGTGCACATTTGTTTGCCTTTGTATCGTAATACAGATGGGCAATCCTTGTAATACGACTACGTTTATTTACCGATAGAAATGTGTAGAGCTGTGATAGGTTGCTACATAGATAATTATTGATTTCTTTTTTTTTTTCCCCTGCAAAAATGGCTAGGCTAAATGCTGTGTTAGACCAAGTTTTCAATTGATTTGGGTCTGAAGACCTCTCTTCTTTTTTTTTTCACCAGAAATTATTTATAGCTGGCAAAATGGTCTTTTCTTTTGCAGGAATCTCCTAATCTGTGTCTAATTTTGTATCATACATGCTGCAAAAGCACTGCTAGGGCTAGATTACAGCTGTGGCCAGTTCAATTCCTACCCAGCACTTTATTTGCATCTTGACAGTAAGATGCAGCGGTTTTTCCCCCTCTTCCCCTGTATACTGACTTCCTATGAAATGTATATTTAGACGTTTAAAAGGCAGATGCAATTTTGATTGTACAGCTCAAAAAAAGGAAAAAAAACAACCAAGCCCAAAAACCAGAGTTAAAGACTCTTCTAGAAAGGTCTCGGAGCAGCAGATGTGCACCTAGAAAAGGTGGAGGTTTCCTAGAGGGCAGGTCACCATCCCGAGAGAGGCTGTTGACTGGGTCCAGTTCTTGTGTCCTCCAGATAAATTCAAATGGGAGGAGGTGGATGGGAAGGGCTGGGAGCGGAGAGCCTGGAGCAGCATGGCTTGCTCAGCCCAGTCCAGGTGTATCAGGGAGGTGATGACCTGTTGAAGCAAGAAGTATGCTGTTGGTTCAGGACCAAATGGATCTCACCTGGTATGACTATGCTTAGGCTGGAAATGAGAAGAAAGTTTCTAATTGTGTCAGAAAAGAGGTTTTGGAGAAGCTTTTTAATAAGAGTGGTGGGAGTGAGGTGTTTGGTTGGTTTCTGGGCAGGATTATGTGTTTGCCTGAGGTAGATGCAGATGGAGTTCGTGCTCCAGGGAGGCCCTTCTCAATCCTATGTAAAAGAAAAAAAAAATAAAAGAAAATGTATATAATAAAAATGAGTTTGAGGATTCAGGAGAGAATGAGTTGGCCTCGTTTTATTTCTAAATGGCTGTCCCTATACAGAGCCTGTGCTCAAATGAAGGAATCAGTTTCATTCTGAGGTTGATGATTAAGTGCTGAGAACGACTGTCCAAGGCCATGGTTACATGGACGTTTTCATCTGGCATGAGTGTGCTGATGCCAAAGAGACTTCCCTCTCCCAAACTGGTTTCCAGTCCATCCCTGGTGTTGGTGCTAGGGTTCACGCGACCCTGCAGTGACTTGGGTCGGAACACTGACTTGAACAAAATTTAACCTAGAAGAAAAAAGCAGTCAAGCTTGTTCTTGATGGGGTCAATTCCTGCACTTGTCTTACAAGAGCCCCTGTCCCCAGGGCAGGTAGGGAAGATGGAGGTAGCCCTGAGCAGTGCTGGGGGTGCAGTGTGAAACTGCCCCAGCAGTGAGGTCCCCAGTACAAGAAGGACATGGACCTGCTATAGCAGGTCCAGAGGGGGCCACAAAAATGATGAGAAGGTTAGAACACCTCTTCTATGAGGACAGGCTGAGAGAGTTGGGGTTGTTCAGCCTGCAGAAGAGAAGGCTCCAGGGAGACCTTATTGCAGCCTTTCAATATATAAAGGGAGCTTATAAGAAAGATAATCGAGAGAGACTTTTTACCGAGGCCTGTAGTGACAGGACAAGGGGCAATGGTTTTAAACTGGAAAAGGGTAGGCTTGGTTTGAACATGAGGAAGAATTTTTTTATGATGAAGGTGGTGAAACACTGGACCAGGTTGCCTGTTGAAGTTGTGGATGCCCCATCATTGGAAGTGTTCAAGGTGAGGTTGGACAGGGCTTTGAGCAACCTGGTCTAGTGAAAGATGTCCCTGCCCATGGCAGTGAGTTTGTATGAGATGATCTTTGAAGGTCCCTTCCAGCCCAAACCATTCTGTGATTCTACAAAATGCTGTCCTAGCCCTGACAGAGCTTTTGTTTTCCGTTCCCAGCAGGTAGGAGGAGATGGAGGTGGACATCTTGGACTTAACACTTGGGCGTGGAGGCCTCAGGGTTTGGTGTCGAGGGCTGGAGTGGTCCCCACAGCAGTTCCCTTGTGCCTGCTGCACGCTTACGCGCAAGCCTACAGAAGTGTTGTGCCCACCCTTGAAGCTCCTTGCCCCACAAAGCATCACAACCTGCCTCTCCTTTGCGGCAACCCATGTGAAATGCTTTGGTGGCTCTGAGATGTCAGGGCAGGGTGATTCATACCCGGGGTTTTCTCTTCCTTTCTGCTGTGTGAAGTTGGGGAGGTGTTTGGAGTTTTCTCCCCTCTCCGCCCCCGCTCCCCAGCTACCCCTCTGAAATCTCCGTGAGAAATCCACATGATGACTCAGCCCCCTTGGGAGACCCTTGGGGTATTTCCCCCACCTCCCCAGCAGCGATTTCTCCGGTGAGAAAGTCTTCTACGGCTTGGCCTCTGCTCTTGTGGCTCACCAGAACCCACCGAGGTGCAGGCAGGCAGCGAATGCAAAGATCACATACAGCTGGATGTGAAAGAGCAAGCACAGTCATTGAGGGTTGCTTACATCAAACAGATTTGAAACAAGGCAGCTTTATCTTTTTCTTTCATTAATTGCATGATGAAATTATTTGCAATCCCATTGCTGAGCTTTAGTAAAAACAGGGTTAGGTAAGGAAGCATCCCCCGTGTTCAGGATTGCTTTGCACCCTGCGCATGGGTGGGTTGGGGTTTCCCTGCTGTTCAGGATTTTATAGACACTGACCCCAAGCAGCTCTTTCCCAGGTGCCAGGTCCTTACTTGGACCCACACTCCCTGCCAGGCACTGCTTGCTGCGAGGAAGGGATGAGCACAGACCCCCAGACTGCCGTATTTTCTGTAAATTTGAGTCCCAATCCCAAAAGCTGTATCATATACCACCTCTGCCATAGGTGTTTGCTGTGGCATCTGCCAGTGCGAAGAAGGGTCACGTTATGGTTGGTTGAGTGGTATGTCACTTATACCCCATATGGACCCTTATAGTTGTCTTGCTCCTCCTGGTGTGCGTGTTTCATCCGATGACCCCAAGCCAACTGTCCCTCTGCCACTTTGGGTGCTGTCTTGCTGCCCAGGTACCAACCATCCCTTCCTTCTTTGATAACATATTCTGATAGGCTTTTTTCCCCTCTTGTTTTCTTTACAGATTTATCTGGAAAGTATGACCGGCGGGAGCAGCTTACTCACCATTAGATAAGTATTATGGGTGACTCATACTAGAGTGTCGATAGCCGTGCGGCTGAGATGAATATGTTGTTTATAACAGCTGTAGCACGATGCCAAGAGCCAGGAACCTTAATTCCACCATCTATGCTTTTCCACAAACATGCTTTGGGTCTCTGGCACCTTTTTCCCCCTTGGTTTGCCCATCTAAAGGGTTCACAGAAGAGGTTTTCCCTCCCTCAGTGGGGTACAGAGTATGGGGCAGCTGATGTCATTTCAAGTCACACTTCAAGATGTCACCTTAAAACAAAAGCTAGTGTTGAAAGACTGCAGCTTGTAGCTGTTCTCCAGGACAACATGCAGGTTTTGTCTTTTTAATAGATACGGTTAGTGGCTTTCCTTGATTCTTTGTGGTTTTTGTTTTTGTTTTCTTTCCAGAGCCATTACCCCCTTCTCCAGCAGGACAACCCAGAAGGTGCAGAAACAGGTAAGGCAGCTGCTGTTGCAGCATGTTAATTTTGAGTCATTAAGAGCAAAATACTGGCTGCAGTAAAGTAAAAAAGCCCTGTTGACTCAGTGGCAGCGAGAGTTGTACCCAACATGCTCAGCCTCATGAAACCGCCTGGAATAACTGTTTTCAGGGCCAAATTTGCAGGCTGCCTGGGAGTGTGTGCCCAAACCTCCCTCTGCTTCCAAAAACACTGGCGTTAGGGCTGTGCGAGCGATAGTTGATGAGATTTGAGAACTGATGAGCAAGAGGAGAAACCTGTCCTTGGGAGAGATGCAGAAGGAGCTGAGCTGTGAAGGTGGGGGTATGTCCGGGACGGCAGGAGCTGCTGGGGAGGTTTCTCAGCCAACGTGAACCGGAGCCCCAGTGAGTTAATAGAGAAGAGAAATCTGGATTGAAGATCTGTGCTTGTGTCCCGATCGCGTAATTTGGGTCTCTGCATTTACTGTGAGGGTGGTGAGACGCTGGACCAGGTTGCTCAGAGAAGTTGTGGATGCTCCCTCCCTGGAAGTGTTCAAGATCAGGTCAGACGGGAGTTTGAGCAACCTGATCTAGTGAAAGATGTCCCTGCCCGTGGCAGTGGGGTTGGAGTAGATGATCTTTAAAGGTCCCTTCTAACCCAAACCATTCCTTGATTCTATGATTTTGATGCTTTGCTACGGTCATTGCAAGAACTGATGAGGGATCCACTTTGCAAGGTGTTCTGTGCTGGGGTCTGTATGGGAGCTTCTGTTCTTCAGGCTGTTGTGCCGCTCTGGAGTAAAGAGCTGTATCCTGCTTGTACTATAAAAATAAATTACATTTCAGCTGGCTCCAGGAACAACTGCTGTAGCAGAACCCCCTGTGTGATGGCTTGTAACATAGGCTCAATTAGGTCCCTGGCCAGTAATGCAGAAAATGCCTTTAAGGCCTTCTCCCTTTAGAGTCTGTGTCAGATATTCACATGCCATGAACTGATCTCAGGACTATATTGTTCTGAGTGATAATCTGGTGTTGCATTTTGGGGAAGGGATGGGAGTTTGGCTCTCGGGGATGGTGTAGCATCAGCCAGTGAACGTGAGGATAGGGGCATTGGGAATTTTACCAGCAAGTTTTTCCACTTTGGGCATGTCCTCCTACAATGATGTGCCTAAAAAAACCCCAGAAACCCAATGAATGCTCTTAACCATTGCTTGGTGGAAATACTTTTGGGGTAGAGAAATGAAAACACCAGCCCCTGCCCCGCTCACCGTGCATCTTGGGGGTCAGGATTGCAGCTCAGAGGCGGGATCTGGTGCTTCCCCGTGGGCATCCTCGGCCATACGTATTCAAATCGAGCACCCAGGCATGTCGCCTCGCTGCGGCACGGGGCTGAGAGATGCACAGGGGCTTTCCAGCCCCGCGGGCCATTATTAGTAAGAGAGTTCGCGCGTGGTGTGTTTTTTGGTGTAAGCTGTGAACTGCCAGCGGGCTCTAAAAACTGCTGCTGAGCCTTGTAAGTAATATTGCAAAAAGTTTCCGAGAAGCGTAATAACTTCCCTAAATATATATATATTATGTCTAGAGATGCTCAGGTACGCATTTATGTTGAAAGTTTGCTGAGCACAGTAGGGAATGTGTACTCCGGCTCTCATTTGGGAAGCCTGAGGAGGTAGCGGAGAAGCATATAGGAGGTGGTTGCTGGGGTTTTGCTTCTCTCTGTCTGTTTGGGAAAGTGGATTTTGGGGCATGTTTGTGGGTTTGGTGGGTAGGTAGAACAATTTAGAGCAAGGTGAGCGGCCTGCATGGTAACTTTGAGATTATGCCAGGTGTGTGACTAGATCAGGGATTACAGATCCCAGGGCACCCAAAATCCAGATAGGTTTTTAAATTGCACAGGTCATTTTAAAAGAGATAATTAAGTTCCTGAGTTACTCAGTAATGCCTACAAATGTTCCTGCGGATGGCTCATGAAGCACTTGCAGTCTCTAACTTCTGCCAGAGCTAAATGCACTATTTAGGAGCAAATTACCTGCCCATGCGGCATTTTTTGTCTTGGAGTCTCAGGGTGTTTTACTGAGATGTGTTAATACAGCTATGCTGAATGTATCACTCAAATCTCCATGCTCTGATAACCATCCTCAGGTGAAATGAATCCCAATGGAGCCGTTTGAGATGTTGCTGCTCCCGGTTCCCCCCTGCTCTGTTGCCAAAAGCTGCTACTCGCGGAGGTAGGGCGATAGGATGGTCTGTGTGTGCATTTGCACCATAGCCATTGTTTCGTATGAGCACAAAACCATCTTCACTTACTGGGAGAGCTGGAACACAAGGTGGGGAAGCCAAAATGTGGCCTGTCTGTTCTTCTTCCCCTTGCTAGAGGGATGGGGGATTAACTGCTGGCAGCACACTGGCGTGGGGGCAGCAACATCTCAGATGCTGAAGTTAGTTAGGCTTTGAGAGCAGTTTTGCTCTCTAGAAGGCTCTGCTTCTTTCTATTTCACTAGTTGGTGAGATGGGAGTCATCACATGGCACCCCTCGGGTAGGTCGGCAGTGCAGCGTTCAGTTTCTGCTGTAGTTGGTGGGGACCTAATCAACATTGTCCATGGGGTTTAAGTTGCGATGGATGGGATGAATGAGATGAATCGCACCTTCAGCTTCCCTGGCTGTGCGGCAGACTCTTCGCCAACTGTAAAAGCAGCATATGCTGACTTCTTCAGATGCAGATGCCAATGCTGCAAACACCTTTCTTTGATCAGATGTTACGTGCCCCTAGCCAGCTAGCTTAGACTAGATAGGTATACTTTAGATGGCTATAGGGTAGGTGAGATGAATCCTACACCTGCTGTAGCAATGCTCATGCCCCAGGCTATGGTGGGCTGTTTGGGGGGGATTTTTAAAGGGAGTTTTGTGAGCCTCACTTGCAGCAAGACTTCATTCCTATCCATTTCTGATGAAAAAGGTGGTCAGATCAAGGCCAGCTTGGAGAAGGGAAAACTCCTACAGGTCATCAGCAATTTGGCTGTTTCACCCACAGGCTCTGCACCCAATGCAGCTGTGGTGGATGGTGGAGAAGCAAGGGTAGGACTTGAGGGCATGGCACAAAGACTATGTGGGGGTTTTTAAGGAGGAATTTTGCTTGAGGTAGTATGGGGAAGGCAGGAGGTAAATACTATCCTCTTTCCTGAAGATTTAATTAGTTTTGGGGCAAAGGTTGCTTTGGGTCTTGGCTCAAGGGTTCCGCAATTTTAAGACTTGCCTTCTTGACGCTGGTACCTACGTCACACAGAAGAGATCCCCAGGTGTTTCACCATGTCTGGGCAAATTGTGCTGGGTAGGTGTCACAAGATGCTTTGATGAAACCATAGTGGTCTATCATGAATAGGCTAATAAGTGGCCATCTAAGAAGCAGACATCTGAATTGTATTTTAAATAGCATCAGCTCTGTGTGATGGCTTTAGAGGAAAACCTTGCAATTGATGGGAAGCCAATAGAGGAACTGACACTTCAATCAAAGGAAAATGACAGGCTCAAAGCCTGCCCTGGCCTCTCACCCCAGCATGCATCATCCTCTAGGGACTAGGCTGGTCATGAGAACCTCGTTGTCACTTCTGCTCCCTCTCCTCATGGTCTCTCCAGGGTGTTGCTGTGCTGCTATCAATATGGCATAGAAATGCATGGTATCTACCATCAGTCACTGTGGAAGGGGCCTTGTGAACTTCAGGACACTCATCACAATAAAGGAGCACATTGAGAGAGTATGAGGTTTCCTTTTGGGTCATCAATTCAGTGTGTTTTCACCAAGGGCAAGGTCACAAGCTCCTCTGCTCCCATTTCCCCCTTTGACATGGGGTTCCTGGGAGGTCAACCACTGTTCCCCAGATGGTCGCTCAGTCAGCAGGGTGAACTCAAGGTCCCTGGTAAGTTGGTGGCGAAATTCCCATTGTCTCCTGGAGGAGCTGGGTTTGCCAAATGAGACATAGTGGTGTCAGGCTCTGGTGGAAATGTCCACGTGTTAATGGGAAGGAAGCATAAGTTTTTGCGGTGCCTCCATCTTGGTAGTGACAATGAACAGGGAAGAGTTTTGTTGACTTCTAGGATTGTGGGAACTGTGTTGGAGAGGGATGTTCAGTGGCTTTGATTGCCCAGTCGAGGTTTGTAGAGGTCGCTGCGTCCTCCTGGGGTGTGATCCTATGAAGAAAGGCTGAGAGTTGGGGTTGTTCAGCCTGGGGAGGAGAAGGCTCCAAGAGAGAAGCCGGAGAGAGTTTTTACCGAGGCCTGTAGTGACAGAACAAGGGGCAATGGTTTTAAACTGAATGAGGGTAGGTTTAGATTGGACATAAGGACGAAGTGATGAGGGTGGTGAGACACTGGAACAGGTTTCCCAGAGGAGTTGTGGATGCCCCGTCATTGGCAGCGTGCAAGGTCAGGCTGGTTGGCGTTTTGAGCAACTTGATCTAGTGAAAGATGCCCCTGCCCACGGCAGTGGGGTTGGACTAGGTGATCTTTGAAGGTCCCCTCCAACCCAAACCATTCTGTGATTGTATGATTCTCACTGTGCCATGGGGCGGTTTCCTGACAGGCAGAAGGGAGAGGGAAAGCAGTAATGCTGGCTGCAGGACTCACTCTTGTGTTAGCATCCCCATAAGCTCCGCCACTTCGGTCATCTCTTCCTGGGAAGCCAGACCCCTTCACACACTGGGCCAATGCCATCATTTTATTCTGATAGTAGTTCTGCGTATCTAACTGTTGTGGCACAGCAAAACTGGGGGGATCCCACAGGATGCCACTTAACACTGCAAGCATGAAATGAGAGGGAAAGGACTCCTTTGCTTGGGCTCTACTCGCCCATATCTATTTCTTCACGCTACAAGGGCTGATGGCACGGGGCGGGGGGGGGTGCAGCCGCTGGGATCAGGGGGGCTGGAGGCAGGAAAAATATGCAAATGAAGTCTTTCTGCTGCAACAAAAGCATCGCCTTAGGGTCATGGTTGTGGAAGAGATGGGGGAAGATTTTCATCCTCCACTTGACTCAGCCGGGACCCCGTCCTGCTGTAAAAAACAGCTCTTTCCTCTCCTTTTTGCTGGCATTATCTCTGTCCTCTGTGCCCAGCAGCCTGTCCCAGGATGTGGCATGGTGTTTATTTGGGTGAGGATGCCAGTGGCAGCGGCAGCGGGAGCTGGGCAGGGGCTATTTTTGCCTTCCCGATAACACACCGCAGAGCCTGCTTCATGCCAGGAAGACCGAAAGGGATGGGGAGCAGGGATTGCTAGGCTGAACACCAAACTGCAGGCAGGGTTTGGCAGGGGGAGACACAGGAGGGAGGAGGTGGGCTGTTGGGGACGCAGACTGCAAACAGCCCCTTGTCCCCGGGGGCATGTCAGGGATCTGTCCTTCTAGCACATGTGTGAGCACCAATGAAAATGCACAGGTTGTTTGCTATCTCCAGGAGTCACCTGCACCAGTCTGGATGCTTGGGACTAGAGAGGTTTGGGTTTGCTTTCTCATTACCTCCCATCATGCCTAGGCTGAGGGGCTGCAAAAGGAGAAAGTAACTGAAGTTGGGCACAAAATCCAACTTTTTGTTTTCCTGGGCTGCCTGCTGCCTCTGGAGGTCCATGGGTTGTGTGAGCATGGGGAGCATGAGCTGACCAGCACTTGGCGAGCGTTCCTGCGCCGGTGAGTGGGGATGGTTGTGCCAGTGAGCTCTGGCCATGTCCCTTTCTGGCTCCCAGCACCCTCTCTCCCTTTTAGATGGTCTCTGGTGCAGGTGTACAGAGGCTGGCTCTGCCATCTGCATGGGTTATGGTGGCAGCAGACTTCCCCCCTGCAAGGGGAATTTTCCCTGGCTGCCACAGAGGCTGAGCAGTTACACTGATAAAGCCCGACCTTGGTATCGCAACAGATCTATAGATGTATCATGAACAAGGAGAAGGGGAAGCACCTGGAGACACATCTGCATCAGACCGTGTTGCACGACTGTCCCAAGTGGGCAGCAACCCCAGCCAGTAGGTCCGCGCAGTGCCAGTGCCCTGCCCGAATGGACTTGCCAGCCTGGCTGCCTGTCCCAGGCAGTGCAGGCAATGTCAACCTGGGCTGGAGGCTGCTGCTTGCTTGGTTGTGTCTTAAAGCCTCTATCACTGCCTGATTTCTACCCCCCACCCTCCTGCAGCTTCACGTTTTTCTTTGCATTTGGAGTTGCAGCCTGAAAACACTTGAGCTAAACCCTGTGCCCTAACGGTTGCTAGTCTGAAAGTGTGGAGCCAGCTCGCAGCAGCTGCTAAAATAGCAGAACTGAAGTGGAGAATGAAAAGTGAGACGGTGATTAAGACCTGATTTCCTGTCGCGGCCCCGCAGGGCTCCCGCCAGCGATGGAGACGTTGGTGGCGGTGTGAAACGTCCCAGCTACTGGCCTCGGGGTGGCTGAATCACTTGCAGGCTGTCCTGTGCTGCTTAGTTATCTGAGTACTTTGTAGATGTTGGTAGGCTGGGCTTGGGGAGGCGACGAGGATCCTGTTTGAGGAAGAGGGAAAGGGCAGGGAGCCCATGTGGGGTGGTCCTGGCTGAGCTGGGGTTGGAAGCAGCCATGGTGAGACTCAGGCCAGCCCTGGGACAGGCTGGTGTTTGTTGCTCTGTGGTATCTAGAAGAGCTGAAAGGGTGCACAGGATTTGGGAACACTGGGAACGTTGGTCCTCTGGATTTTCCTCCAGTCTCTGCCAGTAAATTGCTTTAAACCCACTGTCTAGGACTGGGCAAGAGGGAAACGCAAGGGAGAGAAATTGCTGCTGAAGGGATGGTGAAGCTCCCTAGCTGGTGCTGTTTGCTCCGAAG
This sequence comes from Nipponia nippon, assembly GCF_047370975.1. Taxonomy (NCBI): domain Eukaryota; kingdom Metazoa; phylum Chordata; class Aves; order Pelecaniformes; family Threskiornithidae; genus Nipponia; species Nipponia nippon. Next base: position 11,243,864 of record NW_028262290.1, on the reverse strand, counting down.
GCATGCAGGCTGTTCACCCATCCTACCGTTTGACCCCTCATGTACCTAGATGTCATAAAAGAGCAAATGCGTAAGAATTAGTTTATCCTTTTTGACTTGCTTGCACCAGAAGTTCGTGCAAGGAGAAAACAGCTGAGTGCAGAGTTGATGCTGAGCTGATAGCTGTTCCTCTGAAGACACTATTTCATGTGTGCTCACTAACATGCAGTGTGTGTTCATTAGTGCCAGAGGCAGCTTCTGGTTTCTTTCTCACCCTGGAAGTGCAAATTGCTGCTCTCCTGTGCGTGCTTCAACAGCTCCTAGGTCCATGCTGTAGAGGATCGAACCTGCTGTGTTTCAGCAGTCCAGATCACATCAGTGTAAACTAGATCCTTTCTGATAGCTAATGGAGCAATATGACATGGAACACAAGAGATGGGATTTTCCTATACCACCTCATCCTTTGGAGAAAGCCAATTGCGAAACCCACTGCAAAGAGGCCAGAATCCCATCAGCCGTGGTGTTTGCTCTGTGCTAAGTGGTGACCCATCTGATGTCTCAGCAAAAGAGCAGCTGAACAAGCCCCTTGCTGCCACAGGTGGTGGCAAATAGAGGGGAGAAGGAGAACAGCGAGAAGGTTGTTGTCTGGGTGCAGAGCACCTGGAATCAGCTCCTTCTCCATTTTTGCAATAGGAGCCATAGCTCCTTCCCCTCTCGGTGCCCCCTGTCATGGTTGTAGCCGTGTGGCTTGACGAAGGCAGCACTTGTCACAGTGTGCCAGGGGCTTGCAGTAGGAAACTGGGGTCTCTGCTGTGGTCCCACCATGGGCACGTGGCCCAGCAGGGACCCTGAGCACATCCCAGGCTGGGTCATCTCACAAGGAGCTGCCACACGCACCAGAAGATGGTTATTGCAGCCCTTTGGCAGGGTGAAGAGAAACAGGCAAGCCAAAATCTGCAAGCCCACCTCCATAATTGTCTCCCTCCAGATTTGGCCTGCCTGGAGGGTGCAGGAAAGATGTCCATCTCTTGTGACAATGCTTGTGTGAACTTTTGTGCCCCTAAACAAACCACCTCCTATTTCTTTCTGAGTTTGAAAGTCACAGCAGCTCCCATCAACCCCAGTGCTAAACCCACCAGATTCTCTCACTACCCTTTGCTGTGCAAAGGACAGTTGCCACTTAACTCGGCAGTGTGAGGGACCACTGCTTGAAACTCAGTGCCATGTGGCATTTGGTCTTTTTGGCCTCTCTCAGCTCTTGGGGTCACCAGCATCTCCTCCAAGGCTACCTCTTCCTCTGCATTCATGCGGCACCTAGCGCCACTGGCATGGCTGGGACAGGCTTTTGTCAAGCCAAGGATGGCTTTGAGTTGATAACAGGGGACAGACTGCAGATGAATTTGCTGTCCAAAGTACCATCATCCAGGTATAACACTCTTCTCTCTTTGCCAGAGAGATCTTTCATATCAAGCTAAGGAGGGAACAACACTTGATTGGAGGAAACAGCATAGCCTTGGTCTGGTGGCACCTGCAATATTCCCTAGTCCTGGTTCCCCACCCAGGAAAGCTATAGAAGACCTGAAGGATATGGAAAAGACAACAAATTTGCTCCAAGAATCAGAGGTGTGTTCGTCTGGTATGATCCAAGTGCCTTTAATTAAACTCCCGCAGCCAGGAAGAGCAGTTTTGCTGGGATCTGCGAGTCACGGTACAGAAAGGCAGCAGGCTGTGCCACCATCCTGCCTTCTAGGCGGTGGTCTCAGGGTAGGGAGGACGCAGCAGAAGTGGCAGAGCTGGATTCCACAAGAGGCAGGATCTGCCATAGTGAAGAGGCAGGAAAGACGGACAGGGCAGTCCTGGTGTCCACGTCAGGCTGCAGAAGAGAGCAGGCATGGGCAGCTCTCTGGCTGCATCCCCACGGCACCGAGGAGGTTGTCCAACGGCAGCTCCCAGTCCTGCGGTGCTTTACAGCAAGAGCACATGGCCATACACTAGCACATAGAATCATAGAATCGTTTAGGTTGGAAAAGACCTTTGAGATCATCAAGTCCAACTGTAAACCTAACGCTGCCAAGTCCACCACTAAACCATGTCCCTAAGCACCACATCTACACGTCTTTTAAATACCTCCAGGGATGGGGACTCAACCACTTCCCTGGGCAGCCTGTTCCAGTGCCTGATGATTACCCTTGCAGTGAAGAAGTTTTTCGTAATATCCAACGTAAACTTCCCCTGGCGCAGCTTGAGCCCATTTCCTCTCATCCTATCGCTTGTTACTTGGGAGAAGAGACCGACCCCCCCCTCGCTACAACCTCCTTTCAGGTAGTTGTAGAGAGCAATAAGGTCTCCCCTCAGCTTCCTTTTCTCCAGACTAAACAACCCCAGCTCCCTCAGCCGCTCCTCATAAGACTTGTGCTCTAGGCCCTTCACCAGCTTCATTGTCCTTCTTTGGACACGCTCCGGCACCTCAATGTCCTTCTTGTAGTGAGGGGACCAAAACGTGGATGGCTGCTCCAGTGTGAGCCCATGTTCATGACCACATCCATCAAGCAGTGCTGGCTTACAGAGGAGCCCGGGAGCTGCACAGGAGAGTGGATGGAGGAGACTCTGGCTGGGGTGAGATGTCTCTGGTGGCCTCCCGTCTGCTTTCTGGCTTTGCTCAGTCTGATGGTGGAAGATGGTGCTCACATCTTGCAGTGTGTCCAGCCTAGCCAAGGTACTGCAGGCCACGCTTTGATGTGCCTTCCTTTTGCCAGCTGTGCCAGCTCGGCTTGCTTGCCAAGCCCACGTTCAGTGCAGCAAGTGTCAGCAGCAGAGCCAAAGGATTGCCAGCTTCTGTTGGACTCTGCAAAGCCTGCGAGAAGATGGGAAAGGTCATTTCGTCTGGGGGGTGGGAGAGGGAAAGGGGCAAAAGGAGTGATGCCACATAGGTTTGTTGCATTCCCTCAAGGAAAACAAAGCATCTCTGCCATGACAGGAGAGCAGCGGGGAAATAGGCGAGAGATGAAAACCAGCTTGCCCCTTAGCAACCCTCTCTTGCATCTCTCCTCTTATGTGTCTCTTCACCACCAACAGCAGGGAATAAAAAGGAAAAAGAAAAAAATAAAAAGCAGCGAGATGGGTTTTGAACTGATGCCAAGGTTGATTTAATTAGATGTATTGAATTCGTTAACTTCTGAACGACATGGCTGACGCGCAGCACAAATGACGAGCTGCGAGCAGCAGCAGCAGCGCAGCACCGACCTGCCAAAAGGTTCAGCAAAGCAGAAGGATTGACCTACTTCCATCGGCTCTGTGGGGAGCACAGGCGAATGCCCTCCGCTCACTGTCACCATGCTCCCTAGAGGGCTGTGCGTCCCTCTGTGCAGGGGAGAGCTCTCCTCCTGGGCTGGGGGGCTGCCGGGGAGCCCTGCATCACCCATGGGCTCAAACACGAGCCTGGGGCTGGGTAAATGTCCGTGCGCTCACGGGAGGCAGCTCACTCGAAGCAAGGGCTCCTGCTTTGTGTGCTGACTGCTGGCTTCTGGCTGACACTGATTTCCTGCTTCTCCCACCTATTGCACCCTTAAAAAAACACTCCAGTATTCTCTGATAATGGGCCTAAATGCTGTTGCAGCTGATAAGGGTGATAAAATCATCCGTGCACACTGCCATGGTAACTTACAGCAATTGCTCTTCACTCTCGATGTGTCTCTGCTCTTTGGTGTGAGCACAGATGTGTGTTTTTGGCTGAGATTTGCCTGGGAATTACCCAGATCTGGAGGATTTAGCTTTGGTTATGAGCTCTGCCATGGGTGTGGAGCAGTTCGGCAGGTCCTAGCCTTGCCGGCCACCCTTCGGAGCAGGGTGTGCTTCGCCTTGCGCCTTGCTGCGAGCCCTGGCAGTGCAGACTGCATCTCAGAAGAGTCGTCAGCACCAGGGAGGAGGCTTCTGAAAAAGAAATTAGTTTCCAAAAGAATTTCATAAAGATTATCAAGAGGAACCGCTGGGTGTCTGCTCCCAGCCCATCATGCATCAATGCGTAGATCCTGCCGAGCGCCAGGGTCCTCCCTGCAGCCAACAGCCACAGGATCCCTGCGAGGTCACTGCAGTGCCTCCTGGCCAGGTAACCTCCCAGCTGGAGAAGTTCAACAACTGAGTTGCATCCTGATGTTCTGCCTCTGGTACCAGCCACAAGCCAAACTCCTCCTGTTCATTTGGCAAGTCCTCTCCATCGTTTATTAGTGTCAATGCAAAAAAATGTCCTGTGGAATTGTGTCTGTGAAGTGGTGAAGAAAGAAGGTGGATTTCCTGAGCCACCAGCCTGGCAGTGGTGCTCTTGTGGTAGGGAATGTTTGCAAGACCTTTGGAGCTAGAAGACACCAACAGAGACGTTTGCAAAGTACACAAGTATAGAAGTGCTGCATGAAACCTTGGACTGTGTTGTGTTGACGATCACCATGTGACTGAACGAGATGATGACATGGGAGGGAAGCTTAAACACAGCATCGGTCTCCCCTGCTTACTATCAGTGTTAACCCCAGGTTGGTAATACTAGGCCTACCGCACAGATCCTAGTGGTAGTCACCCAGCATGGTGGGGAACTTGCTATTTCAGTGGGGAAATGAGGCAAAGCAGCATTGGGGAACTTGTCCGAGGTCATGCAGAGAAGACGACCGGGACGTTGTTTCCCACCACTGAAGCTCTGGCCTTTTCCTCTTCCTGCCTTGAGCGTGGTTTCTTCTCCTGACCCCACAGTACCCCTCAGCCGGAGCAGAGAAGGGTCGCTTGAGTGGGGAGATGAAAGAAGAGATGTTATTTCACTGAGCAACTTGAGGAAATTATACGGGAAGAAGAAACAGAGGACAGATGGAAGGAACCCAGCTGTCTGCTTCTGCAGAGAAGATGTCGCTTTGTAGCGTTGAGGCTGCTTTCAGGATTCATGATTCAGCTTTCAAGTTGGTTGTTGGTAGTTAGGATGTTTTCATTTTGACTTCATCTGTTGACAAGGTGGTAAGAGCCCTGCGAGGATGCGTATCTCTCCATCAGGTATGACTAATGGTATTGGGACAGCCGTGTGCACGATAACACTTCTGTTTTTCTCTAGAACAGCTCCATTACAGACCGCCTGGTAGCTGAGCCCCGGCAAGTGTTTTTGCAGGAGTTTTGCTGATTGTGCAGCCCAGATAACCTGTGAGTGAGCAAATATGGAAAGCATTGAATATGCAGCTCAAAAACCAGAAGCGGACTTGTTTCGCTGCTTGTCTGAAACGAGCTTTTAACCGTGTGTTGTCAGTGCTTTTCAGGAAACTCATCTTGTCTGAGACACGTCATCTGGCGATGAAGTGCTTCCAATTCAGGGACAGCCACCAGGAGCTCTGCGAAGGCCAGAGCTCACAGCTAGGCACTGGTGTCTGTGCAGCTCAGTGTTGTGCTTTGCTTTCCCCATCTTCTCCTTGGAGAGCAAAAGTCAGTCCATGCAAAACAGATGCATTTTTAAACAAGGGCCAACAGTGTGATTTCTCCTAGTCTTGCACTCAAAAAACAATCTCTGCAAAAAAGCCAGTGCATGGCAGAAGCTGGTAAACACTTTCTCTAGACGTTCTCTGCTGTTGATCCTGTTTTTGCAGGAACCCAGGAGGTGCAACCTAAGGGCTGAATTTAAACTTCTTGTAGTTAAACTGATTGCCCCCTGGTCCTCAGGGTAAGTTACATGTATGCATGAAAGCCATGCTTATGGCCCTGAAGAAGTGTGTTGGCACAGATGAGCCTCTGACCTCAATATATCAGCTCAGTGGTCAGCAGCCTTATACAGAAAGGGCTTCGGTGTGCAAGTCTTCCACTTGGCAGAATCTAATCTTTGTATGGATTACAACAGAAAGCTCCCTACAGGAGGCTGCACAGATTTAAAGCTGTGCTTTGCCTTTGATGGAAATCATTGCTTGGTCCTCAAGGAGGTTTGTAGTCAACTGAAAGCTGCACTAAAAGCATGCAAGTGGGCACCCTGTCCAACATACGGAGGTAGCAGAGATCTTCTTGGCCCTTCCTCTGCCCGTTTTCCCTGAGGAGGGAAGGCAGGTTTTCCTGCCTGCAAGCAAGGCACCCCTCTGGTTTATGAGTGAAGACTACTTCCATCATGATGCCAGTGTGAGGCTGTACTTTCTAGTTGGGTGTTAAAGGAATTAATCAGTAGTAGTCAGAAGGGTGATGCACCAGGAGGTAGTCAGTCAGTGCAGACCTTCTGAGGGCACTGATTTCTCGCAGTAAACTCACCAAAGGACCATCTCAGTTTTCTTCTCTCCTTCCTATGTTGGCTTTGTTGTTTGTTGTTGGAGGACAGGAGTTATCTAAGGGGCTCTGGGCTGCTGAACAGAGGGGCAGAGCCTGGGACATGAACTTGGCATCTGAGGACACCAAGGAGGAGACTGCACTCCTGAAAGTATGAGAAAGCTCTGGACGCTGAGAGAGTGCATGTGGCATCATGGCCTTCTGAGCATGATCTGTCCAGGGTGAACTGCCACAGATGAGGCATCCCTTGCAGGGGCTATTCCATGGGTCTGCAGCTCTTTAAAATAAGGATGTTGTCCCATGGATGGGAGCAATCTGTCGGCATTGAGGGTGGTTCCCCTTGCTCCTGTTGGATGCACCGTGGCGGGAAGAGGAGGCGTGCTGGCTGCCAGTTCGGCTCTAAAAACGATGGCTGTGCAAAGTCCGTCCTTGTCTGGACTCCAAGGGGCTGCTGCGCACAAGGCCTTCACACAGTTACCTTAACAGGCTCCTTTTCACTTTTTCCAGGGACTTGCACTGTGCTTCGTTTCAGAGGGATCCAGTGAATTAACATATTGTTGCTGCTGCCTGGGTAATTGCATGCCCGGGGTCTGCTCTGCTCCGACGCAGTCTTCCCGGCTTCCCAGACAGAAAGCATCCTTCTCCTCCGGCAAACAAGGCTGCAAAGTATTGCCCTGAGACCTTGCTTGAAGGATGGAGGAATGGGAGGGTGGAAAGAGGAGGGGGAGGCTGTTTCTGAAGGCATATCTGGGTTCAACACCTCACCTATCAATGAGGAGGAGGAGGTGGGGTTTTTAGTCTTTATTTCTGTACCAAGGTACTAATTTTGACTGAAGCTGTGGTTTCTCTTGCTGATTTGTGCAGACCTCGATATGGGTGCAGTTACAGAAATATAGGCCAGCACAAGTCACTACGGGGGCTCAGAAACTGCTTGAAATTAGCCATCCTGGGTCATGCAGGAGTTTCAGCAGAAGTTGAAACTGAGTGATCTGATACCCTCTTCTGTACTGAAAATAAAAACCTATGAATAGGTAGGTATAAAAATGCTTACTGGTCTCACTTCCAAGTATGAAAAAACCCCACGTGGCTAAACCCTTAGAGCACTCTAAGGCCCTGTGAAAACAGACCACATTCAAAACACGTTCATGAGTGTATCTTCAAAGCTGGACCAGTTTCTTAATGCAAATGCAGGAAAAGATGTTATTTGGTCAGGACTGACTTCTGGTGTGGAGCTGGCATCCCTTAGGCTTTGGTCTCCAAAAAGAAATGTGGTTATGTGCAGTGTCAGGAGGGCAGCTTTACCCCATGGCACGGCTCGGCTGTCAAGCGGAGGCGTGAAGAGGGCAGGGAGCATCAAGACTCTGGGATAGAGAGGAGGAGGTTGGTTCATGGCTCTGCCACTGGCCTCCTGGGTGACCTGGGGCAAGGAGATGGACCTCTCCACTTCCACCTCCTCCTCTCCTGCCCACCCAGCTGGGACAGTTGCCTCATGGTTTGTATGGATTCTTCTGAGAAGCCAGAGCTCAGCAGCTCTGTCTGTAAGGTCCCTTTTCATCTTCTCGGTTGTGACATTTCCTGTCTCTTAGCCACATAAGTTATTTTGACTGGAAGCAAGACATTGCTCCAACACCCTTTACAACACAAGGGATGAAGAGGGGGGGAAGGCCATGCTGGCAGTGTAGCTTGCTCATCCCACATGAGAGCATTGCAGCTTGAGGGGCAGAGGGAAGGCTTCTTGAGGCATCTCCATCCTGTGGAATAGAGACTGCAGCCTTGGGCAGCACAGAGAACCTTTTTACAGTCGATGCTGTTCACTGTGTTTAGGAAATTCTGCTTGTTCTGTAAATATGTGTGTGTATGGGGGAAGGAGGAGGTGTGACTGCCCTCCAACACTGCTCTTGTGTGTGCTGCGTATGGGACATGGACAGGGGTTCCTTGGCCACTGATGCCCGAACTGAGATGGACAGTTTGTGTCTGGGTCACTGTGGGGCTGGATGCAGAAGTGGTGTTTGTCATGTCCAAGGAGAACGTAAGTTACAGTGCTTAGGGGGACCTTCTGGATCTTCACAGTCTTGGGTTGTGGTTGTTTCTCTCAACTCTTTTGCTTGGTTGATATCATAGTACCCGAGCACTGAGCAATTCCCACCCTTTCCTCCAAAGCCTCTGCACTGGTGGCAGTTAGAAGATGATTTGTAGGATTGTAGGATAATTCAAGCTGAAAGAGACCTCAGGTGGGTAAGCTGTGAGATCAGACCAGGTTGCTCATGACTTTATTCAGTCAAGTCTTGAAGATTTCTAAGGGTGAGAATGCACAGCCAGCTCTATGGCTTGACTGTCATCACATGGAAAAAGTTTTTCCTAATATCCAGTCTGAACCACTCTTGTTGCAAATAATGCGTGTTGTCTCTCATTCTTCTGCCAGACACCACTATGGAGAACCTGGCTCTGTATTCTCAGTAACCTCCCCTCAGGTGCTGGGGGCTGCTGCTAGATCCTTCAAAGCCACCTCTTCCCCTGGCTGAACAAGCTCAGCTCCCTCAGCCTCCTCTCTGCAGGCAAGTCCTCCAGTCCCTGGCCATCTTAGTGCTCCTGCACCGCACTTGCTCTGGTTTGTCGATGTGTTACTTGTACAGCAGCACCCAAAACTAGATGCAGTATCTAGATGTGGTCTAATGAGTGCTGAGATCTCTTGCCTGGGCTCCTGCTCCTGCAGCCCAGGATATTGTTGGTCTTTGCTGCAGTTTCTTTCCTAAGGTCCCAGTTGGCCTGCGGTGCCAAAAACTGCCAGCCCAACAACTGATCAGTGGCAGAGCTGCTCAGCTGGGATGCTGGGCTGTGCCTTGGTCTCTTAAATAGGACCCGTCACTGTCCTTGGAAAGCCTGAGTGTTTCTCAGTGGCCAGGAGGGAAGAGGAGCATGGAGGAGCCCTGGGTTGACAAAGACCTCTTCTCACTGCTAATGACATGGGCTCCCACAGGGAGAGGGACCGAACCTGGACAGATAAGGCAATGAACTGAATTCTGCAGAAAAATGCGAAGAGCTGTAGTTTTATAATTACCATCGTCTCACTTACTCATCTGTAAAGCAAGTTTTTACTCGCCTCTGGGCTTCCCGTGGGGCTGCAACTGTTGATGGCCACGGAGAGCTGAGATCCTGCAATACCAGTGCAAAGGGCTGTTGAACAAATCTCACTTGCTGTGCTTGTTGCTCAGGATGGAGCATGATTCCTGGTAGCCATGTGTAGAGGAATTGTATGTATATATGGATGTGTACCATACTGAAACAAAATGCTGTGGTTTCATTCTGTGCTGGCAACAGTTAGTGTGTGAGTTTCAAACCAGCAACCTATATTCTTTAAGATCCAAGAGCCTTGGGAAAAGATCCATTTTTTTATCCTGTACTAGTTTAAAAAATGCTGGGTTTTTTAGTGCAGCATGGTAGAAATAAAAGACAAAAAGGATAAAGAAAAGACAGAAAGACCTGTACAATCATTTTAAAGGTTTTCTGCTCTTCTGTTCATGTTCTTTTCAGGAAATGAGACTGACTATATATGGGATAGGAATGAAACCACATATCACAAGCCACTGTTGAGTTCATTAAGTGACCACATATTGAAAAAAGCAGTGAAAAATTTGTTCTTACTAGTGCCTTCCCAGCCCATAGGAATCCTGGCTGTGGCTTGCAATTGTAGTAGGGTGAAGATTTGCATTTTCAAGTTGGCGGTTTTCCTTTTTACTCTTCCACTTCCTACCAGCTAATTCGGTGCTGTGTTAATTGTGAATCTGGAATGCAAATCAACTCACCTGCTTGTTTTTCTTTCATTTTCAGGTTTTCTAACTATGGAAGCTCTCCTGAGGAGCTGCATCGTGCGCTGCTGCCCCCGGGATGAGACGCAGAGCTGGGAGTGAGGAGGATCTGCAATGTGCCACTGCGAGTTGCTTTAGCAAGGAGAGAGACTTTCTGGTATATCATGTGGTGCTGAAAGCCATTCTACCCTTGACAGCAGAAATCCTTATCCTTCTTGTGTTTTTTTTTCCAAGACAGCTGATATTTCTTGTTAGAGATGCTTTGTATGCAAATCAAGGTAGTACAACAAAAAAAAAAGTCCTGAAAGCAATCACACCGATAAAATCAGACCACTGGGGAATTCCTGCTTATCATTTTTTATCTTTTCTTTTTTCAGTTCTGTACAAGATACTTCTTTGCCTGCTCTTTCTTACAGTCTTTAATGTTTGTCCTGCCAGACCTCTTGCTTATGAACTACAGTGCTTCTTGCATTTTGCAGGGCTCCATGTCAGTCTATATGAATAAGAGTGAGGTAGTAAGTGCTGGGAATTGGGGTTAACAGTCCCTGTGTTTCAGCTTTGCCCTGCATTGCTCTGGTGCTTTCTGCTCTTCAGGAAAGACATGAACTTCATACTGCACATTTCCATGTGCCTGTAGTGATGAATTACCTGGGAAGGTGAGCCCAGAAACCTTCAGAAAGCTCAGGAAAGGAAAGAGGAGAGGCAGAAAACAAGAAGAAGGCAGCAAGAGTTTGTCTAGTAACTTAAACAGGAGCAGGATCTGACCCTCCTGAAGCACCTCAAGAGGTGTTGTGCTCAACACCATTAATGCAGCGGCATGAGTTGGTCACCTCCTCGCTCCAGCAAAGCAAACTCCCATCTGCCCAGCCTGTACCCCATAGGTATCCCTACAAGTGCAAGGGGCTGAGCAGAGCCGGGCTCCCACCCTGCTTCCAGCAGCAGCAGCACACCGATGCTACAGGTTGTGGGGGTGGAAAAAAAGACTTGTAGAAGCAATGCAAGAAAAAGACATGTTGGAGCAAGAAGGAGCTGCAAAACTGCAGAGAATATTCCCGTGTGTGTCCAGAGATACCCGCTGCAGCCCGGGTCTTGTTGAATCACACTGTGGTTGCTCTGGCCTTTGTGTGGGTAACAGTGATAATCACTGTGTGTGGTGTTGGGTTTTATTATTTGGTTTTTCTTAAATGTAAAATTAACAGTCAAATTGGCGTTGGCTTTTATCTACCCCAAACCTGGGGACGAAGGAGGAGAGGAAAATGGCTTGACCAGTTTGGCGGCCATGTGCTTAACGGTCCCAGAGTTCAGAGCAAAGGACACAACAGTCAGATACCCAAACCCGCCTGGGCTTCGACTGATAAGTTGCATTTCAAAGTGAAAGGCAATCCTGAAGGGGCTCTGTCGAGTGGCTGAAGCCTCCAATGCTGAGTCTTCTTTAAAAGGGGATTTCATAAGGAGTAATATGAACAGAAATGGCTCTTTTGTGGTTTCACACATTCCAGGCATGCCAGGACTGTTCCTGTCAAGGATGGTCAGTCTCTGGGGTTTTGGGTTCTTTTTTTTTTTTTTTTTTTCAAAATATTTGCCACAAACTAGCAGCTGAAATGGTGAAAAATAAATGAGTTGAAAAATCATTACAGTAGCAGTAATGGAAACAGTGAGGCTTATACATAAACTGGCTGTGGGGTTTCACCCCATCATCTACGCTGCTGTGCTGTTGGGATCGGTACTTTTGCCTGCTATGACTGCTTCAGGATGGATGATTTAAAAGCAGAGCTTCAACTGTTGGTTACCCAGAACCTCAAAAAGCAGTGCTTTAGGCTTTTTTCAGAAGCTGTGCCTTTTCAGCTGAACCACTGTTAAGTTTGAATCCCTTTAGCATCAGTGCAGTTATGTGGACATAGAGCATCTTCGTGTTGTGCCAGCAGCATTAATTTGTGCAGATCTATGGGTACAGAAATGGAATGCAGCTACTCCTGCTTCAAGTGTACTTACTTATTTTGGTTTCAAGCAGGCTGCGCCAGGTTGGTTTGCACCTGTACACTTCAACATAAACAGGATTTTAACTGATTTAAGAGCTTCCACGCACAAAATGACAGTGCCTTCAACCTTAGAGCCTTAACTGTGCCTTAAAACAGTCTGAAGTTTCACATGTGGTAAGGCAGTAGATGGTTTGTGTAGACGTGGCCTTTTAGATGGGAGTCTAATTCGTAAGCCTGCATGTCCTGTTATTCTAGATATGTGTGCTGCTCCTGTTGGCTATAGTCCTATGTGCCGGGTAGGTAGCAGGAGCTCACATATGGCTGAGAAAGCCACGGCCAGAGGCGTTACTGCCATCACCTTGCTGGTTTGGGTGCCACAAGGAGTGTGGCTATAACAGCGTGTAATTAAGTGTGGACTTCAAACCCCTCTGAGACACCCTACACAAACCCTCAGCCCCTTTATCATCAGCACCATGCTGACCACAGCCAGCTCTGCGCTCTACAAGCTGGAGCTGCACCTTTACCTGCTCTGCAGATGAGACTAATCCCTCCACGGGGGGAGCAGAAAACTGAGCCAGGCTCATCCTGGCAGAGGCTGAGCCGCAGGGCCGTGGATACCTGCCCTGAGAATTTGCTTTTCAGCCTGGGTTTGGCCATAGCACGAGTGCAGACAGAGGGTGGGATGCAGAGGGTGAGAAAGCGTCTCTTTGAAAGTGGCAATAAAAGAGACACTGTCGGAATGCACCTTCTGGCTTGGTTTTACTAAACGTGAGCATGGTTATTTAGTGATGAACAAGAACAGGAGTGGATTTAGGACGTGATGCCTGAAGCCCTTTCCCACCCTCCAACACAGGCTGATGTTATGGAGAAATCTCAAGGCTGTTGCAGGTCTGTGGGTGGAGGAACTTTAATCACTGGGGTTGTCATCGAATGCCGCACTTGCAAGATACAAGGAAGGAAGAGTTCGTATTAATTCAGTGCTCAACGTAAACATTTTTCACCTGAGAGGAGTCTGGTCTTGCAGCCTTCTGGGCTGCTTGCCATTTTGGGTTTGTTTCCTTAAAAAAAAAAGTAAAAAAAAAAGAGTTTTCTTTACCCCATCAGTGCTTCCAACCACAGAAATTTGGAAACAAAAAGTTGGAAGGTATAGTCAGCAGCGAGCTGTCTTTTTACTGGGCCTATCTCGCAGGGGATGGTTTTGAAGTGGATTTTGCTCTGGCCACTCAAGGTCTTTGCTGTGGAAATATTTATTGCTGGGAAACTGTAGCAATCTTTACAAGTGACAGGAAAAACTACTTTTGTAACCAAATAAATGTGTTTTCCTTACAAGTCACACAGATAGGTGTATGTTTGGAAAATTTTTGTTTTGAACCAAAGTAACTTTTCCACTGTGTCATCTAGAGTGGGAAAAGAAGTGGACCTTGAGTTGCATTTTAATGTAGATTTCATCCATTTGACAGCAGGAGAAGGTTATTTTGAGATGCTCTGTTATCATTCTCTTGGTGTGTCCTTCCTTGATGTTTTGTGCTTCAGAATCTGCATTTTCCCTCTTTTTGATGGTTTGAAACTTTTGATAGAGAGGGCAAAAGCACATAAAAATTTTTGTGTCCTTGGAAAGGCTATGGCAAGTTACGCAGTGGTGAAGAGATGCTGACAACCTGTAGAAGAGCTAGTTTTTGACAGCATGGGAAGTGGTTAGCGCCTCATTTGACATCCTCACATCAAAGTTGGACAGTAGGCTGGTCGAGATGCTCTGTTTGAACCACAAATTACTGGGCTTTGGGCAGAAATCACTGAATGAAATTCTGTGGTCTTTATTAGGCAGAAGGTCAGACAAAATCATTTAGCTGGTTTCTCTCGGCTTTCAGAATTTATGAATCGCATAGTCAGGGTTTTTTTTGAATTTCCATGAAAAGTTTGCCTTGGTAGCATGCAGACAACAAACCCCATCTGTTCTCTCATCCTTTCATCATACTGTGTTGCTTTTGAATTGTCCTAGAAGGAGGATGAAATTGGGCTTGTTATTTGAACTCCAATATGGGTGGCAAAAGCAACTCTACCTTGATTATCATGGGCCTCCCATGACCACAGGAATGGGCGATGCCTAATGCCAGCCCTGGTTTAACAAACATTAGAGGACCAGCTCATCACCGCAGCATAGCCAACAACTGTCTCTTCTCTGTTCCCCGTGGGAATTGTGCACAATGGGATCCTGCAACAAGGTCAAGATGGGAGGAAAGCTCATAAAGCAGCATATGTGCTTTTTTTTTATAGAATGATTTGGGATGGAAGGGACCTTTAAAGGACATCTAGTCCACCCCCCCTGCAATTGGCAGGGACATCTACAACTAGATCAGGTTGCTCAGAGCCCCATCCAGCCTGGCCTTGAATGTTTCTAGGGGTGGGGCATCTACCACCTCTCTGGGCAACCTGGTCCAGTGTTTCACTACCCTCACTGTAAAAAATTTCTTCCTTATATCCAGTCTGAATCTACCCTTTTTTAGTTTAAAACCGTTACCCCTTGTCCTATTGCTACTGGCCCTGCTAAAAAGTTTGTCCCCATCTTTATTATAAGCCCCCTTTAAGTACTGAAAGGCTGCAATAAGGTCTCCCCGCAGCCTTCGCTTCTCCAGGCTGAACAACCCCAGCTCTTTCAGCCTTTTCTCATAGCAGAGGTGTTCCATCCCTCTGATCGTTTTTGTGGCCCTCCTCTGGACCCCCTCCAACAGGTCCATGTCTTTCCTGTGCTGAGGACCCCAGAGCTGGATGCAGCACTGCAGGTGGGGTCTCACCAGAGCGGAGCAGAGGGGCAGAATCACCTCCCTTGACCTGCTGGCCCCAATTCTTTTGATGCAGCCCAGGATACGGTTGGCTCTCTGGGCTGCAAGAGCACATTGCAAGCTCATGTCCAGCTTTTCATCTATCAGTACCTCCAAGTCCTTCTCGGCAGGGCTGCATGCAATCCCTTCATCCCTCAGCCTGTACTGATACCAGGGATTACCCCGACCCAAGTGCAGGACGCTGCACTTGTCCTTCTTGAACCTCATGAGGTTCACACAGGCCCACCTCTCCAGCCTGTCCAGGTCCCTCTGGATGGCATCCCATCCCTCAGGCATGTCAACTGCACCACTCAGCTTGGTGTCATCTGCAAACTTGCTGAGGGTGCACTTGATCCCACTGTCTATGTCATTGATGAAGATATTGAACAACAGTGGCCCCAGAACGGACCCCTGAGGGACACCACTCGTCACTGTTCTCCATCTGGACTTTGAGCCATTGATCACTACCCTCTAGATGCAACCATCCAGCCAATTCCTTATCCACCGAACAGTCCACTCATCAAATCCATATCCTTCCAATTTAGAGAGGAAGGACACGCTTTTGTTACTGTCCAGTTCCTCCATCTGCAAGCCACCGAACCTGGGGCTGCAGGAACTGGCAAGAAAGAGACACCTTAGTTGCCTGGCTGTGTAAGAGTCCCTGAACTCCAGTCCTATGCAGCACCTTGTGAACACAGGGAAATTTGGGAAAGCCCAGAGCAATGCAATAATTGGAGAAAAGAAGAGGAAAGTCATGTGGCAGAAACATAATGAAAGTAAAAATAATGTGAAATCATGTCGTTTTCTTTCCCAGTATGCAACTGGGATGAAAATGCAGCCACGAGCAGAGCACTTGCTATCTGCAGCCTTTTTTTCCCTGCCAAATGTGACTTGTGACATGGTGCCACCCAGCACTTGGAGGTTTTAGCAGTTCAGTGGACATCCCTGGTTGTATGTGGCAGGTTTGGCCTGTCTTTGCAGCAGCTTGGACCCACTTTCCTTTGTAAGAAAGAGCTCCAACACCCTTCCTGTCCTGCAGCGAGACTTCCATTCAGACCTCAACAGGGACGTGACAACGCTGGGCATAGTTTAAGCTGTCAGGTCAAAAGGCTGTGGAGCCATTTCATCTTGAGGCAGGTATCTAAAATAGGTGGGTTGCCCTCTGGTAATGGTTGTTTGCCTCCAGCAACTCTGAGGGGAGGCCAGGCAGCTGGTTGAGATGTGGACTCCTGCACTTTGGATGTCTGAAGCTGCATGAGATGAACCCCCCCCCTCTCACTGCCTGCATAAGTGAGAAGGGAGCTACTAGAACAAAGCACCTGATGAAGATCCGTCTGACACCATCTGAGACAAAAATAATACAGAAACTTTAATCAGCTCTCACAAGCTGAGCAGTCCCTGGAGGTGCCGTACTGAGCCTGACCCACTTGCTGGGCCCCAGCGGTACGGCACCGGGCGCTCCGCCTGCCTTCGGAGGAATGAAAGGACAGCGATCTAAAAAGAGAGAAGGGAGCACAGAGGAAGACAATGAGTGGTAAGATTTTATTAAGAATGAGTTGGGGTATTTTGATGATTATTAAATGCAAACCTGCCTTCTGCAGCATTTCTTTTTTTGAGCTGCTCAGAAAGGAGGGAGGTGTTTGGAGACATTTGTTTTGAACCTGATCAAATGATTTCCCAGCTCCCTCCCTGCACCCCTGCCTGCTGCATCCCGGTCTCTCCAGCCGTGCCATGTTGGGGAAGCTGCCATGAGTGTGTGTCTTCAGGGCTGAGCTCCAGCACCGTAACTGGCCAGGTATCAAGGGCTGCTCCCATCCCAGGCTGTAGCCTGCTTTGCGGTGACGGAGGGAGGACTCATGCCGCCAGCGAGTAGCAGCATGACTGTTTTGCCAAATGTCCCCGTTTGCAGGCAGGACTGCCTGCAGCAGGGGCTCGTGATGAACCCAGGCTCCCATCCTTAAGCTCTCTAAAGGAGATGTGACCACTTTGCAGTGGCTTCAGACTGGAGCATCTAAGTGGACAAAGCAACAGTGGGTAAAAATCAAATCTAAAATCTCTGGGCTTTGAGAAAATGATAGGAGTGGACTGTTTGCATCAAACTGTAATCCATATCCCATTCCAGGAAGATGTTCCTGGGAAGATGATTCCCACCTGCTGCTGAACTGCCAACCGAGCCCCGATCTTTCACCCTCCTGTGCGTACCCATCCCACAGGCTGCAGCCGGGATGCCACTAGCCCTCACCGGACCCCGGGAGGACGCGAGATGCTGGCGCTCGCCGGCATGCCGAGGCCTGGCTGGACTCCCCCGGCAGAGCGATGCTTGAGGGCCTTTGGAGAACACTCCTCCCTGTGCACACACACCTTGATTTTCTAATTTTTTTTCTGTTTTTCTTTTGGCTGACTGAGTAACTGAAGTACAAACCTCTCTCACCTATTTGTCATTTGTTCACTGGTGGATGGCTGAAGGTTTTGTGTTTATTTTTTAACTGATGGGATGACGATGCAATTATAAACCTAACATTCATGGTGTATTTTTGAGCTATCTGAAAAGTGTGAGTCATTACGGAAAACATGAGAATGATGGGTTTTGTGGGAGAAATTTTTTCAATCCCAGAATTTCATTCTCAGTTTTAAATGAATCAGATGTGTTTCATGGGACTGAAAAAGCTGGGATTTTTCCCCTTTTCTTGCTGCAGTGTTTGATTTTTGTTTTGTTTTTTAATCAAAATGTTTACATATGAAGGTTTCCATATGTTAAATGGTTTCTGATAAACAAGTTGATCACAAAAGGAAAATGAGGGTGAGGAGAAGACAAGCACTGGGTTTTTTCAATTTTTTCTTTTTTTTTCAATTTTATTTAAATTTCAGCAAAATGGCAAGCATTTCATTTTGACCCACTTTCAAATCTCAGTAGCAAATGAAAAGAGACTGGGAGGCGTGATCATGTGAACTTCAAAAATGCAGCAGATCAGGACAGGAGAGACTAGCAGCAATCCTGCTCTGACGGTATGCCCAGACTTGGGCGTTTTAGTGTATTTTACCATTTTTTTGTGTTACCAGTAGCAAATTTCCAGCAAGTGAAAGGGGATGAGGAAAAAGGAGCCACCAGTGCTCCTCTCCTCATTTTTCTTGGCTCCCTTGCAGATGACAGCAGCGTGCATCTCACAGTCACCATGGTTGCATCAAGGTCTATTTTTATGTAGGACCCGTCAATGCACATAAATGCGGATGGACAGACAGGTGCTTGCTCTGGTCCCTGAGCTCCAGAGCCTGCCATCATTGCCAAGACTGAACTCAAAAAGCCTTGCTCAGAGGAAGGGTATATCAGCTCCGGTTAGCAGCATGGGAGCATGGTTTCAATACTCCCGGGGCCGAGCGAGCTTACCAACAGCTCGCTTGGCCTGTGGGAAGATGGACCTTCGGCTGTGATTCATCCAAGATTTTGCTAAGCTGCTCTTCTCCACAGCAGCTCTGCCTTTCTGCTTGCAGGGAAGGCATGCCAGCAGCTTCAGCTGGGTTTGGAAAAGTCAGCCCCACAGTTACTGTCTTCCTGAAGAAGCAGAAGGAGAACCATGTCTTATTAACCTAAGGAAATCAGTGCATCTCCATTGATCTTGGTGAATTTGACTTGATTTGTGCCAGCTGAGAAGCTGACCCTCAGTGTGTGTTAGAGGCAGCTGGTAGGTGGTTGCCTGATACATCCTGTTACAAGACCTTGTTTTAAATTGCTTGGGAAACATTAAGTGTTCCAAGTGCAGTTTTCCACACCAGGGAACAGAGACTTTCCCGCACACTTGATTTTGCAGCCAGATATTTGTATTTATCTACAATGTAATTATTTCATGGGTGCTCATGATGCACTCTAGCATTGCACAGGGTCTTTTTCTGAAAACCCAGATGAAACAGCCCTGCTGTGATGAGCTCTGTCGAAGCCTGTTCCCAGCACACAGAGGCTGTCTGGTTTGTTTGGTTCATGTTTGGTTCAGGAGGGCTTAATGGCCTTTCTTCATCATTATCAAATCAGTTCACTTTCTGATGACTTTGGCATTCCAAGTTTCAGTCTTGCAGCAGAAGCAGGAGCACTTTTCCTTCCGTGAGTCCTTGTTGGTTTTTTTGTGCTTGTTGGATGCAGGGAAGGGTGAACTTGGTGTTGCAGCTCCTGAGACCTTCCTGACAGGCATCCTCAGCCAGTGCCTAGGAAAGCTGCAACACAGGCTTGTTACCTATGAAAAAGGAGGGGGTTTTAGAATGGCTGATATGTGGGAATATTCCAGCCTCTGCCTGTCTCTGCTTTTCTCACTGTGAGATCAAGTCTCACATTCGATTATAGTCTTCTGTTCTTATTCCCATTTTGGTGGTAGGAAACAAGCCAGCCAAGCAGTTACAGAAAAGGTCTTGGGCAGCAAACCCAAGAGGCACGCAGGATGCTGGTACAGCTGCCCTGGTGCCTGGAGCAATGCTGGGAGTGCCCAGCCTGGGGCGAGCATGGCAGTGACACCGTTGGACTGACTTTCTCCTGCCCCCTTGGGACCCTGTAGCTCCAGGGTACCAAGATGCT
Organism: Nipponia nippon; assembly: GCF_047370975.1. Taxonomy (NCBI): domain Eukaryota; kingdom Metazoa; phylum Chordata; class Aves; order Pelecaniformes; family Threskiornithidae; genus Nipponia; species Nipponia nippon. Next base: position 11,224,456 of record NW_028262290.1, on the reverse strand, counting down.
ACCAAAACGTGATGCTGTCTAAACCAGGTCAACAAAGAAAACAGCACTCTTGCTTGTAACTGGAGGGAAATATGGCTCTGCTTTGCTTTTTTAGAGCTGCCTAGAGTTTGTGCATGACTCCATATCCAAAGCCTTGTCTCCCTCCTCCCAGTACCCGACCACCAGGTGACAAGCAGAGGTACAAAATCCCTGTCCCCAGCCGTTTGCAGAGAAGAGGTACCCAGGGACCAGCTCTGGCATTACTCCCTGAAGCTGGTGAAAGTATTACTGCTTCCAGCTGCCCTGCCTGTCCAGTCGGGTTTATTAGCCTCTGCAGCAGATTGGGATTGGGAATCAAAGGGATAAAGCGCAGTTTGGGGTCTGTGAACAGTTGTAGAAACCTGGGGAATGGGAGCAAGGACTGATAATGCGCTAAGCCACTGCAGGTGCTGGATCAGCGGAGGGTGAACCAGCCCCTTGCTGCCCACACCAACAGCAGGCTCTCGTGGAGCTGAACGGCTCAAACAGCGGATACCTGGGGGAGATTTGCTCCTGTCTTTTGGCACCTCCTCTTGCCCTGGTTGGCAGCCATCACTGGATGCGTTGCCTCATGCCAAACCTATTCATAGATCCCTAATCCTCTGCAGCCAACCAGCTCGTTGTTGTGGACTTCTTTCCAGGAGCCAGATATGTCAGTACCATTATACCAGTGGCTTTTGAGTGACTTGTGCAAGGCCAGGCAGCAAGCCCGTGGCTGAGCAGGTGTTGGAAATCCAGCTCTCCCAAGCTTGGGGTTGGCAGCTTTTCCACCAGGAAATCCTTCATTTAACTTTCCACCACAGCGGATGGGGTTGCATCGATGTAGGAGGGAAGTCTCAATGCACTCGTGCATCTCTTCCAGCCCTTCTTCACCTCCCCGCACCTCTCTCTGAAGGCACCTACTCTCAAGGAAAAGAAATATTACTCTGTGCCCAGGAGAGAGTAGAAAGGGATCTGAATTGCCTCTGGTACCATGCACTAGAGAAAAGAACGGGACAGTTTTGGGCAAGGTTCAAGGCAGGTTGCAAGGTTGCAAACTGCTCCTGCAGGGCTCCATGGCCGGCTCTTATCCATGAGAGCCTGTCAGGTGTAGCAGCAGGTTTTTGTGCCACCCCTCATTTCTGTCTCCTTCAAAGAGGGAACAAGCTGCCCTGGAACAGGCTGACCTTTGGCGTAATTATTTCTTTTTTTTTTTTCCCCGAGTCAGGGGCACTTGAGTGAAAACCAAGCAAATCTAAAACAACCTTAGCTTTTTGTCAGCTTTCCTTGCGACAGTGACAGGGCTGTTGTTCTGCTCTTGGCATTAAGCGAGAAATCAATGTTACCGTGGGAGCAAACTCCCAAACAGGTGGCGATCACACACATATTAACCTGAACCAGAGCAGGAGGCACCACGTCCCCCCGCAGACCCGCTGAGGGGAGAGGGGATCTCATCACCCTTTGTTTGTGCTCAGAGTGCGGCTGTCCGGAGGATGGTGCCCAAACAGATAAGGCTCTGGGCACAGATGTCTGCTTTGATTATTCTTTTCCTTTTTGCTACAAACCATATGGCAGTACGGGCAGCACAGATAGCTGGCAATCAAAATTCCTGGGCTCCCTCCCTGACTTCACCATTCGCTCATTTAATTTTCAAAGCGGTTTTCATGCATCAGCAAAACTTGCCGCCTTGAACCTTCCCACCCCTTTAAAACAAGAGCTCTCCCTCATTACTGGAGGTGCTTTTGAAAATAGTAACCACATCTTGCTTTGCTGTCGCTAAATTAGATGCACTTAATGCTTGTAAACTACTTCGGCACCAACAGATAAAGGCGCTACAGACAGGTTGCTAATCAGTTTGATTAAGTAAAGCACCTAAAGTTTGCCACTGCTGCTGGAGGATTGCAGGTTGATCCATCTATAACCCGGAGGAGGAAGATGAATTAGATACGATAAGGATTGTTTGGTTTCTGGTCCGTCAACCAGTGAATGAAATGACTTGGTGTTTATATGCCAGGTCACAGAGAAAAGTTTCTTGCGATTGGAAATGATTAGGCACACTGATTAATGTTTCCAGTGCTCTTTGATCCAGAGCTGCCAGTTGGAATGAGTCTTGCTGCACAGAGACATCCCGACTGCCTCGTAGCAAAAGTGCAGGGGGTAGAAAATTGAATGAAAAAATGTGGGTGGGGATGGGAAGGCTCTGCCGTAAGATACGCTCTTTTTCCATCGGGGACTCCAGGGTTGCATTCTTTGAACCATCCTTTTATTCCTGGAAGTCAAGGCAGTTCGTAACTCGCGTTGTGCTTGGGAGGTTTATTCATTTTAAAGAAAACGGTCGGGAAGATTGCCAAGTCATCTAAACATCCAGTACTGATAAGGACCTCAGGGTCTGCTAAGTTAAGAAGGCGGCATCCCAGGTTCAAGAAAAGCTTTAAAATGTAGCACTTTCTGGGTAGTCTGCAGCTCTTGTGAAACTGTTGATGTTTCTCTCCTGTGGAGGTGCCATCTCCTACATACCTCCTTGTGATGGATGTTCATTCTTTCAGCCATAGGATTTCCCATTTTTAACCCTCAATTAGGATATCCCCCTTTTATCATAGGTGAGATATCTGAAATAGTTTCCTAAGACAAGACGCAGGAAAATTTACTTGGATAAGAGGAAGAATCCCCACAACTTCTTATCATTCCCACATCACTACACTGTTTGTCTTCATTATTTTGTGTCTCCGTCATACTTTGGGCGTTATGGTTGAGCCTTGAACCAACTGGGAGGCCACAAACACGACTGCGGTGCCCACTACATTTTCTTTATAACCAGGACTGCAGTGTTTGTCATCCTCACTGTCACGCCTGTCATCCACACTTGGTCCTTCTGGGGTGATGTCCTCTTTTGTGCAAAGTTGTGTGTATCAGGATGGGATTTCTAATAAAAATCAAAGTGCCCTGGTCCCAGAGTAACCAGTTAGCAGGTGGTGAATGGGCACTCAAAAGAGCTCTGGAAAATTTAAGGTGAAGACCCTAAAATGCCTGGGTGTACCAGGGAGCTGAATTGCAGATGCCCACACCCAAGGGCATTAAGCTGTTCCCAAATCACTGTCTGCTCACTAAGTGTTTTAGGAGAGCCCCCAGATTCATAGCAATTTATCTCAAAATGCTTCCACTGCAAACCCAGGTGGTTCAGCAGTTACAGCTGGTTTTGTTTAGGGAAGAGAGGAGGCAGGAGCTGGGGCTGCCACTTCCTCAGGCAGCCCAAGGTCTTCCCTGCTGCTCATGGCCACCTCTGTGGTTGCAGGAAGAGGAGCAGAGCACTGGGTGAACACTGGGCATCCTGGCCATCCCATATTTCTCTTTGCTTGTGTTTGTGCTGAAGGCTCCTGATTTTATGAAACATGGGAAAACTTTTGAAGTACTGGAAGTGTTCAGGAGCTGAGAAACCAATGGATGAAAAATGGTGCCCAGTGAATCCCACAGGGGGTGTAGATCAATGTAAGGAGGAAATTGCAATGCTATTTTTACCAAACTTGGCTTTTTCTTTGGGTGTGCCTGCTCTTCCTATGTTTTACCAAGCACGAGAGCTTGCAGAGACAAGCGCTGAGCAGTTCTTCTTTAGCATGGGAGGCCCATGTCCCATCTCCCACTCGAGTCAGTCACCTTCCCGGACACCTGCCCACCACCATTTCATGTCTCCAGACAGGATCTGTGCCTTCCCTGCACTCACAGCCCCGGGACCACAGCTGGTCCCCATCAAAAGCCTCTGATCTCCAATAGTGCATGAACTCATCCCCAAGCTGGGCTGGCAGCTTTAGGGTTTCTCTCCTCTGCTCAGCTGTTTTCACACAATGGATCAAAATCTCATCATCTTTCAGGTCTCTGGCACGTTTGGTTGCCAGTGTATTCAGCAGAGGGAAGACAGACAGACAGTGATCTCCTGGACCATGTTATGTGGGAAACTGGTGTAAATACGAGCATACATCAGTTTCCTGCCTTTGTGAAGTTATGCTTCATACCTGTTTTCAGGCCTACGTTGTCTTCCTGTGCATGGCCTGAAACACTTAATATCAATTTAATTGTGGATCATTTTCACAAAAATAGGTGACTACTCCACCTACTTTCTAATTTCCCAGCGGCTCCACAGTGGCTGCTTGGCTGCTGTCTGCCCCACGAGTAATGCTCCCGCTTTCCTCCCCGGCTTGCACGGCTGCCCTGGCGTGTTGCTGGGACAGGGAGCAGTGACGTAGGGTCTCCTGGAAGCCTGCAGATGGGGCCAAGCAAAACACAGCTGGGCATCACCCCAGGTACCTCAAGGATTGCTGCACTGAGCGGGTTCCCATTGTCTCAGACATCTCATTGTGCTTCATAGCTATGGAGGTGTCTGTAGCACTCTCACGGCAGGCTAGGAGCTGGGGCCAGGGAAGTGAGGAGTTTGGGATTAGACCTGTCTCCAGCTCCTCAGGGTAGGAATCACGGCTTATCTGAAGCAATTTTGGAGAGGTATTTCAGGTGCGGCTTCCGTGATGGAGACAGTTTCGCACTGGTGGAAGCCACTCCAAAGGTGTGCCATGGTGCTTGGTGGCCCCGACACTCCCCCGGGCGCATACCACTGGTGCTGCCCTGGCTCGCTGCCATCCCACTCGCTGCCTCGCTTGCCGATTGCCTCCCACCAAAGCCAGCTCTCCTTTCCTCCTGCCCCCACATGCAGGATGGGAAAGCATTGGCATGAATGATAAACCCACCCTCCTTATCATGTCCATCTCAGTATGGATCCTAGCAAGGAAACAGTGTGTGGGTTGGCGAGTTTAAAGGTGCTTAGCCAAAGATCACACAGTTCGGTTGGTTTGCCTGGTTATTGCTACCACGGTTAACCCTTTGGCTACTGACTCTGAGGTAGTTTCTCTGTGAGGCTCTGTTCAACTCTTGGGCTTGTAGCTCTAGCCATGACAGGGGCTTCTGGTGGGCTGAGACCTTTGGTTGCAGCCAGTTTTGCCTTTACCAGTAGCAGTTGCCTTTTTCTCCCTCACTTTCATGAGAGGTTGCTGCGCCCACTCGGAGGCTAGGCCATGCATGCCAGCTCATGCCTAGGAGGCGGAAGGGCAGGGCTTGTGCTTTGGGCTGGCACATGATGTGGAGCATGAAACAAGTCAGTAGTCAGGGAAGGCATGGCCAGCGAGAAGCATGAGACTCACTGCCCCTCCGGGCAGGGTTAGACTGGGCAGAAACCTGGCAGGGAGGATGTCTGCCAGGTGTCCAGGTTAGGGTGCAACCCAGGCCATTAAAAGTCTGGGTATGTGGGAGCTGGAGCTGCTGTCTGAGCTAGCGAGAGATCTTTAACTCTTTGTATCTTGGACACTCAAAGAAAACAAATACTGTTGCATCCTTACTGCTTTCTGCTCCAAATTGAAAAGCTCGGGACAATTTTTCCCCTGACATAAATACCTAGCAAAGTATATATTAAGAAGAATTGGAAAGGAATCACAGAAACACAGACAAGTCTAGGTTGGAAGGGACATCCCGAGACCATCTGGTCCAACTTTCTGTTCAAAGCAGGGCCTTAGATTAGGTTATTCAAGGCCCAATCAAGCCAAGTCTTTAATATTTCTGGTGAGGAAGATTCCACTCTCTTCAGGCAACTGATCCTACTCTTTAGTTACTCTCACAGCAAATAATTTTTTTAATATTCAAGTAGAACATTCCCTTGAAGCTACTTGTGCCCATTGCTTCTTCTGTCATAGTGTATCCTGTGGAGAGATGCGTCTTCTGCAAATACCTTTTAGATCTTGGAAGTCAGTGATTTGATTTCCCCACCCTAAGCCTTCCCTTCTGAAGGCTGAGCAAACACAATTCACTCAGTTGTGAAGCTCTCCAGCCCCCTAATCTTGCTGGTTCCCTCTGGACCATCTCCAGGCTTTCAACGTCTCTCTTGAACTGGGGAGAGAAAAACTGGACAGTGCGTTCCAGGTGTGGCCTAACAGGTGCCAAGCAGAGTAGGAAAAAGCACATCCCTTCATCTATCAGCAGTAGTCTCACTAATTCAGCCCAGGATGCTGTTGGCCTTCACTGCTGCCAGGATACATGGCTGGCTCATGTTCAGTTTGCTGTCTGCCAAGACACCCTGTGCCTTTTCAGCAGAGCAACTGTCCAGCCAGCCAGTGCCCAGCTGGTGCTACTGCTTGGGATTATTCCATTCCGGGTTCAGGACTTGACGTTTATCTCTGCTGAACCTCATATTAAACCTCATTCTTGTTGGCCAAATCTCAACAGCCTGTTGACATCTCTCTATATGGTGGCTTTTCCTTCCAGCCCATCTACCTCCTCTCCCAGCTTAGGCTCATCCTCAAATTTGGTGACAGTGCGTTCAATCCTGCCTTCCAGATCATTTATAAAGCTGAATTGCATTGACTCCAGAAGAAATTAATTTGTGCCCAGCTGCCAGCATGACTTTGAGCCTTTAACCACCACCCTCTGAGCTCAACAGTTTAGTCAGTTTCTCAACCATTTTGTGTTTCATCTGCCCAGTCCATATCTTAACGGCTTGTCAAAAAGGATTTTGAGGGAGGCTGTGTCAAACACCTTGCTAAGATCAAGCTAGATGATATCCACAACTTTCCCCTCATCCACTGAGCAAGTTGTTTGGTCAAGCATGATTCAGTCTATCCATGTTGATTTTTCACAGTCAGCTTCTTGTCATCTGTGTGCCTGGAAATAGCTTTTGTAAGGACCTGTTCCATAGTTTTCTCAGGGACTGAAACAGGGCTGACTGGTCTGCGGTTTCCTGGATCTTCCTTTTTTGCTCTTTTTGTAGGTGGACGTAGTATTTGTTCTTCACCAGTCTTCAGACTGGAAGACCTCTCTCCACACAAAGCTGTTTACTCTTTGTTTTTCATTTCCCCTGTACAGGGGAATAATGTGATTGACACCAGACAAATTGCTTAAAGCACTACGGATGACAACATCCAAAGAACAGAAGGTCCTTGTGTGTATTGATACCAGTCCAAATTAGTTGAACAGGACAAATTCTGGGCTGGAAATGACATTGGTTCATGGTGACATCTTCTCATGACCTAAATTCTAGAGATGCTCTTGTTGATGGTGGAAAATCCTGCCTGCAGATCTAGGTGAAGTAAAGTGCAGTTCGGTGTAGCATGAGCAATCATTAATATTACTGTTGCAAGTTTTATTTAGCAGGGACCAGTCTTTGGTCTAGCATGCATTCAGAAGTCAAGATTTTGGCCGCTCTGCCAGTACCTGGAAGCCAGGTCTCTCCAAGAAGGAGTGAGTGAGCTTGGTTTCACGGGACTGTTGTGATACTGAATGGTGGTCTCTGGAATCATGACGGGGGTCATTAGATGTCACCTCCTGAGAGGTAGCTAGAGTTCTTCTAGAAGTCAATTATTAGCTGAAAGGTCTGTGTAAAGCTTGCACAGACCATTGTAGTAAGTAAGCGGCCTAGTTTTGGATTGATGTTGATACCAGCAATTATAGATATCAGTATGTGTTTAGTCAGTGCAGTTAGCATGATTACACTGGCTGTACAGCAACATACACTCTCAGACCTGTACGTTTCTTTCACATTACAAAACAAGCTATACATCTTTAGCCCAGACTTTTCAGCTTTGAAATATCAGGAGTTATCCAATGATACTGTAGTAGTTGCATTGGAACCTGCTATTTTTACATTTTAATAACCACAACATTGACTAAAAGACTAGGAAGTCCACTGTCCACTGCCAAAGGATGGGTTTTTTTGCTCCAGCTCAACAAGTGGCCACGTCCTTCATATATCAGCTGTTGGTGGCTCACCATCTGGCTTCTGAGAAGACCAAGAGGAGAAGAGCAAGGGCTGAATGGAAAATTATAGAAAGACCAGGGAACGTGAGGCCTCTGAACGGTACTACCCTCCTAGGCAATGATTTGTCAATGCACAGCTGCACATGGGTGTCCTTCTTCCACACCTATGGATGCACATTTTAAGGTGTAATTGTAATTACAGTTGTAATTGTAAGGTGATTGACAGGACATTGCTTAACACTATTATTAATATTCACAGAGCACGTAGCTATGTGCTGTGTTAGGCTTCTTATATCTTTACTAATGAAGCATATCCTCAAGCCTTCCCTCTAGGAGGGTGGAAACCTGGCACCCACCCAGACTCTGTTAATACAAACCCCAAGTTATTTCAAGATTGTAAGAAGGAAAGTGTGCTTTTTTCCTCCATTTTTCTGGTCTTTTTTCTTTTTTTTTTTCCACTAGAATTACCCATTTCTGGTCTGGATGAAAAGGGTCAATAGAAAACAAGATACTACTGAAGCATGTCATTGCTGCACCCGTGGTCAGTATTACATGTATATACTTTAATAGTCATCTGAGTTGTTTAAATAAATATGCAGAACTCCTGGTTTTGGCCAAGCAAAAAGTGACAGCTGTTTGTGCTGGTGTTTCCCTTGTGCTGTGGGCTGCTTGCTGGCATTGCAGAGGTGGAACTGTTCGGGGTGTCATTTGCTTGAAACACTTTATCACGGCTCCCCACGAGCCCTCCCTCTGTCTGGCTGCTTACAGGTTTTCAATGAAAGGCCCTGTTCACACATGCGGCAACTCAAATTATCTCTAAATAAACTAGTATATGTGGAGAGTAATTCATGAGCACTTCCAGCATGATGATAAATGGCAGGCACGGCCAGCACATACAAGGTGGCCCCTCAGGCATGTGTCTCCATCAAGTTGTGCAAAGATACTGTAGAAGGGTGTGGAAACATGATCTTAAAATAAGAGCTGTGTCTTTTGGAGCTTTAGAGATCATGCTGTAAGTGACAGACATGCAGTATTTGATCTGTCACCTCTTGTCTAATATTGTATCTCCAGAACTTGACAGATACTTTGGGATTTAACCCCAATTCCTCCCTGTGTGACTACCAGTCTGCTTCCTGAAAAACAACAGTTATCTTAGCCCTTAAAAAACACCTTAAACAGTAAGTTCTGATAAATAATGACAATAAACTCAAAGAATTTATGTACTGTCCTGCTATTTTCCAGCCCTTGCTGACACGATTCTTGAACTGCAGTTGAGCTTTGGCTGAACAGAGGCCATTCTTCTGTGATGACCAAGAGAAAGAGGAAAAGCCCGCAAATACAAGAGCTGTAGGAGGTTGTGGCCAGGTTAACACCAACAGGTTAAACAGGGACAAGGCATAGCCCTGAGCACTGGTGTATACCTGTCCATACTGTAAGCTGTTAGCACAGCTCCAGCCCACACTGGCTAGCACTTCTCCAGACAACGCCTGGGCACTGTCTGGGGACTCGCACTGGCCAGGGGCCATCCCCAGTAGTAATTTGGCTGCAGGCACCTTGTTCTGGGGAGGTGAAAGGGCTTAGCTGTCTGGATACGAGCTGCTGGGCAGTTGGCTCCAGTGCGAAGGAACAGTCCCTGGCTTGTCTTGTTTACATGTATGGACAAGATGAAGGCTTTGGGATACAGGAGCCTCAGTGGTGAGGTACAACATATGTGAATTTTGCAATTCTGGATGCAATTTTGAAATACATATTTCTGTTGAACTTTCAGGTACTGCTTTCAGATACTGTCTCTCTTGAAAACCCTGCACTTGCTGAATATCTATTATTGCTCCCATATGGCAAGGAAGGGAAGAAACCCTTCATCTTCAGATAGCAGACATAAAATAATATGAAAGAAATGTAAAATGACTGGGGAGGAGTTTTGTTCTGCTCTACAGAGAAACTATAGGAGATTCATAGATTGCCACTGATAAAATTAAAACGCACACTGTATCCCTATTTGTGAGAAGAGGGAGAAGAAACAGAAGACAGCTCAAAAACATGGAAGTACCAAACAGAAATGGTAGGCAATCTGTTGTACAGGGTCCTACTTGTCATATAATAATGTCTAGGCTTTGTCTATGCTCACCTGTACTAGTGTCTACGCTCACCTGTACTAGTGTCTACTTTTTTATTAGGCATAAACTCATAGTAAAAGGCATCCACTGTGGCCAAACTGGTCATACTCGTAATTCCTGTTGCAAAAATGACTCTTTTTCTGCCCTTAAAATCCCAGCTGAAACTGATAAAAATAAATAAGTAGTCTTGCCTCTAAGGAATAATGTTACTGGAGAAAAACCTGTATTGTGATCTGAATCAGTGCTGCAAAGCTCATCCTGTACAAACCATTAGTCCTGGAATCCAGCACAGCTGCATTATAGATGAAATGTATTTTGGTCCATTATGTCAATTCATTGCTTGTACTGGGGAACCCAAAACTGGACACAGTGCGCCCGATGCAATCTCACAAATGTCAGATAAATGGGAATTATGACTTCTTTCAACTAACACAGTTGCCTCGTCATAGAAAGTAGCCTGCTTGGTCAGCCAAGAGATCAACAGCACTCTGCTTGTCTACACTGACCCATAATGGGTTACCTTCAGAGGAGTTAGCATGTCTTTGCCTAAAGCACTAAGTCTAGAAATGTGTCTGACTTGAAAAGTAAAAGGTGGGCTGAGTCCTGCTTGTATACGTTGGTGTATCTGCAGGACCTGTTAAAATGGAGTCCCATAAGCATAGAATGCATGGTCAAGAGCAAGCATGTGACAAGATCTAAAGGCAGCAGGGATTTGTCTGGTATCTCATAGGGCTTAGAGTGCAGGATGGTCCTTTCTCAGTCCTGAATGTTCTTCATACATGGTTCTGTATCCATCCAGTCTTTTATATCTTCTGCTTTTTAACAAAACTAGCCCTGAAGGAAGGGACATGAGACTTCAGTCAGACATCTCGCTATAGCTGAACTGCTAGTGGAGCTGCACAAGGGTTTACAACTAAAGTCAAGTGAACTATGCTAAAGTGAAGAACTATGTGAATAAATTACTAGCCCTGAAGTGCTGAAAACAAACACTTCAGGATGAATTGAGGGGACGGGGAAAAAATGCCCCTTCTCCTTTCCCTGCATCCTCTCACATCCCATCCTTTGACTATGCTCACCAAGGCGGGTGGAGGGGATTGATAGATGGAGGAGGTTATAAAGCTCTTGTCATGTTCCCAAGGTTTGAAATCAGTTGACTAAATGTGCGCAGCCACAGAGCAACCTGAGAGCCTCTCTTCTCAGGCTGGGAGGTCTGAGTGCTGCCAAAGGCTTCTGGCCCCCTCTCCCAGCCTGATGCTTTGAAAGAATATTGTTTGGCTCCATGACACTGCGGGTCTGTTGACTTGTGCTTGTATGTTTGTGCTTGGATGTGTGCACAACTCAAAAGCAGGTCTGAGGTTAAGTAAAGCCCCTTGCTTGGTGGGGAACCTTGATCAACATGTCACAGAACATGATGACTTCCATAATGGTTTTAAAAAAATGCATATGGGATTAGCTGCCAGCTTCCAGGGGAGGGATATGTAGTAACCACTTGAAATATCTAACTTCTGGGCTCTGCCCTCATCTCCACAGCAGTTTTGAACAAATAATTTGATTTCTCTATGCCAGCCAGTTGATCTACAATATTGTACTATTTATTTGACATCTTTGAGTGTTGTGTGGCTTATAGAAGGGTTTTTCATGTCGTAGACTTAATGTAGGCCTTAGTGATTTTTTTTTTTTTAAAGTTCAAATTGAAAAAGAGTGTCTTTTCTTTTTTCTTTCTCTCTTTATGGACAAATGTTTAATACTTCTGAAAATTTACTCCTTTTATTGTATCTTAATTCAGGTATCTGAAACCATGGCCCATTTTGAATTTAGGCCAAACACCCCTGCCATGGCATGACACAGTTTTCTCTGGGTTGGACATACAACCTAACTCGGCACAAATGAGTATGGAGGTGAGAGTGATAAAAAGATGCGATGTTACATACCTTGGCTGCAAGGATATAACAAAGTTTTGTCCTGTGTACATTAGCTGTAACATGCTCCTATGTTCCTCCAAGACAGTGGGTTTTACTCTGTATAAAAGGCCTGTGTAAGCATGAAATACTGGAAATAAAAACAGCTGAGGGCAATTCTGCAGTCATTATGGATTTTTATTTCAGGAGTGATGTGACTGCTGGGGTCAGTAACAATACCCAGAGTAGGCCTGCTTTTCATATACAGAATCATAGAATCATAGAATGGTTTGGTTGGAAGGGACCTTAAAAATCATTTAGTTCCAAACACCCCTGCCATGGCCAGGGACTCCTTCCACTAGACGAGGTTGCTCAAAGCCCCATTCAACCTGGCCTTCAACACTTTCAGGGAAGGGGCATTTAGAGCTTCTCAGGGCAACCTGTTCCAGTGCCTCACCACCCTCATATTAAAGAATTTCTTCCTTATATCTAATCTAAATCTACCCTCTTTCAGTTTAAAGCCATTACCCCTTGTCCTATCACTATGTGCCCTTGTAAAAAGTCCCTCTCCGCCTTTCTTGTAGGCCCCCTTCAGGTACCGGAAGGCTGCTGTAAGGTTTCCCCAGAGCCTTCTCTTCTCCAGGCTGAACAACCCCAACTCTCTCAGCCTGTCTTCAATAGGGCAGGTGCTCCAGCCCTCTGATCATTTTCATGGCCCTCCTCTGGAACCAGTCCAACAGGTCCATGTCCTTCTTATGCTGGGAGCCCCAGAGCTGAATGCAGTGCTTCAGGTGGGGTCTCATGAGAATGGAGTAGAGGGGCAGAATCACCTCCCTCGACCTCTGTCACACTTCTTTAGACGCAGCCCAGGATACAGTTGGCTTTCCAGGCTGCAAGCGCACATTGCCGGGTCATGTTGAGTTTCTCATCAGCCAACACCCTCAAGTTCTTCTCCTCAAGGGGCTGCTCTCAGTCCTTTCTCTGCCCAGCCTTTGTGCTTGGGATTGCCCTGACCCATGTGCAGGACCTTGCACTTGGCCTTGTTGAACTTCTTGAGGTTCGCATGGGCCCACCTCTCCAGCCTGTCAAGGTCCTTTTGGATGGCATCCCTTCCCTCCAGCGTGTCGACCGCACCACACAGCTTAGTGTCGTTGGCAAACTTGCTGAGGGTGCTCTCAATCTCACTGTCCATGTCGCTGACAAAGATGTTAAACAGTGCCAGTCCTAATACCAACCCCTGAGGAACACCACTTGTCACTGGTCTCCACTTGGACATCAAGCCGTTGACTGCAGTTTTTTGAGTGCTACCATCCAGCCAATACCTTATTCACCGAGTGGTCCATCCATCAAATCCATGTCTCTCCAATTTAGAGACAAGGATAGTGTCAAATGCTTTGCACAAGTCCAGGTAAATGACATCAGTTGCTCTTCCCTTATCCACCAACGCTGCAACCCCATCATAGAAGGGCACCAAATTTGTCAGGCACGATTTGCCCTTAGTGAAGCCATGTTGGTTGTCACCAATTGTCTCCTTATTTTCCATGTGCCTTAGCATAGTTTCCAGGAAGATCTGCTCCATGATCTTGCTGGGCACAGAGATGAGACTGACTGGCCTGTAGTTCCCCGAGTCTTTCATGCTAATGAACAAGTATTGGGGTATTTACGTGGAAAGAGGAATACTTATGATGCACATCAAAAAGTTTTATTAGGTAGGTAGAAACCCAGAATGGTGCCATGTCCTGCTTACCACCTTCTAAGGACACCTCTTCTGCCAACATTTTAGTCATTTGCCAACAATCTCATTTGCTACATCCTTCTCAGCAATACACTTCCTCTACACATCTTGAAAGAGTTTAGAGTTGAAGTAAAACTGGTTCTCTCATCCCCACTGGACTTCAGTGCAGATGAGAATGAGAATCAGGTAAAAGGCTTATAAAAACAACTATTTTTGGCTCAGCCCTGATAAGACAACAGCTCCGTTGGTCTGCTCTGATATTCAGTCAACGTGACTCATTTGTAGAGGACTTTCTGGCCCATTTTCTTTAAAAATGTGCTCTATCCAGAGAACTGGCTGGGGCTTTCTAAAACTGGAAACACTGAAAAAGAACAGCTTGCTCATTTGCTGGGTGTTGGTTGACCTTTTCTACACCACCCCAGCTCAAAAGGTGGAATATGTGCTGTCTTATGTAGTGAGGTGTTTTCAACCAAAGGAGTGTTTTTATGGAGTTTTTTTTCTCCTTCTGGAGGAAGGGAATAATGGAGAGGACAGGTTTCAAGGCTCCCATGGAAAGTGAGGTCAGGTGTCCTCAGAGACTAACTGAGTAGGTGATAGCTGCTTCAAAGTGGGAAGAGTTGGCAAGACTGGAAGCGGCCACTCTGAACCTTAGCCTGGCCTCTGGTCATTCCTAGCTAACCTCTGGTTTCAGAGGATTTTCCAGGTCTTTGGGACTCCCAAAGCATGAGGACTGCTGCCAAGCTTTGAGGGTGCTGCGACTAACACAAACGTGACACTCAGCAGAGAGCCTGGAGACATTTCCTCCTTGAGTCCCCCCATTATCTAGGATCCAGGAATGCCACTTTTCCCCACACTGGGGAAAAATGAAAAATGTTTTCTTCAGTCATTCAAATACCAGAAAGAAACATACGTTTGAGAGCAAGGGTTAGGGAGAACTCAGACTTGTCATCTTCCTAGTAAGGACACTTCCCTTCCTTTTGACTTGTGTATTTTCCCTGAAGATATAATCTTAGGCCACAGCTGGACAAGATAAGCATTTGCTTAGTGTAAAGCTGTGAATAATCTCTCTCTCAAGGGCTTTAAGTACCAGGTTGAATTAGGACTTTAGAAAGGTAGGTGAAATCTCCCTTTTCCAAGAAGAGCTTCCACGCATGGAATCTGGAAGTGGTCTGATGTGGACATCAGTGACTTGCTTTGTTAGCTGTACGTGAAATCTGGCTCTGCTGAAACCAGCAGCAAAACTGCCATTGATTTCATCCCTAGTATGTTTATTTCCATCACTTTTTTTCCTGTACTTTTTCCTGTTACTTTTGGTATGTAGACATGGAGGACTTGTGGAAAATATTGATATGATCGAGACACGCTTACAGTTATGGCAAGGGCTGGGCAGATGCTACTGTGGGAAGACACATTTAGAGTTTTGCCTGGCACTTTGAAATGCTTTTAATTTTTTCCTACCTGCCTTGCTTCAGCTTTCCAGGTCATACTTGTGCATGAATGACAGGTCTTATTATTTTGAGCGTTCTGTGTTTTTCTTCGTTATTTAGATACTGAACTTGCAAAACATTCCTCTTAGCAGGGCAATTCATTCTCAACTGGATCTTAATGAGACCAGTCCTCCCTTTCCTGGGAAAGTATGCGCCTCTGGTGAGAGAAGCCCACCTTTCACAAACCACAGCTAAAACTTGTTTTTTCAGTGAAACACGAAGCACACAGCTGCTTGCAAATGTCAGTTTTTCTTAGCATGAAGCAAATATGCATTTTGTAAATGTGGGACACAGACATATTTTGATGTGGGTCTTGAACAGGGCTTCAGTATAGGGATAGCTCATCTTTAATTTATAGTTGCACGCAATTGAGCCATTCCAGGAAAAGACATTTTGTGGTTCTTGGGTCAGGGAAGAAGAAGGATAAAAACCTTCTACCCTAAACAGAAACAGTTAAAACACGCAGTACAGACCTATGTTCCCTAAATGAAAACTTAGTGCAAAGCTCTTGAAATGTTTTTCAGGATTAAAATCACTGAGAGATTGATGGTAAAACTCTTTCAGGTATCGCCTGTTCTTCCTCCGGGAAAACCAGAAACGCTCCTGTTTGTTTGCTTGCTACTTCTGTTGCCACAAGCAAGTTAAGTTAAATCCAGTTGGCAGCCAGTCACGAGTGGTGTTCCCCAGGGCTCAGAAATGGGGCCATTTGTGTTTAATATCTTTATCAATGATCTGGATGAGGGGATCGAGTGCACCCTCAGTAAGTTTGCAGACGACACAAAGTTGGCCAGGAGTGTTGATCTGCTTGAGGGAAGGAAGGCCCTACAGAGGGACCTGGACAGTCTGGATCAATGGGCTGAAGCCAACTGTATGAGTTTCAACAAGGTTCAGTGTCAGGTCCTGCACTTGGGTCACAACAATCCCACACAACGCTACAGGCTTGGGGAAGGGTGGCTGGAGAGCTGCTTGGTGGAAAAGGACCTGGGGGTGTTGGTTAACAGACGGCTGAATATGAGCCAGCAGTGTGCTCAGGTGGCCAAGAAGGCCAATGGCACCCTGGCTTGTATCAGGAATAGTGTGGCCAGCAGGACCAGGGAGGTGATAGTGCCCCTGTCCTCGGCACTGGTGAGGCTGCACCTCGAATACTGTGTTCAGTTTTGAGCCCCTCACTACAAGAAGGACATTGAGATGCTGGAGCGTGTCCAAAGAAGGGTAACAAAGCTGGTGAAGGGTCTAGAGCACAAGTCTTCTGAGGAGCGGCTGAAGGAGCTGGGGTTGTTTAGCCTGGAAAAAAGGAGGCTGAGGGGAGACCTTATTGCTCTCTACAACTAGCTGAAAGGAGGTTGTAGCACAGTGGGTGTTGGTCTCTTCTGCCAAGTAACAAGTGATAGGACAAGAGGAAACAGCCTCACGTTGTGCCAGGGGAGGTTTAGATTGGATATTAGGAAAAATCTCGTCACCGAAAGGGTTATCAAGCACTGGAACAGGCTGCCCAGGGAAGTGGTGGAGTCCCCATTCCTGGAGGTATTTAAGACGTGTAGATGTGGTGCTTAGGGACATGGTTTAGTGGTGGACTTGGCAGTGTTAGGTTTACAGTTGGACTTGATGATCTTAAAGGTCTTTTCCAACCTTAACAATTCTATGATTCTATGGTTCTAAGCTATAACCACATGTTTTAATCTGATTTTGAGACCTGCTGCAGGAAATTCTCTGGCCTCTCTTGTGCCCAGCGTTGACTTAGTTGATCAAAATGGCGTTTCTGGTCTGAAAGTTCATCAGTCATTGGAGCCCAATGGAAAGCTTATGGTAGTGTGGTATGTTTATAGAGGGACTTACAGTCTTTTAGGAATCAAAAGCATGTTATAAACAGGAATTGATTCATGCTTTCCCTCCACACAAACGCAACCACCACCAAGGATGAGGTCTGTCTTGTTTTTTGCAGGGGATAGCAGTGAGGAAGATGTAGGTAGGCAGCATGTAATTAAAAAAAATGGAATTTTATCAGAACTTTGTGTTCACTCTTGTGAAAGAGCTATGTGATTTTTTTAAGGGTCTGTGCAGGTTGGGCTGTAGAGTACCGGCAGTAATGTCACCTTTGGATTGTGTTGGGGTTATTGCTTCTGCACCAACAGTGGGAATATGTTGCTGGATTATTATTACCTTGGCCGGAATATCTCAGTGCTCTTTGATCAGCATTTGGGTGAGAGAAATTTCATTGTACCTCTTGTTTGGTACTGCAGGTAACTGTGTACTGCAAATACAGCTGCGTGTCTGGCAGCATGCTGCCTGTGTGCCTCCCTCTTGTTCAGACCAGCTGGCTCGTCTCCTGGCTGAAGGCTGTTGCCTCAAACAGCAGAGCCATTCTGCAGTGTGGTGTATTCAGCCTTTAATGATGCTCACCACAGCTTCTCCTGGAAGGAAAATGGATACTTGACTAATCTGTCAGAAACTGGATTGTCCTAAATCATACGAACAAACAAAACTTGTAAGGATACTGCTGCCCTATCTTTATCAGCCAGCCTTTCCTTATTTCCATTACATGCAGCCTTGCTTATGTCTGTGACACTTGGGGAATACTCAAATTCTGCTCCTCTTCTTTTTCTTCAGACCAAGTGTCTTTGGGTCTGACCAAAACCCATTCAGTTTGAGGGGAGTCTTTCTAAGGCTGTCAGCTGGCTTTGGATTGTCTCCCTGACTTGCACCCCTTTCAGAAATCAGAAGGCACACCTTTAACTTACTCTTAGAAAGCTGATCTCAGGAAGGCAGAAATCAAATAACTTCAGTTTAGCACCTGAATGCTCTGCTTGAAACAGATCTGTCAGAGGGTTGCTCATCTCAAAGAAAGAGATAACAAAGGAAGGATTTTCTCCAGGATATAGTATGTTTTGTAATATTTTCTATTAAATACAATTCAATAGAAAAACATAGAAGACAAAGGAATCTTTTTATGCAGCTTGCTTCCTCTGCCCCATGGACAAATTCCACTGGACCAACTTCTTACACCCTACTTTAACCATCCTTGCTGTAATAAAAGACCTATGAAACTAGTCAGCTTTCACCATTTAATGTATGCCAACATGGGTCAAGAGTCTTTTAACCAGTACTGGTGAATATCTGTGGGAACTAAGGAAATGGGTTTCAAATCTTACCCCAGAACTAGCAATGAATGATTTTTTTTTTTTAATTTTTTTTTTTTATTGATACTCTTATCACTGAGGAAGTGTCTTTTATGGAACTAGAAATTTTCCTTATTTCTGGCCCACTGGCCAGAGGTCTAAATTAAAAGAGCAGCTGATCTTGAGAAGTCTCAAAGGGATGGAAGAGCAAAAGGACAGAGGATCCTTGATGGCTTCATGGGGGAACAGAGAAGCATAGCGGGAGCCTGGAGGGGCCAAGGAGCAAGCTCCATGGTGCCTCCTCTGTGTCAGGGTTTATGTATGGATCGCATGTGCCATTGTACACTGACTTTGGAGCAAAGCATCACTGGGGCAACTACCGAAGAAGACAGCTTGTGAGAGCTCCTGGCCAAGGGTGGCTGGCAAAAGTGGCAGCTACCACCAGTCACTCCAGGTGGATGGGTTCAGCTGCTGAGGGAGCACCTGAGCTGGAAACAGGGATAGCTAAAACTTCAGCTTTTCTCCATCTGAGCTGTATCTCTTGGTGCCAGATGGGTCGTGCACGAAGGGTGGTTCTGATCCGAGGATCAGATGGGGCTTCTCAAGAGCCCTGGGCACTGGAGAGGGAAAGCTGGGAAAGCTGCAAGCTCAGCTTCTGCTTGGGCTGAAAACATTTCAATAAGGGCAACTGTATGGGGTGGATGGAAGGTTTGAGGGGTAGCGGGTAGTGTAGTACGGACTGTGGATGTGTGTTGTTTCCCTCCTTTCCCTAAAGAAAGGGTTTCATGTCTTTAATTCAGTACTTGTTAGAATGAATATTGCTTGTGCCAGCGAAAAAGTCGGCTGTCCTGCTAGGAGCCTGGGCTGGGACTGGTGCTGATTTTACAGCTGCTCTTTAGCCTTTGGAGACTAAACCTGAACCCTTCAAGGCTTGGCAGAGGGGTTACGTGAGCTGTGTCTAGCTCTCAAAGGCCCTTACTGGAACCTCCAGATGCTACTGAAATGCTTACATACAATAAGAACAAGGACTTCTTTTCATCTCCTTGTGCTGAGTGGGATGTTAGCTTTTGGAGTGAACTGGATCTAACACAGGGGAGTGAAGAGGGATATGTAACAAAACTGTGGATGCTCCTGTCTTTTCCCATAGAAAACCTGTAATCTAATAAAAATGATTGTTTATTTATTGTTTTACATTGGCTCACTCCCTTAGCTCTTATTATATGGCAGCTACAGAGGTATTAATTAAGAAGAATACTGGACGTGGTCAACTTTGTGCACACTAAGGATGTTACAAAAACAACGGCTACTGTAAAAACCCTTAAATAGTTCTGTCAGTTCCTAAAAAAAGAGGAAACTTGCTGTTTTCTAACCAGCATTTTCCTATCATGGAATAGGATTGGGGGATTTTAGAGGGTGACAAATTGACTATGAGTCAGTGGGGCAACATGGTGCTAAAGGAAGCTCTACTGGGCTGCAGGCAGTGTAGGGAATATTTCAAAAACCAAATAAAAAGTACCCAGACACTCAATTTTCTGCTTTCCTCAGCAGTGGCTGGACCACGGGGTTCAGTTTGGGGCTTTATGTTATAGAAGAGGACAAGTGGTAGTCTGGAGAGGAGACCACAGCAGTTGTGGAAAATGAGAATCAGTATTTTTGCAGAGGAGAGGCACTGGTCCGACGGGAAGAGAAGTGAGCAAGGACAGCTCATGACAATTACACACAGAATTACTCAGACTCTGCAGCAAGGCACCTGATCATCAGAGGTGCTCTGTCTCCAGGACCCTGCTCTCTATGGGATTAGAACTGCAAACATACATTGAATACACGAGACTGTATCAATCAGAAAACAGAGACCCAGCTGCTTGGTTCTGTTTGTTATTTTGCTTTTGCATCTGATGCAAATTACAAGAGGACTGATACTAATTCCTACATAGCCAAATACAGTCAGGAAAGCATCCTGGGTGGTTTAAGCCCAGGTTCCTTAGGGAAGAGGAGGGTACATTTTTATTGTCTTGACTGGCAAACAGCTGATCTTACAAGAAGCCTGTGCTAGTGCTGAAAGCTCACAAAAGTATTTCAGAAGCATCTTAATTCATGGCTCGTATCTCAGTTAGTGCCTCAACAGAACTGGTTGCTCTACAGTAAATCTTTCAGCATTTGAGCCCAGCTGCCTCTGTCCTTTTCTAACAATAAAGACAAGGGTCAATTCTTCTCATTAGTCAATAAGAGCTGAATTTAAAAATAACATGCTGATGTTGCTGCACAGAAGTGTTTAAGTTGGATTAACTATGAAGGAAAAATAAATCGGGGAAGAGCAAGCTACAAAGGGAATTCAAGATTCACTTTCCAGTCTGAAAGATTTTTAGGGCAGGGACTGTCAATTATTTTGTTTGTATAACAGTCTCAGCTTAAATGGGGCCTCTAGCTGCTTCCACAACGTAAATTATTGATGCTGTTAGGATCCACAAAAGACATGTGCCTAGCTTTAAGCACAGGGGTAATAAAACTGAAGTCTAGAGGAATCCTTTAGCTCAAAGTTAAATATGTACTTATGTTCTTTGGGCTTCTTGTCGCTGCTTTAGATGCTTATGTACCTGATGTGATCTTGAAATAACGAAGCTGGCCATGCTATGATAGAGGATACAGGTCTGAATAGACACACTTGGAGGTTCGAGACAATTCTCATGACCTCTCAGAGAAACAGCCCTGTTGACTTCACAGGAAACCACTTGAAATAGATAGTCCTCATCCAAAGTGACAGCAGGTACATGATCCCAATAAAAGAAACGTGGACCCGTTGCACATCATCCTGTCATCGCATTACCTTGCCTTACAAAGGAAGGCGGCATGCTGTGATCTGAAGAGATCTGAGGTGACACGTCGCCTGACAAGGTGTCCTGGTTGATGGAAAGGGAGTTGGAAGGTGGGGAGTGCAGGAAGGGAGTGGGGCTGGAACCACTCGGAGCTGTGGCTTAGTGCTCGCCGGTTGCTTTGCGTTGGGTGGTCCGTGTCTGCATTCCCGGCAGCAGATGGAAGTTCGTGAGGTGCCAAACTGAGCCTTGACTAAGCAGGAATAAAAAAAAAAAGAAAAAAAGGTTAATACTCCTCAGGCGCTGGGGCCTTTTTGGCTTGCTGTTCTTCATCCCAGCGTTCAAACAGCCTGCGCTGAAGCAGATTGCAGGCTCTTATAGATTTGCCAGCCCTTGCCTTTTGGAAAAAAGCCTTGCTTTGTTTTTGGCTCAGTTTACACTCCTTTTCAGCCATCTCTCCCTCTTTTGGAGGTGGGAGTTTGCAATGTATTATGCATGATGTTATTTAAACCTCTATGTTGATCGTGGTTTCTATGGGGTTTTTATTTTGTTGGGTTTTTTAATGTATCACCTGCCTTTGGGAGCAAGACACTGCTGGCTCAGCTGTCCTCGCTGCTCAGGCGAAAGGGCAGAGGGAGCTATGGGAGAGGAGCCCTAAGCCCTGCAGATACAATGCCATGGTGATCAGCAAAACCTACCTGATTACATCTGGATGCTTGTCCTGCTTGGGGCCCTCTGTTTGTGCTCTCCGGATCCTTCAAGCTCTCTGCTCTGTTCTCCCTTTTGTACACTTGCCGTTTCCTGAGGGATAAGTTGCAGGTAGCCTGCGGGAGGCAGTGCTTGTGCTTCCAGCCAGAGGAACACCCTTTGGGAGGAAGAACGTGCATCAAAGGCATCCAGCTGCTAGAAGGGAGCTCTGGATTTTCCCTCTCCTTTGCTCTTCCTGGGAAAAAGGAGACAAGCTTCTGGTTCAGCTCTTTATCTGCCCACTTGCAGTACAGAGCTGAGGGATAAGTTTCCATTTCTTACAATGGAATTGTCACCATGTGGCTTGCTCTTTCAGGAACAAGGTGATGCAAAAAGCCTTTGGGGAGATGCACAGCAGGAGCCCATCAGAGCCTCTGATGAGCCTCTGATGAGGCTCCTGCACCCACCTGAGGCTCTGACCTCTGCAAGCAATGCTCTACTCACCCCAGTGCCTCCTGTTCCCCCTCAGTGGGAGATGACACCTCCAAAAAAATTGAAATTGTGCCTCAGTGAGAGGCAGCATCTCCCAGCTTTGCCAAGTGCTCAGGAAGAGGTTTGGCTCTGCAGAAAGATGGGCAGTCTCAGGGCATCCTATGCAAGGTGGCAGTTCCTGCTCCTCAGGCCTGGAAGGGTATCCTTGGCTGAGCCTAGTGGAGCCCATCTTGAACTCTGCTGGTTCAGGAGACCCTGCTGAGCACGGATGGGTCAGAGACCACTGTAGTTCTGAGACTCCCAATTCTTTGAGCACTGTCACCTGAAGAGAAGAGATTTCCTTTCTTCCAGCTCCTGGCTGCTTCCTCAAAGCCTTTCCCTTCAGGAAGAGTCGTCTTCTGAGGGTGGGTGTATGTATGTTCTCCATGGAGCCTCCATCGGAGCAGTGCTCACAAGATGCTATGCTATGGGCAGATCAAAACTGATACTTGAACAGAAACTGAAAGAAGAAAAAAAAAAAACGAAGGGAGTTACACAGATCAGGAAACCTTAGATGATTGAATGACACTTTTGCCCCTCTGCTGAATTGTATATGTAGATGTGTGATTTGGTTGTGCTGAATCAACCCCACCTAGGGTAGAGACACTACCACCCAGGGTAAAGAGGTGCCCTTTAAAAAAGGAAGATTTGGGACCTGTACTAGTCTGTGTGCTCCTCAAAAAGCCATTGGAGACCTCGGGGACGTGCTTGCAACAGGCAGTGCTGCTACATCTTCACGGCTTCTCCATCCGCAAGCTCCATGTGCTGCAGTCACACCACCTCGTGGCAGTGGAGATTGTCTCCCAAATACAGAAAACCTCCATGCTCTGGTGTACTGAGTAGCCATGGCTTCTGCTGTTAGGCCATCCCCCACTGCATGTCCGGGCGCTGTGTGAAACTTGCCAAGTTTCAACCCTGGAAATCAGGTTTGGTTCATCAATCTTTGTGAATCTTTTGGCAAATCACTGGTTGAGTAACTTGGCTGCACCGGGCTGACTCCTGAGCTTACCTGAGACAGTTAATTTAAGATGGAGAACCAAAAAGAAATTTGAGGTTCAGGCTGTAGGTTTTTTCCGATTTTGGGGGCAACAATTTCTTGCTTCCCTAGAACAAATTTGGGGTCCAGCCCTCCCTTTATGATGTCGCTGTGGCCCAGGCAAGGGTTAACATCTCAAAGTCACCCGTCTGGCTGCCCACCCTGCCCTTCCATTGTTTGGACTAAACCTTCCCAGATTTACTTACTTCCTTTTGATGTCTGGCAATGTTTGTTTATTAGCGCCAGTGGCCTGTGTTAACTCTAAGTCTTTGACTGAATCCCATTCTCTGCCTTTCCTCCTCCCTTCACGGGCTTGTGAGCTGATAAACTTCAGCGCTGGATTTCAAACCCAGTGAGGTTAAACATGAACTTCTTTTACACCTGCCTGCTTTCCCAGCTAATGGACTCTGGTGGCTGCCAAGGGAGGAGTCCTTTTATGGCAAAGAGAAGGCTGCAAAGGTTGAATTCATTTCTTGTTTGTATGTTCAAGAAGTGGGTTTTTAACTCTTGGAGAGGAAAGGATTATTTTAGTGAATTCCTTGCTGTCCTGAGGTCATCTGCTTAACCACAGCAGAGAAATAAAAACAGGACAGGTATTAGCCGGTAAGTCACATAGTGTTATATATAGTCCACCAAGCACTATTTTATTATTCCCTTTTTTTCACGGTGCTTAAGTAGCATTTTAAGACTCAGAGTCTAGTCAGCTTCAACCTAAAGTATGAAGAAGAAAGAAGATGAGAGCTGTTTGGGAAATGATAAGTACTTCCTATGGAAACATTTGCAACAGTTCTCTTTTTCCTTTAATCATGTGAAAGTTCCATTAAAAGAACAAAGCCTACCAAAAAAAATCCCCATTTTTTCACATTTTTGATATTTGAGAAGTTTTCTTTTGCTCTGGGTCTATCTCAGGGGAGGAGGTATCGAAAAATCCCCTACAATTATTCATTTTAAGACACAAAAATTCCTGACTAGCTTTTGCTCGTGTTATTTAATTACAGACATAAGCCCTACTCTCAAATTCCATACAGGTTATGTGCTCTGTGTTAACATGATTACAAAATAAAGCTACATGATAATAATTTTAAAGTGAAGAATCTTTGGATTTTTATTACTCCATTATTTTGTCTTCTAAAATGCTCTTCGTCAGCAATGATTAATTCTTGAGTCATCAGAATCTGAGAGTCCTAAAATGCCTTGTGGTTGCTTAAATGTTTTTTTTTTACAAGATTTGTAAACCTGTTGATTTTTAAAACTGCATTTCAGCTGGGGCAGTAACTCTGTTGTGGCAGGTCTGCACTTTTGTATGGAGTAAAAGTGTCTTTGCCAAAAAGAACTCGCATTCAAACTGGAGGTGATTGATTGACAGGTGGCAAAGAGGAAGGATTATAGAATATGAATTGCAGAGTGAATCTAGATTGCACTGAAAGGTTTTAAAAGCCCAGGGAAAGTTTGTGGTCATCCAGAACTGAATTCACCATGACAGTCAATGATGTAATAGCAGCCCTCCTTTTTCTTTCCGCTACGGTATTTTGCCTTCATATGTTTTGTTGAACTATGGCATTTGGGGGAAAGGTTTTACTTCATTTTGGCAATGATTCTTTGGGCAGTGCCCTTTGATCTCTTTTGATGTGATGATGAAAAGGCCTCTGCTTAAGGTTTCTGGGATGATTTAAGAAACAGTCGCCTGGTCCCTCCCCGGCCCTGGCAGAGCGGCGCAGGGGCGTAGATGTCTGCCTTTATGCCCCTCCATTTCACAGCCCAGATTCCCTTCTCCATTCCCTTCTCCATCTCAGCCTCACAGCAGCTTCTTCACCAGTGCCCCATGCCAGCTTGGAGCAGGAGATGTACCACATGGTTCTGCCAGGAAAGGCCACCAATGGGATCCACAGGGATGCTAATGTGCCTGTCTTCCACCGATCTCCACAAGCACCTGGGACCTGGTCACCAAGCCTGCAAACCAGTCTTCTCAGGACATTTAGGCACTGAGAAGGAGAACAGACTGCTATTTAACTTTAAAGATCAAAGCCTGACGCTGTTCTTTTGTAAGAAGATATCTCTGTCCATTTAGAAACTCTTTGGTTTCAAGAGGTCTCTGGTTTACACAATCATGGCTTTCTCCAGCCCTTTCTGCAGCCAGCCTAATGCTGAGATATGCACAGAAATATTCTGCAGAAGCCTGGAAAACAGCTCACTGCTTACCATGAGCCTGGGGCGCTATTTTCCAATAGGTCAATATTTCTTAGGTTGTTATGATAACCAGTGACAAAAAAAACTGTTTACATGGAAAACAGTATTGATGTAGCTAATGCAGTTGCAAATCCCAAGTGCATTTCAGAGCAAATCTGCATATAGACACAGTTCTTTGTAAATGAACACCCTATTTCCATAGCAGACTTCTTTTAGAATAAGGCACAGATTTACCTCATTTTTAACTAGGGTTGTGAGTCACAGAAAGGTTTTGGTTCTCATTTCTCCATGGACAAACCCCAGGCTCTTGTATGTTCCAAATATCTTCCTTTAAACGTTTATTTGCTTGTTGCGGTGCCGGACTGCTTGTGCCCTATGCCTGAGCAGTCAGCCAGTTCCCTTTGAAGATGTTTACTAATTAAATCAGAACAAAGATGGAATGAATGTTAAGCACCTTCAAACACTTGTTGTGTGCTTCAATCCCATGACTGTACTTCAGAAGCTGCTGTAAAATCTATACATTTCAGAATACACCACATAGTGATTCCTTTAATGGATTCTCTTTTTTAAACAGGTTAAGAAAAAAAAAAATCGGGCTTGTTTCATAGTCTGTTTTTCACATCTGCAACTTTTACCGTAGGAAAGGTGCACAGTCTGTTGGAGCTGGCAGAGCCCCGAGACCTAGCATGGGGGATCCCAGCTCCAGCTGTAGCTTTAGGAAACTTAATGGCTCTGCTCCTTTTCCTTATCTGCCAAACACAGGCCAGTACCCAGAGACACGAGTGTGAACCAAAACCCCAGCTACAAGCACTGCCAGCTTCAGGGGTATCCAAATTCTGAATAAGCCTTATTTTTAGGATCTGGGGTAAAGTTGCTTTCTCACTCATTTGGGTGTGACGCACTCGTGCTGATCTCAATAGCTGGAGATCTTTTTAATTAAAGAACAATGATAAAAAGCCACATAAAATGGGTTGCATCAAAGCATCATTATACTACAAATGCTAATTATTATAATTATATAAGATTGCTCACGTTTATTTTCTAGGTGGGAAGGCACACCAGCTGACTGGGTTTCAACGTGTGGCTTTTTCAGCAAAATTTTAAGGAGTCGGATGTCTTGCCTAGGAGTTGTTGTCCCTTGCAAGCTGCATAGCTATGGTCAGTCTCTCACATAATGCAAACATCTCACTCAATGCATGAAAATTCACACGAGGGACTTTCTTTAAGCAAGTTCCAGTCTTAGCTAACAACACAGACATTCTTTGGTCTTCTTGTCTCAGGGACACTTGGCCTCTCCCTCTTCCAGGCTGGCAAATGCTATCATCTCTGGGGAGGTGATGGAAGTGCTGTTAGCACAGACAATGTCCTAGAGGTCTGCTGGCATTTTTGCAGTGTGTTGTGTAACCATCCCTACTTACCCATCCCCCTGGAATTATGTCAGGATTTCAAGGTTTGGTCCCTTCCAGAGGAGTAATAGGCCCAGCATAATCTGGCCCTGCTGTTAGTTCCAAGCAGGATCTGGGATATGATGTGCAATAGCAGCAGCCTCCTTTTTCCCACCAAGAGGCTGTTGAGGAGTCTTTCTGGGAGAGCAAAGATGGACCCATAGCAGGCACTGTTTGGTTGCTTCAGATAGATAAATTACCTAGGGGAGCTTTATCAGAAAGCTAGGAAGACATATAGCCCTAGGGCCTTGCTCTGGTGAACCGGCCAAGGTGGAGAGAAGGACCCATGATGAGCTGGAGGTGGTCAGGAGACACAGGGAAAACACAAGCTGCTCAGAGCACAGGAGAAACCACTTGGTTTGACCGCCCTTTCAAAATCTGCAACCAACATTTGCTTCAAACTGACAAAGATTATGTTAATCTGTACTTTTGGTGAACTAACAAACAGACCCAACACACACCTTAAAAAGTCAAGACTGCAGTTCTCATCTTAATATAAACAAACTTTGGTAGAGGGCTAAAACCATCTTGTTAATTCCAAAGAAATGAAACAAAACAATTTTGAATCATTCTCAATTAAAAATAATTAAAGGCTGTTAAAAATCCTCTCTAAAGATTTCTGAATAAAAAACCCTAAATGAAATAGTTCCAGAGTGGGGGGTCATTTTTTAAACTAAAGCAATTCAGTGGGTTAGATAGAAACTTGTAAGAAAGGCGTTCCCAACCCCAGTTTATGTTTTTTGCTGGTTAAAAAAAACCACAAAAAACACATTTAGCTGATTTTTTTATTTATTTTTTCTTCTGAGGCTGGTGAATGCAGGGAAATGGAGATGTGCAAGACAACTGGACTGGTGTCAGTTGAGTGTTAAAGCTCTTGAGTGAATATCTATATGATCACAAGACAAATCAAGCTGGAAGGGACCTCAGGAGGTCTCTGGTTCAGAATCTTGCTCAAAGCAGAGGGAGCTCTGAGGTCAGATTGGGCTGCTCAGGGCTTTATCCAGTTAGCTTTTGAAAGCCTTCTAGAGTGGAGACCGTGTTCTTTCTAGACTGATGAAATTTTGGATAATCCATGAGAGCCCATGAGGTGCTGAGTGCAATTGTTTTCATCTGGAAGTGCCAAGAGAGGGCTGTGGAGTTGCCCCACTTCTATTCTCTGCCCTCATGGGTCAGGGCCAGACATCCTACTGTACGTAAAGGTCTATCTAGCTGGGGAAAAGTAAAGTCAAGGGGTTTGCTTAGTGTTTCTGTTCAACAACTGGTTTTCCTGGGGCAAAAGCAATATCATACAGTTTGTCTACAGCCAGATATTGGCACCACATTTCAGATCACCCAAAGATCAGGGCAGTGATTTCAGAGAGGAAACTGAGGCAATGGCCCCATCAGATGAGACAGAGAGAGAGAAAAACCATTCTGGGCATAGATCACTAGCAATATCTGGTACCTTGCAGTTAAGGTGTTTCCTTTTCTGCACTGGAAATGAAGGCACACACCTAATTTTCCATAGGCTTACATATTGTCTCCAGAATTCAAAGCTGTAGAGCAAAATTACTTTCATCTTTTAAGCAACAGATTTTCACTATGATAAAAGATGCATTTTCTTTTTCTGCCTATTGAAGGGAAAGCTGAACACATATTTCCATTCTTTATTTTCCACACTACTGCTTTAATACAACTTCCTCTTAATAAAGGCAAACCAAGAGAAAAACCACTACAGAAAAGCTCAGATAGTTCCATGAGTAGCAAAGCCAAGGAAGTTTCATTTCCTATAGATTTGTATCTTGAGGTTGAATTTTTGTGTGGTCTCTCTGGAGTCTAATGATAGCTGAATCACAGGATGATTTAGGTGGGAAGGGTCCCTTGAGGTGTCTAATCCAGCATCATGGTCAGAGCAGAGCTAACTCTGGAGTTAGATCAAGTTCCTCAGTGTACCATTCAGCCAAGCTTGGAGATCTCAAAGGTTGGACAGTCTCCACCCTCTCAGGGCTCTTGTTCCAACACTGAACCCCTCTGAAGGTGAAACTATTTTCTTTTGTCCAGCTGGAATAGTCCCCATTGCAAGTTGCAATTGTTTCATCTTGTCCTTTCACTGTGCATCTCTCAGAAGGGGCTGGCTCCATTTTCCCTATTTTCCTTCCATCAGGCAGTAGAAAACAGCAACTTAATCCCTCTGCCCTTAGCTTTCTCCTCTCCAGGTTGAACAAAGCCAGCTGTCCCAGCCTCTCCTTGCACATTACGAGCTTCAGTGCTGTCACCATCTTAGTGTTCTTTGCTTGGATGCTTTCTAGTTTATCTACCTCTAATAATGGGGTGGTGGCCCCAAAACAAGACACAATATAGGTTTTTGATTTATGTGATTTTTATTCTTCTTCCTCATCCTCCTATTTGTATAACTTTTTTTGTCTTTGAGTCTTCCACCTCTCTATCAATGTATTTATTAATTTTTAAACTGATAATGGATTTTAAAGTTATTGCTGGGAGGGGAAGGCCAGCATACAGGTACACCCAATCTTACACAGTATGATTACATAGGCCTCATATTCTTGGGAAAGAAGGGTAAAAGAAAACACCAGCAATGATAATGTATTGGTCTGACATGGAAAGACAAAGGAAAACCCAGTGAGGACTGGACAGATATCCTTCCAGGTCAGTTGTGTCTGTAGAAGAGGTTATTTTTCTGAGGCATTTATCAGTTTCCTGCTAGTATTTACTGACGTCTCAGACAAAATTATTTCTTCTAAAATCATCTGGGTTAATCTAGACACAGAGCTGTTTCATCTGGTGGACCCTACTTTATGCAAATGCAGAAGTGCCAGCAGAATATCAGCAGATGTTTTGGGGGATGCCCTGCTTGGCACTCACCCCTGTTTGAAGGTATTGAGCCTGCAGACCTGCCCGCTAAGCTCATCTCTAGCTGACCTGAGAGGGTTGAGGGAGGGAGCTGAAGACACAAGTCATCACCCTGCACATGGGGAATCAAAAAGGATATGCCTCCATGATCTTGTATGATAAGGCTTTTTATGTCAGCACAAATGAACCCTATACTATTAAAAAAGTGTTTGACACCAGAATAAAATGAGGTCTTTTGGAGGAGCTTATTTCTGGCATAGAAAAAAGGGTGCAGGTTATATGGGCAAAACTCCTCTTTAGCCTGTGTAGCTTAGTGGAGTATTCTGTGTGGGTTAAAGCACAGCTATTTGGAAATCAGTTTAGGCTGGGTACTCTTGCCAGCTCTGTTATGTCTGTCACACATTGCAGCCCGGCACACCCATGACTGATGCTTTCCAAAGTCTGTATTGTAGACATGGCCTAAACAGAACTGTTATAAATAATTTTGCACTAGTATAGATGTATTGATTCTGTCAATGATTCTGCTTTGCTTATATGATTACAGCTAAACTGGCAAACCTTCCTGAGAAGTCATCTCCATTTGATGGCAATTCATTTTCAGTTTCTCAGAGGTTATCGCGAACATGGAAAACATCCGACAAATGGATTGTTCCTGCAGAAGCAATGAATGTAGATTGAATCACCCCAAGTATGGCTAAGTTTTCAGACAGCAACAGAGAACTGTGCTTGTGTTATATTAGTTTTGCATATTTATAAGCTAGTGAGTGTTACACATTTGACATGGCAAGTTGTTGCTCAGGTTCCAAGGCTCTTCCTAAGACAAACAGGCACTTTCAGAAAATCCACAGAATATCCTGTTTAGAGGAAGCTGGAGGCTGAAGTTGGAAACATATTTCAACGAGCTAAAGCCAGGGCTTTTTCTTTTTTAAATTACTGGGTTTGGTTTTATTTATTATGGGGTTTGCCTCTTTCTTGTGCCATTTCATGTCTTTTCTACATTCAAACCTTGGTTCTTCAGTCTTCCGGTCCTCATCCAATAGTCAGCATTTGAAGGGGCACCCTAAGATGGCAGCAGATAATGAAGTTGGCCCTTTAAAGGGTCTTCAGATAATACAATGGTTTTGCATCAAGCTGTGGGGTTTATTTTCCACAGACCATGAAGAAATTAGCATAAACTCTTCCCATTTTCCAATGCTCTGTACATATTTATTTCCATTTTTCCTTGAACTTTAGGAGGTAGAGTCCTCTAAGGCAAATATCCTCTTTTCCTACATATGGAGTCTGATCCAAATCACAAAGCCTCTCTGTTTACCAAGCAGACTTTTTTCTTTCCTGTCTGATCTCACAGACTGTATTCTGCTAAGCAACTGAGTCATCTGGTTCCTCTCTACCTCCCAAGCTTCCTTTGGTGCTGAGTACTCTTCCTTCACAAGTTCAAGTCCGTGTTTTTCTGCTTGGGGACTTTTCCACTTTTCAGCCCTTCCTTCTTTTGGACTGTCTGTATAGGGTGTCTTTTCCTGTTCATGGACTTGCTTTTCTTGCCTACCATTCAGGAAGAGCCCTGTCATAAAGAAATGACTCCCCCTTTGTTTTGTGTAACTTCTTCTGGACAGGAGACAATGTGTGCTGAAGGCCTTGGCAGTCAATGGGTTTGCCCTACATTGAGCATTTCAGAAAATCTTAGTGGCATTTAACAAACCACCACAGTCAGATGTCCCAAGCTGTCTTATGAAGCTGTTTTGTATCCATTTACTTACACACACACAAACTCTAATAGTATGGAGTGCTCAGTGTCAAATTAAGCATTGGCGACCTAAATCCTGATGAAATCTGGAAGATTTCAGTGGTAGCCAGCAGCTATTAGTTTCCCTCTCCCAGCAAGGAGAAAGTGCTGTTGATGGACTTCTTATCTATTAAGGTTGTGTCTCCAGAAGTGTAGTAGAAATTATTATACTCCAGCTTTACAGATTTTCACTGTCAGTTGTTAACAAGGGGCAAAACCAGGGCCAGGTTTGAGAAAGAGCAATTGCAATGGCTCAGACCCATCTGCCCACCAGTGGGGCTGCTGCATCATTTGTGGTTGGATTAACACCTTAGCATCACCTCATATCACATATAAAACTAACACTGTAGAATACTACAGTGCCTGCTCTGTACACTCATGTTTCGCCACCTTCACACCCACTTACTGGAAAAAAAAAATTAAAAGTTAAGGCTGTATCTCCATTGCTCAGAAAAGGAGTTTTTCTGAAGCAGAAATGAAATGTGCAGCAAGAACCCACAAGGACCCATAGGAAACAAGGTTCAAGCCAGTCACAGTTTTAAGTACATCTCTGCCATGCAGACCTATTGTGTTAGCACTGTATTGCCCTGTTGTTAGTTTTCAGGAGATGATTAATGTGCCTTAATTAATCCCTGTGTGAAAAACATACTTTGTAGGTAACACAGACAAGGCCAAAACTGCGAGCAAGTTATTGGGAGCTGCAGCTTCGTGACTTGCTTTACATCAGGGAGATGTCGTCCACATAAGGAGGCCAACACAAACTGTGCTCTTTGGTCAAAACTGATTTACTGAAAGAGATTATAACCTGACCTTAGCTCAAGAAAAAGCATCTTCATAAGTAGAAAAATACCATGGAAAATTACAATTAACCAGGAAGACATGATGGATCACCCAGAATGGCAATGAATAGCAGGGATGCCACAGTGTCATAAACGTACAGTGAATCTAGGCATGATTTCTGGATGCAGTGTAAGTACTGGAGTGATTTTTTTCCTCTTTTCTTTTTTCTTTTTTAATCTTGGTAATAAAGTTAAATCCTGACTTAAATCAGAGTATTGCTAGTGATGGCAGATATGCACTGTCACTTTCAGTCAGAAAGATCTCAAATCTGTTTGTAGACAGATATTGAAAGGTCATTTTGTCCACAGCTGAAAACCACCTCTCTCTGCAATAAAAACAAAGCAGAAAGTAGAAATGTGCAGAAATACCAGTCCAGGAAGTGAAGACTTCCCCTTCCAACTGAAGGGCAGAGGGACGGTTAAGTGATTCAAATATTAGCCAGAAGATTGACATAACAAAACTGCCTTTTCCAGTGTCTTGTATTACAGACGTAAACACTATATGCAATTGAAAGTAACTGATCCCAGTCAGCAGTGAGTGAAATCTCCCTCTTAGAGTTGGATATTTAGCTGATTTTACTTTGAATGTTTTGGTGCAATAGAATGACAGTCGTGCACTGACTGTGAGACCAGGCCCTGGTCCAGATCAAAAAAAATGGAAAGGAGGAGGGTGAAAATGGTCTTTATGGGGCCTACAATGCTATAGGTGTATTGATTATGTGCTTGCATGGGAATCTTTAACCTGAGTGTGCTGGTCGCACCTCTCGTACCCTGTGGTGGGTTGACTTTGGCCTGCTGTCAAGTGTCCACCGAGCCACTTAGGGAGATGAAACATGTCCCTGTTTTGACACACTGGATTTGAAAGGAAGGCTGGTGTGAAGGCAGGAATATTGAAAGTGCATGATTGTTGGGGAGTGGCATGCCCATTGGGGTGGGGCTATTTCAGTTTGTGCAAAACTGTTTATGGATAGAGTGAAAGTGTACAAAGGAAATAGAATGAAATGAGAAAAGCAATGGGATGCCATGACACAGGCAGTGGTTTAAGAGCAGAGATAATTCCAGGGAGTGAAGTCTAAGACAGGGAAAACAAACCCTCAGCCCATGTAAAGCCAAGACCTGGATTCCTCTGAAATTCTCAGACCAGATCTGTGTTGGAAGCTAATGCCAGGTAGGGTACTTGTCACAGAGCTCTCTTACTGGGAACACAGTTTATCCTGATGTTACACTGTTTTAATGGAGCATCTTTCATTCTGCTGGAGTTAACACAGCTATGTCAGTCGAAATCCGGCAAAGTTGAGCTGGCAAAAATCCAGCTTTAGCCTGACCTCAGATTACGCCCCCTCATCCTCATTACTTTCTAGGATGCTGAAGCCTCCTGGCTGTAAATTCGGATGTGAGATTTCAAATGAGAACAAGGACTAATTCCAGAATTTCCTCTCCAGAAATGTATGTTTCACTGCTGCGAGAGGAGGAGGGTTTACTGCGTGCACCGTGAAATGGCTTCTCCCAGCTCTGGAAACAAGGACAGAATCGAGCAGGTTGCAGAAGTTCATGGGTATGTGTCTTGCACTGATAGGGCCTGGAGACTACACTCGTGGGTCACTTTTGTGCTAAGTGGTGGGAAACAGTAATGAGAATACCTTCATATTGTAATCCTTACCCAGCAGATTTCAACCCCGACTTTTGGAGGGAGAAGTGGGGTTTTTTTTATGCATACTACTTGGTCCTGCATGGCTTTCCCACTAAAACGGGCAACAAAGAGATTAGTGAGGAGCTAATGAGAAGTTTAAGTTCGTGGAAATCTTTGCAGAGCCTCCAACGTGTTCTGCATCAGACTTTAACTGAATTTCTTCTTGTTAACTGGTAGGTAGCTCTGTGGATGACAGTCTCATGTTTTAGGAACAGGACCGATGTGCTCAAGCAGAGCCTAACTGCTGCTCCAAAAGGCCAATCTGAGTAAGCCCATTTACGTAAACCACCCAGGAGCAATTGGGTGGTTGCAGCCACTTGTAACTTTGACCGTGTTTTCCCAGTTTTAGTCACTGCAGCTTGTTCCAGTTAAGTGCGAAACCTCTGCTCCTCAGAGGAGATCTTTGTGTGTGAACAGGAAGGCTGTGTCATATTACTAGTAGAAAAGGAGTGCTTTTACTCTACTGGAGGGACAAGAGACAGATGGGCATTTCAGGAGGAACAGTGGTCTGTATCCTCAAAGATATTTAGGTACTTGATTCCTATTGATTTTCTCATGATCCAGGTAGCATGTAAATACCTGGAACAATCTGACCAGAGACAAGCTGGTTCCTTTATGAAACTGTACTGAATGTTAAACATAGCAATGACTCAAATGCTGAAAGGAAAGCTGGAGAGCAAAAAAGCCACGTGATTATTTGGGGCCATGAGAAAAGACCTGAAGGACAGCCAAGCAAGAACTGCTCTGTGAGATCTGAAGGTATTCTGTGCTGACAGTTCATCGATGAAGGTTGCTCACTATTTGCTTATTTTGAACATGTTGTTTGCTGAAGGCCAAAGCCTGTCAGATCTTAGGAAGGCTCTTTTTCAAGAGCTTTTGTTGCTTCAGCAAACAGGTCATGAGTCCAAACCACCCACTCCACAAACAAACATTTCTCCAAATTATCAGGGGAATGGAGTTCATTTGACAGAGATGTCAGTTTTGTAGAGACGGATTGCTTAGGGTGTGGGGGTTTTATTGTGTGTGTCCAAGTCTTTGCCCTCCACTCTTCAACTTTCTCCTCATGCCTCCTGTATAATGACTCTGTGTGTGTGTGTGTGTTGATTTCTTTCTTTTTGGAGCTGCTTACCTCTCTAATTATACTCACTAAGTATTCAGTACTTCGGTTGGCTGTGTTCCCAGAACAAAGGCCATAGCTGAATACAAATAACTGAATTAAAATAACATTGGCTTATAATCAGAGGAAGGCCTTGTGTTGCTTAAGAAGTCTGAGATATCGCTAAGTAGAAAGGTAATTCTACCTGCTCACATGCAAATTGGATGCCTGTCTGCTTTCCAAACCAGCCTCCATACTTGCATATGTACAACATTGCATCTACTGGTGAGCTTTATAGCGGACTAAAAGGAGATGATGGCAACAATTAAAGTAGTTTATTGGGACAAGGAGGAATTGCAAATGGGTAAGATTATTTTTCAGAGACAGAAGAGTAACTCACAGAATGCTCGAGCTTGAGTAGAGGTGCTTCAATCATTGAAATGGAAGTAGGGCAGGAATTACTTATAGATGGTATCAAAAAGCTATTTTAGTGGAAGCCTGCTGCAGAAATTCTGTCTTAATCTTGCTGTTCAAGAAATCAGTTTGGTTCTGAGAAAGAACTGGGAAGAAGAGTGGGTGAGAGCAGCTTTCAGAGGAAGTCAAATAGATTGCTCTTCCAAGAGAAGGAAACAGAAGTGACATGTGCAGAGAAGAGAGCTCATGTCTCTGCACTGATGATTAATTCAGAAAATAGAAGAAAAAAAAAGACTGGAAGACATAGCTCATTGTGATCTTACACATAAATCCATCCAAATTGTCAATAGTAATTAATTAGAAACTATTTTGGTCCAGATTTTAGCCATTGAGTTTGCTTATGTTAGGGTTTTGCATTTTTTTGGAGGGGGCTTTTAGGTTCGTTTGGTTTGTTTTTTCTAAATGTGGGTGGTGGAATTCAGAAATGCAAAAGCATCAATATGTTTTTTTTTCCTATGGGAGCAATGTTGATACGAAAATGTTATGGAATTAAACCATCCTAGAATATTATTATTAACTGAAGGATTTTGTTTCTGATTTTTTGTGGTGGTTTTTTTTTCCTGATGACTTCTGATTTCCAGTCTTTACCTCTGTGTTAATGTTTTCTATTTACTCAGTCTTTTCCACAGTACATCAGATGTCTGCCTGCATGGAGTATTAAAGCCCAGGATGGCTACCAATGTAACTTGGACAAGAAAGGATTGTTTAATGCATTAAGTGCCCAACATCCCATTGGTACAGATCCCAGTCATGATAAGGAGATGGGGAGAGTGTTAACCTGCTCCTGCCTGGGAGCATCACATGGACATCCTGGGCATGCCTGAAGATAGATGTTTCATGTAGAAGGGATTTGCCAGGGACAAGTAAAAGGAGGCATCAGGGACATTTCAGGCCTCTGGGGCACAGTTTTAAAGGTGCTGGATTCTTGCTTTGATTTTATAATGACCAAGTTTCCCCCTAGGGCCTGAAGCAGTAAAGGAGCCACAGAAAATGCTGTGGAAACAGCTCAAAAGAGCTCAGAAGAAATATCTATCAGCCAGTGGTCCCTCAGGCGTATATTCTTACCTCCTTCCTAACTATCCTCCAGCTCTGGGGCTGCAAGGGTCAGCGGAGCTGCTTGGGTTTCCTCTTCACCCGTGGAAGGCTTTGTACCTGCTAGGAAACCCCTCTGGGGAGATGTGGTCGTCTTCCCTTTCCCTTTGAGCGCCTGGAGTAGATCACCTGGTAGAGGTAAGGGAAGCTCTCAGGCTGTGAAGGATAATGCACACTTTCCAGAGTCCTCACGGCTGGCATGAAGTGCATCTTCGAAACGTGTGCAACCCAGTCTCCTGCTGTCTCAGTAGGGCTGTCGTGGCACAGCTCTACCACAGCCTTCAGGACAGCATCAAATCGCCTCTGAGGCACCTACTATCAGAATTCATCAGAGTTGGTTTAGGTATTCCTGATCCTCCCAGGGACTGAGCTGGATGGCCTCTTGAAGTCTTTGCCAGCACCACATTTCAGTGGTTATCATTAACAACAGGATCCTGCTCTGAGAAATGCAGGTCTGTGCTCCAGCTAGCTGGAATGGGGGAAGAGAAACTGCAAAACAGACATCAGTTTTTATTAAGCAAACTGCACAGATGCACCAAGGCTAACCTTGTGTTTTCTGAGCTGCTCATTTTATCCTTCACCAGTGTGAAACATGATGTATCACTTTTCCGGCAGCATATGTGTTTTTTTTTTTTTTTCCCCCCCTCTGGCTTGGGGTTCTGCTTGTGAAACAAAAAAAGAGCAAAAATATTTTCAGAATAAAAATAGTTTTAGTGAAAAAGGAAGGTTATGCATGAATAAAAAAGCAAGCTGCACCTTTGCAGATAAGTTATGCATGAAGACAACGTCCAGAGTGGCAGTTTTCTTCTCGAATGTGCAGTAGGTTTGCGTGATAACGGAATATCAACTTTTACAGGTAGGTTTCACAATTTCTGCTGTGATCCAGATGCAATGGGTTTGGTCCATTTGAAGCTCATCTTTGGCCTTTAGGAAGAAACTGTGTTCTGAAGTTGAGAGGAAAAACAGCACCTGATGGCTGTTCCCTTTGGGTGCTATATCTTTGGAAGCAAAGCCTCCACGGCACTATGAGCACAACACTTGTTATGCCATCCAAGAGGAAATCCACCAGGGTAAAGAAGTAGGGGAAATTCCTTTACCATGTTCTTCGCTCCTTACACATTTCTTCCCCATGACAGGAACTGCTGCTTTATCTATCAGTGTCCACATTTATCTATTTTTATAATTGCTTTGGAAGTAGAAGAGTTTTGGGGGGTTTTAGCGGGGTGGTTTTGTCCATTTTTTTTTCTTTTGAGATGGATAAAAAGGTAAAGAAGGGGCCAAGTCCTTTTATAGAGCATTAAGTTCACAGATTCTTTTAGATCCTTCTTTTCTGGTTAATGGAACTATTTGATCTGATCCGGCATCATCATCTAGTCTTCACTGATAACAGAACTAGTCCATAATGAGCTCTGTTGATCCAGAGAAAAGGAGAGTATAACAGAAGAGTAATTTCATTGTGAACAGCTCTTCAGTTAAGTAGGCAATGACATTACAAAGTCAGTTGTTGGAAGCTGAAGACAGAAAAATTATACCTCATTTCTAGTGTGATTTATCTACACACTCAGAATAAAAAAGATTAACAATCATAACAAATTTAAGGGTACTTTGGACCCATGGATCCTCGGGCTGGGATTCATCTCACCCAGCTTTGGGTGCCTACAATGCAGCTTATCTACTTCTCAGAACTCTGTGTCTTGTTTCCTTTTGGTGAGGATCCAGTCAGCAAAGTTAATGAAGTTTAGGGTGGGTGTGATTCATCCAACCAAAGGCAGGCACCTAACTTTAAGAGGAGGTGAATGAAGGTCCAAAGCTCCATTGGCTGTATCGACCATATCCCCACTGATTGTGAAAGGACCACCAGGTGACATTACAGACACCTACATGCAGGTAGATTATTTCTGTCTCTGGAGGCTTTGAACTCAGCCTAAATGACACGCTCCAGACCAGCCAGCGATGAAGAGCCTGATGCAAAGTGAGGCCTTGGTTGCCTGTTTTGCAGGAAGTCAGAGGGGATGATCACTGGCCCCTTCTGACCATAGAATTTGTGAATCACCAGTGAGTAATTTCTCCAACTACTGTTGAAAACTCTGCTGATCATTTTGGGGCTTTCACTATGATTTCCCCCATCCCCAACCATTCATCTCTACCCTGGCCAGACTACCAAGTGAGGGCCCATGGAGAGGTTGCTCTTCTTGTTTTGGATCTTGGCCTGCTGCAGGGAAAAGTGAGGTACTGAACTCTGTAAGCACCTTCCAGCTCATCCTGCTTATTTCAGACTGATGCCAGCAGAGATATGGAGCACCATCGAAATCAGTAACGTTTTGAGCGAGTTTAGGGGCCTGCCCAGCCAGAACGGCTCCCAACATTAGGGCCTGTTTGTATATGTCACACTTGATAACAATATGCTTGGTCTCGCTTGCCCCAATTTATTGATTGTTTCTTCCAGGCTAATTAAGTCCAATTTTGTGATAGCTGTTTGCCTGTTGTGTGTGTCTTTGTAAGGGTTCCTGTGTGCCCTGAAATGGTTCCCCTTGCCAGTGCACCCTACCTGTTGTGTCCCAGCTGGTTCCCTTGCTGTGGACATACACTGTTCTCCACCTGCCTTGGACACAA
This sequence comes from Nipponia nippon, assembly GCF_047370975.1. NCBI lineage: Eukaryota > Metazoa > Chordata > Aves > Pelecaniformes > Threskiornithidae > Nipponia > Nipponia nippon. The sequence goes on along the minus strand of NW_028262290.1, from coordinate 11,185,188 downwards.
GAGGCTTGTCAACTCATGCAGAGAGCCATACTGAGACATTTTGGTTCCCAGGACATTTCTCCCTTATGCATTCTCTCCAAGGTTTCTTTACAGATGCTCTTTTCAGGCCACTAGTATCTCTCCCACCCATCCATGATTCTCCTGGGCACTGTCCTCCCTGATATTGTGTTTTTTCCTGGCTGTCACCCTGCTGGTTCCCTGCCACCCTTCCAGCTGTGATGTGGTAGAGACAGTTGGCATCAGGAGTATTTGCCTTCATTCAGCACCCATCTTCCCTCCCTGTCTTTCTTATAAGAAAGACAGAGAAAGACTTTTTACCAGGGCCTGTAGTGACAGGACAAGGAGCAACCATTTTAAACTGAAAGAAGGTAGATTTAGACTGGACATAAGAAAGACATTTTTTACAATGAGGGTGGTGAGACACTGGAACAGGTTGCCCAGAGGAGTTGTGGATGCTCCCTCCCTGGAAGTGTTCAAGGTCGGGTTGGACAGGGCTTTGAGCAACCTGGTCTAGTGGAAGATGTCCCTGCTTGTGGCAGGGCCGTTGGACTAGATGATCTTTAAAGGTGCCTTCCAACCCAAACTATTCTGTGATTCTATGATAATAGGGCTCTGCTGATGTTTTCATTAAATTTGAAGAAAGCTTCTGGGTTTTCTTCTTGACTCAATTTTGTTTAATGTTTTCTTTTCTTCTCATATTAAGTATTGTCCTGATGGTACATTATTCTGTGCCAGATTAAAATACCTTGTGCCTTGCATTTCTTCCCCCCTAATACTGAAGTCAAAGTCATCACTGTGTCCTACTTTCATTACTCTCTCCTGACTCATTAGTTTATTGCCAAATTTTGCTTAGAAGTTTGCCATTCTTCTCAACACTGGCAACAATCCCATTGCTACAATCAAATCTCTAGCAGTTTCGATTTCTTGTTCATCTGTTCATGTCTCTTTTCTGACCTTTGCACCTCATGGGAAATGTGCATTTGTTTCCCTGTTGTCCTTTTGTGAACGCTGCAGAAAAATAATCCCCTTTAATTTTAGTTTCACCAGGGACTTTTTAATGTCTTCTCTGTTCTGCCAATAAATTATGTCACATCCTGGGAGGATTTAAACCTGTCTCCTTTGCTGAACTCTTAGTTTCTCCCAGACTGTTGTCTGCAGCTGAATTTTACTGGTCTTTTCATTTAGCATTTTAAGAAGTTTGGTGTCCTCTGAGTCATTTTGGTTCCTTTCCTTCCCCATGACCTACTGTCTTTATTTTTCACATCTCTTGCTTTCTTCACTTTCTTTTAATTAGGCTGACTTCACTCCCATCAACTTGCCACAGATATCAAGCTGAACTTCGGGACACAGCACACACTTGGGGGTCACTTAATGCTTCCCTCCCCTTTCTGTCTTTTTTCCTTGGGATCATCAAGTTTTCCCCAAACTGCTCCATGTGCTTCCCTTCTGACCCAGGCCAGCGTACGCTGTGCCTAATTTCTTTTTCTCCCAGCGTTGAAGTCACAATACCACACATTAGTGGTATTCAGTGGTTTTGTTTCAGCACAGTTACTCTGGGTCACAGGAACCAAGTACATGCAAAAATGCAGTGCTCACACCAACACTTTTTTCTCCAGTTGTGCTGGACTAACATGGCTCTCGTTGGTTCAGCGCTCACTCAAGTGCCTGTGATTTTGCCTGTGTGCCTCAGCCCAGGTACATACTCGATGCTTTCATTGTTCATTCACCATTTGTCTCAGTGCTTAATTGTGAACTGATGCAGATGCTTTTTCAGGGAGCTCCACTACTAACAAAGTCTCAGCCGTATCAACCCCAGTTGCCCCACATGAGCTGGGGACAGGCATCTCCTGGAAGCTTCCCACATGGGATATCTGTTGCAAGGTGGGGCCTTTGACAAGAAACTCAGCCTTTTAATTCCCCTCTTGTTTGTCCATTGGCAAACAAAAGATGCACTCATCTTCCATTCACTTGGAAGCCTTTGTTTGCCAAAGGATGTTTTACTGCCTCTTCAAATCCACATAAACCATCAAAGTTGAGCAAAGCAGCACAGTTAAACCTCTTAGTCCATGTTGTTCTGTAGCCAGCAAGTCTTTCCGAGCAGGAACAGCAAAATTTGCTACCACTTGAAATATGCAAAGAGTGTCTATATTATATTCATGAAAAATAATAAGCTACCTACAAATGGAGCCACACCTGTTTCCTCCAACTAGAGGAGAAAGTGGATTAAACCCTTGCCTCATTTTTCCACAGCCCTTACAAAACACTGAGCGGCGTTTACAGTAGGGAGCATGATTATCGTTATGCTTCCTTAGCTCAGGGAAAAACAGCTTTTCCTGGTGTAGATTATATTTGCATTTATATTTATTCATTTGCATACAGATTTTTATGCCCTGCTCTTGAAAGGTAAAGAGATTCCAGCTCTTTTAAAGGCAATAACAGTTCATTTTATGCCCTGTTCTTCATAACAATAATTGCTATAACTCTGAAGCTCCCCTGGCATTTTAAGAGCAATAAAGAAAGGGGCGGAGGGGAAAAGAGGAGAAAATTCTCCTATTAATTGGTGAGACTCCAGGGTTCGGTTCTGCGGTGCTTTACTCCTGCTAGTAATCTCATTATCCTTAGTAGGGCTGATTGTACAGAGGCAGCAGGATCATGCCCCAGAAGTCCAGCCTTTAATCAAATGTACCTTTTAAACGGAACACATGGCTGCCTTTCAGTGGGAGTCTTTAGCTCTGAAACGAGGATGTAAATTACCCAAAATGCCTCAGAGGGAGGAAAACTCCATCTGCCAGGTTTTCCCTCTGCTCTTGCTGAAATTAATCCATCGGTTGTGTGTGTGTAGGGGCGTGATTCTTTGCTATTTTTCCTTTTGATAGAGGTTCACATCCCCATTTACAGAAAAAACCACAGGCTTTCTCCATGTGTCCGAGAAAAATACATATAAAGAGCTGTGATGTATGGATGAGATAAAAAGCCATATAAATCTTTAGTCAGGAAGGGGTGAGAATTTAATAAAAGTAACAGGCATATGCAAGGGACTCTCTCTCAAGTATTGCAGAAACAGAATGTCTCTATAAAGGGCAATGGGAAAGTCTGAAAGTCAGGCAAGACCTGTAGGAGAGAGGAGAGTCAGCAGAGCAGTGTTGCTTGGCTTAAAAAGCAGATGAAGATGAATGGATGCAATAAAGGTATATAAAATACTGGATTGTACAGAGAAAGTAAAAAATGGGCTCCAATATAACATTTCTTCTGATAACTAAATAGAAGTCTAAAGAGATGTAAAAGACCACAGTTAAAGCAGATTACTAGAGCATTTGTTTATTTTTCTTAACATAATGCATAACTTCCTATCACATTGATATTATTAAAGAAAAAAAAAAGAGGTTTAAAACAAACTAGTTAAATGCTAGTAATGTACTCAAATTCCCTAAATATGAGTTAGAAAGGCAAGTCTTTGAGATAATGTCTTCCATCCAGAGTGTGGTTTAGCCTAAATTCCAGTTTTGTGGCATAATAGGAATAAAAACCATTGTGTTTTGGGTTATTATGTTCTGCATAAATGTGAACAAATGTTACCACATCATTTGTAGCTATCAGATGGGGTAAAAACAGGAAAGAAATAGCAGCTCTTGCATACTAAGACATGAAATGCCAGGTGAAGAAACAGACAAGATGAAGAAAAGCCCTGTTTGTGTCAGAAAAAAAAATAAAATAAGGCCCCAAAGCAGTCTTGATCTTTTTTTTTTTTCTATAAGAACAGTCACAAACTCAAGTGGAAAATGAATGAGTCACATCAGAACAACAGCTTGGCTCTTCTTCCACTGCCTCGTTCCCCTGCCTGTCACCCCACCAGGCATCTGAGGTTCTTTCCAGCTTCTGCCACCTCCCTGGTGGCCTTCAGGAGCAGCTTGAGGAAGGTCATCTCATCTGATGCAGATGACCTTCCTACACTGATTTTCTACTGCTGTGGGTAAAGCAACAAACTACACAGAGAGGTATTGATCATCTTTTGGGGAATTCCTCCCATGGCAGAAGTCTTGAGCCTTTTTAAGGCATTTTGCTATTCAGCTGCTAATATACTGCCATTAATAGCTTATTGTTACAGTCAATGTCAGGAATGGAAATGCAGGTGTCCTGGTACAGGACTGGTCCTGCAGTCAGTAGAGGCGAAGAGCCTGGGGACGTTGTGCATGGCCTTCTGAACAGCACTAAACAGCAGGGACAGCCTATAGTGACTATAGTGACTTTTAGTGCTTGGCTGCTTCTCCTGACCTGCTCTTTGAGATCAGTTTAAGCCATACCGGTTTACACCAAATGAGGAGCTGACCTCCATTTCTAGGAAGAGCATCAAGCTTGTTTACAAAATAATTAACTTGGCTTCCATCCCAAGCTAAGCATCTTTTTCTTTTGGCTTTGGCCAAGCTGGGTTCCTGTTATGGTTAGCCCAGGCTTGTACAATAAACATTTGGCAACTGACAGCGTGGTGTTGCTCAGTGTGAACTTTTTGTGCTGCGGCTGGTTACACAAGACCTAGCACTGGGTCAAATAGCTGCTGCGGTGGGACAGTATTGGTAAAAGTGAGGTGAGCTGGGGCAGCCACACCAGATAGGGCTGACTCATGCCACCAAGCCTTGCCTGACCCTATACTGACACTGTCCGGACCATTTTCAGCCATGGCATCCTATGGAAATTTGTCCCACAGTCCCTGCAAGTGTGGAGCAGAGGATTTGGAGAGGCTTAAAGGTGCCAGAGAGACAAAGCAGGAGAGGTGTGAACAGTGCATCTGCTGGAGGCTGGAGGAGAAGCTGCATGATGCCCCAGGCTGTGGTATGTAGCTGCTGGTTGTTCTCCAGCACTGAGCAGTGTGACGCCATCCACTCTCATGTTCAGATTGAATTGGAGCACTTTTAAGCCAATATTTACTTTTTTTAAAAAAAAAAACACCCTTTTTTTTACAGCACAGAGACCTTCAGATTGTTCTTTGTATGCTAAGTGTGTGTGTGTGAGTGAATTAAATGCATGCTGCAAGGAACAAAACTGTACTTAACACAACACTGTTCAATATGTACACCTTCATTCCCATCCACAAAGAAATAGGATCAGCCTCCTGCAGCCCAGTGGGGGACTTGGCTTGTCACTCAGCCTGTAGACATGACAACTTTCTGGGCAGAGCTAGATGTAGGTTTTGAACAGATTTATTTATTAAAAATTGATGCAGTCTCACTACTGCAATGATTTAATTTGGATGCAAATATGTAAGGAAACTTGTATGGACCAAACATGTCAGGAATAAATAAAGCGTAGATAACTTTGTCTTGAGCACAACAATGAACTAGGAGATCTCATAAAACTACTTCCAAGTCTGTTTTCAGTGGTAACTTGTTCCTGTAAGTTGATAGCAGTTTTCCCAGGCAGGTCATGTGGACACAGTCCCTGGGAGCCTGAGGGCAGGTTTTAGGTAACAATAAAGGTAATGCTTACTGTGGTGCAGGTCTGACATACAGATGAACTCAGAAGTTTCTGCAAGACCTGGTATCTCAATTTTGCCAGACTAAAATCTCAAAGCTTGTGTGTCATTAGCTGCCATATTGCTCCCCTCCCTGATCACCCATCCTCTCGGACTTTCACTTCCTCGCTCTGATTTGGTTATGCCCATGATGTTGAAACACTCCTCTCTGTGTATCTCCTGCTGCTACTATTAGTTCCTTATTTGCTTTCTGAAATCTCTTACATTTGTTTACAGATGAAACCCTCTGAACTTCCCCTAAGTCACCACCTCTGCCTGTTTGCATGTGGAGACCTCGTTCATAGTTTTACATTTTCCATTATTTTTAAAGCTTCATATTCTTTCTCTTTTTGGTTTCTTTTCATGCTATTTCCCTTTACTCTCTGAAGTTTTCCAGTGTATAGCTCATATTCTTTTCCTTTCTTTCAATTTTCCTGGGGCTGCCTACTACAGAAGTAGTTGTCTGTCTGTTCTCTCAGTCAATTTGATGCTTTTTTTCTTCACATATAACTGTTTCTTCCCCCTGAAGCTCATGTGAGCTGTACAAATGCAATTTGTTTCACCAATCCATAAAAGAAAGTCTCCTCAGAATAAAATCCCTTCTAGCCGCACTCCTTTTCCTACTAGCTCCGCAAGGTTTCAATCTTCTGTGTTTTTCACAGAAAGTCTAGATTTGAGGTCGTATTCTTTAACTAACTAATCTTGCCTTGCCCAGAACAAGACAGATTGGTATTTATGGAACTTGTTTGGCACACAGAAAACTTGAGATCCAGCCCCTGATTGAGATCAACAAGGGACTTGAACTTTGGTCATCTTTGTCCAGCATGGACGTCCTGCCCACCAGATTATTGACCCTTCTAAGATGAGGGGCTCTCCAGAAGTCTGTGAAAATCTTCTAGAGGTCACAGATTTGTCCTGATGTGAAACAGGAGAAATCTCAAAAGTGGAAATGGTTTGGGAAAATCATTTCCCACAGAGCTGCCACAGGGCTCATATCCTCTGCTTTGTACAAGTCATCACAATGTGGAGACTGGGCAGATTTGCCGCTAATTTCAACCTCCTCCTGGACTTCAGGACCACTTACAAAGTAGTAATCTGAGACCCTTTTCTCATCTGCTTCCCTCAGTCCTGACTATGGACACCACACATTCTGAGTGCTTCTCCCTCTTGTTTGTCCCTTAGAACAGCATGGGTCTCTTCTATCCCTGCAAAACTGAGCATCAGTCCAACTTCCAGGCGTAATTTGCCTTGGTATGGAGGATCACAACTGCCTTCACCCCATCTTTTTAGAACAAGCTGTATTTATTTCTCCATGTTGTGAACCCAAGGCAGAATCTCCACCTTTTATTGCTGTTACTTCTCTAGACAAATGTTTCCTTCCTCTTAGCCAGTTTATGCAATAGGGTAAAATTGCTGTTAGGATTGGCAATGCATCTTTTGACGGACACATGCAGGCAATTGCATTAGTCTATCTATCTCCTAAAAATAAAATAAATAGGGGGGGGAAAAAAGCTACATTTTTCATCAGTGACCAGAAGTGAATCTGTATTTTAGTTGGAAATATTGAAAGTACAACTCTTCTTATTTTCAGTTAAAGCAAATCAGCTTGTTCTTTCTCTTTATTTACAGGTGAAACTGTAACTTTTCCTGCCAAACAAACCCACCAAATACTACTATTTTTTCTTTAAACAGTTTTTTGGTTTTTTTTTTTTTTCTTTTTTTCCATCCTCTGTATGGCTGTAATGTCCTGGTTTAGAATTCATTTTGCACAGGAATAAGGAAAGACAACTCTAATTTATGTGTTAATTTTTTAAAGGTATAAAATGCAGTACAAGATGCAAAGGACAGTAGAACTGGCTTATACATGCAAGACCTAATTGCTCCAGTCATAGGCTACTGCATTCTGGTCCATATCCTTAAATTTTTGCATAAGTGTATCCTCTGTTACTGGAACTGGAACTGGAAGGATGAACAGCCTCTATCTGTATTAAATTAAAAATCTATTAAATTTTGCTAGCGTTATTAACCTGCAATCTAAATTCCCCATCTGACATAAATACAAACGAATCCTCACATGAAACTCTGACTGCCTGTAAAAATACACTGATCATTAGCCAATTTTTCCTTTTGTTTTCTTCTCTCAGTTGCTTTACTTTTATTTTCGTGACCGGAAAACTTCAGCCCTTTGCCTGTGGGTAAACAACTAAGTTGTATAAGATCGAAACAAGCAATATTCATTGCAATGAAAGTATAAGCAGACCTTCTGAGTCTCATGCATTCAAAGTGAGATTGCTTCATCCTGCACTTCAGATTCCTCCTTTGCTGTGGCTGTATCACCCGCTGGTGAATAAAAATTGCATGTGTTTCTTCCAGCAGCATGCCACGAGGAACTGAGTTGGTCCAGAGTGGAAGGAGGAGGTGTGGAGTACGTGACCATCACCACCAGGATCGGTGTTGGCTGACCATCAGGAGGATATCCAAGCCACCCATGTCAGGAATCTGGTCAGCCTCATTTTCTTCTCATCCTCTCTCTGAGGCTCCTGCAGTCTCCTGCAAGTCATCTCTTTCTGCTTCACCTTTCTCCTCTGCGGCAGGGGAAGGGTGTCTTGTTTCCTGTGAGGAGATGCTGCGAGGTTTCAGCAGCTGATGTCTCCAAAGACTTCTTCAGCAGAAAGCTGTTGGCTTTTGCAATGCACTTCATCATGGAACTGAAGTGAGCAAAAAGGTTTCCAGAGACGATGTTCTGTGTGACATCTGCTGCTTAGTCTTCGAGGCATTTGCAGAGGTGAAGTAAGCATAATATTATCTGACTAGAAAGCAAATCCTTTCTCTTTAAAGTTCTTGTTAAATGCAAACTGCAGTGGAAGAGGAATGGAAAGCATCCATCCAGATCATTTACTGTTACCCCCAAGGAGGAGATTCATTGTCTACGTTCAAAGGATTGCTGTACAGCTATTTAAGAGCATTCTTGGCTTCTTGAGGAGGAGGGGAATGTACCCCTGTGGCCGTTAATTATTAATAATTGCTGGCATCTTTAATGAGTTCAGAAAGTGATCAGTTCAGTCATAATAACCTCTTCTGCCTACCCCCTTCAGATCCTCTAGGAAAAAAAAACCCAACAGACAACAAAATGGAGCTACTAAATTTCAAGATGACTAATGGGACTTACATAGCATAAAATGGCAGGATGAAGACAGAATTTCTTTAAAGGATGTTGCCACTTACATAGCTTTAGAAAGGCAGGACAGTTTATTTCATTAAAAAAAAAGAAGGTAGAGACAGAGACAGCCATAAAACAACCCAGCTACTGAAATGTCATTACTTTAACTTAGTTTTGAGTATGCAAATAAAGGAAAAGAATGAGGAATTAGGTATTCAGAAAGCACAGATCCCCACAAAGGCCAGTTAAAGTCAGCGTTGAGAACTGGGAGGCTGGTCCCAAAGGGGAATCCATGCTAAATGAGAAGGGAATTGCCCTGTGAATGTATTTAGTCTGCAGCCATTTGGGGTGCAGCTTTTGTGCTATGTCTTTATAGTGCCTAGTAAAATAAGGCCCCAGCTTGTGACTAGGAATCCTAATGCTGATCCCTAACAACAGCCAGCATTGTTAAAATGTCAGCAAGAATGATAAGAGGTATCAGACATTTGGGGGTAGTCAGAAAGGCAACAACTATGTTTCTGCTCTTTTATTTGCAAAAATGGGTTCTGGCAGTTACAGATCCGCTGAGGATTGCTTTGGTCCTTAGGAATAGAACAGGAAGGAGAAATAATAAGAAAATATTTTATGAAGTGTGACAGCAGATGGGCTATTAAATATGACTCACTGTGTGGCATGCTGGCAAACTCTTACTAATGACCTTGTGACTCGTCGGCCACTTCGGCAGAGGTTATAGACTTGACAGGCCATCTCTGCCTGGCAAAGGTGAGCCTGAGCCTAGCAAACATCATGCTGTTCTGAGACTCGTGATGCCAAAAATGTGTTATCTGTGTCAAGGAAACTGAATTACGTGAATAATTAAAATTCATGTCAGAGTTGAGTGTTGTGGACTATGTGGATGCTGAAGTTATTTCTGTCCACAACCACTTCATCAGTCTTTTAAGTTATGAAACAGAGGGGCCCATGCTAAAGATGGAGGTATTAAAAGGGGGTATCTTACCCAGACACTAAGTAGGGGTAACTGAGGGGAGGATTGGATGTGGCATGAAGGTGACAAATACAGTGAAACTGCCAGAGCCATCTACAAATTGATAGATCCATGTTTTATTTGTCCTTCAAAAATGAGCTGAGAAGACCACTGTACGATGTGTGGTAGGGAAGGCTCCTGCTGTAGAAAGGGAATGTACAGGCTGATCTAGTAATTTTTATCTATTTTTAATTTCTGTGTCACAGATGACAATTTAATCATCAAGTCTTCACAAGCCCGAAGATCACTGGTTTTAGAATGGCTGTAGATTCACACCACGGGCACAGGACACTGTCAGGTGAAAATGACCTGCAACTCTGGTGTCAAAGCTTTCCTTTGATGCTTATTTTACAGAACACCTAAATCACACATTACAGCCTTTCTGATTGTACTGCCTGCTGAAGCTAACAGCCAGAGATGTAGTCCTGTAGCTGCCTGTGATGTTTCCAGTTCCAGGTGCATTTAATTTGGTTTACAGCTGCACTGGACTTGCATAGAGGAATGCTTACACCTCTTGCCAGTGTTTTGGAGGCTACATGACCTTGTGGAATAATGAAATTACTATTCTGTTATTACTTCAGACTTTATATAAGAAGATATAGGAGGCATGAAATAGCTTGTATCTGACATATATTGGGGGTATTATGGGAATCCAACACATTTCCTTTCTGTGGTATAGGGGAGTTGTGTCTCCTTTGCCTTGGGGGAGAAATTTCTGCCTAGGCTGCTCTAGAGGCCACCAGAGCTGAGCAGAGAAAGGAGTGGGTCCTCTTTCCTGTACCTCACTAATACATCTCACTCAGTTATTACAGGGAGCCTGGTCTTTGCTGGAGAAATCCTCTTGGGAGGGTGAGTGTGAAGCAGTTGCGAGTGAGGGCAAACCTGAGGGCATATCTCTGCTGAAGGTGCCACACTGAGACATTTGATGGCAGGGCAGGGAGGTAAGAGAGGTTGGGAGGAAGAGCACCTTTGGTTTCCCAGCTCTTTGAGGGAGAGAGGAGCTTTCCTGCCCTCCACGGTCACAATCTGCAGACCTCCAACAAAAAGGGGAGCAAATCTCAGCATCTTCCTCTTCAAAACTTACTCCTGTAGTGAGTTCAAAGGGAGTCTGCATATTCTTTATAATACCCATAGGAATTCAGGATTCAGACACCTCATTTTGGCCAATATTTGTGAAGACTGAATAGCTTAGTGAAGCTCACATGCCTGTGTTTTCCAGATCCCCACACCAGATGGATGATTTGATTCACTGCAGCAAATCAGAGCAACCTCAGTTCAGTGACCCTCATGGAGCTGTTGCAGCAGCAGGGTGTGGGCTTGTTCAGGGCACATTCCCAGTGCTTTCCTGGAGATAGGGATTATTTGGGATGGTGCAATACTGGATGTCCTCCTGCCACTGGGAAATCTCAACAAAGGTTGCCCCACAGCAGCTGCAAAAGCACAGCCGAGAATTTGGCCTACAATGTTCTCTCGGGTCTTGTCCCTGTTCATAGCTATGCAACCCAGAAGAATATGGAGATGCAGAAGGAAGCAGATGTCTCTCCTCTGACAAGAAGCGTCTGTGGGCCCTTGTGCAATAACCCTGCACTACCTATTTTCCAAGAGCATCATTAGCCACTCTTGCACAAAGCCAAATTAAGACTATCTTAGGACAAGTGTCAGAGTCCTCATACAGCCTCCTGAGCTTCCTGAGGCCAGAGCAAGTGCCTGCTTTGCCTGATGCAAGAAAATTGGCTGTGTAAACTTCACCCTGTGACTTCAGCCATGTAACCTGTATTCAGAAAGAGATGCTGCCTTTGACCCTCTGGCTACCTTTGTCTGGCTGTTATCTGTGCAACCGGTGCAGAGCACTGTGGCAAGGGAAGTGCAGCAGACACAGCTGGAGGTGATGTCAAGGGGGGGTGGAAAGACATCACAAGTGGAAGGTAAGAGTGAAACTCTAATTGACACTCTGTAAGATACTGTGAAAATACTATGTCCCCTTAGTGGAGCATGCATGGAAAATGCAAAAAATTCCCTGCCCTACATCTCGTGCTGCAGTGTGTCTCTGCAGGTTTCAGTCCATTTCCACATGATGATTCCTCTTATTTTGTCAAGAGGTGTAGGAAGTTAAATCCCAGAGAAAATGGGCTTATTCTCCTTCAGTTTCTTTTATCGACTCCATAGAAACCTGTGGTCCCTGTAGGACCCCAGCTTTCCCAGGATTACAGGCCAACCACTGTGATGCATGAAGGCAGCCTGCTCTGAAAGTTCCTGCTGTCCCACCTCTAAAACAGATTTTGAGCATCACTCACCAGCAAGGCCCAAATGAGGCTTTCTCAGCCCTAATACAAACTCAATTGCTCAACGACAGTGTTCACACTGTCCATCCCCCTCATTTGTGGACAGATACATGTTGTCCAGGGAAAAAAACCCTTCTTTAATTGGGGGTGGATAGGTATAAATGGACTTTTTTCCTGTGTGCCGGGAGTGGAGCAGGGCCTGGCAGCAGTGTATCAGTATGGGCAGTTCCCAGCTTTTTTACGTCCAAGCCTCTCTTGAGAAAATTGGCCATGTCTTCATCCTTTCCTGTGTCCCCACTTTCTTCCCAGCCTGGTGGTGATGTTGATACCAAGCTAGCAAGACTACCTGAACCTATCTGTCCTGTAGCACTTTCTCCAGGGCTCCCTGTGTGTGAAGACCCTGGAGCTGCCAGAGCTCCAAAAAACCTTGTTCACAGGGGTAATCCATGCCTCCTGCTTGTAAGGTACTCATATTTCACTGAGCTGTTGGAAACAACAGCTCCGTTATGTCCCATTCCCACTAAAAATGGGGCTTTTGGGGTGGCTACGATTCCCAGGAGCTGATATCGATGCAGGATCAGGTTCTTACAGAGGAGGTTTTGACCTGTTTGGGTAAGAAGAGAAGAAAGGACAACACCAAATCATAAAGTAGGTCTGCTAAAAATTCAGAAAGATTTCTCTTGTGAAAATGAGGTTAGTGCAAGGAGACAGCTTTGCTCAGCATTTACTTTCTGCAAATTTCCACCCCAGTCAGCTGCAATCATGTAAAAGAATGAGTAAGAGGAATGAAGGGCAGCATTTTGCAGTAAATTCCTGGTTATCTGAAGATTTCCTCTGGACTGAAAGAATATCTGCTCCCATCTGTTACAAGGGTGTTTAGATGTGATCAGGTAGAAACAAATAATCTTGAACAAATGCAGCAGAAAAAGCTTTAAGATGCAACGAGTTTTCTGACTCAAAAAGAAGGATTTCACAGGGGAAAAATCCAAAGTAAAACTGCAAGAATAGTGCTAATTAGAGACGTGTCAGATCCTTGGCTCTGGATTACTGTTTTGCTAGCGTGTGCATTTCAAGGACAAATCACAGGCAAGAAGCGGGGTAGAAGATGCTGAAATCTCTCCATCATTTTTTTCCCTTGATTTGGCTCAGTGAAGTCCTTGGGAGCAGAGGCTGGAGAATGAAACTTGCTGAAGGCTCACTAGCCCCAGCTAGTATGCTGTCTGCAGCTGGTTTCGTTACTGGCTAAATTGTTGGAAATGCAATCCAGAATGAGAAGGAAAACTGAACTCTGTGGTGAAAAACTGGAAGATAATTTTTTAACTCTCAAAAACGGCTACTTCTCAGCTTCAGACAGGGCTGAGAGCGGTGATACTGTGAGAAAAGACTGCTTCTGGCTGCTCATCCTACCTCACTTCAGACTGACAGAAAATTTAGCAAGAAATGTTGAGCTCCACAACTATACACAGATCTACTCCCCAGGGTCTCTGCTGGCTAATTAGTTCTCTCCCTGCCATGAGCAATGATCTTTCCAAAGTCCAGCTTTCTTTCTCTGTTAAAACCAAAAGACTTTTGCAAGCAAGGGCATTAGTTGCAGGTGAAAGCTTCTTTTTAATGAAATTGGGACCAAGTTTCTCCCTGAGATTCTGATCAGCCGTTTTGTCTTTTTTTTTTTTTTTTTAAATTTCTCACAGATGTTCCTTCTTGTGTCTCATCATACTGATACCACTTCAATGCTTGCTCCCAGGGTTAGCCTGTACACTGTAAGACCCCTCTCTCATCACTTTCAGTATATATGAGACAATCCTACAAGTCACCAGTTTTGCTGGTTATATAGTGATATTTGGAAACCTTTTCCTACATACCCTGTCTATGAGAGACAAATCTCAGCTGATGTTGCCTGTCTGTCCTAGAAGAAATTCCTTCTGCTCAGAAGACTAAGCTGTTATTGATCATGCTTGGGAAAGACCCCTGAGGGTTTGCTAGGTACGATTTACACTGTTTTCTCTTGTCTGTTCGCTCAGCATTCAGCCTTTTGCTTTCTTACTGCTTTAATGTCATCTATTGCAGTGGTTTGTATTTAGTATTTGACTGTACCTTAATGTTAGGATAAAAAGCAGTGGTAAAATGAGACATTTAAGAACAATGAATTGTGTGCATATGCACATATATCTGTGTATCTGAATATCAGTCACCTGATATGTAACAGGATTAATAATTGAAAAAGTGTGGTTTTTTCTAGCTGAGCTGCTTTTTTCAGACCCTGTAACTATGATTACAAGGTTATTTAATGCACTGATCCTCACAACCACCTCCCTCTGCTTTCCACCTCTCTGCCCTGCACCCTACACATGCAAGGAGGAGCTTGTCCTCAACAGGAGAAGTGGGGAGATACCCAGGCCATGAGAGGGATCTCTGACAGGGCTCCCCAAGTCCTGCTTCTGGGCTTTTGCCCCCCTTTTCACCTGACCTGTGCACATTCATTTTCAATGGTTGTGAGTGAGTGCAAACCTCTCGCCAATACCTCTCTTGCACAGTCAAATTCAAGTCTGCACCAGCAACCCTGCTGCTTGCTTTTGCTGTCATTTTTGATCTTGCAGGGGATGAGAAAATACTTGCATGCAAAGTTGTAAACTGCTTGCAGTTCACCTGCCTATTCTGGTGAATAAACAGAATATTCTGCTTATGGCACATCCTTTCAAGAGGGGAATACTTAGCAGATGAACTAAGGCACTGAAGCATGAGTACCATGAGCCGCACTTGCCAAAAGAAAAAAAGAAAGAAAAAAAGATATAGTAAGGCAAAAATCCCCTGGTCGGGAAAATATTTCCTGACCACCTTACCTCAGCTACATACTAGAAAAATCTAATCCTGTTAAAATTCCTCCCAAGTCCTTCTATCCTTATAAGAGCATTTAACTTTATATACTTCTTATGAACAGTTCTCCAACAAATTATACTACCTGCATAAGCATCAGTTCTGGTTTTTTTATTATGTGATTTTTTTAATAGAAGGCTCTTTGTACACTGATGGCATTACAGAGCTGATGAGTAATTTGATTTACATGAAATAAAATGGGGAAAATTGCATGAGTAAGATGAGCTAATGAAGCATTGAAGAAAGAAAATGTTACTATGCTGTCAAAAAAAACCAACAAAAAACCTCTGTAGGCTGACAAGAAACCAGACAAGTAGACTCTCTGAGTAATAAATTTACCAGCAGTATAAGACATTTTTAGTTTTGATAATATCTTTACTGGGAATGGTCTGAACCATGCTTTTATGTTTGAATATCTTAAAATTGGGAGTGTATGGCTAAATAGAAACTTGCAAGTGTGTCTGTTGATTTAATGGATTGACTGAAAATCTTGAGCCAAATAAGTCTTAGCGTTTGTGTCCAGCAATAGTTTTAAATGTTCTTTTTTTCACTTTTTCTCTCTCTTAGTGGAAGCTTTAGGCTTATAAGGGGCAATTTGACTCATTCAAGTAGTGAGATGTTAACTGCTCAGGCGTATTTTTCTTCTTCGCAAGAAGCAGTGGAGAGTGGGAAATCTATGGACCTTGGATTAATTTCCCTGGAGTTTAAATGATAGTCTTGATTTTTTTTTTTCCTTTTGCTTCTACAAAATTCAGCCTGTAGATCTTGGTGCCTACAATTTCTTACTTAAGACATATTGGCACAAAGTCTCTGAAAAGCCTGGTGCGAATCACCCCAAAAAAATCACATTTTAAATTATTTGCTTAAAAAAAGCACTAATGCTGGTGTCATAAAACAGTCTGCAGAATAAAAAAAAACCCCTCTGTGGTTTATAGCCTTAAAGGGAAACACTCCAAGGTTGAATCTGCTAGCTTGTACTAATGCCCAAGGGTTATGATCCAAACCTACAATTTATTCTGCCTGATGGGAGACTGCAGGTGTGGCTTTTTGTCTCTGTCCCAGGATGGAGGCTCCTGTATACCTGGCAGAGCTGCCTTTCTCCCCGATAGTGCATTCATCTGAGCGTGTCTCTTGCATCCCAAATGAATGTGTTGGGTGGTATCAGCAAGCATTTCGAAGATGCCCATCCCTGTAGCATATGTGTGTCAGGCTTGCAGGGTAAGTCGGTCAAGTGGGTGCCCTGGGATTTCCCTGCTTCTTAGCCAAATTTTTGACCCCTATGAGACTGCCAACGGGTATGACAGCTCAGACAGTGGGGATTAGCAATGGGCACCTGGGTGGTGTTTCTGCAATTCAGCCTCTTGGCAGCCCTAGCAGTGGTTTTCGGAGCCACCCTCAGAGGCAGAAAGTCTGATTTGCATCCCTGCATCTAGAGCATTGTTTTCTCCTTTCTGACTCAACGGTTGTGCTGTATTACTTTGCTGGGGCCATCAGACAGCATAGGTCAGGGAGGCTCGTCTGTCTGTCCCAAGTGACTTGTTCCTTCTCGTGTACCTGCCAGCCTGTCCCAGACTGTCTGAGGAGTGGAGGCCACGGGCTGCAGTGTCCCCAAGGTCCCTGCTAAGTGCCCAGCAGCCGGGCTCTGCCCTATGCCTATTGCCTGCTTTTCACTGAGGCGATACTGAAAAAGGAAGGAAATATTACACAAAGCTATTAAGGCCAAAAAGTCATCAGTACAAGAGGGATGAGCCCCAGTCCTTGTGTATTTGCATTGCAATCTCTACACAGTAGTGATTTATGCTTTATGTCACTAAGAGCACTTCTCCATATAAAATGGAGAAAGTTGGTTCAGAAATGTTCAGATACACATAGGGCACTGTTATTGCCATTTTTTTTCATATTGGTAACTTTGTAAGTCAGGTCAGCCCTTAACTGAGGTGCTGGTGCTGAGGTCAACTTATCTGATCAGATCTTCTATGCCTTTGGACTGATAAGCAAGAAACTTAGCAGGATCCATATTATTGCAGATTTGCATTAATATACTCACATTGATCCACATATCCTTTTCTCGTTGACTTGTAAGGGAGGTGCCAAATTTGTTCTCCCTCTTGAAGGGCACTCTCTTTCTCTTACTCCAGTCACTGACATTATCTGGTGCTTTCTGTATGATTTCCTCATCCTTCTCTGCCTTGATAATGCTGGATATTTTAAACTTTTCATCAGCAAATTCCATTGACAGCAGGCTTTTTTTTATGGTAATGCTGTTAATGAAATTATTGTTACATCAGTCCTGAGACCAATCCTTGAGGAACTCCAAAAATACTCTCTACAGCCCAACAGTTCCCCTTTGTGCACAGACCGCTGTCATCTCCTCATCAGTCAGTTCCTTCTCTGCAAGTTTGGATAGTGCCTCTCATTTTGGGTCTGCATTGTCACTGCGTCCCAGACATCAGAACATGTCACAACCAAAGTGCGATGAGGGCAGCTAGTTTCTGAGGCACACCCATATGTGTTTGGTACTTTCTGGACAGTCCCTGGTAGCAAACTCTGCACACATGTTGCAGACCTGGGTACCTAATTGCCTAAATCTCAAGTCTTGCTTTCTATCCCAACATTAACAGTCTGGGAATGTGCCAAAGATCTTCATCCCGGTCAGAGTTTTAATTGGGTTTATATTGAGTAGCACTATCCCCAATTGGTACGTCACTCTAGATACTGGTCACTATGGGCTGCTCAGTGGTCCCCATTGAAGCAACATCCATTTAATTTATCTTTTCAGACTTTCCCACCAGCTGGCTTCCTGCCCACCTCTTTTGGTTTCTGAAGAAATTTTTCCTTTGCTTTCATCCTCTAAGAGTGATCCCTTTACAAAAGATTGCCAGTCAAGCTGAGATTAAGATATTCATATGAAGTCAGTAAAGAGCTGGTCTATTTAAAACTCAGGTCTTCCCCAAAGATAAAAGAGTTGCACTAAATCCACTGGAAACATTGTTGTGCGTTGACTTCATCTGGCCTTTTCTATACTGAACACATTAAGTGGCTAAACTTGATGTCAAATTGTTGTCTTTTTGAAACAATTCTCAATACTAAAATTTATACCAGGAGAGGTTCTGGAAATATAAACTTCTGTGACCTAATTCTTAACCAAAGTAAAATGATATAGCTCTTGATTTTAGTGAAGCTTTGTTAATCCATACCAGCTGAAATTTTAGCTCGTAATTTGGTTTTCTTTTTTTTTCTCGCCCCCCCCCCCCCACTAAAATTTCCTGTAAGTCCTCTCCCTGAAATGTCACATGGATCTTGTAGGCCACAGGATTTTATAGTGGTTCACTGAGATATATATGGCTGTGAGAAAGGTTAGTCAAAAATTTGTCAGCGGAATGTTGTATCTCCTGTGTAGAGTAACTGATTGCATCAAGAACCTTATCTCCCCCCATATCAGAGGAAGAATGGCACCAGGCTCAATTGCCAATAAAAGGAGTATACAAGGAAGATGTAGCCACTTTGACTCCCTGGAATCCTGTTCAGAGATATAAGAATAAGGAAGAGCAGAAAAAGGTCTTGTGGTGGAAATGGAAAACAAGATATGGTGGTTTGTGGGACAAAAAAAATCTACACATCAGAAGAGTCAATGAATTTTGGATGAGTTAAACACTGATCAACTATGTCCTAGTGAGCTTCTGAGTGGGACACATCCGCTTTCAACATTGGGGGCATGAAGACAAAACATGAAATTTACCCCAGCCAACATCATGTCCAGATACAGATCAAGAAAGCAAAATAAATTAAGTTCTATGAGAAAAACAACAGACACAATTGGGGTGGAGGGACAGAGGAAGAACATGTGGGTGTGTGAATTTCTAAACCTACCATATACTTCCTCCTATGATTATTTTCCAGTGGCAACTTTTTTGTAAGTTAGAACTTTCATGGTGGTAAGAATTGTATTAAATACATTCACACCAGCACAAGCCTCAAATTAAAAATGTTAAGTTTTGATTTCTTCACTTACATTTCTATTTCTTTTTCATTGTATTTTGATACTTAGAAGCCCTCTCAGTCTGCCTTCCTCAGGCTTGCTTTCCCTTGTTTTCACTTAAAGCTAATTTGATTTTATTAATGAAAACCATCTTTTTTTCCCCACCTGAAATATTGCCTCTGATTTTAACTGTAGGTGTAGTTTTAACAAAAACTTTCACCACTCAAGGAATATTTTCTTTGTTTTGAGATAGCAAGTGTTAAGACTCCCTGTTTTCTTTAAATTAGTATTGAAAAATGGATCAAGTCTTGGGTGTTTATCAGTTGAAAATATTGAGATAATTGATGCCTGATGAGAAAATGCAGCCAGATTGAGGGAGTCATCAATGGGTTAATGAAAATGAGCAAGATATGCTGTCTTAGGCGCCCTTGTACAAATGAATCATTTAATTATGAGATAGGGACCATGTTTTTCATTTACAACACATTGCACAATGGCATTAGAGCCTCTAGGTGCTACAGAAACATTAGTGATGCTCATGGGAACAGAAGTTTCTGTTTTCCATAACCATATCTATGACAAAATATTCAGTGCTGGACACTTGTTATGTCAAAACAGTACTGGCAAACAGAAAGGACTTCAAACAAGTGTGAGGCCAAGGTAAGAAAAAAACATCCTGAGCACAGGGAAAGAGCATGGTCAGATAAATCATATGAGGTTTCTATAGCTGGAGGCACCTGAGAAACTGCCTTTTACTTCTCTAGCTAATGTTCATTTGTAGCTTCGTGGATGGGAAGAAGCCTTTGATACTTGTCCAGAACAGAAATCCATGTATCCATCGTATTCAAGAGAGCTTGAATTCACATCTTGAGCTTTGCATCAAGACTTCTTTGCCTTTGCAGTCTTCTAAGCAGCAAAGGTTTGAAATATTTTCTATAACATGATGAAGTGAAGCTTGTGTATAAGTATATGAAAAGCCCCCATTTGAAGGAAACATTATTGGAATTATCTAAGAGGTGAATGTAGGAACATAATAATACCATGCAAAGAATAACAGGGCAAATACCAAGGAACTTTTCCTGAGAGGAAGATCTATTATTAGACTAGCACAAACTCCCAAAAGAGCTGGTATAGCCCCCACAGCATGAGACTTTTAAAATGAGATCGGACAAAACACTCAGAAACACACTGTGGAAAGTGTCTTCTCTGATGGACTGGATGACCTTGCTGCTTCTTTGTTCTGTTTGCCTTAATCTTTGAACAATAGTGCAGTGAACCAGTCACTGCTTTTCAATCACACTTCTGAGGATACAAAAATCCAAGAGTGTCTGCTTGCTTTATGGTTCTTATCCCTAGTCTGTTAAGCAGGGCTTATACCGAACAATAGACATTTCTCAGCCATTGCAGTGCCAGGTATTGATGAACGTCCTATTGAAATTCAGGACTGGTTCCTCTTCTTGAATGCATTAATGACCCATAATTTTCTTACAGATGAAGGGAAAAGGCACCCAACCTGTGTGGGTTATTCAGAGAACCACAAAGGTGATGCTCTTTATTCCTTTATGATCTGGTATATTCTAACCTTGGCAGAAAACACTATCTGAAATGGGAGGGGAACCCAAGCAAAATGGCATGCTACACGTAACTCCTGAATATTGCAGACGCTAAATATTTGGAGGACATTTTGCCTCTTATAACCTCAACTGCATAAAAGCTAAGCATTTTAAGTGAACTAGTAATTTGAACTCCCTCTGTAGTCAGCAGAAAGAGTTGTTTTCAGAGGGTCGCTGAAACTGGGTGTTGCCTTCTCTCTCCATTGAGTACTGACCCTAGAAAACTGCCTTAGATTAGATGTTTGCCTCTTAGATGGCTAATCTCAGATAAAATGAATTCTGCCCATAGTGATTAGTTTCTCTGCTGTGTGAGTGACCTTCTCCACTTGAATTCCACAGATAGCAATGAATAAAATTGAGTCAGACTGAAAATACTCCACAATTTCTTTTTTTTCTTTCCTTGTACTTCTTTGTGCTAAAGCTACAATTATCATTCTATGTTTCCTAGCCTACCTTGATAAGACTCATATCTGTGCATGAATGAGATCCATGGATATTAGCTTATTCATGAAGAAATGCTACAGCCCCATTCAAAATGATATATATAAAGAATATGCATGTATATGCAAGTAGCAAGCTTATTATTTATGTCATGGCATGAGGCAGGGTCCAAAGAAGAAAGAAACTGCTGCAACACATTTCTGTTTAATATAAAGTATAATGCTGTACTGGGGTTCCAGCAGTCTGACCTCCAGCCACCCTTCAGCAGATAAGAAGAGCCAATTGGCAATGGTCCCACAGGGAGCATCATCTGTTCTTGGTGCAACCCTGCCATGTCTATTCCATGACATTTGCAGACCTCCAAAGGGTACAGGTCTGACCCACAGGGTATGCCCAGTCTGTACAGCTTTTATGCCACCTGAGTGAGGCATAGGAAGCCGAGTGCTTTGGAGAATGTGCTTTATAATATTCTTCCATAGAAAACTTCAGCAGAACAAGATTATCAGCCTCTATATCTCACCTATGCCAAATCCCCTGAATCAAGGGGCAATGGTAATCATTCAGCATCCAGCCTGTGCTCCAGACTTGATGCAGTAGTTGTTACAACTCTTTACACCTGGTACCTGGTGTATCCTGCAGGTATTCACTATCGCCTTGAACAATCCCCAACCATGTTCCTGGGTGATGAGATCCTGTGTTTTGAGATTGAACTTTGAAATGGTCTTTCACAAATTATGTTGCTCAAAGGTCCAGCCTGGAGAAGGGGGAAAGTGTGCTTGTGAACTATACAGTTGAGCTGCCGATGAGGGCATCAAGATCCTCTTTGTAAAGCTTAGCAACAGATGACTATGGATGGTGAATGGCAGCTGCTGGCAATTCTTCTACATCAGACAGCGGTGATTTCTGCAGCCACTGCAGTTCTAGTTCGCCTCCACGTGGAGATTTCAGTTTCTATATGTGTGTGTGACCATTGGTTTGATACAGTGCGTGTGGGAGTGGCAGTTATTTAGCAGTACAGTCAATTCACCATTATCCATTGGTGGATTTTGCCCATAAACCATGCAGTAGGTGATGAGAGATCCAGACCTGAACCATCCAATTCATCATTTATTATTATTACTTTTTTTTATAATTTACTATTATTATAGTGCAGGCACAGTGCTAGGTGCATGTGTCTATGCTGCTCTTGGAGCCAGTGCTGATCTCAAAATCGCGTAGCTATACTTACAACTTATATGGCACTGAGTACAAATTGATAAACCCCATTGCTTTAAGTTAGCTCTTGAGGTCCCTCTTCAGCACTCATTCATAAGTGGCAGAGGTATGTGGAAACCATCGCGTGTCAGTCAGAGGCTTTATGCGGCCCTCGCTGAACATGGGGGTGATCCTGCAAGGCCATTGTTGGTGGCTTTTTCCATCATCCCCAGTGCCTGTTTCTCAGAAAGCAGTTTGTTTTGGTTCAGTGCTTCATGTTCTACCTCCACTGAAGGTGTTCTTCTGCACCATATTGCACTGGAGACCTCCAAAATGTGTAAGGATTGTGGCACTCAAACCAGTCCTGCCAGTAGAATTATCCAGGGTTTTCTTTCACCTAGGATATCCCTGCCCTATCATGACACTACCAGTTTATCATAATCTTCCTAAATGCTACATTACTGAATGTGTTGTACGACAGGAACAGATGTACAGCTAAAGCGCTTTCATTTAAACTATATCTCCCATACACAGTCAAATCTCTGAAGGGTCCTTACCATCGATTGATCTCTTAGCCTTAAGATATATTCTGCAGTTAAGGAGTGCAGGCCCGAAAGGGGTCTCCTGTGTGCAGGCAATCA
Source organism: Nipponia nippon (assembly GCF_047370975.1). Taxonomy (NCBI): domain Eukaryota; kingdom Metazoa; phylum Chordata; class Aves; order Pelecaniformes; family Threskiornithidae; genus Nipponia; species Nipponia nippon. The sequence continues at coordinate 11,162,474 of NW_028262290.1, read as the reverse complement.
CATTATATAATCCCTTTTATGAACTGATTAAACTCAATCTTAAAAGTAGTTAATATGTTTTATGCCCAAATGTTCTTACTTGAAGCTTTTTCTGGTAAACCGCTGCCCTGATGTTTAGAGGTGCTGCAGTCTTTCATCAAAATGAGTTTACACTCATTTGTTCTTGGAAATACAAGCATATTTTGCACCGGACATTGTGCAAGCCAGTAAGTCTACAGGGACCTTGCTTGAACAGCCTGTGATGTTGAGGTTGCAGGGATACAACTATTTTTTTTCTGTTGAGCAAGCAGAAGGCAGCCTACAGCTGAGCTCAGCTCTTTAAAAAAGAAGAAACAACAGTCTTTTTAAAAAATTATTATTATTTTTTTCATTAAATGGAGGCACTATGACTACTCAAGAAAGTAGATCTGCTGAGTAAGGTGTTGTTGTTTTCAGGTAGACGGTTTTCAGAATGGAAATGGCCTTAAAGGTACTTTCCCAAGATCAGACAGCAGCTTGTGGCAAAGTTGGAAACATAACCCAGACTTTCTGAGTGATTTGCTGCAGTGAGAAGGAGTCTCTATCACTCATCTGTCTATGTCTCTGGCTTTTGCATTCTTTTTCTGTTTATTTATTCAGATCACTTAAGTACTTGAGCACCTTGCAAATTATAGAGAAAATGAAGCATGTTCTGTAGGATGTTTTTTTCTTGGGAACCTTTGCTGAACACTGAGTGAGATCCTTGCTGTTACTGTCAGTAAGGTCTTTCCCTGATGGCAATGGATACTAGGTCAAGGCTTCAGTGATTCAGATTTCAATATCTATGTGCTTCATAAATTTCAGTGAAATGGGACCCATCAGCTCACACAAGGAGGCCACAGGCTGTTCTTGTTTCAAGGTACTAAGGCAAAAGTGTGGGGGGGTGTTGTACTACAAAACTCTGTTCAGTTGTGGAGGAACCAAGCATGATGCAAAATCTGTAATAAGGGAATAATGATGGTGGCAGCTACTAAAGTTTCTCCAGATGAAGTGCACATGATTGGAAGGCCACAGATTAAAACAGGGGGAGGATGTAGAGTTCCTTTCTCAATTCTCTTTTGGCCATTGTAATTATGCCAGCCTGATTTGCCCCAGACATGAAATATTTTGCCTTTGGTGGGATGGCAAGAACATCAACATTGTCCATCTGTTGAATGAGAAAGGAATGAGGTGAAGGGATGGGAGATACTGTAGAGGAAACTGAGGCAATAGTGTGACCACAAGAAGATTAGCCTTACCTGTCTGCTCTGCTTTAGAGGTCTGCTGCCATCACAGTGGTGACACAACCATGCAATCCAGTTCCCAGGACACAGGCACTTGTTCAGTGAAATCCTCAGGCTCCTCAGTTCTTCAGATAAACCAATCCACTGATATTTAGAAGTTTTCATATAACTCAACTAAAACATCCAGGTAAGAGAAAATGTAGACATAAGCCCTAGGAAACAGAGCCGGTTTCAATACATTGCTTCTGAAATTGCAAAGGGCACCAATAAAGCAAGATAGGTAAATGTAGCACATCTGCCAGTAGCCTTAAAACAAGCACAAGCTAGATGTTGCCATTTTAACGCTAAGAATGAAAATGATTTACAGAAGCAAGGTTTGGATATAAGTGACAGAAGAACATGTCTCCCATTCCCCTGTGGATGGAGGCTGGTTCCTGATCTCTACTGCCTTTATTTAATTTTACTTCAAATAATCCCAGTATAGAGCTTTTTTTCATGGCTTCATTTTTTTTTTTTTTTTCATTGGCCATACGGTTACCAATCACAGTGACAAATCCTATCTTGCTAAGTGATAAACAATGTATTTTTCTCCCTTGGAATTCTCCTTTTTCCCCTTTCCCTACACACTTCTATTTACCAGAATTTCATCTGTTCATTACTACATAGACTGGGTCCTAAAATATTATAAGAAGGCTTAGCTTCAGTGATTTCAGGGAAGGCACACCCATAGATTCCCCCTCACAAGCTAGCCTTTATATGTGAGAAATGGGCCATTCTTTTCAGATAGAAAGGGCCATTGTCCTGTCTTTGAAATCTCTCCTGTTTGGTACTCAGTGAAGATAAATTTGAGTTTTTCCTTAAATTACTTTTCACTCCAAACTGATGTGGCATTTATCTCTGCTAGAGTGTTGACTATATGAAAAGCTGAAGCTTGTTTAAAGAATGCTGCCAAACAAGAAAGATTGTAATCCATCTAATTACTGAGCTAGGATGTGCCTGTGCTGCAAACTTCAATTACCACCATTAAAGCATCAATTGAAAGCTTCAGCTGATTCCCAGAGAGTCAGACTCTTCCAGACATTTCATGCATTATACAGATGTTTTGCTGCTCCTTCAGTCACTAATGGTTCACTGTTTTGAACATTTGGGACTCCTGTAACATGAGAAGTAAGCTCCAGATGTAGAGGGATTTCAAGTGAATTCTGCCTCTTTAAACCACATCTTGTCAATTGTTCCCCCAGTAGGAACTGATGACCTCATGCTGGATGCCTTTTATTTTTCCCAAGTGTTATAAGATAAATTTGCCCACAGGGTTACTTACAATTCCTGGGAATCCACATTTCCATGGATATCAAAGGCCCAGTACTACAGTGAGGTCCCTGGGACAGAATTCTGCAGGCACACAGCTCTCTTTGTAGCCTCAGCTGCTAATTCTTTATATGTCAGTATTGCTGTCCACACATTTAAAGAATAGCTCCAAAATGTGCAAAAATGACCCCATGTTTTGAGCAAAGCTCTGGAAATTTTGTGGGCAACACCTTCTGTGATAAGCTCACCCTTGTTTCACTTTGACACAACTGTTAATAACTCAATTTGATTCATTGCCTTCTGGCAATTTGCTCTTAAGTCAGACTTGGGTCAAAATCAAAAGAAAAAATTCCTTCTGGAGTCTAACCTTTAAAAAAGCTCAGGACTTTAATAGCTGAGCATTGAAGAAAGTTTCACAATTAAAAGTCAATTTGAATCAAAGAGTCAAATAATTTTATTTTGGAGACATTCGAGACAAAACGGTTCTTTTTCCAAAAACGTCTCTTTTCAGATGCAAATCATCTGAGAAAGGTCGCGGAAGTCATTGCTTCTGTGTCACTTACGTTGCTTATATTTGCCAAGGGCAAAATTTGCACCTGTGCAGAACAGCCAACTCCAGAGTTAAATCAGCATTTATGGGCCACTCTCAGTGACTTTTGGGCACTGCTGACTTGTACCCAGCTCTCAAGAGAATATCCCACAGGAAGATTACACTGCCTGGAAAAGGGATGTAGCTGCAGGCTGAAGACCTCAGTCTAAAATGTTGCGTGGATCTTTTGTTCTTAACATTTTCTCCTTTAAGAAAAAATTTACCTTTGTTGACAGTCAGTTAGGAGCTGTGTTCTATATCTATACAGTTAATCCTCTCTCTTGATCTAATCTTTAACTATGTGCTTTTACTAGGTAGACCTTTGAATTTGATGCTCAGTCTCAACTTATTATTGCTTTTTGAACAAAAGCAAAGCTCTGAAGGAAATTTTTCTGGGAGGGTTCCCTAAATGAATAGCAGTGTTTCTGGGGGCATGCTAAAAGGAACGTGCAACTTTGCATTTACCAGGGGCTGGGAGGTGGAATTTTGTGGCCACAGTAATCACGTATTTCTCTCTGCCAGTGCATCTTCCCATGCCTCCCAGGTACTGCTGAAACAGATTTGGAAAATAAAGGGAAAAGACAACTTCCTTTGAGGGAAGATTTCAAGTGCGGAGGCTTCATGTCATGGACAGCTTTTACTCCTTGGGCGGTGGCCCAAAGCAACAAGAAATGCTAAAACACACAAAGCTGCCTTGAAGGAATTGCTTGTTTGTCTTTTACACAAAGTGATTTCATGAGGTGTTCACACAAGAACAATTAGGAGAAACTGCAAGAGTGGGTACCCTGGTACTCTTCAAGTAGTGGAAAAAAGCATTTTAACAGCAGAAGAACACAGGCAGAGGTATATTGCAGGAATGCCTTTCAGAAATCTTTTTCATAAGGTGTGCTACACTAAAAAGGAAACGCACTCTCTCTATCCCTTGGAAGTTTGATGAAGCTGATAATTTGAATTTCCTTGAAACTACCTTGTCATGTCAATGGAAGTATGAAACCCAGTGAATTCAGAAATATTGTGTATAATTAGCTATATTCCATAGATATTGGCATGACACACAAGGCATGACCATACATTTTCATTCAAACTTTCAATTTATGTTAGATGAAAATAAAAAAAATGAGACATGGTAGAGGACAAGTGTGCCCAACAGCTTTGTAAAAGGTCTATTAATATTTAAATAAAAATAGCAGCCACTTCTGGCAAAGAGAAGGTTGCTAGCAACTGAGGTGGTTACAGCATGTAAGAAACAAATGGAAACCATTACCTACAAAATACGTCATTCCTTGTTTTAAAGATAGGTGCTAGCAGAATTGCCCCAAGAAGAAATGCGTATTGACAGTGGTTGAGGAAAGGTAATGTCTTTTAAACACAGAAATGTAAGAGCAGCTCTAGAGTTAAGATCCAGCTATCCCAGGATTTCTGTCTCTGACATTGATTTGCTGTGAATGTTTAAAGACGAGGTATAAAAACGAGTCAAGCCTCCAGTTTCACTTCCCCCGGCATCTCCTTCCAGCAACTTCTGGTAAAGGAGGGGTATATTTATTTTTCATAGTCACTAATGGATTTTCATTCAATACGTTGGTTTAATTGCTTTTTTAATTCATCTAAACTCCTGGCACCTACAGCATCCTGCAGCAATGGATTCCATTTGTTTAGGTATACATTGCGTGAAAAGGTACTTCCTTTTGGTTTAAATCCTTTACCTGATAATTCATTGCTTGCCTTCTTGTTCTGGTTTTAGGGGAAAGAATGAATAATTGTTCCCTAATCATCTGCTGTTTGCCACTCAAGGTTTCATACACTGGCCTAATCATATAAAGAACTACAAATATTCAGTCAGCCTTGAGACCTGGGAAGAAATTCACTGGTTGTTTTAATTCATCCTTCTGCCAATGGGTGAAAGTAAGACATCCCTTATCAGACTCTGAAACCGTAGCTACAGGGTTTTGTATGCTCAGCGGCCTGTGGCAATAATGAAGACAGACAGCTTATGAAGTTTTCTGGAAATTCTCCTTACTGTTGAAATGCACGCAGAAGCACTGCAACTGCTATAAGGTTCAAAACTTGAAATAATGCTAAACAGCAAGGTAGGGAATTACAGGTCCTTCCAGCAGTCATGGTGGTGAACTCCACTCTTTGTGTGGCCATGGTGCTCTTCCATGTGCTGCAAAGATAAAACTAAAACTCTACTGGGCTTATTGTGTCTAACCCGAGAGCCCCCAAACCCCATGGATCTCTCTAGTAAGACAGAATGTAGTCTGTGTGCTTCAAGAAACTCCGTGTTTCTCTGATCTACCATGTTGGCATGTCTGAGTTAGCTTGAGCAAGGTTAGTTCATGCACTCTAAGTGATGTAGGCATTGCAAAAAGGATCTTCGTGCAGACTAATGGCATGAGTATTTATGCTGCTCAGGCCAGTCTGAGTCCTGAAATTAATTCCATGCTCTGTATCAGTGCGACAAGTAATGACTGCAGCTGAGACATACCTTGTGAGTAATCCAGGAACCATGTTCTTACTTATGGAAGAGAAAGTGCAAACGTTGGCAAGAGAAAAAAGGCCTGTGGAGGAAGAAGGCGGTTATTCTTGTGGTTGTGTGGGACAAATGCTAAATTATTAAGTCCCTGGATAGGCATCACCTCAAAGGGCCTATGGGTACTGGAGAAAATGATGCAAGCTCTATGCATTTTGCAACTTTTAATCTAAAGGACAGGATGATGTTCCAAGGTAATGACCTGTGTAAGGACTGGAGGCAAAGCACATATTGGCCTGATCGAGTTGAAACTAGAGGTGATCTATGGGACAGAGGAGTATGTAATAACATTGAGAAAAGTGATCCCTTTGCATAATCAGGTGACCCCATATCTCTAGTCAGCTGCAGTGATGCAGACCCAGTCAAACTTTGTTGACAGAAAGATTCAATCTCCTCTCCAAAAGTTGTTTCTGTCTTCTATTAACAAAAAGGAGATGTTGAAAATACGAACTGTGAACACTGAACAATCAATCCTGACAATCAGAAAATACTTTCAGGTGTGAAACGTTTATCTGAGTTAATCTTTTCATTTATAGAAATCCCATCCTGAGTGTTCTTGGACAGGTATAATTCAATAAACTGATCTCAGAGGCCCATTTCTATGCCCTGTGTTGAAACACCCTACAAGGACCTGGATGGGTGAAACTCCATCTCTTCTATAGTTTTATTAAAGGAATCATTGTTTTACTGGTGCTAGGAGTATCCTAAGGATCACAGGATTTTTTTTTCCCTCCTATCCCCAGTCTTCAGGACAACATATCCACTACAAAAAACAATAGGCATTAAGATCCTGTTCATAGCTGAGGCCCTGCTTTTGCTTCTGGTCTCAGGTTTGTTAGTATCTGACTTTGCTGGAGAAGAAAGGAAAGTGAATGTCCACAAATCACTCATAACGGGCAAAAGGACTATTTTCAGTAGCATTGGCTTGTAACACATGGGAAGGACCCCAGTAATTTATTGGTTTCTAAAAACCCTGAATGGTTGCCACTATTGCTGTGTACTTCCTAACTTTATCAGAAGATAATTTCCCTTGGCTGTGGAATTAACTTCCTGCACCGAACGATGGGGATGGCTTTCTCAGAGACTCCTAGCTGGTAAGAGCTTTTATGAGTCTGTTGCTTTGTAGAAGGTTCTTCTACTTAAGTATAATAAAAGGATAATGAGCAATCGTTGTCTCTTAGACTATGCAGTGGTTTGTGTAAGCGGGTTTACTCATTTTGCTCCATCAGTTTTAAGACTTGCGTGTCTTTCATAGGGGCTGTGATCTGCTTGCATGGGGTTCACAGCAGAGCATTCACACTTCTGTAATACTGTGTGTACACTGCTTTAAGACTACTTCGGAGTTATTATTAACAATGAAAGTTTAAAAAAAAACCAACAAAAAAAAACCTTACTGCAAGTCATTAAGAAAACCAACTCATTGAGTTAAAAAAAATAATTATCTTTGGAAAAGGAAACAGCCAATATAACTGCAAACTACCGGTCTGACCACTCATTTTTCATTCTTACAACCACAGAACATAAAAGCAAAAAAACCCCCTATCTCAGAGATTAAAGGGAACACAGACTGGTGGCTTATTTAAATGAAGTCTCTCAAGTTGTTTAAGGCTGAAAATCACACCTGTGCCAAGAGCCAGGCACAGAGATGAAGGGCTGGGTCCTATGTAAGGTGTAGGGCTCTGCAATTCCCTGGTTTTAGGTTCTGGAATAGAATTTAAAATTGCTCAGCCATTTATCTCTCAGGATGTGTTGGGAACCCTTTGAATATGTCCTGTGGACCACAGCTCCAGGCTGGGGACAGCCCTGACCTGCAGTGCATGAGTCAAGCCTGGGACAGGGCTGGGTGTGTGCAGAAAAACAAACGCGTGTGTGCCTACAGACCTTTCGAAGAAACTTAAAGAAAGGAGGATGCAGGGCTGCTGCTCTCAGTTTGGGATTCTGGCACTGAAGTTCAGCTTCAGTCCCATGTTAGACTCCTAAATCCTGAACTACTTCTATGCGGTCAGCGATGATTCAAGGTTGGTGCTGAAACCATTAAAAATTGTACAAGGTCTGAACTTCTGTCCTTGGCTGTCCTTCAGGGGGTTGCTCATGGCGTAGTTTGGTGACTAACTTGTATATCAGCCTAGTCCTGGCTCTCCATCCAGAGCTGAGCAACTCTCTACTTACAGTAATAAACACTGACCACAGACGACTGAAATCTGCCGGCTCGTATACCCCTACAAGTCAAGAGAAATCACACTAGCTTCATCTGGGGCTGCTCCTGATTTGCATTGGTTTAACTGAATAACAGACTTTGCCTGCAAATGGACATGAGCAGCTAATCAGCCTCAACACAACGCAGTCTGAGATGGAGGAAGGCTTAGGAAGGCCTTTTTTCATGCTAAAGCACAATATAAATGTCCCTCCTGCTACAGTCCAGGAGTCACAGTGCATCACTATCTTTCATCTTTCAGTGCTATTATTGCTGATTTTAACCAGGAGAGAGAATCAGGCCCAGGATGATGTTTCCTGAAGCTCTTTGTCCCAAACCATCCTTTGCTGCATGAGCATACTGGAAGCTGATGCTACATGAAGTGCAGCTAGAAGCAAGATGCAGCAGGTTCTTCCGCTGGTACCAAGTCCTGTTCGTTTCAGGCAGTTTGTTTGAGTCATCTGTCCTCAGCCACTGCCTATTAATTTCCAACACTCTCCCTATGTCAGCTAGCCAGGAAGACTGTGTCCTGAAGATAGTGGTTAGCTGTCCCTTGCTGTTGAAGAAAGGTGCCCGAAAAACGTTTCTCTCGGCTCAACCAGCCTCGAACTGCTGGTGATGAATTCAGCCCTTTGCCAATACTGTATGAAACTGCATTTCTTACAACCACTGCCATTTACATAATGGAATATCCATATGGTGATTGTTTTATTTATGTTTCCCTTACTTCAAGGCAGAGGAAGTCAGCAGCTGGAGCTGCGAGATAGAGGCACCCACCAGTTACTGTGCTGTGTTGTTCACGGGGGTGATAAGCTTTTATCACCCACTGGGAGTTAGGATCTTGTCTAAGTGATAGCATCCATCCCTTGAAAACAGAACAGAGCTCTCACTGTTTGCCTGTCTGAAAGGAAAGAGTTTATAACCCCAGACTTTACAGTGACTGTGAGCTAAAACATGACATAGCTTGATTGTCTTAATTTCTTGACTCATTCTCTTGCAAGTCACAATATGAGCATTTGCTTCCTTTGCATCAAAAGAATTTAATTGTGTTTGCATTACCCCCTTGTCTGTATTTGCCACTGGAAGTCTTAAAAAAATCTCCCCTTCCTATGTGACTTTGATTCTGCTAATCCCTACCCACCTTTTGAGTCAATTAATGGGCAGTTTATGGTTTGCAGAGAGAAAAAGTGTAAATGAGAAGCAATTCCTTTGGCCATCATGTGTATAACTGGAGGACATTTCAAACACAAAACAGGAAAAAAGGATTACTTCAATGGCTTGTTTCTTTTGTTTTTTGGATTTCATACCAAGGGAGACAGAGGGTAACTGTTGATGTTTTGTTTTTATAATTAAAATAACATCATAAGATTAGCTATACAGTGACTGGATATCACCTGTATGGAAAGTTCTACAGTTAAAAAGAAAACAGGAAAGTTTCAGAAGGTTTATTTTTAATTAATCTACAGAATTATCTTCTTGTGTTATTTCTGCATGTGGATTCCCAGGAATTTCAACCTTCTCCACAGAAAGGGAAATTTGGCCCATCTCTTATGTTAGTCAATTAATTTTATAAGAAAATGTAAAGCTAAGGGGTCTCGTTTTATCATTCTGTTACTCTGATTGTGCACCTTTGTGATTCCATCTATTGAAGAAATGACTTTATAGTGGCTCCGAAGCTAGGGAATCTATATAAAGCATGATGCTGCAAATTCATAGGGGAGGCAGTTGCCATTTGCTTCAGTGGCTCTTGTTTTCTGAGTCTTGACAACCACAGTTTGAAATAGTGAGGCTCAGGCTACAGAAGTAAATGTGACCCCAGCCAGAGCTGAGCCCCAGCAGGAGCAAAAGGGCTCTGCTGTCAGGAAAAGCAATCCTCAGCCATGCTTCAAGCTTCAGCCACTGTCTTTGCAGGCACAAGCATTGCTTCTTTGGGGGCAGGCTGTCTGCTTTGGTGTAGTTTCTGTTTTATTTTGTGTGGTTTCTCCCCTATAAGGGCATCTCCTATAGGTATAAGGGCCAACAGTGCAACAGCAGTGACACAGTAAGCCGTAGCATGACTTAAACTGTATAGACTTGTCTCTGTAGTCAGACTGTTGCATAAGCATCCTACATCCTTAGGTCCTTACAGTAGTGCTATACTGTGGCTGGATATGACAGTCTAAACTCTCATGATGTCTTTACATGTTTAGACATCGTAAACCGATGTCTTCACAACATAAAAAGCTTGACAACAATGAGAAAGAGAAACTTTCAACTCACCCCCAACCTCAATTCCAACACTTGGTAATTGAATTCCCATGGAATTATTTCGGTTGGGTAATTTCTTAGAAGGATGCATCTTGCTTTTAATATTCTGCATCAGCTTTTAATTATAATATTAATAACATTGCATGTAAAGGATTTATCTTTTTTTTTTTTTTAAAACAAACACTTTTTAAGGGTACTTGTTTGAGTTTCTGAATCACCAGTATACTCAGGGAATAGAGGCAGATTTGATCCAATATTCAGATGGCTCTGTGGTCTACAAATTCAAGTGTGTTTCATGATGTAAATTGCCTTTAGAAGACTATTTATTCCTCTACATTTTTGGTCTGAAGTGAAATATTCCTGGGAATTCTTCACTGCCACATAAATTTTTCCAAGGAAATGCCTGTGACATGTCAAAGGAGACATTTGTATTTCCAGAGCACTGCAGGAAGGGGAAGCATAATGCTTTTTCCAACTCGATTCTGAGAGTGGGTTTTTCATAAATGCTTATCGCTGGAATAGCTTCACTCCCACTTAATGAATGGCTTACGGGTTTTTCAGGGCTCCAGCACAGAGTGCCTGTTACGTGCCAGAGTGACTCCTCTAAGTTGGTTAAATTTTACTACTTCTGCTATTGCAACAATTTTAACAGTTGAGGTGAAGAGGAAGAGTGGGTTGGGAAGGAAGTGGTGTGGAGACTTGACTCCTATTGTGTTCTTCTATGAATTAATTTATAATTTGGCAGACTAGACCAGGGCCATATTCAGACAGTGTCGATTCAGTATGCGTCTTCGGGGTTTCCCATTTGATAGTGGTACAGGAAAAGTCAGTAGGATATAGTTAACCCAAAATTTTTAAGGTGTTTGAACAATGACTGTTAGTTTTCATCTGTGAAAAAGGAGCAATAGTCTTTTCTTAATGTTGTGAAGTCTTGTGATGATAAATCCACAGGTTCTGAGATGATGAGGGAGCTCCAGATACTTAGACTTAATGTGTGAATGGACAGGGTCATCAGGCTTCATGCCTGTAGCAAGCACTGGGTGGCCAGCTAGCCCACCAGTGGTGCACTAAAGTGAGCCCTGCTTTGAATTTGGTCTTGAAGGTCCCTTTTGACCTCTGATGTTCTCCTCAGGAGGAGGAAAGCAAGGAGCAGAAGCAGCGATGGCAGAGAGGCGAGAGGGAGGGCAAGTGGGACTGTCAGACAGAGCTATTCAGCACAGCGGGGATGCTGAATTCAAGGAGGAAGGTGAGACAATAATGCCCCCTCTCTGCAAAGCGGGGTGACCTCCGAGGATGAGTCACGCCTCCTGCCACCTCCCACAGCGTTATCTGCTTCTGATGTGACCAAATGCTGAAGTGAAAGAAACATCCTTCCACAGCAATGAAAGAAGAATGAACAATGACAAGAGTTAAAGCGTAACACAGGAAATGTGAACGAAAAAGCTCCCCCCAAACCACAGCCAAACCCAAGCAGTGAAGAGAAGGCTGTGCGCACCCGTCCATCCAGAAACGGCGGTGAAACCCCAGCAAGGGATGTGGGGATACAGCTGCAGGGGCCAAGTATGAGCCTCAGCTTTGCACACCTACTTGAAACCTCCAGATACTGGCAAGGGGGCTATCTCTGACATGCAAACCCAGGGAAATTCCTCTGCAAAGGGTTGCATTTCATTGGGTTGAATAACAACCTGGAGAGCAGGCAGTCCTGCAGAGATGGGTACCCTGCAGTGCTCAGGCTCACAGGATGTATGCACATAAAAGGCACTTCACCTTAAATATGAGATTGACTTACCCAAGGTCAGGTTCATACCCACATTTCATGTTGACCTTTATGAATTTACCTTGAGGTAAAACTGAAATGCTTTGACTGTGCTGTGTTTTTACATCACGAAAAGCACAAATTGTTATTAGCCACAGAGATAAGAAGAAAAGCCAAGCATTGTCCTCAACAAAAGAAGCAGCAAAGAAGCAAGCATATTGGAGATAAAAGATATGTTTTGTTTTGTTTACAGAAGGCTTTTAAATTTCTCTCACACTGATCTGACAAAATGACAAGGGGGAGAAAAAAGTATTATTCTTGATGTGCAAACATCATTGAAAGATATTTTTGCTGGCAGTGCTTGTAAGAAATAGGGGCAAATGTGAATGTCTCCCACATAGAAATAGTCACACATGTTTCTGACTGCCTTTAATTGTGGTATATGTTCAGTGGGTTCAGGTGCACTGGTTATTTCTCAAAGATCACAAATGATGCCTTTTGCAGTGGACCTTCATTATACAATCAATTCCTAATTTTTCTTTTTTTATGTTTTAAGATTACCCAGTAATTCTATGGGATCTGAGATATCTACTTGTACTTCAGAGGTCCATAAAAATGCTGAAAGTCTGCAACCTCTGGGTATTTCCCATCTCACCTCCCACTTGAAGCAGGACAACCACCAGTGCTAAATGAGATCAAGGGTATTTGCAAGGTCTTTTTAAAGAGTAAATAAATGCTTAAATTTTCCAGAGTACTGGAAGTAGCTTCTGTCCCTGGCATCAAACAGTCCCTGAGGTGAGACAGAGCCAAGATTTTCCCCAGATCAATATTGTCACCCATCTACTGAGTGATGGCAAAATCTGGAGCCCTCTGGGGCAATAATTTTTATGGTGCAGATACTGGTCACAGAAATTACTCTTTCAGATCTATTGGGGTAATTTGCATAAAGCAATGTTAGTCACCAGTAAACAGGAATCTAATTTTGGCAGAAACCCTGCCCTGCCCTGCCCTGCCCCTGAAGCAGCTGTCCTGCTTCCACCTCTCCTCCGAGTATCACAGTTTCAGTGTTGAACTCAGCTTTCCTCATCTGCAGCATCTTGTTTGAGCCACTGGCACTAACTTTCACACCTCCTAATCCCCAGTCCCACAGATCCGTCTGGCCTTCTCTGGGCACCAGATGTTCATTTCTGCAACTGCTATACAGCCTGTAAAATTTTGCAGTCAGGTGAAATAGCTTCCACACCTTAGGGGAGGTTGTGCTTGGTCCATGTCTGGCAACTGTGAAAGACCTGGGCTCCATTTGGGTCCCACACACACCTGCCACAGTTGCCTGATGTTGGACTTCAGTCCTTTCTCCCTTTTGGGGTGGTCTGTATGGAATTAATGTTACGTTCATCTTTAGTCCCACCAAGTGAGAAAAATTTATACTTGCATCAAGAAAATAAGAAGAGATAATCATGTTTGTTGAAAAAGATGCCCCCTTGTAACTAAAATGTGTAGTCATGGGGCAAACTAAGAAAGTGATCTTTATAGGAAATTGTTTTCCCTGTTGGTTAAACATGAAAATCAGATTTTTTGCAAAAGTGATGGGGAAGGAGCAGGCAGTACTGTAACTGCAGGTAGAGAAGGGCCAGATTTGGGCTTATGTTTGCAAAACCAATCCCAGAATGACTGCTTTGCGTTTCAGCAATTCCAGGAGAGGACTGGGAGAGTAAACTGTGATCGTTTTGTTTTGGTAGAATTTATCAGTTAGGTTATGGTTTGCAAACCTCAATTCCAAACTCAGCTTCTCCAAATCAAGAGAATTTCAAGCGTTTGTGTTGGGCCTATCTTTAGAAAAATAAAAAAGAGAAATTCCAGAAGCTTCTGGTATTTCCAGTACAAGACCAATGTTTTGCATGATCTGAAGAGGTACGTTTCAGTTCTGGTTAGTACTGAGAACTCTAACCAAGAAAAACAGAAGAAACTTTTATCTTAGAAAACCATAAAATTATCTTATAAAGTTTCAGGCAAACAGAATAAACAATAGAAGCACGAGCTCAGGATGAGCAAGGGAATGTGCTCCCTTGCTTTCTCATGCTCATCTGAAACACGTTTCCAACCTTTCTGAGGCTCATCCTTGCTGAGGAAAGAAAAATACACATCTATTTAGGCTGCTATTGCTCTGGTTGGGAAACTGGAGAAGCTGTAGTTGCTATTTTTACAAGTTTGTTTCCTTCAGGGGAGAGATATCTTAGGTTTGAGGGGGAGGTAAAGTGATCTCTTTTTCTATTTTTATAAAGGGCCTGGGGATGAACAGGGAAGCTGGAGATCTGTGCAGTTGAAAGTCTTCAGCTCCTCTTTTGAGATACTAAGGGAGGAACAGTTAGAAAAGCATGGCCTAATTAAGGATATCTAATATAGTTTCAGGAAGGGAAGGGCATGCCTCATTAACTGGCTGGAATTCTTTGAGGATATTGCTGCTGAGGGAGACCAAAAAAAAGGCAACTCACTGTGAGCATTGTGTACCTAAGTGGGCTGAGGGAGAATAAAACACAGTTAGGAAAGTCTGGGGTTGATACCTACATTATGGAGTGGGTAAAAATATAATACGAAATTAACTGGTATTTAAACCTGCAGGGAGTGGAACTATTTCTTAGTGCTTGAAATCCTGGGTGCATTCTTGCCTTTAATCTTTTCTTTTTTAAAAAAATTAAATTATTATTGATATAATTGGCTTTTGTGATTCAGCTGAATTGAAAGCTGCAGCGTTTCTACATGATATTGCGCTAAATTTGGAGGGCAATGAGGAAAATTACAATTAGATACAGACAGAGTTAAATGCTTTTTAAAGTTTCTAGCATGGCAGATGGCATATCCAATAAAGGTCAGATAAATGTAGCATCATGATAATAAGCCAAAGACCCTAGAATCAGAGGAAGGAAAAGGTGGGGCGGATGGAGGGTTTCTCTGTATATTGACAGCTTTAATGTGGGAATTGTGGGAGATGCAGTTTCCCCAGATCTTTGCAGAAAAAGATACTAAAATGCTTCAAGTTATCTTTGGGAGAGAGAAATGTGTCAAAAAGAGAAATCATGTATATTTTGTCTGGGGAAAAGTAGAGTTTTACATGAACCTGCTCAGTGCAGCAGAAGTGGAGCTTGCAGCCGAGGGAGAGCACAAGCTTGCTGTGGAGGGAGAGTAGGGTTGGGGTGTGGGATTGGGGTTGGTGAGGATGTGTAGGCAAAGAAGTCATTCAAGCTCCTCTCACCCTGGGGATGGCATGGGGCCAGTTTGGCCGCTCACCAGGCTGTCTGGCCATCCCAAGGGCTGCGTGACCAGCTGAGTGCAGTGCTGTCCACTTGCAATCCCTGGGAACCCTGTTGCATGCCTGTCTTCTGGGAGGAAGGTTGTTGTCCTCATAAGCTCTTGACCACCTGGAGATTCCTTCAGAGCTGGGGAAACTGCATGTTTTTGACCTGTCTGTGCTCTTCAGAGCTTGCAAAAGATCAATCCCCTTGATTTTCTACATAACCAGTCATTCCTTGTTGATTGCTTGGAAAAAACAGATATTTCTTGTGATTGCAAGAGACAGCTGGACCCTGAGAGCTCATGTGAGGGGGCTGAGAAACAGTCCTGTGACTCAGGAGAGGTTTTGTTCCCCGCTGAGCAAAGGTACATTTATTAGAAGAAGGAAAGCAGGTGTTAGAGGGGAAGGAAATGGGGAAATCCTTGTGTTTCTTTTAATATCTATGAAATTTTAAGAGCTTTGAAAGAGTCTCATCTATATGTCCCTGTTAACTATGCCCCTTTGCAGTTTGGCAAGAGACCAGGCACACATCACTCTTCACTTAGATGAAAGAGGATGGACACCTAGAGCTGGAGGGGCGTGTGGTGAAAACCTGCCTGTGAAGCAGTAGACAGCAGCCATGAGAAGGACCATAGCCCTGCTGGAGGGAGGTCGCTCACAGACAAGGGCTGCATCAAATGCACCTTGAGCCTCACCCCTTCCCCTCTACCTCTGCAGGGTCCGTTCCCAGCCAGGGTCCAGGCCATCCCTGGGGGCTACCCCTGCCCCTCAAGGCCCAGTAAGGGTCTGTCTCTGCCCTGCTGCTCCCCAAAGCCATCTTCCAGCACAGGTGTAGAAAAGCCACTCTTTTTTTCCCTTGCTTGAGGAAAAAACAATATCATTACTTGCAAAAGGTCCCAGACTGGTGTTCCTGGTTGGTTACAGCAAATACAGTGTAAAGGAGACACTTCAAGCTATTTCCTGAGTATTTGTTCTTGTTTTCTAATTTGAGCTGTGGGAAGGGCTCTTTTTTAAGGAACAGCCTCTCCCCATGACTCTAAGGGCTGCACAAGCACCAAACCCAAAGAGAGTTACCTCCTACAGAGCCTCTGATGTGGGATGAAGATAGGAGCAAACAGCCAGCAATGTTAGCAAGAGTGGGGAGAGAGAGAAGCGGGGGGAAGCCAAGAGACAGCAGCAGTCACCGTGACAGACTACATTCGGGGATGACTACTCGTCTGTCAACCACATTTTTAAAGTCTTGCAGTGCCAAAGCATTTCCCTCTGGGATAAGAAGCATAATTTTGTTTCCAGAGGTTATTCAGTTCTTGATTTCTGGCTTAATATGGCCAGTGAGGATACTACCCATGATGTCTGTTTTGTGAGGAATGCATCTGGCTTTGGGGAACCAGAATATTAAACTCATTTTGCCTACGTCACTGGCTAACCTTCAGCAGGGAGAAATTAGGGCAGATTTGGTGTGAGGTGAGTTTTGAGGTGGAAGAGCTTGAATTTTTATGTGCACTGACAGATGTATATCAATGTCCCCTAAGCAGTGTCTTTCTAGCACCAAATTACCCATGGGGAAAACCCTAACTTATAATTGACTGAGGTCAATCTGAGCCAGTCACTAACCAGCAAAAGGCTTCAGAGACTATTATCTGTTCTTAGCATATGCATTGCACTAGGACTCCAAGGTGTTATTTGGCAGGATGTTGTAAGAGTACAAGGGAAGAAATAGTACTCTGTAAGCCTATAACCTGGAAAATAAAGACAAACTTTGAAATTCTGGCTCAACTATAGTCAAAAGAGTTTTACTCTAAAGGACCAGTTGTCTACAAACAAAAACCAAGGTGTTGCACATCCATTCCCCCACCTGCAAGTGGGATGTTTTCTGGTCTCACAGCACTCTTTGCACACCAAAATCTGTAAGAAATATATGCATATCTGGGTTAAAATCCCAGAGTTCGAGGCTGTGTTCAACAGTCACTAAGGACTTCAGTGCAGAGCTTCTGCGGATGAGTGAGCTTTAGCCCTGGGATCTTCCCATGACATTGGTAGGTCATCTTCCAAGTGTGCAACCCCCCCAATACCCAGCTGTGGCCGTCCAGCTCCTTGGCGCCAGGGCAGCACTCTGTTTGCACAGCACCTGACACAATAAGATGACAGCCAGATTTGCAGGCTGCTGTGCTATCTTGTGATATTAGTAATATAATGATAGCTTTATAACTGGACCATTCAACTCTGTAGTTTGTTCTTCTATAAATGATTTATAAGTTTTATGCATTTTATATGCCTCTCATTAAAAATGCATTGAAAAATACTATCAAAATACCATTTTGTGAGGCTCAGGCTCTCTTTATTCTTGTTACAGCCATCTGCCATTAAGCTTTAATAACTGACTGATTATAATTTATTAATTTATCACCTGTTCTTTATACAGTTGGATAAAATAATTGTGAACCAACGTGAAATGGCCTCCTATTGTGTTATTAATCCCCAAAGCAATTAGAAAACCCACTGATTGCACAAGCCATTGCAAATGGGCAGTAACTCATGCTAGAAATGATCTGCAGTGCTCACATCAGCACACTTAGTACGTGATTGGTAATCAGGTTTCTGTCGCCAGTGTGAATTTGAAAGGGGCAGTTTAACTAGGGAGGCTTATTTATTTATTTATTTATTTTATAATAAGCCTGGATTTTTAGGGCTGACAATAGATGTGTAGGTTCCAGCTTCTCTTATGAATTCTGTGGGCATAGTCTGAGAAAGGCAACACCAACTTTGTATAGTGTCATACTAATGCTTCTCAAACCTGCTTTGGAGAGATTTCTGCCCCTGCTACCTTTCCCAAGAATGAAAAGGTAATTTAGGGATAGCTATAAATGCCAAATCATTTAGGAGACTGACTTCAGTCAGTTTTGGATGAAGTCGTCAGACTTCAGTATCTCTCCTTTGATTTTTATCTGCCAAGGTTTCAATACGGGTTAGCTGTGGGCTTTCTGATATGGATATTTACAGTATGTGAAAAGGGATGGAGCTGATGGTTCACTGAATCCAACAGCTGTCATTTAGCAAAGCCATTTGCTTACTTTGCCAGTGTGAAGGAGATATGCAGGCCACCCCAGATGTAAAGAAGTTCCTTATCTCCCGTCCTATTTGCAGTGCAGACTTCCAGCTACCTGTGTTACAGTACCTCTGACACTAAAAAGTCACATTCTGGTAATGCTGTTCCCGATGCAGATTTAACTGCTTTTCTGGTGAAAAGAAAGGAAAAAAAAAAAAAAAAAAGATGCCACTGACATCAGAATGCAGAGCTGCATTACTGAGGAAAGCAGTTGTATATGTTTCTTTGTCCTGAACGAAGCTGCCTGGCTCCTCTTGTGTGTGTGCTCAGTCAGGGGCCACTCTGGTGGGTCAGGCACAGTGGAGGTATAGAGCTGCCAGTTACAGCGATATTTTGTTCCAAATTACTTGAAGTGATCTGGGAGAACTTTTACTTAAACAAGATGATTGCATAGATCTAAAAACTGACAACATTTTGCTGTTGAATAAGGCTCTGGGCAGGCTTAGGAAGAGATTTTTCATCTCTCTCTTCTGTCTCCAGAAATACATACCATGTAGTAAATAGGTCTGTTCATTAGTGCAATGTAGTGACTACAGAGTACAAGGAAGTCTCAAGTCTTCCACCAATATCATGCTTCCTCTGCATGATGGTAGGATAGTTGAATTATTCCTCTTCCACCCAACACTTCTGCTGTCTTTGCTGTTCCATCCCAGGGTCTGTAGCTTCTTCACAGTTAAAGCTGGAGAAACTGCTTTCACAGAAAGACCTAGAAAAAATTATGTTGAACTGAGCATATTGGGAGATTTGTACTTCCTCCTTCTACAGGGAACCCAAAGCAGAAGTAAAGAGGTCATTCTTGATATTCTTATACCATTCCTGGCTTTTCTGAAAGTAAAAATCAGAAGAAATCTCATGCAAATGTTTGTTCTTCTGAGACATTCAAGCCAAATGTGCAGATCTAAAGGTTTTAGATAAAGCAGATACAATTATGGTATGTGCTTTTTCTCTAATCTTGAGAAACTTTCCCATCTTACCCCTCCAGTGCGTCCACAGATAAAATCTAGACTGTGGAAAGTCCTCAGAAATGGTGCAGCCACTGTAATTGTTTTACACTGAAGGTGCACACCTTTTGGCTACACAATCCTCAGTTGGGATGAGCATGGAGAGGATCTTCCACTCCTCACCTCTGTAGGCATACACGAGACTACTCTGCACTCTTAAGTTAGAGCAGTGACTACAACCTCTTGGTCTGAGCTTGCAGCAGTGTTTGCCTTCTGTCATGACCCACAGCCAACTAATTATATTTTCCCCAGATGTGGATCTCATGGTTCTTCTCAGCACCAGCTGGGGAACTCCTGGGTATGGAAGCTGGTTATGGCATTCTGTCAGGATAGCAGGTAGGTAATTTTTCAAACAGTAGATTGACAATTGTTATTGTTTGTGTTTTCACTGAAGGTAGGAGGTCTCCAATTAAGGTTAATCTTGCAATGTTAATTGAGCCACAATGCATATAGTCCTTCTTGAATATAGGAGCATCACAGAAGGAAATCCACATTCAAAACAATACTAGGGTCAGTTATCCATGTAATAGACCTCCCTGGCTTCTGCTGTCTGCAAAGTTGATTGTCTATGTAATTCATCGGAAAAAAACATCACAGCTGAAAAACAGTGTCTCAAAAACTCTGATTCATGAGGGGGTACTGATCACCTTTCCCCTCAGCAAAATTGTCATCTAAGGAATCTGTTGTATTTTTGCTCATGACAAAGTTCCAACGTAGGGGGCCACTGAATCCTTTAAAAGGACCACTATCAATCACACAGGAAGATCTTTGTTGCAAAAATGTAGCTGAATTCCATGTGGGTCTAAACTCAAGTTAGCAAACCATGGCCATATTCCATACTCATTATTTCCACAAAGGGATTGTATGCACCCATGTGTATCTCTGAACCCATCAAAGTAATATCCCATAATTCTTTTTACTGCATTAAATGGTGTTGCTTTGGCTACATCTACACTGATGAATGCATCCACTAGTGGTTGCATCCACGCTAGACAGGCGGGCCTCCTTGACATAGCTGTCATTTTGGGTCCACAATTTTCAGTTCAAAGTGTGAGCTGTGCTGCAGTCCTGCTGCTTGGTGTTTTCATGGAATGAAGCTGAGATTCTACATTTTGGTCTTGTATGTATGACATGACAAGACTGGAGTCCTTGAGTTTGCAAAGCCTGCAGAGAAGATCCTGGAGGACTCTGCAGAACAGAAGAAAACAAACCTGGTGCATTCTTGTCCGTACTGCCTGCTGGGAGATATTCCCAGCGCAGAATATCAAATAACTTTGATTTTTCTTTCAAAGGAGCTACCTAGTACTTTAAAAAATAGCATGGGAGTGAATTAATGTTTATGCAAAATGGAGGATCAGTGAATCGAGACCAAGGGTGAGGTGGGGAGTGAGATGATGGTGTAGACATACCCCCATCCATATGAGTGTATGTAAATAGGAGTGATTTTCAGGGCAAAGAGAGGTGTAGGAAAACACTGCGGAACTCAGTGTTCAAATGCTGTGATTGCATCCTCAGCACTGCGGGTGCCAGCCCTTGTGAAAACAGATCTTGAGCTTCAATTGGTAATCCCACTCTGAATGGAAAACACAACCCCAGATTTGGGTTTTCTCTATGAACCACAAGGAGGAAGAGACAACAGCTTCACCTGAGTTAATTCTGAAGTGAAGATATAACCTATGACACACAGGATCATTTACCCTTTTATGTGGGAAAACCTATTATTAGAGCTTGACTGAAATGTTTAAGAGGCTAACAATAATGCCACCTACCTTCATCTTTCAAATATTGAGTAGTAGCATTTGGCGCTGACTTCTCAACCTTGTTTAGACTCTCCTTCTTAGGGAAAGTCTTGTGAAGGTAACCTATTTCTTTGACAAAGCTGTGATGCAGCATGGATGATGAGGACAGTGAAGATATTTGGGAGATCCTCTGCAAAACACCCTGGAGCCATTTGCATCAATCGGCTCCACCACCAGTATGTGGCTGACTGTAGGCTGGGCTGTTGCCTATTATCTCTTGAAGTGAAGATCATTTTTGGTAGGGAAAGTGGGAGGCTTTTTCTTATGAGAATGAGTTCACCCAAGGGTGCTCAAGTTAAGGGTTCCTCGGTAGTCTCTTAATCAGGGCCATTTATAAACAAATGCTTTTAAAAAAATTTCCTTTTCACTTAGCCTGTTGAATTTTGCCTAATGTGCTCCAGTTCGTTGTTAGGACTTCAGAGCTCTGATGAGCACATGCGGTGCCACATTCCCAGGATGTGGTCCAAGGCAGTATCGCAGTGGGGCAGCTGCTGCCAAATGGTGTCAGTGGTCCAGTTCTGACTTGAAAAGAGCATTGCTGACACCTCTTACTACAGCTTTTTGGCTGTCTTCCAAGGTTTCCTCCCCAACAGATGCTGAAATCCCAGAAAGCAAGGATGAATATAACAAAACAAATGCACAGCATAGCTAATTAGTAATTAAAATCTCTTAAAGCAGGTAGTATCCAAAAAGGGGCAAGGTTTATTTGATCTCTAACCTCAAAGGATTTTTCTATTGCACCTATCCCAGCATTTCATCATGACTGGTTTTTAAAGAGTAAAAGAAGGGAAGACGTCCTGCTGTCAGTTACTCACAGTGTAAATACGGAGTAGTTCTGCTGTCTCCACAAAGACAGTTTGCTGTGATGGTAGCAAAAGGCAAGTTTGCAGCCAGGCTTCTGCTTTCATGAGAGCACCAGCAAGAGAAACAGAAGAAAAAAGAGAGAGAGAGAGTATTGTTAAAGGACTGAAAGGCCTTTTTAAAATGTAGCTCCTGGGGGACGGTCTCTTTATGTTTGTACAGCACCTGGCACAACAGAGTCCTTCTGAATTCAGCTTCTGGAAGCTGCAGATATATCCAATGAGATGACAGCACTAAATAGTTAAATTCTTAAAATAAAAATTTGTGACAGATGTATTAAGAGCAGAGTTTGGGGAGGAACAGGATCAGGGTTGATGGACTCTGACAAAATTCCATCACAGTGAGTCACATTTTAATTGAAAAAGAATAAAAGAAAGCAAGGGTGGGGAAAAGACACGGGTGAAAATCAGAGGTCACCTGCCGTTGTGATAACTTAACTGAAGTTTTGGAAATGAATCATCGCAGCAGGCAGTGGAAGGTTTCACCTCAGGCAGTGACAGGAAATTCAGGGCTGTAGCTGTGTGCAGAGCATTTTGGGCTCTCGATCAGCTTTTATTGATTGGGAAAGTACAGCTGTGCTCAGAAAGTCTTAGCTTTTCTCTCATTTTCAGTTCGACAGAAAGGAAAATCTCGAGCAGCCATTTTCAGCTTCTCTTTCTCGGAAGAAATGGGGTAAGTGGGAGGGGAGTTCACAGGAGGAAGACACAAAACTCACAATTTTACTCACATGTCTAATGAAATCACATGCTGTCAGTGGCCCAAGCAAAAAAAAAAAATAATCCACACCCTTGCTTGAAAGTAGAGATGCAAACAGCTGCCCAAGACAGGACCCTATTGAAAGATTCTTCAGAAAGGCTCTCTTCTATTTGTGAGCACACAGCTATCTAGGACATCCCTCTCTGGGCATCACATTTCCTGGGATGGGAAATGATCTTGACCAGAAGATGAGCTTAATGCCAGTATTTGTAAGCCAGAGGTTTCCAAACTTCTGCTACCAGGTGTGGGTGATGCTGCCTGTGGCGTCTCCTCGTTCTTGACCAGGCCACAGTACATGTCAAAGTAGTTCACATCCCACCAGTAGTAAACTTACTTTGGTAAGCCATGGTCATATGCCTCTGGACGTGTTTGCCCTTGGGGTGAGAAGGGAATATGTAAAGATCAAGTCGGCATATCCACTTGGTGTGGTACAACTCTGTGGCAACCAGGAACAGATTAAACGTAAATGCCTTAATGCCTCTGGATCTGGTTGCAAATGTCTTCTATATCAAGCCTAATATGGGCCTTGATTTTATGGGAACTGATTTTATCTACAAACAGGTAAACATGGTGTCTTTACTGGTTCACGTGGCTCTGTACTGTTGTTCATCTCGTTCTGTGGACGTGGTGAAGAATCGCAGGCATTTTTTAAAATCATTCCAACCATTAGTTGCCAAATCGTGTGAGCCAGGAACTAGCCTCAAAGACCCTTGACACCTCTGAGGTCTCTTTATGGACCTTCGCTTTGGCCTGATTTAGCTTTCGCTCTTGTACAAGCGTGGCCCATTTGAACATTGCCTCATGAAGAAATGATGGGTGACTGAATGGCAATTAAGTGACAGTGCACAGAAAGAGTAAGCATTTCCATTTTGCCGGACAGGACCAGATATTACACGGTATTTAAACACATCCTTAGATGGATAAATATGGGCCTGTGCATGTGATGCCCCACTGAATTAGTCCATGGTGCACATATATATCATGTGAGCTTTACCAGTATTTCATATGAGAGCCTCACTGAACCTGTAATATGTGTGCGGTGACTTGTGTGTGTGACTTATGGGTATGTTTATCATTTCAAAGAGGAACCAAACTCTGGGAAATTCAAATAAGATTATAGGCTGTGAGACACAAATACTTTTAAAGGAAAGTAAAACTCTCCATGTATGAGGAATGCCAGGTGACATCTGAGGAGACCCACAGGGAGAAACTTACCCACAGAGTTTGTATGGAATAAAGATTTTGAAAAGTGTGAGAACAGGTAAAATTGAGACATGCACCAGATTTTCTTGTTTCCTTATTTTGTGCTTAAAAATACTTATGAAATTATATGCAAAATAAGAATTAACAAATCCACACCTCAAAAGAAGACACCAAAACAAAACCAGAACCCCTCACCTCCTGTCACCCTTAAAATCCCCCTGCATTTGCACAGTCTGACGCATGTGAGATGAAGCATTGAAAAGTTAGGAAACTCCAAAAGTTACGGTATCTCACAAAAATTTTCATGGCTGTAGGAGAGATGTGTCATATTTTCCTCATGAAAAGTAACTCAGAATATCTGATTATTATTATTATTAATGTACACTATAAAATATGAAGTATATGAAGTGTAGCAGTTAACGATGCCAGCATGATTGCAAAGTATAAAATATAGCCTTTCTAATTTGAAAAGTATTTTACACCCACTTTACCCAGCTATCAATTACTTCCCCCGGTCCAAAAATCTGCAAAGCAATGCCCAAATAATTCTAAAAACCCTTGGTAATTTTATTAACTGCACAACTGATCATAATTCTGTGTTTCCTGTGCAAGCAGTGCACATGTGGGGAAATTTGTACCAAAAGTCTATTCCCAAGAGAGTCTCGTGTCTCTGAGCATCACAGAAAGCTGCCTGTAGACATGCAAGTGAGATTGAAAGTTTGTTTTGATCTCTGAAGCTTAACCTGGCTTGGGCATGACCAAAATGAAGTGCTGCCAGTCCTATGATGCCTTTGTGCTTCAGGGAAGCAAGTGGTGATGTGTAAGCTGGAGCCAGCGGTAGGATGTCGGAGAAGGGTTTTCTATGGTATGGGGGCACTAGCAGGGAGTCCACACATTTAGGAAGAAAATCTCTGAGCTCATTGTGTGGCTTTTCTTTAAACACACCAGGCTTTTGGCATTGCTGGGAAAGAGAGAAAAAAAAATATTGCCAGAAATTGGTAGACTTTTCGTATATAAGGTATGCAAATTGCTGTATTTCAAATGAATTCTCAAATTACTTTGAGGCCACCCAAATGTTGTAGATTAATACCTAGTTAGGGTAGATACCTAGTTGGAGTAGATCTTAAGTGTGTGAATGTTGAAAGGGGACTTGTGATGGTGACAACAGAAAGTACTGAATCACTAAGAGTGCTTGCATGACCCTTATCACTGGTGTACCTGAGCACTGTGGAGCATCACTTGTTCCTCCTCGCACAACCCAGAGGGAAGGGGAACAATAATCTTTCTGGGGTCTTTAAATATAGATGCTCTATGATGCAGAACCTGTGACACAGGAGGGACTAGAACTGACATCTCTGAGTTCCTGTGTTAGTGTCCTGGTGAATCAACCTCCCTCGTGTTAGTCTTGATAACAACGATGCTACAAACTTCGGTAATGCAATGTGAACATCGGACTGGGTCTGCCTTGTCGGAGTTGATCGATGAGATTGCAATAGCCGAGCTGGATGAGTGTGGCTCTGTGCATGTGTGACAGTGTCTGATACGAAGACTGCAGAAATAGATGAACTCTATGTTAACATCCATTAACTTGTAACTGGTGAGGCTTGTAACTGCTTTGGTTGGAGTTTGGAGTTTTAATTGACTTTTGTAGATATTCTTATATTATACATTTTACAAGATTTTCAGCTTTACTGGTATGAATATTAAAGAATGACTTATAAAATTATGGTTATATTATAATTACTTTTTTATTGAGATCTCTGAGACCTGGGGGCTATTTTATAAGTAAAATAACAAATAACAGCAGTATTGCTCATTTCTGTACAAAATTAAATTTAGGTCATTCGTACATAATAAATATTGTTATGATTTGAAATTACATGATGTTTCATTACATTACATTAATATATCTCAATAGGCATGGATCATGTCACACACAGTTGTTAGCTTTATTGTTAATCAGATCTTTCTCATTAACACACTGTAGTTAAAAATGCAGTGCCCTAAAACTGACTATGTAATGTTAAGTGTAATTTCTGAAACTACCGTATTATGCTGTCCTAAGTACCTTGGAATTGCTTATTTAATGGAATATTCAGCCCCTAAAATAAATCCTTTACTTTCTACCATTAACTTCACAAAATGCTTTAGGGACAAACACAGGCACACTGTCCTTTTGGGAGAAGGTTGAAGTTATTAGACATTTGAGAGATCCTGATCAGCAAATGTCAAATCTAAACTTGTCACATCTGTACTTATAATACCTGAACTTTCCACCTCCCCGTGAGTGGCCTGTCTTGTTATACTTATTCTACCTGACCTACTTTCCAGCTCCGCACCTAAAGATGTTAAAAAAATTTCTGCATCTGTTGAACAAGCACAGAAATAGTTTTCGTAGTGCTGAATCAACACAAAACCAGTCCATAGCTGGGGACCTCTGCCTCCTACTTCCCACAAAAGGGATTTTCCTTTTGCAGCCCTGGACTGTTTCCACCTGCATCATTTACTGGCTGAGGAGTTTTGTGATGAGGTGGAGATGCAAGGACCTCATGGCACATCGCTGAACTGATGTCATGGCTTGAGGGTAAAGAAAATAAGGAAGAAAGTATACTGTGCTACAGATATTCAGTAAAAGTGTTCGTCCTGCTGTATTGTCTATATTTGCAGAGGACTCCAGAGTACAGAGCTGCATGTAAGCTGCCAATATGAAGGGTTAGGGCATGGGGTAAAGCTCAGTCACACCATCATCCATGGATAGCTCTCCTGGACAGTTTTGTGGTATGGTCTGGGGGCAGCCTGGGCTGATGGCTCAGCAGCTGGCAGCCTGACCAAGGAGTGAAGGGGCAGTCTAGCTGTCTGGGCATCAGCCGTCCCATCCAGGGGTAGGGTCTGGCCTTTACTTAGTACAGACATAGCCACAGAGACTTGGCATCAGGATACTTAATGATAGAAACATCCTGTGCATTTATTTATGTGTCTGACTATGACAATGATAAGTATGGTTCTAAAATCACTAACAAATTGCCTTGTTGTTCCCTCACTCATGGCTTAATATATGTCCAAGCAAGTAATTGTACCCAAGGCCATTCTCTGGCACTGGGCCCAAATGCCCCATCTCCTACAGCTAATCTGTTTTATCATACCAGATGGGTTGGCTGCACCCAAACTGCCTGTTGGGAATGGTCTTTGGTCCATGAAATCTTCTAAATTGTGCCTGGGGATTTTTTTTGGAGAATACTACCTGGCACAGACCCAAACCGTGCTAGGGACCATCAACAGTGGTGATGATCAAGGTCCCTTGCCTGAAAATTTCCCAGTGAGTTTTTGGTGCTACATAATTAAGAATATCACACTAAGGAGCAAATCGTAGTGCTCAAGTGAGGAAAGAAAAGATTATAATTTCTGCTTTCCATGTCGATAATCTAAAGCCCATAGGACCAAATCCTCAGAACTTGGTGGGAGTTATGCCTATAAGCAGTCAAGATTGTAAATACTTATTCAGTGTCACACCAAAAAAACCCTATAATGTAGACAGGAATTTTGGACCAGATACAGTAGTAGCTTCTCCCGCTGGAGGTGCAGTTGGCAAGTTTCAAAGTGTGCTTTTGTTTGCCCCAAAGAAATAAACTTCATCAAAAGGGATGGTTGGGGCAGGAGAAGGGTGTTCATGCTGATGTAGAACATGGGGCTGGTAACAAAGAATTGCACTGCTAGTTAGCGCAGGTCTCGTGTAGACTTCACCTAAATGTCAGCACTGCTGCCAAATTCTCATTTCCCCCAGCCAAATCTCTTCATCTCTCCATTCCTTTGGTACACTTATTGAATAAAGGTTATAACACTCTTAAGGTCTGCAGATGTAACTGTGACACGAAGGATAGCTATGAACCTCATCCTTGTTCTAAACACAACGGACTTTTTTTCCAGCAAATACACGGCTTTTCATCCACACTAGAATTGTTTGACTTTTAGAAGCTTTGATAAATGTTTTATCTTTTGCACATGCATAATTCTGTTAAATGAAACAACTACTCTGTGTAGGAACTGGTTTCTAACGTGAAACTTTTACTGGAAAACCAGGAGGGAGTACTGTGTAGCAGTAGTCAGGTCCTCTGTTTCTTTTCCTGCTCTGCTGAACCAGCACTTTGTAATGAGTCTGTTGCCAAAGGACAAACGTTTCTTTTTTTTTCATATTATGGCAATTCTGTGTTTTTCAGAGCAGAGCCACAAAGGTGAGAATTAGTGGGGAGGGAATGTGGTCCTCCAGCAACAGGATTCCAGTACCATCTGCTGGTAGAAGAAACATGGATGTAGCCTGGACCTCCCCCTCAAATCTGTATTCTGTCTGTGTGAGGCAGTTCAGTGTATTTTTAATTAATTACTCATGCCAGTCAGAGACACTCTGCTAACACCAGTCATATCTTAACAAATGAACTCCTCATATCGCATGGTGAGCTTATGTCTCACATCACTGTGAATGTCTGGGAAAGGGCAAGTGGTTTTGCAACACGAACATTTGGGGCAATATGATTCCCTTCTGGCAGATGCAAAACTCAAAAAATTCATTACGTGACTGGATGTTCTTTGGCCATGGAGCTGCCAATGCAGGCAGATCCTCAAGGGGTCAGTTCCCAAAACATTGATAGACTTCTGATTGTCTATGGAGCATTTGATAGTGCTAGTTCATCTTATGGGCCGTGATTCTGCAAAGCACATCTTTAATTTTACACTTTTGCTGCCATCATATTGAATTCAACATTTGCAGAGTTTACTGTTGAGCTGAGGTCATGTTTCTGGATCTCTTCCTGACCTTAGCTTCAAAAGTCATTCTGGCTTAGTCTAGAGTGCAGCTGTGGGTATCTGCAGGGACACTCAAGCTGTCTTTAATAGGGATAGCATGGTCACAGGCAGGAGTTAGCAGGTTTCAGCATAAGCTTCAACTTCGATACTAGAACTAATTGCCAAAAAATAGTTCACACTCTCTGTGTGTGCTACAGCCATGTTTCTGACAGATCTAGCTGACAAAGCACATTATTCTCTTAGCTATTTTCTGAACTGACATTTATCAAAATCCTTTTAGAAAATGCATATGATAACTGGACCTTATATTCCAGCAAAGTTATCAGTAATGCTGTATATATTACTAAAATATTTTCCAAGTTCTACTTTAAATTGCATACTCCTAATAAAGATGGAGACAAATCTAGGGCATATAAATGCACATTCTTTAGTAAGGTTCAGCTTTCTCCAATGGTACGAAACGTCTTCAGATGATTTGAAGTAGAAGAAGTTTGCTTATCTAGCACAAAAAACAAGTTACAAGATAAACACCCTTCATTACTCTTCATTGCAACCTTCATACATGGAGTTTTTAACAGTTTGTGATCATACAATGAAAAGCAAGATCTCTAATAACAGCTTTTAGAGATTCGTTTTAACCTTTTCCTCTAACAGAAACACAAATATTAATTCTCTTTAAAATCCCTAAACCATCCAAATTATATGTGCTGCATGAACTGCATCTATAGCTAGGTACCCTATGTAATACTTGGTACATTTCAGGTAGCTGGTAAAAATAGTACTTACTTTATTGCAGTATCATAGAGTTGTCAAACATTAACTTTACAAGTTTAGTGAAAAACAAGTCCTAATGGTAGGGATAACTTACAAGGACTATTGATGATAAAACATTCTTACTCTCCATTTTAACACCGTTTCAGTCTTTAAATATTTATACACTGCAAGTTGATTACTATTATTCTTGGAATTAAATGATCTTTTTTATACTAAAATAAACCATTAAACATTAATTTCACTGTTGTGCTTATGGCCTTAATTCTCAGATGTCTGACACAGATTCTGAAACTTTCAGCTAAAACTCTTCAAACCTTCAGGTTTCTCTTTATATGGCGAAAAGCCTTCATGGATTCTCATGTAATTCATCATCCCATTCAGATTTCTGATGACGCTGTTGGTAGATTTAGATGTACGACTGGGGATTTAGGGTGCAGTTTGATGTTCAGTTTTAATCTGATGTAACCTACTTTCCCCTCTCTGCCCCTACTCACATATTCCTGCCCCTCCCTCACATAGCATCTACAGTTCATGCGAATGTGCGGTGAGTTGGCATGGAAACTAACCACACACAAGAAAAAAAAGGTTTGTTTTCTGCTGGTTTGGCAAATAGACCTGATTCTTCAAGGTGATTGTTAGATCTGATGCAAGGGGTGGCTGGGGGTGGGAACAAACTAGACCCGGGCATCTTCCTTTGGTGGCTGCCTGCTGTGACATTGGGGTAAGTGTAATGTCATGTTATGTCTCTGTGTATTAAACTTTTTTATCATCCCTTTCTCCCAAATTTGCTGCTTCATTGTACCTGCCACAAGATACAAGAGACACGGGATGCCAAAAAGGACCAAAATACTAGAGATGATGCTGAAATAATAAATTAAGGGAAACAAGCATGCTCTGTTTCTCACACACATCCGTGGTAGAAGCTGCAAGAAAGCCTGCCCCCTTTGCAACCACAGTGATAAGGAGGGGATGCTAGAGGCAAAAATGAGGTCTAAAGTCTTGAAACCTACATACAAATTACTCCTTCCACTGACTGGACTCCAAAGTTGTTACTCACAGGAGATGAAGACCCGATATGGGGCCACGGTCAGCCTTCCCACTACCTTTAGTCAACGTTAGTGTAGTAAATGTACGCTTGACACGTACAGCTCTGATGCATACAAATGTATAGCTATTAGGTGGCCTTTAACCAAGATGAGGATTGTTAAGAAACAAGTGTCATAGGGTTGCTAAGGATTTTAAACATATAAGGTTTGAAAAGACTTATTTCCTATTTTCTTTATCCATTTTGAAAGCAAGTGCAATGCATGCTCAGACTGCATGAGAACTTTATAGAAAAAAATGCATTTCATAGCTGTTAAAGCTGTCATCTGGCAAAGAAATCATTAACTCAAGAGGCTGAAAAGATAGCAAATATCTGCTGAGATTCATTAACTAGGAATTTTTAATCACTGCTGCACAGCTTGAATTGTTTTTCAAATGGTCTCAGTATTGAACAAGACATCCGTCTACTCCCAGATATCTGTTCCAGTGGCAGGAGTGTCATGATGTATTCAGAGCCCCCTGGCTGTACTACCAGAAGCTTTTTCTGTGGGAAGCAGGTCTAGGTTTTGTCCCAAAAGTAATGGGAAACTTGAGACCTGGAGCAAATAAGACTTAGGTCCTCAAAATTATTTACATCATTAATTCTTATGGGCTTTAATTTACCTTTTGGTCTCCTGCATGTCTACCTTTGAAAGTGGCTCATCTTCTAGAAATCCTTGACAATGTACTGCTTTCTGGAAGTGAAGGCCTTTTCAGGCATCTCCTCTTAATGAACTGAAATTAGTAGTTACTTATAACCTTTTAGGCCCATACTAGTGACTATGTTTCTTAATCCTTCCTGAAGGCCTGTTCCAGTTGTAATACATCTTTGTGAACTGCTTGCTTTATTTAATTTGCCTCTTCATTCCCATTTGCTGAGTTATTTTATCAAGTATGTGCTGCTGAAAAGCACCAGAAATGTGAGATGCTTTGATAAAAATCAAAGTTCATGTTTCTTTTATGTGCTGGGGGGGGGGGTGGGGAGGGTTGGGGTTGGTTTTTTTCTTTTTTCCCCTCACCATGTTTGGTTTCCCATTCACAGGAAATTCAAAAAACATTTGCACATAAATTAAACCCTCACCAGAGAACAAAGGTACTTTCCTCCCACTTTCTCAATGGAAAACCAGGAGAAATGCCCACTCTAGTGTATGCAATTTCATACACTGGGTCAATGGGCAGTTGTAAAGATTTCTTGTAAGATTTGTGGGACACATACCACCTACTCTTACTTTCTGCACAACACATGAAATCGAACCTGATAGCTTTGAGTTACACACTGAAAGAAACATTTCTGTGGGAAAATATACACATGAAACCCACTTAAAAAATAAAGTTGACAGCAATCAATTACCTATAAGCCCAGCATTGCAAAGCTTAACTCATGGGAGTAACTCTTTACATGGTACTTTATGTCACCCAAGTGCTTTACAAATAGTAACTCAGGCATCCTCATGTTTTGCAGAAACTTAGGCAAGGCAGTGATATTATCTGCTCAAGGCCACAGAGAAAGTCAATAGTGGAGGCAGGGTTTGACCCTGATATTCCCAGCACTTGAGTCTGGGTTTTCCTTTGGATTCATCAAGTGTGTAGAAGCTTACGATGTGGGACTCCTTGCTTCCTCCAGGTCTTCACAGGTTCCTCAGGAAGAAACACAAGAAAAACGGTCAGCTGCGATTAGATATTCGCTTCAGAGGCTTTGACCACCGAGATTTCTGTCAAAACCTGTGTGTAGTCTCTTCTCTTCTTGCTGAATGATAGTGGGGAGTGCAGGCTTCCAGAAAATACAATCCTAGAGCACATATCTCATGCAGACAGTCCAAACGGCTGTGGTTTCTAGAGCTTATAGAGTCTTTGACACCACGCCACCACAGATGCAGTGAAATGGAGCTGGTGTGCTAAAGGTCATGGAGCCACTGCTTATCCCACCACTGTGCTCTTGGGAGTTTGGAAAATCTGACCATCTCAGCTTATGCTGGGGCACTGACACTTCCAGGCTTTGCTTCCAGGCTCAAAAGTCAGTAGCTGCTGTTCTCCAACTCTGAAAGTCTGGATTTGGTCAGACCTTCAAAGACAGTAGAATTTCCATATGAAGAAGCACTAGAAGCCACTATAGATAGTGGGTAATATTCAAACATTTGCTTATTTCAATGTTTCCTCATTTTTTTCCCCATTTATGTTCCCCAAGGAAATTTTTTAGGTTTCTACTTCTCTTCTGAAATGGAACATTGTAATTGTTTCCCCTAAATTGTAAGATTTCCCCAGATTTTGATTAGTTCTTAGTATACCGTAACTGTACCACTGGAGTCTGACTAGCTAAGCTACTAACATTTCTGCTCTTACTGCTATTTTACTCAAACCCATTTGTAAACAGTCCCAGTGAGTAGTGCAGGGGTGAGACCTCTGATGCTGATCACCAAAGTGAAGACCAGGGCAAGTTACTGTTTTAATGAGTTTCCACAGAGTTTCCGTGTTGTCACTAAGCACAGAGGTGAGCTGCCAGCATCCTTCCAGATACAGCAGTTGCTGGCTGCAAATATCTGGTTTAACTCATGAATGCCCTCTGCCTTCAACAAGGACTGCTGGTGGAGAGGCCTATAGGAAAGATGCTGTCTAGTTTGTACCAGGATACTCAAAACAGTCTAAGTACTTGGTTTGAAACAGACCTCCTGATGGACCCACATTGGAGGAGGGAGAACCAACATGTTCTGCTGCAGCAGTGGAGCTGAGGGATGGTCATCTGCAGCTCTTAAGCAAGGGCAATCGCCAGAGCCAGACCCAGATGAAGAAGGACTATCTGTAGGCAGTCCACGTCATCCTGTACACAGCATGTGTGGATAGGGCAGGAGGTCACTGGCAGTCTTGGCTACCTTGGATTTCTTGCCACTGTGCAGGACAGTGGAGTTAGGCCACAAGCAGTCTGTTGAGAGCGGGAAACAGCATGGACACAAACCTCACACTTCACTGCCTGCACAGGAAAATTTACATTAGAAATCATGCTCGTGTATTTACATCCATAGAAGTCCCCATATGATTGCAGAATGAGACCACAAACACACCCCAGACCTTTGTCATGGTGGCTGGGAATATGATGAGAAATATGATGAAAAGCTCAGATGGTGCCTGCCTGATTTTGCTTGACTGGTGAGAAAGGCTAGACAGCAAAAGTGAAGTTTTCCTGGTCCAAACTATGTTCTCAAAGAAGTTGTAAATAATTGCCTTCTTCCAGATGCGGTTGAGTGGGCTGAAGAGGTTGCCCTGCCCATCGGGGTTACTGATCCTGCAGCAGAGTGTCCAATTTCCTCTGCTCCACACTTCAGGAGCGACTGCAGGTGATTTTTCCTGAAGGGAACTGGGCAGTGTATGTGAGCACACAAAGCCCTCTGCCAGCAGAACTGCTGGCCCAGAGCATTTTGTGTAAAGGCAATGACATTTCAACTGTATCTTATGGTGTTGTAGCTGTTTAGTGAGCCAAGGATTGACTGTACTTGATGATCTTTGTAGCCCAGGTTGAGCCCAAAACATATGATAATTTTCCCTAAATATTAAATATTTAGATATGAATATGAAATAAAAATGTGGTTTAAAATGCCTTTTTAAAAGCAGTATGATTTTCACCAAAAACCTGTCAAACTCCCAAACCTTCCCCATCACAGTAATGTGAGTAAAAGACATGTTAGTCCGATTTCTTACACTTGTGCATACTGAGAGTAGCACCTTTGGGGCTATTGACAAGCATAAGGGGGCACTTCTCTGTAAAGTGGTTATTTTTGCAGTACAGACCAACACATTTCCCGTATTACCCTTATTGAAAAAATGCTCTCAACTTTGTTTGAGGGTAACACTTGCCCATGACAGGGTGGGGGCTGCAAGGGGGAAAGCAGGGCAGCGGTGGAGCTTGCTGCTTCCTGAGGCTAGCGAGGTGACAGGGGATGCCATCATACTGCATACATGCTGCAGCAGCTGCCTACGCGCGGACGCTTTCACCCAAGAGTGGCTCCAGGACCTGGCAAAGGTGTGGTGCTTGCGCAGCACGACCAGCAGCCAGGGCACTTCACGCTCTGGAGATGTGGGCAGAGACTCCTTGGGGCGAAAAGAAGCACATATTACACTTCAGGCTCTTGTATTTGAAGCTTTGTTGAGTATTCGATGTTTATCAGGTTTTCACTGCAGTGTGTGGTGTCAGCCACTTCTTCTGGAGACACTTTAAAGCAGTATCATCAGTACCTGATCTTCTCACTCTCTCAAGATCTGGCCAAGATTGCTTTTGCTTTCACTGCAGGGGTGAAAGAAGTAGAGAGTGTCAAGGGTCTGTTCTTCACCTTATCAATCCCTCCTGCTCCCTCTTAAAATGTGTTTGCAAACTTTTTTTATGAGCAGCCAGTTGGAGTGGGGGAATCCCTGTGCAGGGACTTCTTCACTCTCTGCCCATCCAGTTGAGACAGATGCTTAAACCTCTGACTTGCCCTGATTCTCTGCCACTTTCTCTCGCTGAGGATAGGACTCACTAGATTTGATTTGTGCTCTTAGAAAGTGCCCATGCCCATGGTATCTGAGCTTCCTATCACTTCCTCCTCCTCTAAGATCCCTGCTGGGTTAGTGCTCAGAGGCAACTGTGACTTGTATTCTTAGTTAAACATAAAATGGGAGAAGAGCTGTTTATAAAACATCATTTCTGTTTGTCATGTGGATACTTCTGTGTTGCAAATCTCTGAATTATTGTACAGTGGTTGATTATCGATTCTGCTGTTTGAAATTCAAACCTCTGCTCTTCTCAGAAGGTCTGACAGAATTTGACACAAAATGATTACTGAGCTAGCAATATTTTTTTTTGTAACTAACCAACCCACAGAATTTAATAAAATATTGAGAAGTGATTTCACAACAGGGTTCCAGAATCTGGAAATGGGAGGAGGAATCTTCCTTTAGTAGCTTGTATAGGATTTAGATAATTAACAGGGTTAGCCTGTTAAATTTGATTTAGGTCCTGATTCAGCAGAGCATTTTAGTACTGCTTACTGTGCTGAAATGAACAGGGATGGATCTGAACACAGACTTAAAGATCATTACATGTTGGTGGATGAGATTTTTAAAGGTATTTAAATGTTTAACTCACTAAGTACCTTTAAAAATCTGTGTTTAACTACCTTGCTGAATTAGGGCCCTAATTCCCATTAAATTCTCTGTGGGTTGGGTTCTCCAGTTTGCCAAGCTCATTTGTTCCCTTTAGACTTCCTCCTGAGGTTTCCCTTGATCAGCTAATGTGTGTCGAAATACACCTTGTTCTGTCTGCAGTTGGCATTTAAAATGCATTCATTAAACACGCTGGCTAATGCGTTATTAAAGAAATACCTTTTATTCTTCTCTAATCATATTCTTGGTACATCTGTCATGATGCAATAGGTGCTGGGTACATTTCAAAGGTGTGTAATTGTGTCTCACAGCATCGTGATGTAACAGGCTTCTCAAGTATCATCCTTCCATGCATTAGGCAGGGCTGGGTTAGTTTATGGGATGAGAGTGTATTTGATGTGTTGGCACCGGGTGGAGGAAGAGGCTGCTGCTAGTGTTGCTGGGAGGTCATGCTTGATTATGGTCCAGTGCTCTTTCCAGAGCAGCTGCCACACTGCTGGGGACATTGTGTAGAACAGGTTGACCGTGTACTTGTCTCCCATGGGCTTACAAGGCTGTAAAAGCCTGAGACACAGACCTAAGGGGTGAAGGGAGCACAGGGAGAGCAGTGGTCTCCCTGTACAGTGCCTGAAGCAGCAGCTCCACACTGGGACGGTACACACCACCAGAAGGTCTGGTGACCCTGGTCCAAAACAGAGGAAGGTGCGCTGTCAGGCCTGGGTGACATGAGAGAGAGCACACTCGTCACCCCGCAGTGCCAGCGGGGTGTCACAACCTGTGTATCCAACCCCGGGAAATCTCTGCCTGACAATCTCACCCCTTGGTGCCTACTGAGGCTGAGCTTCAGGAGGAATGTAAGTGCTTCATTGACCATGGGGTTGAATTTCACCCGGATTAAATCCCTTTGAAAACCTAAACTGGTTTGCTGATGAGCTACACAGAAATGCTTCCTGTCTACTGCATTACCATCTCTAGGTTTCGCCCTTTCTGAAACACAAAGCGGTCATGGAGGGATTTCAGACCTTGTGGTAGATGGTAGTGAAAGAAATATTATCCTCCTCTAACACAGGAACAGCTCAGTTGATTTAAGTCAGGTTTGGCTGAAGGAATCTCCATGAGCTTTAGCCTCTCATGCTAAAACCTAGCATAAACATAATTGAACATTTTTGAAACTAGAGAAAAACAGATCTGTGAGAGAAAACTTCGTTAGAGCCATAACTGCACTACCACGTCTTCGCATTTGTGCCATTTATCAGTATTTAATACAAATATATACATTGGAGCAAAAGGGAAGAAGAGAACCCCACAGGACATGACTTCCAATTAGCAGGGGGTCACATCCCCTGCTGTGATTTACTATTGGAAAAACATGCAAAAGATAATTGAACATTACACTCTCATCTCCCCCTGCTGCTGGCAGCATTACGAGGAGGGCTGCTCTGGACCCCTTGGGGAGATGGGGAGAAGGGATCAGGCAATTACATGCAGCGCCACATAATAACAGTGATTCATAACCTCATGGCACTAAACTCACTGGGCCAGATCTTTAGCTAGTGCCCGCTGGTGTAGCTTCATTGACTTCGGGAGGGAGATGCTGATTTACGTCAGCTGCAGATCTGGCCCATTTACTTTTTCTCTTTAAGAAAGCAATAAACTATACAGAGGGAGAGCAGGATGTGCAGCGCTCCGTGCAGCAGCCTGATGGGTTTCTGCAGAGGAATGCTAAATATCTGAGAGATACTGACCGCTTCTGTTAAACAAGATCAGGTTATATTGCCCCTTGTGCCTCCACAAGGTGGCTTAAACTGTGAAATTTGCTATTTTGGGTACCCAAAGAAGCTGGAGCAATCTCAGTTATAGTTAAACTCCACAGAACAGTCAAGGACAAATCACTTTCTGTACAACTTGAGGAACAGGTTCTTTCTACAAACATCATCATCTGGAGGTGCTGGCATCCCTAATATTAGAGAAAGTTTCCTTAGTCTGATCATTTTCTTATCCTGATTTGCCTTGGTCTGAGTTGGTTTAAGGGAAGAGAGCATAGTACAGCCTAGGGACTGAGGGTCCTCAGTCTCAGTCCAGCTCCAACAGTGACTTGCAGTGTGAGCTTAAGCAAGTCTCGCCACAGTCCTGTGTGTCTGACTCTCTTCCTTGGCTCTTAAGATTTTCTTTCCTTTGTGTGATTGCCTGGGAATTTTTCAGCTTCCTAGGAAGAACAGGCAGCCCCTCTCTGATGAGACCCAGGCCAGACACAGCTGTCCCTCCTTTTGGGCTGAGACCACACACAATTCACCCCAGCCCTGGGGTAGAAGAGTTAGCAGGAGGGTCTTGGCACTTCTGGAGTACAGGGATCTGGGATGGGCTGGGGTCTGTGCAGCTGTGCTAGGAATACGGCTGCTGTAGGAAGAAGGCGGCTTGTGATGGGAGCACCGGGGCCCTGGGACCCGCTGACTTTACTCACTCTGTTTGGCACAGGCTGGAGCGAGGAATTTTTAATGACAGAGTTTGAAAATGTTAGCAGATTGTATGTAGCTTGTGCCTGCTTTCACTAGCTGAACCAGTCAGTAATTTAATTACATGTGTGGCTTACAGCTAACTTATGCATGCCTATCTGTTGCATACCACACAGCCTGGTGCAGGAGGGTGGGCTGGCCCTGGGAAAGAGCTCTGGGAAGCTGTGCTGATCTGCGCCGACCCGCGCGTGACTGCCAGGGCTTGGATTCATGAGTGGGGATTGCATTCACGGACACAATAGTTTCCTCCCTTTGACCAGGCTTGATGTGGTTGCAGGAATACGTAACCAACATGTCTGCTTAATTCTTTTTCTTTTTATGTGGCTTCCTGTTCTCGTCCCTCTGTCTGTATTGCAATGTTCTAAGCTCCTCGAGGCAGAGACCATGACTTTGTATACCTTTGCTAAATGCCAATACACTTGTCACGTTGCTGCCTAGCAAGCAAGATGGCCATAGTGTGAGCTGGCTTCAAAACTCAGCTCTGAGCTCTGTCTTACTTTCTCAAAGACTCAGGCGGTGCTGGGGTTGTAATTTAGGTGCCTGTACTGCTGAATTGGAGCGAATTGTGCTGATCTGATCCGTACTGCAATAGCACCTGAAGGGGAAAAAACAGGAAGAACGAAACTTGGTATTGTCAGCTCTGCACTTACAAATAATTTTTTTTATCCTTAATAAAACCTCTATCAGCTTAGTAATCTTGATACCTTAAAATAACTAATGTTGGGCTGTTTCAGTTGCTCCCCTTTTGCATTCATGCTTTTAGGCATTCATTTCCTTCCTTTGTCACCCCCTATGCTGCAATCTCCTGACTATGAAACTTTAGGCTTTATTTTAATGAAGAGTGAGATTAGCCAGCATCACATGACTTCAGGACCTGAGTGATCAAGGAAAAAGCATACACAATACCACAAAAAAAGCCCCATGCTAGTCACATTAGCATTTGCTAAAGACTTCTCTTCTGCTAGAGAAGTCCTAGGAAAGAACTAGATCCAGGCTAGAGATAGAGCCTGGGAAATGGTGATTCCAAGATTTTTATTAGCATCATATACTAGGTGCCTCAAAATTAACCTTCTTTTTGCCATTTTGCAGCATGAAAGTGCTGTTATTTCCATTTCGCAGTTGGGAAACTGGGACACAGACACAATTAACAACTTGCCCCAAGTTGCTCAGGCAGTCCACAAAAGAGAAAGAAAACAAATGCACATCTGAATCCTAGGTCAGAGTCCTCATCGATGGGCCATTCCTTCTCACTGGTGAAACGAGCTAGAGAAGAAGGTTAGTAACACCGGGATAGCCTCTGCAGGCTGAGTTAGGATTCAGTGTAAGGAAGCAGTCAAACGTGTGGCTGTCTATCTGGAGGGTATTTGCACTAATAAAACTGCTGAGTCTGGAAAGCTGAGCATTTTCCCGTGTGATTGCTGCTGTTTCATTTTCTGGTCATGGTGGGAACAGCCTTTCTGGTTCTTAATGGAATTAGTAAAACATCCAAACATTTCATAACTTTAATGGCTGTAGAAGTGGGAGAAACTCCAGCTGGTAGGAGTAGAGATGGCTCCTGGTTTTCCAAGTCAGTTTGCCCTTTCTTTAGTGAGCTGTTTTGTTTTATTTTGGTAACCTGCTGTCTTCTCTCTGTTTAAGTCTGGACAGAAGAAAAGGAGAAAGCAGATAAGTAGAAGTGCAAAGTCATCATCTTAAGAAGCATCCAAGAAATGAGTAGAGATAAGGCAAATTGCAACTTCTCAGTCTCCCAGGACAGGGTTTTGCTCGATGTTGACCGCTGCTGAATCTTCCCTTTGTGCTTTTCTGCAACCAGGAAAGACACTGAGTCTCTCAGCCGAACTGAGGCTGGTTCCTGCCTCCTTATCTCTGTCTGTTGCCTCTTCCCTTGTTCTTGCTTGGCCACTTGCTCATAGACCTCTAGCCTGAACAGAGGACAGGCCCCCCACCCCAAGGTGTTTTGGGGGGGGAATATCTCCTTCTATACACACTTCCCTTTGAAGAAAACACTCAATTTTAAAATTACCTGACACACACACAGAGCAAACCTTCTTTCCTAGATCAACATGTGCCTGATTTTTTTCTCTCCCAGCTTTACACAGGCATTAAATACACCTATCAAAATATATATCCACTGCATCTGTGTCTGTACACACAGATTGGATAAGTAAACTTCTATTTGTTTTAACCATGGAAGAGTCAAATTTTATTTTTTATTTGTAAAAATACATTTCATACACAATTTTTTGCAGCCAATAAATGAATAGCTAATGAATCCATGGGCTAGCGAAAGGTGAAAAGTTGTAGTGACTAGATATTGAGCAGTAATTTAGGAACGCTGTGCTCTGTGTTAGCTCCCACACTGAGTCATCTGCATCCTCTTTGGTAAATCACATGGAGGACTGAAAGAAGATGCTCTAAATCACCTGTAAATGCAGTATGTTCTCCAATGCATCCATCTCCCACCCTCATGGCTTCTTCACACTCTATCTGCAAACAGCCTGTATGACAAAGCCTGTATTTTGGGCTCACGAAATCCTGAGTGGGAATACTTTGATTCTTCCTGAGTCAATGCTTGCAGGCACCCAGTGTGGGAGAAAGGCAAGTCTGG
Source organism: Nipponia nippon (assembly GCF_047370975.1). Classification (NCBI taxonomy): domain Eukaryota; kingdom Metazoa; phylum Chordata; class Aves; order Pelecaniformes; family Threskiornithidae; genus Nipponia; species Nipponia nippon. The sequence continues at coordinate 11,121,689 of NW_028262290.1, read as the reverse complement.
TCTCAGGGGCAGCTTTCAGCCACCCTTAGCAGACCAGTGTAAACACAGCAATTAAGTAATTCCATTCATAAAGCAGGAATAACATTTACCTCTCAAAAGCATCATGACAATTTTTTGTTAAGTGTTTATTTGTACTTGGTGTATCTTGCCCTGCAAATAGCTCCATGGAACATTTTTGGAAGGGGAGAGGATTTCTATACAGTATAACAGAGTGTGACAATGGGTAGCAGAAATGGACTCTGAGTATTTGCAAAGTACCTTGGGAGCCTGTGATGAAAGGCGAGATACACGTCCAAAGTATTATTATTCTAACGGTGCCCAACTCTCGCTGAGTTGTGCCTTGTGGAAGTGTGTGAACTTTGGAGCATGCCCTGATGAATGTGAACCATGACAGCTCTCAGGAGATGCAGGGGATGCTAGCAACATCTTAATCAATTATGACAGCAATGGTAAGATCTGTCCAGATTAGAGCGCTTCAAAAACTACAAAGCCCCGGGCTTCTCTGTCTAGGTTTTTGTGAGAGTGGGACAATGAAGGAAATGGATTGATTGGTGTCCTTTGAAATGTAGTAGTGCTAGCATCTGCTGGCTTAAATGCAAGACCAGCCAGATAGTGTTTTATCATCTAAAGACGCAGGATGTTACAGGAGGCAGTGCTGTGAGTTTTACAGTTATGCCTGGCTGTGAATGGGCTAGATATGAAGTTTCCCTGGGAGAGGGGCGGGTTATCTCAAATATGTTATTGTAAAATAAGACAGTGAAGAAGGAAAACAAAAGGAAAACATTACGCGGAAAAGATCTATTGGGGAATGGGTAACTGCAGAAACATTGGATCAAAGGAGTACATTTTCTGTTAGGAATCAAATTATCCTCCTCCTTTCCTAGTCAAATGGACCCATTTGAGGAACAGATAGGCAAGATAAAGCCTCTCAGCCAGATTGATTTTATTTCCCTCTCAAGTGTGTGTGCATGTGTGAATCAAAAAGAAACACAGCAGCAGAACACAGAGTTATGTGAGCACCATGAATTACATGAGTGTGCATGTGTTTTTGCAAGAGAAATGAGCAAACTAAAGCAGGTGAGGCTCGAAATTGCCAAATCAGCAAATAGGAATAAATACAATACTATTGTAACAATATTTCCTAAATATTGTCCTCAGAAGCAAGTCACAGACTAGCTACCCAGCTGAATGGGGTATTCAGATATCTGAATATTTCAGGGTATATTAAGCTGACCAGCTCACTTGGAAGCCACCAGACCTTCACAGGTAGCTGCTCAAAGAGTCGCCCAGACATTGTACAGAGCTTCTTGTTTCACACTGGCAGGAGTGGCTGTGTGCAGGGATGTGTCCTATGCAGTGGCTCTGCTGCACAAGGATGAGCCAAACCACCAGGGCCCCCTTGTCTTCTGTGTCCAGCCCTGGTTTCTGTAACTGCTCCTGGTAGCCACCATCCCTCCCTGCTGCTACTGCATGGCCTGATCAGGTTCTCAGCAACAGGCAATGCAAATCAACCATGCAGGAATGATCCCGAGATACACAGTATGTTGCCACTATTTGCCTGGTGGCCCGGCTGTGCCACTTACATCTTCAGTGATGCATGGCAGCTTTTTTGCACGACAGTGATTTACTCCCTGCTGGTGTCACCTGTGGCATCCCTCCGTCACAGCCTGACGTACCAGAGATGGAGACAGGCGTAGGTCTCATGCTTGATGTGTGAAGCCTGGCAGGTCTTACGCAGACTGGTGACAGGAGCAAGAGCTGGAAACAAACCTGTAGCTGTACAATTAAGGGAGCAAACAGGGCTGGGCTTGTTCAGGAAGCAATGCACTCTGACTCTTGAGGGAAGAGCAGCTTTGCCGAAACACCTCCGCCTGTTCCCTCCATTCCAGGGTTAATGCCTCACCTGAACTGAGAGGATCACAGCAGACCTGTGGTTTTGACAGCCCTGTGTACATTGCAGGAGAGTTCACACAACAAAGACATGCTAATTGCCTGCTACTGTCCTGCGCTGGGGTGGATTAAGCACGGGATTAGCAGTGCAGTCCTGGCTTCAAATGCTGCTTTGGAGGTTGGTAGCAGGCCAATTTACAGCTCTTCCTCTCCATGTTAAGTGGGACTCTGGGGAGCAACCATTCGGGTTTGACTCTCATTGTGCAACGTGGGTGACATTATGATGTTTCTGTTTCCTCAGGAAAACGGGGATTAATAACGTTTGCTCACTTCAGCAAAGCACCTAGAGATCAGCCTGTAAACATTCTGGGGAGTGCTGTAGGCTTGCAGCCCACTGCCCGCTCCATGAAACCTAAGCCATACACAGCATCAAATGTGGTTTCTTTGCCATTCTTCTCTAAAGCATTGCCAGCCTTCCTTCATAGAATCATAGAATCATAGAATGCTTTGGGATGGAAGGCACCTTTAAAGGTCATCTAGTCCATCCCCCCTGCAATTGGCAGGGACATCTACAACGAGATCAGGTTGCTCAGAGCTCCGTCCAACCTGTCCTTGAATGTTTCCAAGGATGGGGCATCTACCACCTCTCTGGGCAACCTGGTCCAGTGTTTCACTACCCTCATTGTAAAAAATTTCTTCCTTATATCCAGTCTGAATCTAGTCTCTTTTAGTTTAAACCCATTACCCCTTGTCTTATCACTACTGGCCCTGCTAAGAAGTCTGTCCCCATCTTTCTTATAAACCCCCTTTAAGTACTGAAAGGCTGCAATAAGGTCACCCCGCAGCCTTCTCTTCTCCAGGCTGAACAACCCCAGCTCTTTCAGCCTTTCCTCATAGCAGAGGTGTTCCATCCCTCTGATAATTTTTGTGGCCCTCCTCTGGACCCCCTCCAACAGGTCCATGTCCTTCCTGTACTGAGGACCCCAGAGCTGGACGTAGCACTCCAGGTGGGGTCTCACCAAAGCAGAGTAGAGGGGCAGAATCACCTCCCTTGACCTGCTGGCCACATTTCTTTTGATGCAGCCCAAGATATGGCTGGCCTTCTGGGCTGCGAGAGCACATTGCTGGCTCATGTCCAGCTTTTCGTCTATTGTCTGTTTCATCTATTGTCTATATTTCACCTATTGTATATTGTCATGTATTGTCTGCAGTGACCTTCTGTGCTTTGTTCATCTCCCAGCTTAGATAGGGCTGGTTTTATTACTGAGCAGGGCCCCTGGTATGAGCACAGGTACTGATGTTTGGTAGGTGATCAGAGTACACCATCATAGACCCTGATGCATATAAAATAAAGAGACATGAGCAAAGTGTGAGGCAGATGGCTGACTGTGAGTGCCTGACTTTGATGTTGCAACTCCTTCTCCCTCTTTAATGCATAGAGAGGCACAGTCTGGCAGCCCTAAATACTAGGCAATGAATCACCTACTTAATGACTGTAATAGGCAGCCAGAACACAGTCCACAGCGTTTTAGGGTCTATCCAGCATCTACTTGCCTGTCTGTAAGCACACATTTAGAAATAATAATTGACCCCTGATTCACAGGGTCAGTACTTTTACATACCTACATTTTTATGATGAAAAGGGAAGAGTGTTTTCTTCATGGGGTTTAATTTACAAAGAGGAGAGTTGGATAATTGTTGGACTGGCATTATGGGAATAAGAAGGGTGTAATTTAAAGAAGTGAATAATCCTGACAGGGTTTTTTCCTTTTTTTTGTCTTTTTTTTTTTTTTTTTCCCAATCTTGTCATTTTACAGCTGGGTAGTTACTTAGTTTTCCATTTCCACCATGAGTAGAGACCTGTCCTGAAGACCCAAGTGAAGCACCTTTTGCAAACTCTGCTCAGTCATTAATGAAGTGCAGAGACCACTATTGCATGTGGTTTATCACCATTCAGGATGGCTGGAGGTTATCTCCACAGAAAAACCCAGGGTCTCTTTCTTTACCATCTATTAAATCATGGCATCTTCTGTTTGTCTTAACATACCTGTTAACTTCCTAGTTTGGAATCTGGCATCATGACTTCCTAAAGGTTTCTTAAAGTAGCTTCTACCATCATTACCTGAGCTGCACTCTGCCTTCCTTGCCTCCAACATGAAGAAATTAGGAATCACCAAGTCTTGCTCCTTCCTGCCACCTTCCACAGCCATCACAGAGTTTATGCAGACCGATGGCTCTTCTTTCTCTGCAATCATGCTTTTCTGGACAGGGCTAATAATGCAGTCAGAAGAAGCTGTTTGCAACTCCCTTCTGGCCCTTGCGCCCAATTTTCCTTCCATTGATACCATGGAGTGGGGAATAGGGAAAGGAGCTGCACTACTGTGTTTGCTGTCTTCACTCTTGCCCATTGATGGCCACACTCACTGCCTGAATGCTGAGCTGTGAGGGTGTTACTGTGTCCTTTCCCCCTTCTGACTCATTTCTATCATTCATTACGTGGTCCGTCTCTTACAGCTGTAATTACAGGCCTGACTTTGTACATGGCTCTGGAAGCTAGATGGCTTTGGGAAGATGATTGGGTTTGGGTTCTCTGGGGAAGTATGATGTTGTGGACATAGATTTATTCTCATCACAAAAATGACTGAGCCAAACCATCGTCTCGGTGTTCACAAATCTGTTTGTAAATATGTAACTTCCAGAAATGCAGACACCTCATTCTTGCTCAGCAGTATTGCAGCATGCTTTCTACCTTTTTTTTGCCCTCAAATTTCCACCACTTCCACAAAAAGAAATAGTTCCACAAAGAACAAGAGGACTGCAGGACCGTCAGCAAGCTCTGATGGGCATTTTGAAGCCCATCTCACCTGTATCAGCATAAAAAAAGTATCTATCAGCATAAAAAAGGTATCTATATCAGCTCAAAAGGATTTGAAACAGCAGGTCTGACCTCCCAGAGCTGCAGTTGCAATGCAAATAGTGAATTGAGGAAAAAATTTGGACTGGTTCAGGCAGGTCTGTGAGGTGAAAGGTGGTCTTTGTTTAAGAGCACTAAGTCCCTCCACAGGCACAACCTGTTGAATTTTTTTTTTTTTTTCCTGGTGAGAGCTTTGGAAGGTACTTTTTTCATTAAAATGATTCATAGACTTTTAGATATGGAGCTTTCATGAACATGACAGTTGTTTGTGTTTTTTTTTTTTTTTCTTTCAAGAGAGATGATAAACCCCAGAAATTTTTGAGGACAAATTTTACTTTGCAAAAAAAAAAATAAGTCTCTCTTTCTTTGCTGAAGACAAGACCCACAAAAAGCAGAGAACAGCTTGACTGCAGGTTCCTAGGAAACAAAAAAATACCTTAATCCTGCCAATGTCTACCGGTGAATCTGGCATCTTTCACCAGGCTGAGATTTATGAAGGGCATCAGAGTTAGTAGCCCACAAAGAGCACACAGAGGGACTAGCTTTAATGTACCTGCAGAGGCAAGGACTGAACTTTGCTTTTATGATTAATCTAAAAGACAGCACTTCTGGTGGCTCTGTACCCTTCTGATGGCTCTGTACCCTTCTGACATGATCTAGCCACATTTGTTTAGATCTGACTCAGATGTGAGACTATCTGCCACAAAATCATTGGCACCAGTTTTGCAGCACAAACCATGACCTACAGCTTCTAATTTTTTTCCTAGGCAAGATCCAGATCCAGAGTAGTTTAGTTTCTTGAAAACTGACAAGGTTGGAGCTTAAAACAATCTATCTGCTGGCTTGAGGGAATAAAATCTGAGCAACTCTTCACAAAGTCCATCTTCTGAGACAAAAGGTCAGGAGTATACACTGGATTCACAGTCCCACCTCTCTGTGCAAAGTAATAAGCAAGCAAGCTTAGGATGAACATAGGTTCAAGAAAATTATTGTCCTCAGTGGAATAGAAATAATTCCATATACGGACAAGCCCTAAGTAAGCTGTTTCTCTTTCCTCAACAAGCCTGTTAATTACTGGTATTTGTTTGAGTCTGAGGTATGTTAACAGCATGAAGGGGAAACCCCTAATATGTGACAGATTGATGCTGCAATATTCCAGAGGGCAAGTGAAGTTTTACTGTTTGAGAGTGGGATGTTCAGTCATGGAGATCCCAGCAGAGTTGGTTAATACTTTTTCACCCACTGAAGTCACCACTGCAAAGGTTTTGCAGTGACGGGAGGAGGTCAGTTGTGCTCTTATGTTAATATTTGACTACATCACAGTCTATGAGTGATCTATTAATTGATTACTTGCAAACTGCTGAAATGCCAGGTTTTCATATGTGAGTGCAGAGAAAACAGGGAACCATATTCAGGTCAGGTCTTAAGGTTGTGCAGAGATCTACAGTGGTAGATTATCTGCAGACAATGTCTAGAGGAATTCTGTATGCTGCGCATTGTGATAATTATCAGTTATCACAATTACAAAAAATGCCGGTTAATGTCTGAAATTCCTGGAGTCATGTAATTTTCTACTGCAATGCACAAAATGATGAGTTCTATTGCAGCTGTGCAATTCAGTTTTGGTAAAGGTGAATACACATTTCTAATGACCCACATCTACCTTGTTAATTTTTAGCCCCTTAAAAGATGAATCTGAATTGTGAGGGAGACAAACTAGGTGATAATTTTAACTGTGCTGATGCCATAGGTTGAAACTTAATAATGTGTAGCATCTTGCACACAAACAATAGCTAAAATTTCTTCAAACAAATATGGAGTAAATCAGACTAAGTGATTATTCAAGCTAAATTGGTTGAAGTCTAACAGCCAAGTGAAAGACACTAAAAGGAGGATACATTAAGGTGAAACATCCAAGAGATGTGAAAACATTGGAAGAACCTATGAACTAATTCACTTATACATGAATCTAAAGGAGAGGTTTTTCAGAGTGTTGGTGGGATCTGGCAGGAGGCAGATGTGAGATGAGAGGAGAAGGTGAGACAGTGAGGGTCCACCACCCACAGGGTGATAGATGCTGGGGTAAAACTGAGAAGAGTTTTTCACCTAAGGATAATAATTTTGAGTTCAGTAGAGAAAATGTAGCCATATTTGGATGTGCATTTGAACTTGTGCCCTCTCTGTATTTTTAGCCAAGTACAGAACAGCAATTTTAATGTACTGAGTCTTGAGCAAGTGATTTGCAGCTCAGCTCTCCTGAAAGCAGCTCCATCTCTGTGATGGATAAGTGACATTTCAATAAGTCAGGGTTGTTTTTTAGGAAGTCTCTGCAAGGCTAGTAAGCAGGAAAGATTTCCCATATGTGGATCATCAAAGAAAGCCTAGGGAGCACTTCCAATAGGTTGGTAGAAGATAGCTAAGAAAAGTGAGCTTACTCTTTACGATCTCACGTTTGCTATACAGGGATTTGCTCTTTGATCAAGCAGGATCTTCTAAGTCAGCATATTGAAAAAGGTTGAACATACAGGTGAAGAGAGACAAGAACTTGACTGAAGCAAGCAAAGTTTCAAAGGGAAAGGAAGGTCTATGCCATGACAAAGTTGTCCTTCCTCTTCTTCACACGGACCTATTGATATACAGTCTTCTCAATTATTGTGAGCAGTTGTCGTTCCAGCAGCTGCAATAAAAGATCACTTCCATGCAAGGTGTTTGCATTGCTGTACAAACAAAGCCAAAGAAAAACTTTATTTAAGAAAGGTGTGTATGGGAATATCCTCCCTTGTTGAGAATGACTGGTTAAGACAACCTGTGTATGGATTGAAAATATTTACCCAGGCATAGTACTGGTGCCAGAGATTGGTGGGAGATTTGCTAACCTGGGAGGAGAGAATCAGGTTTTCCGATGGCACTCCGAGGGTGTGACAGGCAGAGCACCACGGTGGGACTGAGGTATTCCGGTAATGTGCCACACGTTGTTTTCATCAAGGGACTTGCATCATTCTAGGAATGGGGATGTTTAGTGAAGGGTGGGGTGGCTCAGATAAATAAGCAACTGAAACTTGGGATGTTCATCCACCCCTTATCTGAACCAGCCAGATCTCTTTGTTGTGCAAAATGGGGCTGGAAAGCTTGCGAGGATAAACTTCCTTCTGACATTTGATATTCTCTGCTACTGCTTCAGCTGCAGGCACAAAATCAGCTTCACACTGGTGTCTCTTTTTTCTGCTCTTTGGTTAGGCCCTTTTCTTCACCTCTCCACATGCCAACTGCGATAGGGCACAGGCAGCAGTTGCAGCTGCTGGTGGAACCAAATTGCTTCACATCCCCAGCACCTTCCCTTATGCCTCTGAGTGGGGTCACTGGCTCGTAAGTCAATTACAGCAAATTTAGGAAAGATTGCCTCTGTGGAAACAAGGAATCTCATCTACATGCGGAGTCCTTATTATTAAGATGCTGATGAAGGTGAAGCAGGATGGGTCCAGGAGCTGCTGCATGACCGTGAGACACCATTTTTGTGTACTTTAGATTTCTACAAACATTTTCTTTCCACTAAACTTAGATGTGGCATCACTAGTAAGCAAGCCATGCAGTTCAGCATAAACCAATACAAATTTTTTAGGCTAATCTCTGTTTCATTCTGTAGGTATCAGTTGTAAAACTGATGAGACAGGTTTTCTATTGGTTTGTGTTTCCCAGATATTTAAGAGACAGGCCTGGATATGAAATCCTACTCTGAAGTTTGAAATTTAGGTTCTTTAGATATATAGATAGTTGATTCACCGGATCAGTCAGTTCTCAGAGGATCAAATGACCCAAGCTAAAGCAAGAAACACAAGTCCAGTTAAGACAGACTTAAAAATATGGCTCTGGAAAATGTCTGGATGAAATTTATTTGCAGAATAAATTTTCACCATTTGCAGAAGGGTCACTAGTGTTATTTTTCATTGAAAATTCTACTGCCCTTACAAATGTTTTCATTTTCAATGGCTGAAAACTGAACTTTTTTAGCAAGTGTACTGTTGACAAAAATACTATGTTAGGATGAAAACTTTTTGTCTGTTAGATTTTGCACTTTCTGATGAAATGTCATGGTTTTTGGAGAAGGCTGACTCCTTTTATAAAAATAGGTTGTTTATCTGAAAACATATTTTTGTTTTAAAAAGGTTTGATGCACCAAGGTCAAGATCTGCTGTAAGATCTAATCCTTCCTGTGTTCATGCTTGACTGTTTGCAGCAACATGCTTCTGGGTTTCCAAAAGTAGCAAAAACTGCAGGGCCACTCTTTATGGCTGTTTGGAGAGGGGTTTGCTTAGCTCTCTACACTATCAAATGACTCAAAAAATCACCATATGTCAGATTAGATCAGCTCAAAAATTACAGCCAGGAAACCGCTGATAGCTTTTCTGGAGTTCCATGAAAGTTTACATAATTGTCATTGCATGTCATTGGGTTTAGCAGCTGCAGGAAGATCCTGGTCTCCAATAAACAGAGATAATTGATTAATAAACTGTATCTGTGGCCACTGCAGTTTATTCTATGCACTGAGATCTGTGCATCCAGGTCTGGAGTTGAAGATACAATTTACGCATTCAGTTATTTTAAAGTCCATATCAGGTCTTAAAAATTATGGTGAATCATTTGAAGACGCAAAATTGATTAGGCCACATGCATATGCTAGTAGGGTTAACATTTCAGGGTAAGTCCAATTAAATCCATGGCAATATTCCCTTTGGCTTTTATATCACTTACGGTTGGAGGGGATGGGAAGGTTCACTGAATCCAGCCCCTCTGCTCAAGTAATATCGTGAATTTCCATGATTTACTTGACTGCATCTCATGATAAAATCTCATAGCTTTTCTTACATTTTCAAAAACTTCTTCCTCTGACTGTTATAAAATCCCTGTTCTCCATTAAGTGTCTTCACAGGCAGCTTGCTCCAGTTGTTGTGTCAACAATCCTGTAGCTTAAATAGCTCTTCTGTGTCGTTTATCAGTATGGGATATTTAGATACAGCAACCATTTTCTGTGTCAGCCTTTGTCCTGTGAAGCTAAACAAAACTTGTACATCTCATCTCCTCCCGTAAAACAAGCTTTCTATGTCCCTGGTGAGTTCAGCAGCCTTCTTCTGCACCTATTTCCCTGTGAACGGAGTTTTCTTGAAAAGGGATGACCAGAATTGCACTTAGTGAGTTTTCACAGGGCTATGTATGATACGTTACCATTGCCATCATCTGACAATCTCCTTTAAACACAGATCGTTAAGATGTCCATGCCATTTCCAAGAGCTAATTTAGGGGGTGGATGTATTCCAGAGGCAGGCAGCCCCACCAAGAGGGCTCTGCCGCTTCCTCCCCAGGCAGGGCCTGGGATTACTTCAATGAATGTCTTCATTTTATGACTTTTTAGAAGTGAGAAGCAGGATCTTGAAGGCCATGACCCTGGAGCGCCCTATCTCCTGCCCGTGACTGGCCCAGGGTGGTAGTGTTTGCAAAACCCAGTTTTTATGGGGCTTTTGTGACATATGGAGGGCAGGCAGGATGGTGGGTGCATATATCGTGCCGTGTTGTTATGGTCTTTGTACACCCAGTGAAGAGTGAGACCCTAAAATAACTCACCTGGGCTCCAGCAAAGTCAATATACCAGCTAATGATCTGGCCCCTGGACTTGAGGTTACCCTGGTGAAATAACATATTTTCCTGGTGTCTTAGGGAGCCTGTCCTTTTCATGCTGCTGTCAGCACAGGGGGAGATAGCTGGGGAGGGAGTGGGGCTGTCAGCAGAGCTGCCATGGTTTTGTGGCAGACAGCCTTTTTCCTGGAATTTTCATGGATTTTATGCATAAAGAAGAACCCATAGTGTACCTTTAGAAATAAACATTTTTAAGATTTTTCTTTTCTCCCTTTTTTTTTTTCCCCTTTCTCCTCACCACAGCTATCTATTTGACAGTGAACAAGACAGTCATTGGGCTGTTTGGCTTGCTATCTTGGTTTGCCATGTCCAGGCTGGCTCAGGACACCCATGATCGGGCTGGTGGTTGTACACCTGTTACAACCCACCAGTCCCTAATTGCCCTGCTGAACCTGTATGTCCTTTGGCGTCCTCCACTTCCAGGTCTGGCTGACGATGTCTGAAGGATAGGAAAATATGCTCTCAATTCAGCTAAGCAGTACAACATGTTGCAGCCTTTTGAAGAAAGTCTTTTATATAGCACCAAAAAAAAAGCTATGCAGTCATAATTAAATTCTCTGATGTACCCTTCATATCTCAACATTTTCTGAATTTTCCAAGGATATCAATAATAATAAAAAAAAAATCTTCAAAGCTATCTACTTACAACAATTTTGATACATTTAAGATATGCAGTAAAACATTCACTATGAACCACAAAGTGCACAGTTTAGCTATATATATATATATATGCCTGTGGGAGTACATATTACATTGGTAATTGAAATACACTTTTCTTTCATATAAATTTTAAAGGAAATAAAGCAATTATTCAAAAGCTTATTTAAAAATACATCTGTAAATATATAAATATATATAATTAAAACATATCTTTATATATATTCTTCACTGGAAGGACTCTGAACTGGCAGTGAAGGTAGCTGGTGTAAACCGGTACTCAGAAGTCCCTTTTGATAACATCCTGAATCACTGCAGAGTTAGACAAGATGTCCAGTTATTTAGTGTGCTGTGTTTGGGCCTGTTCTTTTAGTCCCTTATTCTGCTAAGTTTTCCAGTTATAAGAGATGGCCATTCAGTAAATATCAAAACTGAGCAATGGATAATTTTTTTTTTTTTGGAAACAGAAGATCTGCTAAAAAAATTGGTCAGAATAGAACTGTTTAACAACTGGAGTCAAAATTATGGAATAATTTAACTGAGAAAAAGCAACAAAAATTTCCTTCAAATATTGCAACATTTCTTTTTAGTAGTTATCTATTGCAAACATTTTGACTTTTCAGTTGAATGTGGCCTTTCAGTTTAGAAATTAACCCCAAAAAGAACTCTGAAAGGCAGAAGATAATACCAAAACCATATTTCTGTTTAAATAGAGTTTTTCTTATTAATGCAAAGTAATTTTTTTCAGAGGAGTTTGGTGTTTTTCTTTTTTTCCTTTTGGATTGGTTGAAATGGGAATTATTTTAGCCACTGGTCTGGAAAAGGAAAAAAAAATGCCCAGGTTTAATGACTGAGTAAAAATATGGAAGATGAAGCTTCAAAGTTTTCCTTATATTATTAAACATAACATAGTCTCATGTTACTCCCAAAGCAGTTTAGCAGATGTACAAAAATATTTAAGCAGTTCTCGTGAAAAATTCAAATTATGAGTCCAATAAGACATAGATTTATTGTGTTTTACATGTACATTATTCTGTACCTTCACAGTACCCCTAGGCAGGTGTATGATGGTGTTGAATCAGTGGATATATTTTATTTTATTTTTGCATGGAGGAAATTTATACCTTAAAGCCTTCGTTTGGATGTAATTTTTCCAAACATTTACAGATGGAAGGCTTGTTTATTTTATTGAGTTTTTTCATGCTCATTTCTGATGTCTTCTGCATGCTCCCAGCGTGGTAGCTCTCCTTATTCCATAGGGCTCTTTGTGATGGGGTCCTATTCAACTGAAATTGAGGCAGTTTCATCTTCCCTGTTTGTTTCTGCTGTCTGATGGCTTGATGAAGTATGTGTAGAAAGCAAACCATTGCCCCAGTATTTCTGAGGGCTTGCATTTAGGTTCGGTGATAAGATTCCTTTCCCTGAGAACATGCCGTGGGTGCACACTGAATCCCAAACCCCAGCTGTTCACTCTTTGTGGTGGAGGTAATGTAAAAAGAGATGAGCCATAAAATAGCATCCACTGCCAAGTTGGTTGGCACTGATGATGGGGTGTCCAGGTATCATCACACTGACTGCTCTTCCAGCGGGGTGTGCCTGCACTCAGATGTTGGTAACAGAGTCTGGTCTGGGTATGAATGCACAGGGAACATAAGACTCAAAGGTCATTTATTTGTCCATTGCAAGGCCCCGCTGTTCTCTCCTTGTCCTGATGTGAACTTCTGATTATTGTGTCGCATGCTTTGAAGCTTATTAACTTCTTCAGTTGCCCTGTACCCATGTGCGTGCAAGTATGTGTGCATGAGCACTGTTCCTGCAGCCAGGCTGGCTCAGACAGTAAAGCAGTAGCAGCATGACAGAGATGTGGAGGTAGAGGCCATGTGTTTGAGAACCCGTAGATTTGTGTAACAACATCTCACAGGCTGGGCTGGGGAAGATATTTAAAGAGCTGCTATAACACAACACCTTAGCTGAGGCAGGGGAAGAAAAGACCTTCCTATTCACACTGGAATATTTTTGCTCTCGTCTCCTGATCCTGCAGTGATGGGAGGGGAGGCAGCTCCTTCACCCAGTGCAAGAGCTGAGGTTTCCTTGCTGCCCCCTCCAGCCCAGGCACCAGACAGAAGTGCACATGTGGGGACAGGCACGTGTCATCCACAGCGCTTTCCCCTGCTGCCAATTACTCCATCCGATCAGGGCTGCCCCAGCCTCTCTTGCAGATACAAGAACAACTTGGCTTTAGCTTACAACCCTGTGCGAAGGTTGTCTCACTGTGCAATCTCCAAAACAAGACATGGGAAGACTGTGTCTCTGAGGAAAGCCTTGCTCCCTGCCGTCCTCTTGCTCTGCGTACGTGGGAGAGCTTTAGCGTAATATCAGCTAATGCTGCCCGCAAATTGCACTGGCTGAGCTGTACCAGCTGCTACCCCAAAGGAGCAGCACAAGCCTTCATTCCTCTTTCCATTTACCTTTCCTGTAAAGCTTTTGCTTGTGAGATCAGAAACTCAGTGACCTTGGCAGGGAGGGAACTGGAAAATGGGTTTAGTTGGAAGGTATGACTCAAAAGCACTGTTCAGAGCTTAGATATCTTCCCCTGGGGATTACAGAGTGAGCAATACTAAAATCAGTGTGTCAAGATGTCACCAAGCACACACTGGAAGAAACTTTACACGGCATGATGAGAGTGCTGCAGTTGGGGCTCTGAGTTTAAAGAAATGTTCCGATTCAATCAATGTCCCTTCGTTTAACCTACTGTCTGCTCCTCCGTTCAGCAGGAAGCCTATTTCATTCCTTTTACTGCTGCCATGCTCTTTACTGCTTCCCTCTTCATGAGCATCTATCATGGAGCTGTTCTTGTCCTCTGCCTCCAATAGCTAACGGGCGCCTGTCATCAGACTGGTCTTTGACGACGCTCCATCGATCACCCAGAAGGAAATGGTTATTGAGTGGGTGGCAATCAACTTTTTACCTCTCCCTGGAGCCGGAGTGCATCAGTGCTTTCCAGCATTAAGCAGAAGCCTCCTGGAAAGGTATTTTTTGCGCTATGTTTCCTCACGTGGAAGGCTAGTGTGCTGGTGCCGAGTCATAGGGCTCGAGAGACATAGCTGCAGTTTCTTGCTAAGATTTGCTTTGAACTTAGTGCCAGAGGAAGGCAGAAAAGGGAGCTGGTGCCGGGGGCCAATGTCTTCTGGCTGACAGGTCCTGCTTTCCAAGTCAGAGCTGCTATTGAGATCAGGGAAGAAATGTCCTGCTGATGCCAAAGGCTTCTACCACTGCTTCCCACCTTTGCAAACACAAACCTAAACTGAGACAGACTGTGGAAACATGTTAGCCAGCATGACTGGAGGAAGGAAGCCCAAACGCAGATGTTCAGTGGGAAAGAAATAATTAGGATTAAATCCGAGTTGGTAATACATACTGGTATAACCCCTGCCCCAGCATTTGCTGGAAAAAATCTGTATTTTCAGTCTGAAAGAAGAGAAAGACAGATCATTAAGAAGAAATCCTCTGAGTTTCCTTACAGGAGTAGACAGAAGACCACAGCCTGTAATGTCTTGATCCTAAGTGACATTTAAGTAGCTATCTACTTTAATTCCCATTAGTACTAGTAGATAATTGCATGTGAAGATGTAGACTTTAACCAGCAGGACTCAGAAGGACTCAAGAGACTACAGGGCTGGTAGGCATGAGACACCCTTAACAAATATGTTTGAAGATAGACCCAGAGTTGTTCTATCTGCACACGTCTTTCATGCCTTTGGCCAGCTGGAGCTCAGCAGGGCTAATTTGGCAGACTGTTGTGACTGCTGAGCACCTCTACCCGGAGACATCCAAATGGACACTGTATGGACCCAGTCTAGAAGCAGAGTACGCATGTGTATGAGCAGAGTCAAACTGGGTTTGTGTATGTAGGAATGTCTAACATAATTTCAAAGCAGTGAGGTGGTAGTCCCTGTTCATTCATAAACATCTGGATTGGCTTTTCTTCTTGCTCTATTATTTTCAAATATTTGTAGCAGCCTTTCTAACTCCTGTCTTTAACTACTGGATACAAGCATATGCAATATTTCAGACTTTAAAATATCTTATGCACTAGCATATCAGTTTGCTGGTACTTACAGAATGTATTTATTTGTCCTTCTTTTCAAAGGGACCCTGGACTGTGCTTCAGAGGGGAGGAAAAGCAAAGATGTGTGCTAATCCTAGTGAGAACCTCAAATGTAGGGCTGTTTGTACTGACAGCAGCAAAGTTTGTGTGATTCTGGGCTGCAGACATGCAACACTTCATCTCTGCCTGTGCGTTCACATTTGAAGTGCTTTGCAGAAACTTTTTAATGATTTTGTGAGTTTTCTCACTGATGTGTAGTCAAACTCTGCCTTCAGTTGATACTTTGTGGTATATGGGATGATGCACACCTCACTCTTAAAGGCATTAGACCCAGGTTCACTGAAGTTTTTCTGCATCAGAACACTGTGATTTGTGAACGGCCCTGGCAAACCAGGATGGCTGATGAAGCCACAGTTCTCAGCAGCACCATCTCCCTCTGGCTGCTCATAGCGAGGGTCTTGAGGCAAAGTGTGACGGCTCACTTCAAAATGCCATGTTACAAACTGCAGTGATTTGGATGCTGATTGATGAGCAGCTGCGATGTCCCTGCTGTCTGGACAGTGAGGACAGCTGGTTGTGTCATCTCAGCAGCCGCATGGTGTGAAGCCATTCCCACTCGTCAGTTGGAGCTTGAGGTCCTGCAGGACAGCAGGTTCTCTGTGGGCTTGACAGGCAACTTCGTCCTATGGCCTAACTCTACAGAAATCCTCAGCTTCTGAGTCCATCACCTCTGTCTGCATGTGACAGTTTATTTTCTCCCAGTTGTGTTTGGTTACACTTTTTATGCTGGCTTTGATTTGTGCTATCTATTTGGGCCAACTGCCTAAGTGTACTGGGATGTGTGTGGATGTTGCTTTTGAATTTAGTACTGCTCCTAGTGAGAGCATGGCAAATAACTCAAAATGAGTGATATGTTTGATGAAGCTCCTCATTTTCTGTTCGCAAATAGTCCATGAATAGAGTGCAAAATTATCTGATGCCGCCATTAGAAAAAGTAATGTGCAAATTTCTTTTGGAAAGCAACTCATGATCTGCAGAGGATCATTCAAATTGTATTAGTATTGCAGTTATGATTTGTGCAGTAACATATGTAACTTATCAACATACGTAACTAACTTAACTAATCAAAGCATTTGAATTCCAAGTACTATAGGTGATTTCAGCCTAAGCAATGGGTGCAGTGTTGGTCATCCAGTTGGCTGCTTCTTCTGAAGAAACTGTGACAGAGAAATTAATCCTTAGGTAAACAGTACTCGGTGTCGTCTTCATCCTTGAGCAGGGACCTGGCACCCTTGGCTTGGTCCTCCAGTAGGGTGGGGGGTTACATAGCATTGGCAGCAGCAAGCAGCAGCAACCTTTGCTTTTGTACCACGTGTATGAAGCAAGCTCAGCAGCAGATGGAAGAAATCAGAGGTGGGTTAATTACCTCTGGTCCTTGTTGGAAGAGAAAACGATGTCCTTCTCCATGCTTCTCCTAGAGGAAGGCTCTAGTAGGCAAACACAAACACAAAGCAGATTAAAAATTCTTAATATTTTCTTCCAGAGGACATATGAGCAAAATTATGTAAGTCTCCCAGTAAGGGGAGGTAGGGATAGTGAGTGTCTTCTATACAAGCCAAGCTTGCGTTTGTGGTCAGGGACCGTGACAGTTTACTCACCTTATCAGACTGAAGTTCACATCACTTCTGCTGAAAATTTTCTCCTCTCTCCCTGAGCTCCTGTGGGAACATTGCTGGAATTTACTGAGTTTTGTGCATCAACCCATGGCTAAAGACTAGCACACTTCAAAATACAGCAAAATAGTCAAGTTACAAGTGCTGGTAAAATGTCAGGATTTCCAATTTCCTTTCTCTCAATTTGTAAACGCTGGCAATTTTTTTTTCTCTAACGAGGAATAAGGAACATCACAAAGGCATTCTGTATCAAAAGGCCTTTCACTCTGCCTTGGCTTTTAGACGGCTTCCGATCCAGATCTACTGTAGATATCTCCTTTTGGCTACTATTGGAAGCTCCCTGCAGTGTGCAATAAACATTCACTTCATATCACACATCTCACCCTGACAAGCAAATCCCTTGCATATCAATGTGGCTCTGTGAAGAGATTTTGCTTTTTTACATTCCTTCCACTCCCAGCTGTTAATTTGCACTGACTAGATAGCAGGGGGTCCCACTCTGCCCCAGAGACATGCTTGCGACTTCCACCGACTTTAATAGGATTTTCGTGAACATATACAGTCAGTCCCTCAGCAGAATTCAGACGAGCTGGCTGGAAATTTCAAAGTCGTCAAGGGATTTTAAACACCCAGTTTCTCTTACCTTTAATGGGAATGAAGTGTTCAAATGTCAGACAACTGTTAAAAATCACAGAGTTCATAATAACTAACTAGTTCTAGTTTTATTGTCTGTTACATAAAGTAAACCTACTGCCTGTGATCACCCTGCACAAGAAAAAATATGAAGGAGTTAGTTAGCCTTTCACTTACAGAGATTTTATTTGAAGTGAATTGCAAAACTTTCATAGGTTCCGTTACTGCAAGTGCGAATTACTTCTACAAACATTTTGACAGACATGCAGAGGACTGAAAACACCGTTCCCTGCCACCACTGTTTGTAGAAAATGATTTATGGGTGCTACTGATAACTACTATTTCAGATTAAAACGGAACTACTATAGATTAAAAGTATAGGAGAGTACTAAACCGTTCAGGAAACCTGTAAATGGAAATATTAGGTATATGTATGGCATTCTGTATCTGATTTCCTTTACCCACTTGAGGCATAATCTGCAGTTATTGAATCAGGAGAGCTTTACCAAATTATTTAAATACGTAGTGGAACTGTCAAAGGCATCTAAACAGTGATATGTTCAATTCCCACAACTTTCAGAGAATATATGTGCCAACAATATGTAGAAGGAATGGGTTGGGATTTGAGAGTATTTTAGACCCTAACTGATTTCAGAAAGAGGAAAGCACTTACTTGTTCTTTAAAAATCCATTTTTCAAAGACACTGTTTGGTATCTTTGGTTCCTCAGTTCTAGTTTGGCCGTCCCTCTAGAGCAGCATGCTGCTTCTGATGGAACTGATACACACAGGCAGTGCAAAAGAACATGATTAACTGTTTGTTTTTAAAATATTAACCAAGTCTTCACCTCCCAATTAAAATCTATCAAATTAAGCAAATTGCATGGGGGATTGAAAAGAAAAAAAAATCCTTCACTTAATTATTTAGCCAATATTTACTGGGTACGAGTGTATTATTAACACAGCAAAGGAGGCTATTAATTACTATTCACAGCGTTTCTAATAAAAAAAAATGGCATCTGCTATTTCTAGAAAAGAAATATTGTCACTAATAATCCATCCTAAATTGTAAATGTGTCATCATAAACTGGATGTGTCATTTCTCTGTTCTGTACTGACACATGCTACATGAGCGAGCTGAGCTTTTTTCGGGGCTGTGTCAAAAGGCTTTTTGTTAGTGACCTTTAATCAACTAGTATCCAATTATGCAGAAGCCTAATGGTGTATTTGTATATTTGTAATGTATTTTCCATCAGAAAACTCTGCTTTGGCATCACCTCCTTTTCACTTGTATTGTGATAACAGACACAGCAAAAATAGAAATGAAAAAAAATCAACCTGAATGCTATTTCCTTTACTATATGAAAAAGTTCTAATGGTCATTTATTGCATAAAGACTCTACTTGTGTAATCTATTTATTGAGAGAGAGGAAGTGAGAGGAAAGATGTTCTGAGGTAAAGACACTTGAACTGGTGTTGTTAAGGTCAGGCTTCAATTTTCTGCTTGATTTTAGGTGCCTTATGTGAACTTTGGTTAATCACCCATGACCTGTGTCACTGAAATCCACAGTGTATTATGGAAGGAAAAGATGCATAAAAGGAACATTTTGAAATCTTTTAGGCTATCTACCTATTCGATGTTAGGATCACCTCAACCTAAACTACTTCTGATAAATGTTTGTCAAAATAATTTTTTGATGTTGGATTTCTTGCTACAATTATAATCCATATATTTTATCCTAACGTCAGCTTATAAGAAGAACTTATTCCTTTTGTCTCTCAAGTACCTCAAGATTGTTTTCATGCCTCCTCTCAGACTTCCCCTAGTCCAAGACAATCCCAGTTCTTTCCTCCTCGGTCACATTTTTCTCTACATTGCATTCCTGCTGCACAGTCAGTCCTTCCTGAAGCTGGACGCAGTATTGCAGGGCTGAGCAGAGCAGGAGGGATGTTTCATGTGTCTTACAGGTGACATTTTTGTTTGTACACACCAGTGTCATGTTTGTCTTTTTAACAACAGTGTAACATTGTTGACTCATGTTCAGTTTGTGATTCACCATAATTCGCAAAGCTCTTTTTTGTCTCTCCAGTGGTTCTTTGTCCTGTATTTGAACAAATCGTTATTCTCACCTACGTGAATATATTCCACTTGTTTTATTGAATTGGGCCTCATTTTTCCAGATCACCGTTCTAATTTGTCACAATTTTTCTGATTCCTTTTCTGTCACTCAGTGTGAGATTCAGACTGTCTGCTTGAGCTTGATTTTATCTGTAAACGCAACACACTTTTATCCCTTCTTCCTCATAATTTATGAAAATATTGAACTTTGCCAAACCTAGATCTCTGTGATTCCTACCTGATACAATCCTACCATTTTGACACCAAATCATTGACAAATTACTCTTAAAGTGCAGATTTCCAGCCAGCTCTGCATACCTTTTCTCTGTAGTTTAATCTTGACCATGTTTTCTTAGCTTACTTATGAGAATATTATGTGAGACGGTGTCAAAAGCCTCACTGAAGTCAAGATACATGACATTTTCTTTTCCTCCTCTACCCACAAGGCTTGTTACCCTGATGTAGAGTGGAATTAGATTGGTTTGACATGATTTATTCTTGACAAATCCATGTTGGCTGCTACTCCTCTCCTTGTTACTGCCCAGGTGCTTACAAGTAGTTAGATTATTTGTTCCAGTATTTTTCCAGGAATCAAGTTAGACTGTCAGACTGATAATTCCCGGCTTCTCCTTTACTCCTTCATACAGATAGGTCGTCTGCTGGCTCTTCTTCAGTCTTCTGGCCCTACTCATCTTACATGAGTTCTCTAAGAGATTTACTAATGCCTGTAAGATAGTTTCTGCCTGTTCTTTAAGTATCCTGGGATAATTTTCCTAATGCCCCACTGAACTGGAAACATCTACCTTATCTAAGTATTCTCTAATCTGATCTTCCCCTGTTGTAACCTGAGGTATTGCACTGTGGTTGTATCAACCGTCTAGTCATAGTTGACCTTTCCAGTGAAGGCTGAAATACAAAAGACACTAAACATTTCACTTTTCTGTGACTCATCTGGCAGGAGCTTGTTCTCTCTGTTTAGCAGTGAACCACTGTTTTTCCTTGGAGTTCTTTTTTTTACTGCAAATGTGCTTACAGAAAGCTTTTTGCTTCCTTTGCTAATTTCCTCTCTTTTTGTACCTTTGCCTTTCTGAATTTTTCCCCACATATTTATGCTATTCATTTGTACTTGTCTTAGTATTTCAATGTAGTTTTCACTTCCTGTACATTTTATTTAACTCCAGGTCACTGAAGAGCTCATGGTTTAGCCAAATTGTTTTCTGATTACACTTCCTATCCTTCCTTCATGTTGGCATGGCTTCTGATTGTACTCTCACTGTCATTTCTTTAAAGAATTGCCAGCTCTTCTGGACTCCTTTGTCACTTCAACTTGTTTCCGAGGAGATCTCGCCCACCAATTTACAGTGTTTATTGAAGTCTGCCCTCTTGAAATACATTGCTTTTAGTTTTCTGTTTTCCCTCCTTCCTTTGCTAAAGATAGTGAATTTAAGTCATTTCATGGTAATTATAACACAAGTTTCCCTGTCCGTAAACTGGGATAACATCTGTTTGTCTCTGTAGATTATAAACCCTTCTGTGGAAGAAAAATATTCATTTTCATTCCTTTTTTTTTTTTTTTTTTTTACAAAATGCAACACAATGCAAGAGTATTCCAGTATTAACTGTCTCTTCTAAAGATGCCCTTGGTCCTCTGCCTTGTAGTCCAGGCTTCCCTAGGGGCCAGGAGTACCTTTCCCTTCCTACAGTACCATGTCTCTACCTTCAACGGATAACATTGATAGCTCTCTGCTCTGCCATTCTGCTGTAATATCTCAGCATCTCCCATGTTCTCAGCTTCCTAATTGGCTGCTGTTAAACAGGTTGAAGAGCACAGGTGGTTGTACTGGCAAATACATCCAAATAGCAATATAAGTACTGGCAGTGACAGGACAAATAATAGTAATATTTTAATATTTTTTTATATATTGTGGGGCCTGATGTCAAATTAGAACAAGACCCAAGTGCACAGCAATATATGCATGGATTTCCCCTAAATCTGTGCTCTAGACACCATGTGAAGGAATGCGGATTTACAGGTCAAAAAGCATCTGTGGTGCAGTCCAGCCAGCACCTCAGCATCGAAATTCAGGGGACCATGTGGAGCCTACAAATACACCAGAGACCAGACACAGCATCATATTCTCTCTGCTCTTCAGGGAGGAGTTAGCACTGCCATGCCGTCTACAGAAATGTAAAGAATTTCCAGATACAGATATCTGATTGCAACGCTTCAATTAACTCCAACTGGAAAGAGCCATAAATGTAGGTCACTTGATCATCCACTCTGCATTCATTTAAGCATTGTTTGAGAGCAGAGAATATTTAGGAATTATCTGCAATGTCATTCTCTTTTGAAGTCTTCCTGTATAGAATCGTTAAGGTTGGAAAAGACCCTTAAGGTCATCGAGTCCAAATGTTAACCTAGCGCTGCCAAGTCCACCACTAAACCATGTCCTCAAGCACCATGTCTACCCTTCTTTTAAATACCTCCAGGGATGGAGACTCCACCACTTCCCTGGGCAGCCTGTTCCAGTGCCTGATGACCCTTTTGGTGAAAAAGTTTTTTCTAATATCCAACCTAAACTTCCGCTGGCGCAGCTTGAGGACGTTTCCTCTCATCCTATCACTTGTTACTAGGGAGAAGAGACTGACCACCACCTCGCTACAACCTCCTTTCAGGTAGTTGTAGAGAGCAATATGGTCTCCCCTCAGCCTCCTCTTCTCCAGACTAAACAACCCCAGATCCCTCAGCCGTTCCTCATAAGACTTGTGCTCCAGACCCTTCACCAACTTCGTTGCCCTTCTTTGGACACATTCCAGCACCTCGATGTCCTTCTTGTAGTGAGGGGCTCAAAACCAAACACAGTACTCGAGGTGCGGCCTCACCACTGCCGAGGACAGGGGCACTATCACCTCCCTGGTGCTGCTGGCCACGCTATTCCTGATATAAGCCAGGATGCCATTGGCCCTCTTGGCCACCTGGGCACACTGCTGGCTCATGTTTAGGCGGCTGTCAGCCAACACCCCCAGGTCCCTTTCTGCCAGGCAGCTCTCCAGCCACTCCTCCCCTAGCCTGTAGCATTGCATGGGGTTGTTGTGACCCAAGTGCAGGACCTGGCACTTAGCCTTGTTGAATCTCATGCAGTTGGCCCCAGCCCAACAATCCAGCCTGTCCATGTCCCTCTGTAGGGCCCTCCTACCCTCCAGCAGATCAACGCTTCTGCCCAGCTTGGTGTCATCTGCAAACTTACTGAGGGTGCACTCAATCCCCTCATCCCGATTATCAATGAAGCTATTGAACAGGACCGGCCCCAACACAGAGCCCTGGGGAACACCACTCGTGACTGGCTGCCAACTGGATTTGACTCCATTCACCACCACTCTCTGGGCTCGGCCGTCCAGCCAGTTTTTAACCCAGTGCAGAGTGTACTTATCCAAGCCGTGAGCAGCCAGCTTCTCCGGGTGAATGCTGTGGGAGAGAGTGTCAAAGGCCTTACTAAAGTGCAAGTAGACAACATCCACAGCCTTCCCCTCATCCACTAAGCAGGTCACCTTGTCATAGAGGGAGACCAGGTTAGTGAAGCAGGACATCCCTTTCATAAACCCATGCTGGCTGAGCCTGATCCCCTGGCTGTCCCACACGTGCCGTGTAATGGCACTCAAGATGATCTGCTCCATGACCTTTCCCGGCACCGAGGTCAGGCTGACAGGCCTGTGGTTCCTCAGATCCTCCTTCCAACCCTTCTTGTAGAGGGGCGTCACATTTGCTAACTTCCAGTCATCTGGGACCTCCCCAGTTGACCAGGACTGCTGATAAATGATGGAGAGTGGCTTGGCAAGCTCAGTATCCTCGGGTGGATCCTGTCTGGCCCCATGGACTTGTGAGCATTCAGGTGGAGGAGCAGGTTGGTGACAACTGGGGCTTCATTCTGCATCCTATCTCCATCTCCCAGCTCAGGGGCCTGAAAACCCCGAGGATGACCAGTCTGACTATTAAAGACTGAGGCAAAGAAGGCATTAAGTACCTCAGCCTTCTCCTCATCCTTCGTGGCAAAGTTACCTTCTGCATCCAACAAAGGAGGGAGATTCTCCCTGGCCCTCCTTTAGTCACTGATATATTTGTAAAAACATTTTTTGTTATCTTTAATGGCAGTGGCCAATTTAAGTTCTAGCTAGGCCTTTGTCTTTCTAATCTTGTCCCTGCATAACCTCACAACATCCTTGTAGTCCTCCTGAGTCACCTGCCCCTTCTTCCAAAGGTGGTAAGCTCTCCTGTTTTTCCTGAGTTCCAGCCAAAGCTCTCTGTTCAGCCAAGCCGGTCTTCTCCCCCACCTGCTCGACTTACGGCAGGTGGGAACGGCCTGCTCCTGCACCTTTGAGACTTCATTCTTCAATAACATCCAGCCTTCCTGGACTCCTTTGCCCTTCAGGACTGCCTCCCAAGGGACTCTGTTAACCAGATCCCTAAACAATCCAAAGTCTGCCCTTCTAAAGTTCAGGGTATCGGTTTTGCTGACCCCCTTCCTTACTTCTCCAGGAATTGAAAACTCTATCATTTCATGGTCGCTGAGCCCAAGACAGCCTCTAACCACCACATCGCCCACCAGGCCTTCTCTGTTCGTAAACAGCAGGTCCAGTGGGGCACCTCCCCTGGCTGGCTCGCTTACCGTGATGTTGGCCAGAGAAAATGATCAGTCAGACCTGCAATCCTGTACTCATTTGCGTGTTTGAGTGAGTGCTGTTGGCACTGTATCATGAAGGGCAGCTGCTGAATACAGCTAGATGTGACACATTTGCAGCTACCTAGAGTTTGCAGGAAATTATCTGAAAAATTACGTTTCCACTAGGAAATGTTAAGTTCTTAATATCCATTTATTAGGGCAAACATTTAACAAAAAAAAAAGTTTATCAGAGAAAGTGTCTCAGGTTCAGGATAATATTTCAGGAGCTGAAGAAAGGCAAGTGGGAGATACAGGCTGAAGAGTGATCTTACCCAGAAAAATCAGTAGCTCAGTAGATATTCTTCAGGGGTGTAGGTGATTGGGACTGAGATTTCAAATCCTAGCTACTCTGAATTGTGTCTTTCTGCCTTTCAACTTACAATTGTTTCCCTTTGTGTACAGAAACAATATATTAGATCGAGGATTTGAATCTGAGTTTTCCTTATTCATGGTTGTACCAGTGCCCCTGGATTATAGAGGCAATTCACTACTGAAACACGTTATTTCCTTTTCTGCTCTGTGCCAACTGTTTGTTATCATCCCTGTGCTGGAGAATCCTGCCTCCGCTGATCCATGAGGGGAAGGGAATAAGTCAATGCAAAGTCAGAAAACTGACTTAATTATTGCAATTGTATTATTACAATTATTAATTGAATGAATTCTTACACCTTCAACAGAGAAGTTTGAACAAAACTCATCTAGAAATGTTTTATAATGAGCAAAAATGGTGTTAAAATTCTTGTTCCTGCTCATAGCATTGTCTGAGGATGGTTCCTCTGGATTTTTGTATAGTACTCTTAAAAGGTCTTCAATTCATCTGAAGTACAATTATGGAGAGAGACAAAGAGAAGGAACTGAAATCACTAACATTTCTGCAGGAGAGGAAAACTAATTCCTGCAATGCTCTACAACCAACCTCTTGAGAAATTCACAAAGGAATTGACACTTGTAAACAGAGAAAAATGAAAATGAACCCAGGCTCTTATCATCTGAATACAGTACTGTCTCAGATGCCAGGATTAGGAGATTTCTATTTCAGAAACTGCAGGAACATTAGTCTGTGGATTAGAGCTAAAATACTTTGTGGAATAGCGAGCCAGACACAACGTGTATGAGTAACTTTTCACTGCCTTGCTCCAGAAGATGTCTTGAGTATTACACAAAACACAATGTGACTCCAATACAAATGTTTTTTATTTAGCAACTGCTGCTGAGGGATCACAGAAAAAACAATGTTGAGCTCCTGGCAGTGTCTGATTCAAGTTTATGATGTCATTCGTTCATTAAATACAATCTGAGGTATTTTGCGCAGCCATTGTGTGTCAGAAAATGAAATGATCACTTCTCTTGACAGCACACACTATCAAGAATGCATTTTTCCCCCATAATTTCTATAAGCAATGGAGCAGCAACATAAAGAATACGATTTGGCAACAATGATTCTCAGAATAAATCTTAAGCATGTAAATTTTACTCTTGTCATGTACCTATTCTTATTCTATCATCTGGATGGACTAAATAATGTACATTCTGAAACCATCCAGCACTGAGGCTTCATTGTATAGATGTGTCAGTGATGACTTTGATGATTTTCAACTTGTAGATGATTTTGAAAGTTTAACACTGGCAAGGGAGTGGCAATTGTCTTGCACAACTCTTAAGACGAAAGTGTATGCCATTACATGCTGCAAAGTGGAACAGATTCTGATATTCTAGCGTTGGGAATTGAGATGAGAAAACAGCAGAGATATCTCTGAGATGATTTCCAGGTTATGAGCTCTGGTAACCTTCTTATTTGGAAAGCAAAATAAAATCAGCATTATCTGCATAGGTAACTCCTAAAAAAAGTCCAAAGGGATTGAAATGGATTGAAAAAAATCAAATTGATTTCTTTAGGTTTTAGCTTATTAAAATTGTATATTATCAATTATGACTTTAAAAAATTTAGAAACAAATATGGTTTTCAAGTATCAGGAAGCTTGTTTATATTAAAAACTTTTTCCTCTTCTGAAAACTGAATGTCAAAATTTGATGTGATTTTCTGCAGTATTTCAGTTGTCCTGGCATTAAAATTTTTTGGCAAAGGTGAAGCTTAAAATTGAAGTAATGCCACAGGTATACGTTCCTCTAACGGTCATTATTTACGTACAACCTGATCCTTGAAGTTGCTGCCTGAATTTTTTCTTATACATTTTTAAATATTGTTAGAATATATAAGTTCTAAGAATAAGTCCCCTGATATTTTGCAATTGAAAAAAGCAACTTTAAGTGCATTGGTAAAAGGATAGAATTATCTAAGCTACGTGATTTTACCTTGGCCTCTATATTCTTTTTTTATGCAACCCTCTTCAGTAGCTGGCTGGTTTATGCTGCTAGAGAGCATGTAGATAGAAGCAAGCTGATACGTAGTAAATTATTTTTGCGAGGATGATTTGAAGCATTTCTGAAATGGGCTCTGTCACTGCTCCAGATCATTTTCTACCCTTGCAATGAAAAAAATGCTCAGGGTGTTTTCAAGCTTCCTATGACCCCTTTCACAACTTCAAGTTTTTTGACGAAGTTCCCTCTACTGACTTGACATTCTTCGTATTGTACAGCTGGTTATTGATTTTTTTGGTCTTAGCAGGTGTTCTAAGACACATTTTTTTTCTCTGTTTCATGGACTAATGTGCAATCATCTTCTGTGCTGAATCTGAAATGAAATATCACAGCCAATCCTCTTATTCTGAATGTTGAATGATTTGAGATTGAGGATTGAATTTGAATAGAAAGTTGTAATATGGAGTCATCTCTCAGTTGTGGGCTGGAATTGTGGTCAAGTGCCACAGGAACAGTTTTCTACATTAGGGTAGAGTTAAAAAAAAGGATATTTCCTGAAAAGCAGAGCTAATGAATTCTCCATGAACAAAAGAGTTTCAAATGTCCTATGACTTGTTAAGATCATCTCTGGAAACTTAATGAGTCTCTTACTGCTTTTTTACTCCACCATTTTTAATATGTTTTCACCATTGACAACTCCAAATGCTCCACAGATGTCACAGGTTCTAGTGATAGCCACGCATATATGGTATTGCCTCGTTTCCCACTTGCGAAGTTGATATCACCTTAACCACTCTGAGGGGCCGAGGAAAACCTCTGCCTCATTTAACTACAGCCGTCCCAACACTGCAGGTATATTATATCATTATATTATTAGCTCCACACGAACCACTGAGAGGACATAAATCTGCTATATGAATATCAAATGGGCTTCAGCTGAAGGATATGTTTATGCAGTGTAAATGACTTGTATTTACAGATGTGTCTCGTGCAATTACATGTGTCATGCTGGTGAAATGTGGCTGATATTGGAAGTCTTGATGACGTAACCAAGATGAGGTCAGTAAAAATATATGCAGTTTATATGCCACTGGAGGCCTCCTACACAAGTGCAAACAGGTGGGAGTTATTTTTATTACAGTTTTGATCAGCTTTGGATGGAGTAAACATGCTAGATTTTAAATAACTCGGTGATCTATGCACTATGAGCTTGACTGTGATTACTGCTAGTCATTTCAGTGGAACAGCTAAGTAAATTAATGGATACTCTGGGGTGGGATTCATCTAAGTGAATATGTGTTTTGAGAATACAGGCATCTACAACTAAGCAGCTCACCTCAGTCTCCCTTTGTAGCCAGAGGAGAGTCAGAGTCAGCCGGTGTAGTACTACATTCATTTTAGCCAAAAGTGGACATTTCCGTTCGGTGTGAAGTATTTCTCCCAAATACCATTGGCTCTATTGATTAGGTCTCCATTGGCTACAACAGACACCTAGACAGCTGACTCAGATGTAGATGTTTACACTGTAGGGACATTGAGAGAGACATCCCAGGCCTTGGGTAAGCATGACTGAATCTAGATTAAGGTTAATTTTGTTTGTTGGATAGGACTTAATCTGGCCCATTGTGAATTCTGTTTTAAGTAGCTATGGATGAATTTGGCCACTCATTTTGACCTCACTAAGAGACTTAAAAAGTTTTGAAAAGAAAAATGCTTCAGGAGGGCAGAGGAAACCAGGGATAAGAGAATGAATTGTATTCAGATGAAGAGTGGTCATGGGGTCCATTTCATGAACATGGGCAGGGACAATGTCTGGTTTTGGCACTGATAGTAAGCTGGCACATCATCTAAATGTGTGTATGGATTGCTGACCCTCGTTTTGCCCTTTTGAAGGAAGTGACCTTCACGTTGATGGCTAGAGAAAAACACAAATGACCAGTGATACTACCTGACCTCTTGCTGCAGGCTACTACAAGAGTTACTGGTGACGGTTGTCTGTTAATTACAGCTGCCCCACGGGTTTTGTTGTCAAAAATGGCAATGGAGATAGAAACTGCTTTTGCGGGTTTGGGTTCTGGGATGCTGAATTTTTTTCAATAAGCTACTTGACTGGATGTTGTCGTGCTCAGTTGATACCATGGCAGAGGGAGAGAATCCATATTTAAAGAGCAGAGTCAGCTTCAGATTCTCTTCTTTTTGTTGACTAATCAGTGCCAAACCACAGAACACTGCATGACATTGAGACCATTCCTTGCCTAACTCACTGCCTAACCATGGGTGCAGGGAAAAAGCTGAATATAGCCTTGGTGAGAAAGCAGTAGAGGATTTTGGTGATTTTCCTATGGATCTGTAACACAGGTGTGTTTTCATGGTATATATTAGTGGGTTAAGCAAATCTTGTGAAAGGCCTGGGCTAAACAAGGAGTGAGGAACCTACTTATTAACCAGTGCTCACAGTGACAAATAGGGGAGAGGAAAGGCAAAGTATGCATAAATAAATTCCATTTCAGCATTGGGTTCAGAGTGCTAAGCATCTGGGTTATGGAGGCAGATTCATATCAGATTGCACAGGAAAGATATACTTGAATGTGACAGAACCAAGGCCTGAGTGCTTGTCTTAGAGGCTGGTGAGATGCAAGGGTTGATGCCCATTATTTCTTACAAACAGTCAACCTTTTACTGGTGTAGCACGAGTCAGCTGTACCAAAATTTAGTTCAGCACTGAGTTGTACTTTCTTTCAGAGCGTAAGCATGTGTTTTCATCTGGCTTCACAGAGATGCTTCTCTCTTTACTGAAATGCATGGAAAAGTCGAGACAGGAGACATAAGCCTGGTTCTGCCACCTCTGCCAGCACTGCAAGGTGGCTGGGTCAGCATGCCTGAGAGTTACATTACACCAGGCTTCTCACATCACAGAGTGGCAGAGGGATTGCTAAGGGTTACATCTCTTCTCTTTAATCTGCTCCAGAGTAGATCTTATTGCCATATTGTGGACTAACCCAAGATGAGCTGTCAGTGCTGCAGTATTTATTACCATAAGGTGGATACTACATCTGTGCAGGGAAACATCTCTGCACCACTTTGACTGTCAGACTAAGATGACATCAGTGCAGTTACCTGGTCTGAGCTCCTTTCACTGAAAGAGCTAAGCACAGATGAGGCTGTAACAAGAGTCATCAGATGGGAACTGTGTTCAGTAACCTGGCTTGCATTTGAACCTGAAATCTAGGAGTGAAAGGCTTCCTCCCAGCAACATCCAGTCCTTCACTGTTGTTCACACTCGCTTACACCAAAGAGGAGATGGGTGTTTATCCACTGGAGAAACAATCACTGTGCTACTCTTCACTCTCCTGGATTTTTTTCCATTTGCATAGCTTCCTTGCTTAGAATAACGAATGTGTCTGAAGCAGGTTTCTCAGTGGATGGTTTATCTGGTTATTAATGATGTGGAGCACTTCAGGACCCTTAGGACCTCGGCATTGTTGCTTTAATAAACGTCTTTCAAAATGATGAGGCCACTGGCACCCTTTCTGTGCTTTTATGGTACAATGATCTTAAAGTAGCATGGTGCGTTTTATTTATTAGCCAGCCCATTAATCACACAGGTATCAGTTGGCTTCAGGGAAATTTTTAATTAGAGATATTTAAGGTTGAGAGAAAGTGCTTCTGTGACAGACAATGAGAGCAAGCAGAAGCAGGAGGCAGGCTATCTTTGTGACTCTGTGATTAATACAGGATTTAAATAAAATATTCATGAAAGGAAATTGAAGTTATAGCCAAATCCAAATGTTAAACCTCCTTTAAAACTCAAATCTAAATTCTTTGGAGATTCATTCTTCTCTGTATTCATTAGTGGGGAATGAATCTGATGAACGTGAGAGAAAAGGGAATTTGTTCCCTAATGTAATAATTTAGCAACATTTTTAAATACTTCTCCTAAATCTTTTTGAACCACAATTTAATGCCATTGATAAAATCCATATCCTTACTTGAAATGGCTCACAAGTCACTGGGACAGGTACAAAGGAAAGATTAGGGGTGGAATTTGGGACATTCTTGACAGCACACTGATGTGTGTATGAGACAGAAAGAAAAGATCGTGTGGAGGGCAACTGCATCCTTCTGGCAGTGTCGGATTGGTGGTTGCTAATACTGAAAGCCTGCATTGTCACATGAAAAATGAATGGTACTGGCTGTGCAAACATCTCCCTTGTTAGATAATTAATCAGGTGTACTTTGTTTTGATATAGCACCTCTCTGGTGTGCTCACAGGCATCTCCTGAAATAGCCCTGTAAAATGGATTGTTAAAAAAGGAAAAAAAAAAAAAGCCAAACAAACCCTATAACAAATATTGCATGTGACTCAGTCTGTCTCCACAAATGGCAAAATGGAACATTAAATTCTCCTACTTGCACAGAGCAAAATTTTCAGTCTTGGATGCCCCCATTTAACAATTTAAATGTGTAGGGAAATTAATTTTTCCAAGTTGCTGAGCTCCTTCAGCTCCATTTCTCTGTTCCCCTTACCCTTCTTGTATGCTGCAGCTGTTCTCCCTAAGCACAGAGCATCCAAAGTCCTTTGGCCTTTTGGTGCTACAACCTTCAGAGATCTCACTGGAGCAGTTCTGGATTCCTAGTGTGGAAACAAAAGCTGCAAATCGGTTGCTTCTTACAACATAGTGACCTGAGCTGATTGGCAAGGAAGGAACATGGGTGATGCTGTCTCTCACATGAGTCAAGCTACTCCTGACTAGAGATAGAAAAAGATCAGGAGTCTCCAAAGCTGTCATGGCAGGTTTGTGACAAGGTGAGGCAGCAGCCAAGAAAGCACCAGCAGTGTCCTGCCTACAACAGCGTTTGCACGAAGAAAAAGAGTCGGCTCATATCTCCTTCCTGCTGGCTTATAGAGGAACAGGGAAAGCTACTGCTGTCTCTTCTCACTGGTTGTGTTACACGGTGGTGGTCTTGTTGGGAAACTATGGTCCATACACTTGCCAACTTTCTCAGCTTGGAGAGAAACTGTGTGAGATTTCTGAATGAGAAAAAAATCTCTTGGGATTTTTCTGTGTTGTCATCAGAAGGAGACATCTAGGCACATGCAGGGAGCTCACAGAGGCTGACAAATCACTTAAATCCCTTCAAGTATAGGCGAAAGAGTTTGCATGCATAGAACCACATTAAGGCAACCCAGGGCTCCAGGCATGTCCACAGCTGGTTCCTTCTTGTTCAAGCCCAAGTATTTCTTGTACACTCTACTTTGCCTTGTGTGTAAGTGAGACTAGTCCTCTTCCCTTAACCGCTGAGACTTTTTTTCCCATTTTACTTTGTCTGCAGACAGGCAAGGGCCTTCTTTAGTGGTATGAGATTTCAGCTTTTACCTTCCCTTTACTTTCTATGTGCACAGACATAGAAACACAAAGTGCTTTGGTATTATTGTTTCTCACAAGATCAACACGTTGCAGAATTAAAAGCAGATGTTCACACCTCCCAGGAGTATAATTTTAGACGCTTCCTGATTTTGGCAGGCATCATTTTTTCAATTACAGCTTCATTAATTTTCTTTGTGACTATAATGGCTACAAATAAAATGATTGAGAGGTTTTCTTTAGGAAAAAAAAAAAAAAAGCTGAGATTCTGAATCCGTTGCTTGACACCAGGAGTCAGGTTTGATGCACTGTGGCTTTAGTCCAATTGCCTTTGAATGGGATGAACATAGGGTGTACTGTCGTCCAAGAGCATAGACTGAGAGTCCTTCTATATGACCAAGAAAATACAGGTAATACCGCATTTTCCCAAAGCTTTGTGGACTACTTCTAATTCTCTTAGTTCTCTTGGTAAAACAAGACTAGCATGTGGAGCTGCTATTTAAAATCTCTTCACTAATGCCATTTTTCATGGAATAAGCTGTTAAATTTGGTAACAAGACCATCTGAAATGTCATGTCTATCGCTGTAGAGTTCTAATTAACACTAAGCCTTGTTAGCCTAAGTTGCCTTAGAATTTGAATAAGGACAAAGCTATTCATAGAACTATATGCAACCTATGCATCTAGTAGCTTTAAACATGAATTTTCCAGCCTAACCAGAAGAAAAATCCATCACTCCTCCATGTGCAACTCAAGCTTCACCCATTCTTGTTATTACATTCTTGTTACCAAAGATTTTAGTTAGGGATTTTTCATCTTTCACAAACTAGGGAGTTGGGAAGGAGATACCATTGGAAGAGAGTAGAAGTAAGACCCAAGCCAGTATCACAGGGACAAATGAGAGTGTTATTAAATTGCTGATAGCTCATTTTTCCCCTAAAAACCAGCCCCCCTCCCCCGCCTCCTGCAATAGGTGAAATTCAGAAATCACTTTCTCCTCTATTGGAATGAATGTGTCACATTGAAACATATTTCCCCCTGCTCTAATTTCTCACAGGCCATTTGGCAATCCATCTTTTCAGGCCGTGTTGTGCAGGTGTATGATTGTATTTGAAATTCCTTCACCCATTAATCATTGCTCTGTGACCTGCTTTACTCCGTAGTTACTAAGCTCCTTGACTTCAGTTCTGGACTGCCAGTGCTGTGTAAACTGTTTACTTTTCTGGTGCAGCATTTGCTCAGCATTTTGGCAAGCTCCAACAAAATGTTCCAAATTGACTTTTGGCCAACAAATGAAACAGACTTTTCTTACATGGAATTTGATACCTACATATGTTTTTCCTTGTTTGCTGTTTCAGGCAGCTCTTTTAACTGTTATCACCTGGTCTCACCTTGCCTCTGTTGTGACTGTAGAATGGAAACAATTGTCACACAGGCCTGAACGCTGTTACCAGCTCCTGCGCTTTTTTTGCTTTCCACCATATATCTTTTGGTTCTCAGGAGGCTCATTTAACTCTCGTATTGCTTGCAGTCAGACAGAAGATGTCGCTTTCATGGAAGAATGAGAAAAAAAGTGGAGACCAGAGATGGAAAAGACAACAGAGGAATTAGAATTTCCACTACATTTTGTCAAAACAATAAAATATATGTGATGCTTTAAATATTTGCATTCCAATAGGCACCCAGGCTTGTGTGAGGTTATGCTGGCAATACATTCAACAAGAATATCTTTAGCATAAACACTTACTGTCTGTAGGCAGAAGAAAGATAGAAAGAAGGGGAAAAGGGCAGAAAATGAGATTTCTCTCATTAAACTTAAACTGTTTAGGAACTATAATCACTGGAGAGGAATAGAACAGCAGCCAGTGGACCCCATCTATCTTACACACCTATCCTGTGTGGGGAAGACCAGAGGGTGTTTAACACTTTCAACTGATTACAGATGAAGTCTCTATACTTAACTTTGACTAGACAATGAACTTTTAAATGGCTCAAAAAAGACAATGACTTTTTTAAATGGGTGCAGTGAAGTGGGAAAAGTCTTGCCTGAAAGCGTCCAGTTCAAAGTCACATGGCAAGTCCGCATCCCAGCTGAGAGCGAAGCCCATGTTTCCTGAGTTGTAGTGCAATGCATGGTCCATCCTGCCCCTGTTGACCTGAACTGTTTGAGCCTGCCCAGCTGGGAAGGAGCTAGCCAAAGCTCACTGTCACAAAAATGTGCTGGCTTTTCCATTTCCTGCCATTGCCAGAAATGCCTAAAGAACGGCCCATCTGCCTATTTCATGTTCTGATCTATATTTCGCCCACTATTACCCTTTTGTATTTGTGTGTTGTGTAGTTTTTGGCTCTTCTGCTTTGCATCTTAGCCAGAAAAAGCCTAAAAAAGCCCCCAAACCTTGAAACTCAAAACCCATTGTGCAAATACTTTAGAATGTTAAACAAGGCTTAATCTGGTTCAGGAGAAAAGGACTTCAAGGGTCTTATTATGGATAGTGTGTTTATTATTGCTATTCTGTGCTGGTTGCTCATCTACCCTGCTGGAGCATAAAACACATTTTGCCCTCTGTGTGCTGGTAGATATCTCAATGCTTCATCTTCACACAGCAGAATATAACTGGGTCACTTGAGGACAGAGTGTGGGTGGTGCTTGACAGTTTTTATAAACAAATCAAAATACCTTTGCTATCCCCAGTGCCTAGTTAGCTGCATGCTTTCCAAGTTCTCGGTGCTGAAAGCGTGGAAAGTTAGGTCCTCTCCTGGCAAAGAAACAGAGGTACATGTAAGTTTGATGTATTTCATCTGACTTCTGACTTCCTAATGGTCTAACTCTTAAAACTCCCTCACCCCTACTCTATCACTGTGCAAGGAAGTGCAAAATAAATACAACTTCTATCTTGAGACGACAGCCGATAATCCATGAGACCACAGATGACAGAGATGTTTCCAGCCTGTTTCTGCTTACACCCCTTTTTGAAGCCTTGATGTTTAAATTGCATCCATTTAGGCTCCCTTGTGCATTGAAGGAGTAGGCGTTGGCAGGCCTATGGGAGATTGACTGGTGATACAAAGGTTCAGGTCAGAAGAAGGGAATGCAATTTGCTGCACTTTTGCACCAGTTCAGAATTTGGCACCTGGTGAGTTTGTCAGATGCTGCTGCTCACTTATCCCATTGAAAACCACACAAAGCATCACTGTTTGAGAGAAGAATTTTTGTCCAGCTGTGTCTTAGTAGGAGTATAGGTGTCAGTCACAATGTCTTGT
This sequence comes from Nipponia nippon, assembly GCF_047370975.1. Taxonomy (NCBI): domain Eukaryota; kingdom Metazoa; phylum Chordata; class Aves; order Pelecaniformes; family Threskiornithidae; genus Nipponia; species Nipponia nippon. The sequence goes on along the minus strand of NW_028262290.1, from coordinate 11,086,346 downwards.
ACACTTTCGTTATCTCATAGACCTACCTGAATAGCACATGCTGGTATAATGGGTGTTTACTTCTTTACTTCCTATCTTTCTACTGTTACGCAGGCTTCTTTATATAGTCCAGTGATAGGTATTTTTCACTACTGTGATTTTTTTCAGTGGTTGGAGTTTCTTAACTTAATTCATTTAATTACTTCAGCAGTAGTCTTGTAGGATGTGTTCATTGCACATTTATCAAAGCACACACCAGCAACTGCAGATATACAATAAACTGATATAATTGCTCTCAGTGCTACTAACAAAGAACTTGACTTATTTGATTGCCTAAGTATTTAATTGAATAACATCTTGTTGCTTATAAAACTGGATTTATTGATAGAAAATCAAGGCCAGAAGAGGCATTTTGGGAAAATTTTTTTGTGATTGATTTTTTTTGGTGATTTGTAAAGGATGATTTTAAAGGACATGAAGACAATAAGAGTAACACTCAAATCCATTTTCTGTATGAAAGAGCCATCATCATTTCACAAACTTGTTAGACATGGCCTCAGGAGTAGTAGCAGGAGTTCCTGTGATAATTCTTTTCCCAGAAGTACCATGAGCTTTAGAGCCTGATTTATTCACTGATGTAAGAAATGACCCATGCTCATGAGTCAGTCAAGTGAGAGAGCTGTTAAAGTGCCACTAGCATTTCCTCCGCTTCAGAAACAGCACAACTGCTCTCAAGCCTCCATTTCCCCACACAAAAGTCCTACTTTTTAAGTCAAACAGGAATTTCTACATAGTATCAGGCATCTTATTTGTTTCTTCCCTACCACCCCCCACCCCAGTTCTGAAACCATTTGTCCCACCAGTACAACCTACTTCACCTTAGCAGGCCCACTAGCAATCTGTAGGCTCCTGCAGCATCAACTCTTAACAAATAGGTCTGTAGCAACTAAACCAGATGGGTTTTAATCACTCTGAAGACAAGGAGGGAAACTTTCCTTTCTATTCGCTGCAGGAATAGCAGGTAGAAAGAGAGAAAAGAAGAAAATGTCTGATTTTCTGCCTCCTTATGATGGTTCTCATTGGGACTATATAGTTGGAGTAACTTAGGACAACTCCTCTAAGGTGTCATTCATGTCAGAGAGAACTGCAGGTCCAGACTGCAGCTGAGAAGCAGAGAAGCCCTATGATCTCCTAGTGTCTATCCAGTTCTCCTGCCTTGAGTAGTTCCTAAGAGAAAATTTACCTTTCTTGTCCTTCAGAGCTTTTCCCACTCAGGAAGCTGACTGAGTGTACAGCTGAACAGGAGAGTAATACTATAAAAAGCTTTGAAAGCAAGGGAGGAAAAATGTCATTGAACCAAGTGTTATTTGGAGCCAGTGGAGTAGGTTCAGTTTCTTCATGTGTGTACACAAAGGTTGGAGACACGGGGAACCACCCCCCCGGCATCTTTTCACACTGACTTCAGTGGCAATTTTTTTGTTCAAAGCCTTTAGGGTTTGAACCCTGTTTAACACTTCTGTGTTGAGCAATTCTGCTGCTCAACAGTCAATGCCTAGTCAACAAATTGTGCCTGTGATTTTGCAGTAGGATAACATTGTAGATAAGACACACCTACTGGGCACTTTCAAGTTATAATATTGTGTTAGTCATAGCTTTTATGTATGTTTATACACAATATCTGCCTGAAGGTATGCATTGATTTCCAGCCATCAAGAACACATTTAAAATTGGCTGAGTGCTTAACCTTTGTTCACAGAAAGTATATTTTAACTTTTTTTTTTTCCATTAAGAATTATTAGCTCAGAAGAGTTTGATATGGCTATAATCATCATCATGATTATTGACTTAAACTAAAATTCTTCTAGTGATTTTATTCCTTTTATAAAGTTGAGTTATACTTGTAATTTACCTTTTGTCTGTTAATAGGCGTATTCCCTTAACATGTATTGATTTAAGTGGATTCAACTGTATTTCAGGTAAAGATTTTCTGACAACTAAAAATAAAAATCTAATGTGGTGTTACTTTACTTGTATCTAGTAATTTTGTAAGTTTCTATAGTTAAAATAAGAAAAAAAAAAAAAAGAGGATATAGACTGAGAGTCACATTGCAGGATTAAATACTTAAATCCAGGAGAACAATTCTGACAGCCTCCTCTCCAGTAGGAACTAACCTTTGAAGCACCTAAAATCAATCAGCACTTCCATTTTTTTCTCTTCATTCCCCAGCTGCTGAAACCTAAGTTCACTTGCAGCATCATGGGCTGAACAGCTAAGTGCCTGGTTTCTTCCTGCACTCAGCTGCCAATTCAGAGATGTGCAGAGTGAAACTAAGACTCCCTCTCAATCCCTGGAGGTGAGGAACCCATCAGGGGGCTCCAACAACAGCCGTCACCGACCTGCAGCCGCAGCATGAAGCCCGACAGCTGTGTGCCCCTTTGCTGAGAAACACAGTGGGATGGAGGGGATGAGATGCTGTTGTCTTCTGTCCTTTGTGTATTTTCCTCATGGGAAATCCATCCAGGTAGTGGCAGATGGTGCAAGTGTGATCAGCTTGCCAGGGTTCAAATTGGCTGTATTGACTTGCCAGGGGAGTACTGGACCAGGGCCAATTCGTATCCCTCCTGTTAGAGCTCTTCAAAAAAGGATGAGGCTACAGAAGGGGAACCCTTTGGTGAAGGAGCCTTGAGTCCTGATCCCTGATTTTCCCTGCATTTTATCCCAAGCTCATTAATTCGCTAAGTGATTGTGGCCCATGTCATATTCCAGTGCGCAGTTGTAGGGTTGCCTGTCTGAGATGCAGGCTTGGTTTTAAATCCCTCTTCTGCTTGATTTGACTACTCTGAAGTTTCCTGCCCCTGTCCTAATCAGCAGGATGATAAATTATTTCTCTTTCAGTTTTGCAAGAGAAAGACTCATGTATTGTACATAAAGCTGAGCAGAGTCAACTGCTAAGATAGTGAGAAAGTAATCTCAGTAAGTGTGTAAACACAGAAGGAAGCTTCAAATCTCTATCATTTGACCCAAAAGGACTGATGCCTAGGAATGGTTAAAACCATGTGTCCTTTACATTATCACAGAATCATAGAATCATAGAATGGTTTGGGTTGGGGGGGACCTTAAAGATCATCTAGTTCCAACTCCAGGGATACCAGGGATACCTTCCACTAGACCAGGTTGCTCAAAGCCTCATCCAGCCTGGCCTTGAACACTTCCAGAGAGGGGTCATCCACAACTTCTCTGGGCAACCTGTTATGGGACAGTCCTAGCTACTGAGGGTGATGCCTTAGCTCTTGCCAGGGTGTGAGTCTGCCAGGCCTTTGTGTCCAGTTTTTTTTGGTGCTCATTCATTCAAAAATTCCCTATGAGTTTATCTATCTTTTATTTACCACTACACATCTGGGAAGATTTTATAGAGTCCGGAGGGTATCCCACTTGGAACAATCCCATGTAATTTAATTGGTTTAAAGCAAAGAATTTTACTGCTGTGGAAGAACACTTTTGTACAGACTACTCTTGAGACCTATTTAGTAGACGGAGAGACCTTCCTGTAGATTTTCAGACTACCAACTACATTCAGTGGTGCTGGGATCGTAGTCTTCACCTGAAAATCTCTGATATGCAGGCAAAGCAGACAGTTTCAGTTCCCATTTTACCAGACCAAGGTTTCTCTGTAGTCAGACATGAAGTCACTGGTAGAGTTAGGAATAGATCATGTTTTTCCTGATTCCTTGTCCTAATCTTTGGATTTCCTTTTCCTCTTCATGTTCATATTCTCCAGGCCTTTATAACTCTCAAACGCAGATTGTATCAATTTTATTGTGCCATGAGTTGAAAGAAAGCTAGAGCATAAAAACATTTACAAGTTGTTTTACACCCATGATAGAACAAGGCAATAAATTATTTCCTTCTTCGGAACAACTCTGCCCATGTTCAGACATGGATTGTTGATGTATTTCAGGAGCTGTGTGGCAGCACGAAGGAATGCTATGATTCATGCCCCACGCCTGCACCTCAGGATTGATTCAAATGGCTATTATCATGTTTCAGAATGTGGTGGTGGTAAACACAAGGAAGATGTGCTGTGTCTGAGAGCCTCCCATGTCAAAATACACATCAGCTTTGATTGATATGTACTGACTCATGGCCATATAGGAGAGATGTGAGATTTGTCAACTAGGATTACAGCAGTGTAATTATTTACACTCCCAAAATGTTCAGAATGATAGAGTGTTTATGTGAAGTATCATGTTAATGGAACTACCAGAAAATCAATACTAGGATTGGGACTGGATGCCATTTAATCTGTTTTTTCTGGTCATACATCATAGTAGAGTTTTCTTTATCCTGCATACTCATACAACTCTATTTTGTGTCAAATTTGTTGCAATTGCAATGACACTGGTAATTATAGAAAGCACCATGCATTCACTTCTGTTCTTCATAAGCACATATCCTCATCTCTGAAAATTCTGTTTGATTTTTGATTTGCCTTCATTTTAATGTACGGGGCCAAACCCTGCTAATCTCCTTTTTAGAGAAATAGGAATTTTACCTGATTGACAAGTAGTTAAGGTAATGGCTGAAGTGAGCTGAATTACTAGTCCTACCTCAGAAACCCTGTGTGACCCTGAGTTATTCCCCAAATGCTAAAAGGGATAAATAATGCTTTTGTTGTGATCTGTATATTTCTGTTGAAACTTTTAGTGTCTCAACTGTCTATTGCTAAGTGCTTTTACACTGTTTGTTTCTGGGACCCCAAATCTCTGTGTGGGCTTGGCAGCATCAAGATTGTTATAAAGAATAAACAGACACTGTAGGATTTGGTTCATGGTTAAAATACCATATCAACCACTTCTGCCAATACATCCTTGTACCATATGTTTTCATGTCCATGGTAGGAGACTTTGTCCACTAACCTCTAAACTCATCAAGGCTGGAGTCCTCTTATTAGTCTGACACACCTGATTGATTGATTATTAAGATCCCACACAAAAGCAATAGCCCTCTATAAATCAGCCTGAATAATAATAACAATTATAGTAATGATTGATACATGAGTATATATTTGTGTTCCTCTCAGTCACACTAATGAGATTTTGATGCATAAATCTCTTCTCATTGTAACAAGATTACATAGTTCAGAATGCAAAAATGCTGTTTCATTTAATCTAAAGACGAAAAAGTCTTCCTTAGGTAGAACTATGTAATGATATAGATCATGTTATATTAGAGATCTTATGGAAATGTTCAGCACTGATCTGATAAAAATTGCTATGAGAATTATAGATAAATGTTATTATGTATACAAACATTCCCTTGGGAACTGTTGTGATACTGCCTACAAAAGCCAAGATCATGTGTTCATGAAGAAGGTGCACAAGGTAAACAGTGTGGGTTTCTATTCCTCACACAGAACAAAACATAGATAGCATATAATCAGGGAGAAAATCCAGGAAAATTTTGCATGCTAATCTAAATGGCAGAAACAGGCAAATCAGCAATTTAAGTATAGACTGTAATCTCTTTGGGACAGAGAACGTATTTTTGTTTCATATTTGTAGGGCACTACGGCACCACAGATGGCTGGTGTCTGTGTTTCTACAGTGTTAGTGAAACATGAGTAAGATGTAAACCATAGTAGTGAAGGTGCTGATCCAGCAAACAGTTAATTCCCATGACCATCTATTGAATTCAAAGATAGTAATCATCTAAGTATGCATGCAAGGATGTTTGTGTTGGTAAGTTCTAGGCTCAAGTGGCTGCTGTTTAAGTTTTCACAGGGAGCCAGGAAAAACAAACACAGATTGCCTGGTATTTAGTCCAGTGCTTTAAAGGGAAGTGACCTCTCTCATCCCAGGCTGGACTAGTTAGTCTATCATTTTATATCTAGGTAATTCATACAAAAGCCTTTTTTCCTATTCTCCAATTTCTAACAGTTCTATATTTCGATGCTGTTTTCAAGTAGCCAAAGAATACATAGAAGCATCACATTTGAATGAAATCTGTGTTTGTAATGGAGCACTTTTAATGTTCTGTAATATAGACTTTTACTATGAAATTATCATAAAACTCTTAAGAAAGAATTACTGATGGGAAATTGGCCCGAGCAGGTGAGCTCTGAAGTCTACATGTGTTTCAAGCTGCAACAAGTTCACATTTGACCACAGATGCATACAAACCCTTTCAGAATGATGCACATTGCTTTTGGAAGGAATATATGAGGCTGCAATAGACTGTTAACGTTCTATTCCCCGCTTTACCCTTTGGGACACTTAGTGCACAGTTTTTACTTGCCAAATTAACTCCCACCATATCTGTATTCTACATCCTGCTAAACGAACAGTTGCTCAGAAAGGGGCTCATGTGTGCACATGCACACACGCTTATATGAGAAGTCTTAAACCATTCTGTAAGGGCAGTTTTCAAAGCAACTACTCTTGAAATCCCAGCTGTTCCCAAAACTACGTTAAAGAAATAAGAAATTTCATCACCTTTTAAAATTTCTGTTTTCAATTAATGACATGCTTTATGGTGTAAGGGACAGCATAGGGAAAAAAAAAAGTGGAGTTTTTTCCTCCTATTTTTTTCCTGAAGGATGTGTCATTACTAGAAAAAATTGCATCTAGACTATTAAACAGTCTCTTTCATATTCCTCATAATGAAGAATGTCCCTTACTGTGGTCTCAGCATTTGCTATACTTAACACATGGCACTGTTGTAAGCAGGCATACATGGTAGACTGTGGGCAAAGGCAGACTTGTTTTGCCTGTGCTCTGAGTAGAGCAACCAGAAGCTTCATGCACACAATTATCTCAGTGCTGAACCTGAGCTAGTTTGTTCTCCTGAAAGGTAGAGTGCATTAAGTAGGGCCCAATGCTGTGATAACCAGGTTTAGAAGGCTTCTGGTTGGCTCTGAGTGTGGGCATCCCTTTTGTGTGTCTCTTGGGTAATACATTATACAGACATTTCCACAGGTTGCATGTTGCATCATTTTTTATCATTAAATTAAGTACCACGAATCTATAGCTATAAAGGTATTTGTAGTAAGGAAATTAAAATAAAATATTTCCTTCCAGATTATGTTTTCACGCTCTCTTACACACAACATGTTCCACACTTGTGGCTCAGCGGGTTGAGAGGAGGGGAAAACAGACAATAGAAACTGCTTAGAAAAAGCTCCCTGCTTTTGAGTTTCCATTCTGAGATGAGGCTGAAGTATTACCTTTGCTTCACTGGAGAAAACCATTGCATGAAATAGCGTTACTCATCTTCTGGGCCTAACTGTAGTCAGCACTGTGTACAATGAGATATATACACCCTTAGTGAACTGCCCCTAATCACAGAGGAAGTGAGAGTGCAAACCTGGATGGTCTGAGCATCTCTGCAGTCTCTTGCTCACAAGACAGTCCTTTGTGTCTTTCCAGCCCACCCATTGCAAAGGGTGCGAAAGAAGAATCCTGTCTGCACAGGATTTACGGCTAGGAGAAAATGCACTCTGCCTCTTCCTGTCCACCCAAATCCTTTCAGGAAGCACCCACGTAGCATAAGTGGAGCTCTCTTCCAGTCATCTATTTAGATTGGAAGGCCTCTTGGTTTTCTTGGAAGGCAATCACTTATGAAGTCTCCCTACAGAACTCTGTTAAGAACTATGCCATGGAAATTATTGATATAATCATGCTCAACCAATTTGTAAAGCCCTAGTGGGGGAGGACATATGGAGCCCTCAGTCTGACATTTAGAATTAATGCCAGGAAAGGAAAGTTTCTCCTACAGAGAAATGTCGAGAAACCAATGTTACATGCTTGCAGTCACAGTAAATGTACAGGACCCGAACAGCTAAAAGAACAGTCTAGTCAAAAGCTCATTGAATGCAGTGGGAAACTTCCCATCAGCTTCAGAGTTGAAATATTGAACATATTTCTGGAAGGAATTAATCATTAGAGAAAGGTTTGCAGCCTCTGCACAGAAATGCAATGGAGGCTGCCTCCCCTGGTCTTTTGATACACAATTTATCCATTTTTATTTGGGAGATCAATCACCAGAGTGCCTATGCAACTTTCTTCTTCAAGGGAGTTTAAAAATGCATCTTTTAATAAATCTGGCTCCTTACATGATTGGTCTAATGACAACCAATTTCCACCCCAACCTGATTTCCCTTTCCTGTTCATTATTTAATACACACTGATAAATCCAAGAAAGGACAGAGAGCTCCTGAAACTCAGCGTGGTTTGGCTTCTGCCCATCTGCTTTACGTGGTGTGTCCTGTGGTAACTGGTAGAAGAACAAGAGCCATAGGCTACTGTTAAATAAAGCAGGTCAAGGCTTGTTCTCTGGCCCTAAGGGCAAGTGGCACAACATCGACGTGACTAAACCCTTCTTCCCACCATCTCAGATAACGTAACAACTATTAATCCATATGGACCACACTGTGTAGTATTTAAGTCCATGGTATAGATGTGTTTGGGTTACTACTGTAGCCAGAGTTGCTGTTGAGTGCAGGAACACCAGGACTGCCATTCTGCTGGAAGGGGATTTGCACTGTGGTCTTAACACATGTCCATGAACATGCCCACCACAGGGAACTGACAGCGCCTTGACAGTGTGTTTGTTTAGAATTATCTTAATTGATGCTGAAATTATTCATTGCTTCCTGTTTATACAATCTCCAATAATGTCAAAAGATCAAACGCAAAAACCTAGCCTGGCAACTTTCAAAAACTGTCAGAGAATATAACATAAATGACTTAGATGAATGTGCTTTCAACTCCCATGAAATGTAAAGTATGTGTTACACATCAGTTTGCCAGCCTCTATGGAAAGTTGTCCATGGATGCTTTTTGTTCTATGAAATGTCATGAAGCCTGGGAATCTCAAACAATAATCAAAACATAAATCAAAGTGTTTAAGGTTCTTTCTTTCCTGGATTTTCTGTTTGGACTTTGAGCTTGGGGTGTCTTCTCTTAATGTCTGTGGTGGCAGTTTGAAAAGCTCATTGGCTCATTTCAGTGTCATGAAAGGTAGTTAAGACATATATGTCCCATAAAACCTTATCCAGTTAATTAATAGTGAATTTAATAGGAGAAATTTAAATTAATAGGAGTTTTCTCTAGGATTATGTTATGATTATTATGTATTGATTTGTGTTTTGGTAGTGCTTGGTGGCTTAGCACCTAGGTACTGGATCATGTGCATTGTGTGGTTTCTTATCTAGAGAACTGGCCCTGTTTTTCCAGAGGGGCCGAGTTCAGCCTATGGACTCAACAGAAAACTCAGATACCTTTACATGTAGACATGAAGTATGTTAAAGCATGTTTGATGTTTGAAAGGGCAAGAAACTGCCTATGGGGTGTAACTGTTGCCTCTACATCACCTCTATAAACTTTCAAGAGCAGGAAAATTGATGCTATTGTTTCAATAAACAAAACTAATGCGTCTTTCAACTCCAGCTGAATATTTTGAAGATCTTCCTTGGGAGAAAAAAAGAGGGTTTGGCCCTTCAATCAGGCATCAATGTGCCACCTGCTCAGTAGGGGTGAGGTGAGGGTTCCAATCTGCCAGTGCTTTTTCCCCATCTTCATTGCAAAGCCATGAAGCTTCTCTAGCCAATGAGCAGTGGGGCTCTGTGCAGCTTCTAACAATTAAATTATTTGTGACACATAATAGTTTTGTTTGTCAACTGTGACATTATTCCAGCAAAGCATATCATTCTCAGGTCTAGTGCTGGAATATGAGGAATTATAATTAGCATACTGTAACATGTTGCCTAGCTGTAGCCTCTTTTCACAAGGTTAAATATTCCTCTACTGATGCTGAACCAAGATTCAAAGACGCCTTTTTTTGTGGTTCCTTCTTGTCCTCATAACTTTACATTTGTCATTTCATAGCCCTATGCTTTGTGTTCTCTTCCTGGAAAATGGAAACAGGCTTATTCTCTTTGTAATGTACTCTGAGATTTAAATATGAAAACAAGGCGGCAGCGGACAGTTTAGCAGTGACTTCTGCTGAAGAATTTGGGTCTACTAGGAGTGCTGCGTGGCTTTCATATAGGCAAACTAAACATGTTAAAGCAGGGAGCATTTACTGGGTTTACTTACCTCCTCACATTACAATTCATCATTTTGTCTTCCATTTAGATTCACTTTAAATGATCATGGTGCAGCATAAAGAGGAAATCATTCATATCACCTGTGAGTGTGATAAAAATTATTCTAAGAAAAAATTCAAGTACATGAAAGAGAAAAATATTTCAGTCTCCAGACTCAAATATCTTTTGATTTTCAGAAGCTGTTGCCTAAATTCAATGAATGCAAAGGGAATCATGGGAGGCTGTGATCCTCATAGCCAGGCCAGTGTTCTGCAAAAATGAGAGTCAGTGTGGCATCGATCTTATCGCTGGAGACACTCTGCAGCTTTCTGATTGTATATTGTACATCTCTGACTTTTAGAATAGATTATTATATTTAGATAATCCTATGGATCCTCATATCAAACATTGTATAGTCTTCTGGGAGAGGTTAAAAGCTTTCAAGTGTTTTTGTGTTCAGACATTGTAAAGTAGATTTGTGTGTGCATACATATATGTATATGTATGTGTGTGTATATGTGATGATGTATGTTACTTTCAGCTGCCTAAGATACCCCCAGCCATGTTTCTCGAGAGGGAATGAATTTTTAGTCTGGTTTCAGTGTCGCCAGTTGACTGCAAACTGTAACACTGCCATGTATGTCTCAGATCTACCACTGCCAGGCACTTTCATGCATGTTGATGTCTTTGGCTTAGAAAAAGCAAACAGGGAGCACCATCAAGATGTGAAGGAATCAGAGCTTCCTTCCTGAGGGGAGGAGACCTGAAATATTTATAACATTCATACTGCAACTAGCTAACAAGGGTGGGGGGAGGTATGCTTGATATCATCTGTCTCAGCATCCGAGGCTGAGTTATGGTAATACACTCCCCTTTCCCTCTCAGCATACCTTTAAAAAAAAACCAAAAAACACAAAACACAAAGGAAATGCTTTTCATGTCAACTGTATGAGGTGATGTACACTGTTTCTTCTTAAAATCCAGGGAAGAACAATAGACATTATCCATTGTCATCCCTTCACACTGCTGTACTGGATACTAAAACACCTTTGCATAATTATCATTTCAAAAACCACACTGAAACTAACAAATTGCACATGTTCCCCTCCTTTCTCTCTTCCTCCTCCTTTCAGTGCAGCTGCTTTTGAGGATGCTTTAGTTTCTACTTCTGTCCCTCCATTTCTTCCCCTTTCAGGATTTCCTCTGCGTTTCTCTTCCTTTTGGGTTACCTACAACCATTGTCATGCTCCACTTTTACCTCCTGCCCCTCACCTTTTTTCCTAATGCTTCCCATTGATTCTGTTTCTCATTTACCTCCTTTCCAGGTTGGCCAACCACTTTAAAAAGTCAGCCTGTTTTTTCACATCCCAAAGCTTGAGCATGGGAGACTGATTTCAGCCAGGCTGACCAAAAACCTCACTGAGCTCAATGCACACAGCTGCAGCCCCTTTCAAAATTAGCCACAGTTTTTGAGTTAATGAAAGCCAGTGGTGTTCTATTGTCTTGAGGAGACTGCTACCAGTTTAACATCAGCTGAAGATCTGTTGCTATATCCTATGTTATTCACTGGAAACAAATCACAGAAAAAAACATTTGAACAACTTATAAGACTGACTTACTGAAGTCTCCCATTTGGATAGGTATGTGTTTTACCGCTGTCGTCTTCTACCTTATCTGCGTGTCCTTCTCTTGTAACCTAGACTTTATGTTATTTGAACATAAGGACAATGGTCCATATTTATTTAATTTCATCTAAGTTCTTCTGGTTACCTTTGCTGCTGGTTGACTTTAGACCATTTTTAGTACTGACACTGAGGACAAAGGGCCTTGAATACAGTTTTTAGGGACCTCTGCAGTACCATGACTTACCAACATCTCCAGGAACATATACCTTCAATAAGAAGGAGTAGAAGGAACAAATATTCAGAGAATGAGAAGACAACTCCTATTTAAATCAGAAAGCAAGAGGGAGAAAGTCTGCACATTCCCATATCTTGTGGGGTGCTGATGTTACCCAGGAGGTAGGAGGGTAGTAGAGAGGGTGGAAAGACCCAATACCATCTTTACCCTCCTCTTCTGAGCTATGTGTATGAATAAAACAATTACCTGGGATGGTGAAGCAGGTCTATGGTAGACCCAGAGTATGATAGTAGGTTCCCTGATTCCCATCCCTGCGTTGTAGCCACCAACAACACTGCTTCACTTAATAGAGTAAAAATTGGCATCACGTCAGGGTGTAACATTCTGTGCCTTTGCTGCATTGACTGCTCCCTCACTGGAGACAGTCCTACATGTTTATAAACTCCACTACGGTACCTCCCAGTGTTAAATTCCTCTTGGGTTAAGGATGAGTCCAGGATGGTTGAATTTCAGCAGTTTGCTCTGGCTTATGTTCTGAGCCTTCCTGGACAACCATAGCATGTTGTTCCCAGTGAGATTTCCAAATGAGCCAATATGTTCTTTCATACAAAACAGCTGCTTTCAGCTCCCTATCTGTATAGCAAATTAGCTTTCACTTTTAAATTTTAAATTGTCAGTTGTGATGTTACCCTCTGTTTAGGCCAGCTGTATCCCTTCACAATAATAAAAATAATGTTTCAATGATTTGAAATTTCACAGGGTAGAAAAGTATGAAATACCAGTTGAAGTTGTCATTTTCCCTGTGAATATTAGCTCCACAAGCAGGGCTTTCCCCAACTTCTAGAGGTCATTCAGGCCCCTGAGGGTCTGTTGTGGGCTCAGCATAGCTCTGCTTTCCTGTCCAGAAAAGGCATTGTAGACATACAACTCCACAAGCATCTCTGAGAAGGAGCCCTTTTTTTTTTACTCCCTTACTTTTAGGGAGAAGAGCCATCCATTAGTCAAGGTTTGAAAGGAAGAGTATTAAAAATTAAAAAAAAAAATATTTCACAGATAGATAGGAATTTCTTTAGTAAGAAATATCTCTGAAATAAAAAATTCAAACATTTCATTCTGAAAATTTGACACGAGCTTTTGACTATTTTCAGTGTTTTTCCATTTTCTTTTGTGGCTGAAAACAATTCAGTCTAAATTTGTAATTTTTACATCAGCTGCATCTCCATTTTTTTGGATGGAAAAGAGCCTCATAACAATGGGATATTAAACTGTGGCTTCTGGAAGGAACAAAATTGTTGTGAGCATGTTTGTATTTACCATGCAATGAAGACTTCTGCTTTGGAGGAAGGAAGCTGCCCAGGTGGAGTAAGGGCTGGGAGCTCCTTGGAGCCATGGGGTCTTCTGCTGGGGACCGACAAGGCACAAGGGCCTCACAGCCAGGGCCCACCTCTCCGCCCCTAGCCAGGGAGCAGGGCAGGCAAGGGAGCAGCCGGAGGCAGCCCCAGGCATCAGGCATCTCCATGGGATTGGAGATAGGCTGAGGTCACACTAGAACATCAGCCTGCTGGTGGGGGCCAGGATCGGGTCCATTGAGGGGAACAGGGGTCAGACACATGCCGGGATGGCTGGACAGATCCATGGGGACAAGGCAGTGAATGAATAGGTGATCAAAGATCAGTGTTTCTACTGTGAAAAAAGGTCACTAGCATTCCCTCTCATGAAACAGGAACATTGATCCAGTCCTGGCCTAATGAATCAATGACATATTTAAATGTTCTTGGAAGTCTGCTATCCAGTTGTCGACCTAGATGGGATTATAGCACCAAGCTGCGAGCTCTACTTTCATTGCTGCCTAAAGGCAAGAGAGATTCCAGCAGATTGAAACAAGGGCTGACCACAATTATAAGTGGCGTACAACGGAAAAATGTACAAGCACAACTGTAGTTCAGAGTTAAAACTCAGGCAGATAAAATACTGCATTCCTCTGCTTCCAATTAGTATGAGAAAGATGTGTTCTCGGCGATTTCTCCTTTATGCTCATTTGAGAAAGAAGAGTTAATTTAACTACAGTTAATTTCATGCCCTCTATAATGTACCCAATTATATCGTCCTAATTATTTCAAGCCCTCATGTGCCTTGGTTGAGTGCCTTTTTTGGAAGAGGATATTAAATAACGATTATCCTCCTCATTAATACAATGCACGATAAAGAGAAAACAAACAAGACATGGCTGAAAGGTATAAATATCATTTATATTTTTTACTCACTTCCCCCCCCAATCTTTCCACGACAGCAGTAACATTAGTCATGGAGACATGAGGAGGCTGGGAAATTTTTTGTCTTGACTTGTCATTCCGGTTTTGTCTGGTTAATGTGTAAGGATGTGGGCATCCTAGAAACTGGGCTTTTCTGAGGGATCAGCTATTATTAACCTATAGCACTAGGTTACAGCGGCAGAAGTTGAGACTTGAATTACTTCTAATTCATCCTTGTTTTACTAATTTAGACAATGAAGCATAAAGGAGCAAGTCATAGTAAAGAATAAGGTAGGAGGGTCATATTAATCTCTTATTTGTGAAGACTAAGATAGAATCATAGAATCATAGAATTGTTTATGTTGGAAAAGACCCTTAAGATCATCGAGTCCAACCATTAACATAACACTGCCAAGTCCACCATTAAACCATGTCCCTAAGCACCACATCCACATGTCTTTTAAATACCTCCAGGGATGGAGACTCAACCACTTCCCTGGGCAGCCTGTTCCAGCTCCTGACTACCCTTTCACTGAAGAATTTTTTCAAGGTGAGGTTGGACAGGGCTTTGAGCAACCTGATCTAGTTGAAGATATCCCTGCCCATTGCAGGGGGGTTGGACTAGACGACCTTTAAAGACCCCTTCCATCCCAAAGCATTCTATGATTCTATGATTCTAATATCCAACCTAAACCTGACCTGGCACAACTTGAGGCCATTTCCTCTAGTCCTATCGCTTGTTACTTGGGAGAAGAGACCGACCCCCACCTCACTACAGCATCCTTTCAGGTAGCTGTAGAGAACACTAAGGTCTTCCCTGAGCCTCCTTTTCTCCAGGCTAAACAACCCCAGCTCCCTCAGCCGCTCCTCATAAGACTTGTGCTCTAGACCCTTCACCAGCTTTGTTGCCCTTCTTTGGACACGCTCCAGCACCTCAATGTCTTTCTTGTAGTGAGGGGACCAAAACTGAACACAGTACTCGAGGTGCAGCCTCACCAGTACAAGGGGACGATCACTTCCCTAGTCCTGCTGGCCACACTATTTCTGATGCAAGCCAGGATTACTGCTATCTCATCCATACGAAGGTAGACAGGATTTGGAGTCAGTGTATGAGGCAGATGTGTCTTCCCATGCTTCTCTCTATAACAGGGTAGCATTTGATTCATCAATCTACAGGTCCATTGGCCAGTTCTGTTCATGTCACTATGAATGAAGAGCTCAAAAAAATTGAGCTCTGTCTCCTGCTTTCTTGCATGTGCATGCAGATCTCAGACAGATGTTTATGTCTCTGTCCTGCTCTATGTGCCAGATTGCTGAGATCTAACATTCATGTGGTAGGTGAGCTCGTTATGAAGGACAAGCACCAGTATTGGGATACAGAGAGCAGCACACCCAGTTAAGATGGCAACCTTCAACTATCATGCAATTAAACAACATGCCATGGCCTTCCCCATTCTGTGAGAGGTCCCTCTACAACACTGGAAAAGGAAATACCTGAGAGTTGGGAGTGAGGGTAACAAGCACTGTGATCAGAATAGATGCTTTAGGCTGGAGACTGTTGCACCAATGGTAGAACAGTCCCCAGTGAGCTCACATAAAGGATTAATATAAAGGATAACATAATCATAGAATCATCGACTCATAGAATGGCTTGAGTTGGAAGTGATCTTTAAAGTTCATCTAGTCAATCCCCTTGCCATGGACAGGGATGTCTTTCACTAGATCAGGTTGCTCAAAGCCCCATCCAGCCTGACCTTGAACTCTTCCAATGATGGGGCATCCACAACTTCTCTGGGCAACCTGTTCCAGTGTCTCACCACCCTCATCATAAAAAATGTCTTCCTTATATACAATCTAAATCTACCCTCTCAGTTTAAAATCATTGCACATTGTCCTGTCACTATGGGCCCTGGTAAAAAGTCTCTCTCCTTATATATAATATAAGGGTCTAGATAGGATAAAGGACAATGTCAGCTCATATCATTTCATTTATATAAACTCTGTGAAGTGCTGAAGTGTATATGTTGTATATGGAGCAATCCCGGAGATGATTTCTTCATTTTATTGTATCAAGATCAGCAGAAATATAAAGGAAGTTAATCGCTACCTGTGTGCCTTGTCTGTAAATCTCAAGCAACTGGATAACAATGTGCTATTTGGAGTTGGAAATTGTAGCTGGCCTTTGGTAGCCTCCTCCTTTCTTCCTGTTCTGGATATTGCTTAACTGGGAAAATGAAAAATGAATCAGCCGTTTCAGGCTCTTTCAGATTCTAGCTCGTCTGGAAGAGAAACTGCAAGACTCATCAAGCGTAGGGTAATAAAAACATGTGCAGACAGAAATACTCTGAGTCTACATAAGCTGATGTTGCTTATGCCATTTGGCTCATGTAAAGATTCTTTAAATCCTCTTACAGTAAAAGGCTGTAGGGGAGTATGCCGTTGGACTGATAAAAGCATGCTGTCTCTTTTGTAACAAGCAGCAAAGAAGCATTGCTGTGTCACCTTCGGTGTGAGCTCACTCTTCTTTTTCATTACAGAGCAGCAGGTGTCACGAGCCTTTTCTGATGCAACTGTCAGTAAGTGCTCTGCGTCACCCACTGTGTCACTTGGCATCATGAACAGAGCCAGCTGATGATATGAAGGAGTGAGGGTCAGCATCTGATACCAAAGTACAAACAAATTCAGAGAAACATTAACTCATTGAGGAGAAAGAAAGGGGGTGAGCACAGCGAAAACAAAAAGAGGAGAGGGTACAGAAAACAAAGGGAGAAAGGGAAAAGTCTGCTGCTGGAACATTACTTTCTTTACCCTCGGCAGAGTTTTCAGCAGCTTTTGCATCAGCCAAGCACATTCTGTACAGCTAAGCAAAGGCATAGACAAAAATAGACTACTCTACCAGGTGAATATTTGTACAAGCTCTTCTTGGATGAAATGCACTTGGAAGCTACCCGGAGCTGGGCTCCGACCCAAATTAGGCTACGATTCCATGTGCAGATATTCAGTGTGATACAGCGGCTCCAGCCACTCTTCAGCAAATCAATGCCTTTCTCCTCTGCTGGCTCAAAACGCTGGCGATCAATACAGTCTGGGTAAGCCTGGTGGATCAGTATCCACAGAATTGCATCTATCTCAACTTTTTCAAGGGTATGTTCATTCCAAGTGTTTGAAAAAAGTGTAGTTTTTCCCTCCTTTATTTTGACTGTCCTTGGCTTAATATAGTCTAGATGCTCATGGAGACCAGGTTCTTTTCTAGTTCACTGGCTTCAGTGGGAGAATTGCCTTGGTAATCAATAGCAAATGACTGATAAAGCACCAAAAAATTTGGCCCAAAGTGAACATTATATGATTTTATGAAAGTTTTCTCCTTCTGCAAGGCTATTCAATCAGGGAGCATATCTTTTATCAGGGTAGCATTTTGTGGTAATGCACCCTCATGCCTAGCAGAATTTGTTGAAGAAGAGTTAAAACAGAAAGATTATAAAAAAGAGAGAAAATAACCTGTGAGCCCTCACTCCTGAAATGGAAATACAGATTTTCTAACTTCTTTTTGTCTCATATAAAAATATGCATGTATATGCATGTATGTATATATGGTCCAGTGGTTCAACTTCTTGCTCTGTGTAGGATGCAGCTCAATTTGCATTTTCATCAGAGAATACTTGTAGTAGCCTGGTAAGGACTAGGTCCAGTAACCATCTTGTCTGCCCAGTGTAGTATCATTAAGCAAATACTGTGGCTCACTGCGCAGCTTACAGGGAGATTATGTGCTTAGAGTGGGATTCAAAGCAGGTTGTATGCTAAGCAGGGAGCTGCAGTATGTAGCTGAGAGATAACCAGAAGAGAAATGCAGGGCCTGGGTGGGCGGGGGCAAGATGCATGTCTCCAGAATCCTCACTCCAGATCCAGAGCTGGGACACTACCCCCAAAAGTACATGCTTACAATCTTTTTTTTTTTTTTTTTTTTGAGAACCTAACAAGTCATGTTTCCTCTGAAATAGTGACCAAGTTCTTATTGTCCCTTCACAACCTTCTTTCCCCACCACACTTTATACAGTAGTCAGTGGCTGAGGGACTTACCCAGGATGTAAGTGGTCCAGGTTCAAGTCCCTCTTCTGACTGGGGAAATGCTGTTAATTATCACTAATTACCAAGCTGGATTTGGGTTACCCTCCAGAGCTCTTGATGAAGCTGTGCAGCTGTAGTAGAGGATTCAAGAATTCCTGGGACAAAAAGCATGCACAAACAAGGCTGACTATAGTCTCCTTGGAAGGGGGAGACTTGAGTATTTGTCACTGTCAGTTTAATAGATTTTCCTTGACACACACACTGGATATAACACACATACTCTGCTGATGGGGCCAGATAGTAGCTTAGGTAGAATCTGACTTCTTTTGGCTGTCCTTGGAGAGCAAAAAAACAGAGAATGAACACTTGCTAGACTACAGGCTCTATTGGTACTACCTTTTTACCTTAAATTTCTGTTCTAGAAATTAGCTTGCTAAGTCTGAAGAGGACAGAAACTCTTCAAGCTCTTCCAGAAGCTGACTCAAGCTGACAGTTCTTCACAGAAGTTTTGTTGGACTTGTCTAATTCTCAAACTATTTCATGACATTTTCTTAGTTAAGAGCTTTTGAGGACCAAAATGGGTTGTAAGATTCCTGTGCTTAGCCTAGACCAACAGATCCTATCTCTTCTCCAAAACCACAAAGTTAGGTGTTCCTTCAGTACCAAACACCAGAATATTTATGATCCACCAGCACTATGCTTCCCTATCCATATGCTGCTTCTTCTCAAACTGAAACACCAGTCCTGCACATGGACATTTGGCACAGAGCCCTGCCCATGGCGCTTTGAAAGTCTGCTGCCCCTGGGCAGATTTCTGCCTTGGAGCACAAGTGAAGATCATGAGCCCTTGTGTCTGTTGTACACTTGCTTGCTCTATCCATTTCTTTTCTGCTGTAGTTCATGTCTTTGAAGCAGGAGAAGGTGCTGATCAGTGGAAGAGAAATATTTCACTTGAGTATTCCCCCATCACCTTTAACAACTCCAGTTGAGTTCTGACAGAAAAAATGTTGCAGCCAGCTGTTTGCCTTGAGCCCAACACACCAAGCCAGGCCAAAATCTGTGCAGTGGTAAGACAGTGCAGATTGTCATGTTAACTGGTGTCTACCCTTCATCCAGCTCAAGGGGTGTTTATTTCCTGATAAGCCTGTGTTCATCTTTGCAGGGGTACCAACTCCATCAAACTGAAAAACGGTTTAAAATGCCAGCAGTTCTAGTAAGAAGTAGGACTAATCTAAATGTTTTGTGAAGATACAGTTGCTTTACTGTTGTCCGGAGAGGTTCGCTGCCTGTATTACTCTATTTTGAATCATTTTGAATATCAGTGCAAAACTTCTCTTAAGCAGCACTTCTTTCCTGTTATTCTTCCGTACATCTGTTCATTGTAGTAATGGATATTTTTTGGCTGTAAGCAGTTATGCAGCATGACACTTGGCAATGTGTGTGTGCAATAGCTACTGTTTTTTGAAAACTCATTTGGCCCTTGTCCCCTCTGGGTGAGACAAAAATATAAATATATTGCTATAAACTGCTCGCCAGCCTTTCATTGCTACTGTTACCTTTTTGACTGACATTGTTTATGCTTGAGCTCTGCTCTGAACTGAACTCTTTTGGGAAAATTTAAAGGATTTGATTTTAAGCTTCCAATTTATTGTGTATATGTTTGCTGAATGACAAGTGGTGCTTCTGCTACCTAGTCAACAGCGTATCTGTCCTTTGTAAGTAGCATGCTGTTTATACGTGATACAATTATTTCCACTAACCACTCAGAATCCAACTGATCACTCTCACAGCCATAAATGAATCTGTTTGACAACCTGTTCTCCGCACAGTAGGTAGTCTTCCACCCGCCAGCTAATTTATCATTGCATCTGCCTTGCTCTGCCAAGGGATATGTTCCAGTGCATTTATTCTGTTTCTAAAAGCTTGTGACTGGCCATTATCTTGGGAGGAGAGACACGTAGAAGATAAAAAAAATTTTATGACGTATCTTTCTGTCTTTGTGATACTCTTGCTTGCAGCGTCTCAGAGATCTCCTCTGTTAGTTGTTTTCATTCTCTTTTACAGGCTGTACTTCCCAGTAATTGCAGAGACCCTCAGCATCCCAGGCTAGATGAGAATGTTTCTCAGTGTTGGTGAGAAGTGCTTAATTGATGTTAACATGGATGGAAATGGTCTGCTCAGCCATAGGACAGATGTCATTTGGTACACTTTCCTTCCCTCTAATGGTATAGTGCTCATGCAACCTGAAAGGACCATCTGCAGATCTTTGAGATTAGTGTAGGCCTGTTTATTGTTTGCCTTTTCTGTTGGTTTCCTATCTGTCTGGATCTGCTGTGCTAATCGCCTTGATATATGAATGTCAAGGTTGCCTAGATAACCCAGCAAGCAGCAGATTTTTTAGCATGTATTTATTCCTAATTCAAAATAAGTCTAAGAACTTGCTGAACTGAACAGCCACCACAACAGGAAAACCTTCATCATCCAGACTGTCTGAAACAAGCTCTTCTGCCATGCTGCTAAGCAGTGTTTTTGGGGTCTGAACAATTCAACAAAGATTGCGTTTTTTTGTCCCCAGGACTCAGGGTTCAGGTTTGAGACTTTTCCTGACATATTCCTCTCCCAGTTCAAGTCAAAGCTACGTGTTTGAATCACAGGAAGACAGCAAAGTTCATAGATGATGGAAAATGGTCAAAATATTAAGTATCACCTGCACATCGAGGCTATCTTTTTGATCCCCTGCAAAATTTGGGTCTTTACTCTTCAGTAATAGGATCTCCTGTGTTTTAGCCTTGTCTTGTCACGTACGTAGGAGGATTAACACTGCCAGAAGGGAAATTGAAGATGTTACTCAGAAGAATGGACAGGGCAGTAACTTATCAATAACACTATCATCCTTTCACCTAACAGACTCTAACGCAGAGACATGTCTTGTTTCTATTAATATTTCATAGAACCAGCTGGTACTACTAGATCCAGCCAGTCCCAATGAACTTCATTTTAGCCTTTTTATTAGCTTATAAATGTGATAGGGTTGATGGATACCATTTAATGGAACACTTTCCACCCTACTCCCCCCTCCCTTCCCACCCTGAAAAGTCTGACATTCATAAATTGAGGAGGTCAGTAATTTGCATCCAGCTGAGTGGCTGTCTGGCTTTAATGAGATGATTTGTAATCATAAGCACTGCACTGCAGTGGTGTCTGGTACAGGGGGAAGAGGAGTACATATGCATACTCCAGCTGAGATGAGGGAGAGGTGATGAGAGGGAAGGAAAGCACATGGATCAGAAAACAGAAGCAAGGCTGGAATGACATAAGGAGCTCCATTAAATGTAATACAATAATGCTGGCCTGGTTAGCATAAGAAGAGCCAGTGGCTGGCTGATGCAAGCCAGTGAAACTCTTGTTACATAGGTCAGGCAGGCAGCTTGCAGGATTGCTCTTATGCAGAGCTCTTTAGAGTAGCTGAAAATAACAGGTTCTTTTTTGCCAGCTTTAAGCCCTCAGTGTCCTTATTGCACAGCTCTGTCATTCCTCTCACACTCCTTATATAACAAAAAAACTTCCAGGCCAGGAAGACGCTTCAGGGGCTAAAGAGGTTATACGTTGCATAGTTGGCATGTTCCCCATCAGCTGTATTTTCAGCCTGTTTTCCTAAAAAAGTGGATCATGCTCTGTCTGCGTGTGTATTCTTCCTCCATCTGATGCATTTTTAACCCACTGGCTCTTTTCATTTCAGTCACACAAAACAGTAGCAAATTCCTGCAAGTCTCAGACAGGCAGGTAGGAGAGAGATGAAGACTATTAATCCCTTCACTGGGGGAAAGAGTCAGAAGAGAATCCTTCTGGGAGAGAGATATTTTTAATTCCCTGGCTTTGATAAAAGCTTCGTTTGGCATCTGTTTCAGATCAGACAGCCATGAATCTCACCACAGGCACAAATCCATAGGAAGCCAGGCTGCCCTAGCTCTCCTGCACACACAACTACTTTCTCTGGTTAACTGTGTGAATTTTGCACCTCCCAAAGACTAGCTTTCCCTTGTCTCCAGAGTTTCTCTCATCTGTAGTGGTAATTCTCTGAGATCATCATGCGATATTTTTTCATTAGGAGTCCCAGCTGTGGAGAACTATGTTTCTTTAATCATGTGTCCAGCTGTCTTGAGTTATTCTGCAGCAGCCCAGCTGGACCAGTGTAGTCTTTCTTACAGTTGCAATGGAGTAGTTTGCATCAGCTTTGAGGTTGTTATTTTTTAATTCATTAACTACTTTATGTTACAAAAAATAAAAAGGCAAGAGTGCAAACTGATCTGTTCTGCTACAAACCCCTTCCAAGGAGAAGACACTGAAGTGAGGCAGGGGGGCTGCTGGTTTGTCCTAACTTGCAGTGTCTCTCTGTGCAGTTTTTGATGCACAATAATGTTGTTCAGCCCAAAGCCCATTTACAAGAGGTGGTATCTCCAGGACAGCCTGCAGTCAGGTCACTTTGTGAGGAAACAACCATACCATCACAGGGCCCCCTCCATTCCTTTGCCAGTTCATACCAGGTGACGTTCAGCCCTAGTTCACCTCACCTTTCTCAGTCATGACCTCCCATCGCCCTTCTCATCTGCCCCTGAAGCATGAACATCCTTCCTTCCAAGTAACAAAGAACTTTTCTCTTCCCCTCCCCTGAGCTCCTTCTGTAAAACGTAGATGCTTCATGTGCTTCCTTCCCTGCAGATGTTTGTAACTCTGCAACATAATCCCTTACTCCTCTTCCCTGGGGAGACATGTTACCTCTATGTTAAGTAACAGAGATTTAAGTTACAGGGATGTGTGGGTGGCCTTCAGAAATCATGCCAGTAAGATGTTTCTCAACCAGATTTTTAGTTCCAACAGAAAAAGAAGAAACAACACGACTCTATCCAGCAAGCAACAACAAAAGTTTACCTTCCTTTGGGACAGAAGGTGCCTTCAGTGACCTTAGGGGAAAAGCTTCCTCTGGGTAAGATGAATGTCCCTGTAGATGGCTCTTTTTGAGGAGAGCCCTATCCAGGAAGCAGGTCCCCCAACTTCTCTACCTTTTTCAGGCTATAATCCTATCTAACTCCATCAGAAGGTCTGTGAGCTGACAGTACCCCCCATAGCTTTTTCACAGAGAGACCAACTGTTTTGCCAGGTCCATTAAAAATACCAATCTACTGTGCTCTTTAAGCAATGTATCATCTGTCAGAAAGGAATTAGTTGGGTATAGTCTTAATGTTAAAAAGAACATAAATAAACTGTAGATTGAACAGAGGGTCATGAGAAGGGAAATTCATTTTTACTATTCCTCTAATGTACACTGTCTCCTCTTTGTCTAGGGAGCATCCCGCAGATGATCACCTCTCGACCAGCAGTGTACTTTAGTGTAGCCATTCAAGTTAAGAAAAACCTTGAAACATCCATTGGTGCTGTTTTATTATTTTCCCAATCATGTTTCCTTGACTTGACTTGTCCTGTCCCTTTGATCAATAGCAGCCATCACCCAGCATGAGACATGTTTTGGATTGATTTAGAGTGCTTGTTAGTACCAACTTCTAAACCACTTTGCTGAGCTTTCTCTCTTTGATGTTGTTGGCACTGTATAAGGTCTTAGGCTGGGATTTTAAAAGGAATACAACAACTGAAGAGTCCAGAACACTTAGAGCTCTCCAGCCCCTGTTGAAAATCACAGGCAAGAGTGCGAGAAATATACTTGCTTTCAATTATAAAATTTTTCAAGCACTTTAAGGTGCACATAGCTGCTTTATGGGGTTTTCTGAGCTTCCTCTCAGAAGTTGTGTGCTTAAGCATATTTGGAAATACTATTAGAAGCCATTCAGCATCTTTATGTGCCCAAACTCCTTTAAAACCTGACTCAGCACACTGTGATACTCTTCTGTGTGTGTGAGAACAACGGCATAAAGAGCAGGCTTTCTGTGAATGACTGATGCTGTATGAATGTGTGGAATACAAGTCAAATCCCAGATGCAAAGGCTCATATGTTACAGTCATATAATCCAGCCACTTGTTTCTTCAGCAGTTGTCACAGCAAAGCTGTCATTTCCTAGTTCAAGGGTCTTTATCACATCCTTATCCTTGATACATACTGCAGGAGGCGGAAGGATTCATGAGGCAAATGGAAGTGTGATTCAGAAACTGCATCAAGTTGAGGAATGAAAATGCTCCCAGCAGTGGCCTCTGTCTATTGGATATGTGGAATGGATAGCTGGAGTTCCTCACATAATTTAGGTTACATTACCATTTTCCAAGAAAAATCCACAGTCTGGTTTCAGTTTGCATAAATAGAAGCTTCAAAACCAAAGTCTAAAACATCTCATTCCACTCTTGCCAACTTTCAGCTGAAGGATATTTCTGATCATGAATTGCAATGGTGGAAAATATTGACTGATTCAGTTGGAGCAAGAGTGAGAGACAGACAGACACATAGACCATTACCGAGGAGATATATCCTGTTTCCTATGACAGGCAGCTTTCTTATTAAAATTATCCCAGTATATACATTCTCTATTCGAGCATGAAGTGCTCATTACAAGTCTCTCCATAAATAATGTACACTTAAAATGGTTCCCAGTGCCATAAATATTGACCTTGGTTAATAATTGACTATAGGATTATATATCTGCTCCCCTCAAACACTACTGACTGAGGGTCTTGCCTCTTCCCATTAGGTTTCTTTCCTTTCACTCCTGTAATTTTTGGAGAAGAAATTGTACCGATACCATCAATGTAATGATGACACAAGTTTGGACTGAAGTATATAATAACCCCTCTCCCCCTCCCAGTCATTGTTTAGTATCCCCAGTCATTTCATTTGGAAAGAGTGAAAAAAAATCGTTTGAATTCACTTTATAATTTAATCTGTGATTTCTCTGCAGGTGCTCGCTGTAGTCCTTGGCCATTTTTGCTTTAACCTTTAGTTAACATTATTACTGTAAGACACATCTATCAGTCATTTTGTGAGGCTAGTTCATCAAAAGTGTTTCAAAGAGCAGAATAGGGACCAAATTTGCTGCTTGAAATGCAGTGGAGCCAAGACATTCCTGGTACACGAAGCTTCCCAGCTTCACACTTGATAAATCTGTACCGTCTGTACTGAGCATTTGCAATATTCTACAGATTCATGAAGGAGAAAAAACTGAATGATAGGAAAATGGTGCCTGGCAGAGTTAAGGTTTATAATGTCAGCTGCAGCCATGACTCCTGAATAGCTTGTGCCTCTGAAGGCCCTTACTCTGCAGCCCTTAGGCTGGGCATGCAGGAAAAATGACTCATACCTCATACACCAACATACCTTATATATCTAGAATGAGTTGCCCATAGAGATTTGCCTAGCCCTTGTACATTGGATGAAAACTGCATGCTAAGATAAAATGTGCTGAATAGCATATCTGTGGTATGCAGGTACCAGAGAGCAGTGAGGAAAAGCTTTGATGGCAACAGCATGAAAAGATTTCATCAGGATGCTTTGTCCTCTGAGTTCTGATAGGACTTTCCTCTACTGGACATTCTGCAAATACGTAAGTGTCACTAAAAATGCTGTGGTTGTTTCTGTAGTTCCCAACTTTTCCTTTTCCTCTGGTGACACAGTTATAGCCACTCCATGTGGGAGCTGAGAAAACTCTGTTTCTTCTTTTACTCTCAGACTTTGCAATTCCTGGCCCAATGGCTCCTTGCTTTGAAAGAGAGGTATGGAGGATGCTGTCCAAAAAGCAACATCTATTTATGGAGACAGTGAATACACAATGAGTTAGGAGATGGTGACCAAAATGTGCAGCATTGTTTGTGAGTCCTTGAGGACCAATAAAAATAATAGAACTGCAACTGTAAATAGCTTATTACAAACCTCCAATTTCTATGCTTGGAATTCAGGACTCTGTCTGGACCATAAAATTAATCCTCATTGCCTGCTGGACCTTGGAAGCAGGGCTCCTCTGCCAAAGGTCACTCAGTTCTCAGTGGTGGCATCAGTGCTGATTTGTTTTAGCTCTGTGCATAAACATTTGCTGCGCTTGGTTACCAGTTGGGATTGCATGAAGGACGTTGGAAAGAAGGGGTGAAGTGCCACAACCCCTTTATAGCTAAGAATTTCACCTCAAGGAAAGGCACACAAAAGGACCTAGGTTCTAAAACTCACGTATCCGGGGAGGGTTAATAGAAGGAGAATGCCTAAAAGGTTTTGCCCTGGGCTAATATTTGAAATTATTGGTGAAGGAATGATGAGAATTTATAGTCATAGCTAAGGTTAGATGTGGTAAAATATGCTTTATGTTCAATAACTACTGGTTTTAATTTTTACTATGCCAAGAATGATAAAGTTTGTAATAGTTTTTCAGGGATTTGGGATTTTTAATTATTATATATTAGCCAAGAATATTTAGAAATTCCTAAAGGGGCCAAGCTGAGCTGGTTGGTTTTTTTGTTTGTTTGGGTTTTCTTTTCATGGATTTGCACTGATGTAACATGCACAGATAAAAAACTGCTGTAAATCAGTTTGCATAATTTTTTAAATTTTCTTTTCAAGTGTGTTCCTTCCTCTGGAGCATGAATCTCACAACCTATAAACTGCTTTATGATCTCTGGTGGTGGTGTCCTGACCCATAAGAGAAATGAACCAATATCCCCCTCTTACCTCTCTCTTATAGATCATCATGTAACTGCATAATCAAACTTTCAATTTAGAGTTGTACTGGAAACAATGTTTAACATTGTTCTATGGACCACTTCTGGGTCTTTCACATCAGCAAGCATATAACATAGTCCCTAAGGGAATGAAAGGGATGTAGATATATTCTCCTGAATTAAACTCCTGTGTCACTACCACCACAATCTACTGATAAGACATTTCGCTCCCCAGTGTTGTCTGTTACAGTTTTTCTTAGGTAACAAAAAAACAAAAAAAGAAAAAAAACCCTAAAACATGCAGAAACTCAGAGCTGGTTACTGGAACACATTAAATAGAAGTATAAATTTGGCAATGCCTAACTGCACAGCTATGATACTCTGCTTTTACAGTAAAGATGAGATGTCTTGTCCTGTACCCCCATCACCTAAGAGCACAAAACCAGCTAAAGACTCTCTCTCAATTCAGTGGAAAAGAACACTTCAAAGGTGGTCACATGGCCTTCAGAGATGAGACTGAAGGCACAGACATGCCTGATGTGCCCTGGCCAGCGAGTGGGCTACTCTAACACAAGCCCACATGCTGAAGGACACTTAATATCCAGGCTGCTGGGAGCTTGTGCTTCAGGCTGTGACAAAATGGGCCGGTATTAATACAATTGCTGCTTCTCAGGGGATAACAAAACAAGGTAGACATCCACGCAGGTCTGTTGTGAAGCCCAAGTGTTAGCAGCCTGCCTCAGGCTTGGTGATGCCAATAATAGTTTGGCAGTAGCACAGAATGTATGTGAATGTTTTCACAGTCAGCGTAAACCACACCATCAATATAACACCAGGTGGGAAATGGATGAAAAACACAAGGATGCTCTCATTAGTTAATTATTTGAACTGCATTTTTACACCAGCAATCAGTGTTCCCTGGTTGCTTGACAGACACTTAGTAGAAAATTTTCGGTTGTCCCTGTATGGGGTACCAGGTGCAGCCCCATACTGGTTGGTACAATGCAGAACCACACACCAAGTATGTGTATCTGCTCATGGGAGCGAGCAGACTTTTTCTGACACCCCTAGGCTCCATGTCGGAAAAGAAGGTTCTCTTTGAAGGTCTTATGTTATAACAGGAACCTAAAATGTCCTTCTAAGCTGCAGTTTGTACTCTGCAGAGCTGTGAGTGAGAAGGCAGAGTCGGGCTCAGCTCCTGCAGCTCTCACCAAAGTGGGTAATGTAGAGGAGCCCCTTTTCCTCTCAGCCTCACTCTTCTCCCTCCCTCTCCCTTGGTCTGTGAGCTGAGGAGGGTCTGTCTCATCCTGCTTGTATGTGCAGTGTCCTGCAAAATATGGTCCTGATCTCATCTGTGGTTTCCCGGCTTTATTATAAGACATAGAAACAATGGGCGTTTTATTACCCTGAGTGTATCATTTCTGTTTGAATGCTCCCTCAGCATGGTGTTCTGACTCCAGGCTTGCCGAAAGAGGCTTGCGCAGTAATTAAAAGATTGTTAATATTGTTAATGCTGTTCAGAGCATAATTCCACATCAAAACACTCCTGGGCTTTTGGGGCCATTTTAAACATCCCTGTTTTATCCCACTTCAAATTCAGCTTCCAAGCTTCCCCTCCACAGTGGATCAAACCAAGGGCCTGAATCCAACCATACTCTGAGTGAAGTTCCAGATTATATAGCTTCAAGTCATCTTCCTATGTATAAAATTGCATGCTGTACTGTTTTGTATAACAGAAGTCCTTGGTCAAGTACTGTTGTGCTATGTCATGCAGAAATGCAATAAAATGAGCTTTCCCAGTTGGTTTCTAATCTACATTTATTACGGCCCCAACAATTTATACCCTGGAGATAAAACTGGTAAATCCCACTTCCCAACAGAAGTTTATCCCAAGTAGAGCTTAGAAAGACATTCACACCGTGACACAAAATATGGTTCTCACCAGAGACCTCCATCACATTTCTACAAACTAGGGTACTACTTTGTCTGCTTTTTCCCTCTTTCAGAGACAGGAAATGCGACCTATGGCTCTCAAAGTCAAGTTAAAATTATTCTGCTCACCTGGGGCAGATTTAAAAAAAATGCTAATCACCACAGGGAGGATCTGATTTTCATAAAAGCTCAGTTCCTATTTTGGCACAGAGCTAATTGGCTAGAAGTCATAAGAACTATGTACACTGAGTACTGGTCTCTTTCAAAATCTGTCACAGTGGGAGCTGCTGGATGGTGAACACTTGTGAAAATCATCAGCAATATTAGCAAAAAGTTTTGCACCTGGTGCTTAGCTCTGGTGAGGGTCTGAATATGGCCATTCATCATCAAAATCAGAGGTTTTCTCAGTGGAAAGCTGAGATTGGAGTCTAAGGTTTGAATCAGGTGTAGTAAAGTCTTTGGAGGCTTTTCACATCGCTGCTCTAACAGGTAGGATACTGGTTGTTTCTCTCTTCTCCATTCTCTCAACCCAGTTTCTTTTTAACACCGGAAAAACGTTTCTTGGCACTCCATTTAGCCTTGATAAGCCTGGAAAAGTTGACTGTGTTGCACTTTCACTGCATTAATTCTGTCAAGCTAATATGAGAATGAACTCAAATTTGCTGGAAAACATGTACCTAGGGCACACAGAAAGCAGCTCTGCCAAGCTATAAGCATGTCACTTGTAATGAGTCTCCTGGCTAGGCATACTCTGCCTGTCCTCTCCATCTCATAAACAAAGAGTAAGAGCTGTCTTTTCTATGTGGAAACTGGTACGGCATTTGTGGCAGCATGAGGTTGTTCCCAAAGACTGATATGAAAAGCAGTTTATCTGTGCTATGGTCAATATATCATCCTTCTCACACTTTTTGAGGCATTTTTTGAGAATGATGAATTGTAGTCATCACCGCATTCAATTAATTTTACTCAGCTGGTTCTTATAGTGCGTTTGTACCAAATGTCCTCTAACAGCTGATAAATCATCCCTGAGTGGCTGCAGAGGCAGCGGTAGTGACATACGCTGGACTGACGACAGGAATGTGTCACACCATGTCTCTCGCCCCCTCTTTCCAGAAAGATTTTTGTGACCTTTGGTGGCATTTGCAAGAAGCCATTTTATCCTGATCTTCCATGGCTCTATTGATCTCTGTGTAGGATTAATCTTAGACAAACAGGCCATATAATTTATGTAAACTCTGCAGGTAATTAAATTCCTTCCAGCAAAGGTCAGGGCAGAATATTTAAGATTTCATTTGAATAGAAATTACAGTTAGAAATGAAGGGAAAAAAGAGGGAAAGGAAGAAATTTGGAGCTTGTCATATCAATTATTATGATGTAACTAAGAGGACTCAAGTTATTTCTCAAGGGCTGAGATCCAGTCTTCATCATCTGCACACACAGTCTGGAAATGTTTGTCTATAACGATTTACAAATAACTTTAAGAAATGTTCAAATAGTTCTAATGGATAGTGAATGAAAACATCATCTTTTTTCAAAGAGACCTGAGACTCTCCTTCCAAAATGAGCAAGCCCTAAACGCATAAGCATGTCTTTGTAACTGGCCATGTTTATAATATTCATTTTTCCTTCACCAAGATCTCAAGGCTCATGGAGAGCATTATTTTTCTGTTTACCTTCCAATTTCACAAATCTTTGGATTTCAGTGTTCAAGCTTGTCTTCTACAAAAAAATGTTATTTTGGGGGGGCAAGCCCAGATGCTCTTATGAATGCATGGCTTCTAAGCAAGGACATTGAACAACACAAACTACCTTATGATAAAATTTTTATGCTTTGAATACTGTCTTTTTTTGCTTAATATGTCCCAAACCGTCAGAATGTGGTGCTGTGTTTGGGAAAGGCTTGCATAATTTCTACTACTTATCTGATGAAATAGTTTCTGTCTGGACACAACAGAGGACTGTCACAAGGCTGAGCGAGGACTCAGGCTGGGGACAGAGATGTTCAGTGGGTGAAATCCTTGGAGCAACCCAACCTATGGAGATGGTTTGAGCAAGAGTCACAGTCACCTTCCCCTCCAGCTGAGAGGAGTATACATTCACGGAGATGGCTGGGGTATAAAATAGGTCTGTTACAGAATAGTATAAGTGGTAGAGGTAGGATTTTTCACAGAGACTCTTTTATTGTCTTTTTCCTTTGTCTCTCATTGAATGGCCTTCACAAGGCTGTTGTGAAATGGGGTAGTGGTTGGCCATCACTGAGAAATGCAATCATGATCTCATCTTAGTGTCATGACATTGCCCTACCTCCCTTCCTGCAGCGAGGACCTCACTGAGGTCTGGTTTGGCTTCACTGTCTCCAGGAGCTCTGTGTCCCTTGCACCTCACTTTCCAGCACACTCATCACATCTTTGTATGGTATTTCCCTCACCCCGAAACCTTTCTTCTCCAACCCCCCCTCATACTGACTGTGAACTCTCCACCCAGTACACTTGCTCCTTAAATCTGCAAACTTAACTGACTGCCTTGAAGCCACACCTCATCTCCAAACTTTGCAGTAAGAAGGGCAAAACATAGCTGGGATTTAAAAATCACAGAAGGAAAGAAAAATTCAGGTTGTAAAGGACCTCAGGAAGTCTCTAATCCAACCTCCTGCTTTTAGCAGGAACAGCTATGATATCAGACCAGGTTGCTCAGGGCTTTAATCAGTTGGATCTTGAAAACCTTGATGAGCAGCGACATCACAACTGAAGTCAGACAAAACTGCAGTAACTGGGTGAAAGGCAAAAGCAGCGAGGGGAGATTGTGACCACCAACTCAATTCAGGACTGGAAAGACTTGCCCCCCCCGACCTGAAAGGAGCATGTGTGCTAATTTCCACAGCAAGTGAGGCTAATTTAAATATAGTAAAACAATAGTGCATGAAATGTTAATCACTAACCAATAAGTGTAAATTTGGGCAAGTTTATACTAATTATGTAGCAAGATAAATATGCTGTAGTTTTGTACTGAGGTGTGCTAGATTTGTGGAGCTGCCACTTAGCACCCATCTTTGCGCAAATATGAAGGAAATAAAATACCTCTGCTTTGTGTGTTAATTGGCGTTTGCATGCTGGGCTAATGACCCTATTTTTGGGACAACACAACCTTTCTTGGCAACCTGCTCCACTGCTTTGGTGTCACCAGGGCAAAGAGTTTTTCCTTATAACCAGTCTGAACCCCTCTTGGTTTGGGCCCATTGCCTCTCATCCCCCCGCTCCCTGCCTGTGTCTTGTGGATAACCTCCTTGCAGGTACTGGCAGACTGCTATACCAGGTCCTTTCCTCCAGGTAGAACCCACCCTGGTCCCTCAACCTCTCCTCACAGGGCTAGTTCTGGCCTTTTTTGAAAATGGATGCAATATTTGTCTCTTTACTCCATTGCCCCTGACCTCCATGGCGTTTCAAAAAAGACAGAAAGAGGAGGCCTTGCAAGGAAATCAGCCAGTTTTCTCACTACTTTGGATGCAGCCCATCTAATTCCATGGGCCAAGTATGGGTCAAGTTCTCAGGAGTAGTCCTTGACGTGATCCTCATCCTCTGCAGGTACCTCTTCTCCTTGAACCTCATCACTAAGCATAGAGGCCAGTGAAGGCTGATGCAAAGAAGGCATTGAGTTCCTCAGCCCTATTGGTGTTTGCTGTTATATAGTTATCTCCCCCATTCGAATGGGAGATTGTCTCCCAGCTACTGTAACCCTGTGAGCAGCAGCGGTGAAAACTGTGACCACAACAACTAGCATCACTTTGGGGCCTTCAGTCACTGTTTGTGACAATCCATATAACTCTGCAACCACACAGTCCTTGCAAACAACAAAATTGCCAATAGAGGACATAAGCTGTGATAGGAATGTTTCAATTGGAGTAGCATAAACCGGCATTAACATTGATGTGACTCAGTGCTGACCTAGGTCCTTTACAAGCTGATGTCAGACAGGCTTTCCTTCCAAAATCTTGTAATGTAAAGGAGTTCCAGAAAAGAGGGCTCTATTGATCTCTCTTGATAAGTGAACAGAGAACTACGGGCTTGCCTGGGCAATGGCTAGGTGAAATGCAGTAGCTGGCATGTGAGGAGCCAGAATAGACAGCCATGGAGTTGACTTCTGGCCTAAAAACCTTAGAGTCAAATCATTTAGTGAACTAATGAGATTATTTTTCAATAAATTATTTGAGAATATTATTGTGTAAAGGTAAAAACACTTGCCCCATTCAGCAAGTGGTGACAACTAGGAATTCAAAAGCAAAGAGCACCTACAGCTGCATCTTAAACACTAACCACGCAACTGCTGAGTGCATGCCCAGTTGCTCTGAGATAGCTGCAGCATCTGCTGCTGCTGCAGGTCCTGCTGCAGATCTGCTCCAGTAGCATCTACTTTGCCAGCTTTGCAGCAGCATCTTCCATCTTGTAGCTAGCTGCCTTTGCTTCAATTACAGCCCCATCTGCTGCCTCACTGGCTGTCTCTGTTTCAGATATGATTATAATCACATCTGCTCCGCCATTGACTGCTGCTTTCATTATGGTTATAATGTCATACACCCTTGCACTTTCTGCTACTGTTACTACTATAATGACACTAGCATCTGCCTTGGCTTTTGACACAGTTGCTTAAAACATCTGCCCCTGTGCTTACTTGACGACACAGGTGTAGCTGGGCTGATGTGAACTTAAGGTTCATCTAAACCTATGTTTTCTCCACCACTGGCCATCTCCACACACTTACGGGGAAGACGTGGGCACTCTACAATAAGCAGATGTGGGAAGATCTGATGATGATCTTTGCCTGCTCCTGCAGCTGGTGCAGCAGCTATAGTGTTAGCCTGGGATTTGGGAGAACTAGGTTCAGATTTCTGCTTTGCAACCAATTTACCAACTCAGTCCAAAAAGATTACTTAGGCCCAGATCTATAGTGGAGTTTTACACTCAGTGTCACAGTTGCTGGTTTTCTGGTGTTTGGTTTTCACTATGAAAAAAACCTAAGTGTCCTTGATTTAAAGTTCCCCATACAATGGGTGAGGAAAGTTAGAAGAACCTCAGGAATTTTCTCAAAAGTTGCTGCACTGAAAATGGGCCTCCCCATAGGAAATTGTAATGACATGGGCACCTCCTTTCATGCAGGATTCATAGCCTGAAACCATCCCCTGGAGGAATGTGCCTGTTTCTTTTCAAAATGGAAGTGAACTCGGTCCTTCTTTCCCAAACCACAGCTGACATGCAGTAGCAAGTGTCCACGTTCCCCTCTGGGTGCAAAGGCAGCACTGAAAATGAGTAACAGAGGGATGAGGATTCAGTGGGCTTCAGCTGTAGGTTTGAAATTACCTTCCTACAGAAGATTACCTCAAAATCAATAAAAAGGAGGCTTTATGTGGGGAACTTTCTTTTCTACAAGCTCTGCATACGGTGCTTAAAAATTCAGCAGGTGAGAGGGGTAAGAGATGGACCACACATAAGCAGTGAAGAAGAAATCAGCTGGAATGTTTGCCATCGTCAGCTATGGCTCCCACAAGTATTGCTGGAGATATTTAAGTACAACAATAACTTCAGGTTAAAAAAAAAAAGGAAAAAGAAATAGCACTGTAACTCTGCTCTGAAGAAGGACTATTGTTGCAGGACATGGAAGAGCATTAGCTGGTGAAATCCTATTATTGCTTATTTGACGTGTTCACAGGTTTTCCCAATAAATCTCTGCCATGTAGTAAAACTCCCCTGCTTACCCACAAAAGTACAGAAACAAATTGAACTTTCCCATTTTCTTGTAAGTAATCATACTTCCAGGCCAAAACCTCAGCCCCTCACACATGTCCCCCTCAGGCCTGTCTTTACTGACGTATGCCGGCACACCCAGTATTCTTTATTACAAGCTTCAACCCAAAAGCCATATAGCCATGTTGGTATGCTCTGCTGAAGCAATAAGTCACTCCGGTTGAGCCAATAAATGCTGTTAAGAGGCTGGGCTCCTCAGCTCAAGCACAGCACTTGGTAATATATTGATCTGGATTCAGGCTCATGGGTTTATGGCTCCTAATGTGTCATTTAATTTATACAAATTTATACTGGTCTGTCCTGGGATATTGTATGACTCTTCTGTCTCCTTATTAGTATAATACCCCAACATATGATCCTCTCCTCTCCTCTCCTCTCCTCTCCTCTCCTCTCCTCTCCTCTCCTCTCCTCTCCTCTCCTCTCCTCTCCTCTCCTCTCCTCTCCTCTCCTCTCCTCTCCTCTCCTCTCCTCTCCTCTCCTCTCCTCTCCTCTCCTCTCCTCTCCTCTCCTCTCCTCTCCTCTCCTCTCCTCTCCTCTCCTCTCCTCTCCTCTCCTCTCCTCTCCTCTCTTACAAACGTTACAGTCTGACACTGATGGGTCAGGCAACCCCACATTTGCTGAGCTGAATACACTTCAGTAGTCTCCTCGAACGCAGCAGGCTCCATCTGGATGCTTACATTTCAATAAGAGTGTAACATTTGCAGAATCAGGAGTCCAAATCTGCCATTGAAATGATCTGCAAAAGCAGCTGGTCTTATGCTTGTCTAGTCAAACTAGACCAAACCTCTGAACCTTTTGAGGTTCGCCCATCACTAATAATTAATATTTGATTGACTTTGATAAAGCTGACATTTGGTTTATAAAGGCAGACTAATAAGCTCCGAGAAGGCTTAGAAATCCTATCAAGTAATGTATTGCATTACAAATATTAAAAATTACTGTCAAAATTAACATAATCTACTGCTGGGCACGTTAGTATATTAATCTGATTGGAAGCGTGACCTCTTTTTGCTAACTTTCCAAGTGACCCTGGTAAAAATTTGACATTTCTAGATATGTTACAGATAACCATTTTTTACAGATCTGTAAAAATATAAGACACAGAGAATGTAGATATTAAAAATACTATCTTTTCAGGGCTTTTAAAATTTCTGTTACAGTCTTTTCTGTTACATGAATGTCCACTGTATTTAATGAGTAGCCCAATGTTTTACATGCTTTAGGCAACTGGTTTTGTCTGGGCTTTTTTTGCTAGCTTTCCATTTTTGAGGCAGATGTTATCTTTATGGTTAAAGAGGTTTGGGCCTCCCTCTGTGATATTTAAAGAGACCCAAAGCCTACTAATTTTAATTTCAGTGGCTGTAGCTAGCAAGTAGTGGGAGTTACTGACCTTGAGATGACATGCATACGTTGTCCCATCTCTCTGTGTCTTTGTTGGACAGTAATGCACATCTGAATCTTTTAGATGTTTCTTTTCCCTCCTCTGCTTTGTGGATGCATGTCATCTGGAGGACACTGATGCAGTAGGGGATAACATACCAGTCACTTACACAAGAAGAACAGAAAGAGGAAGAGGAAGGAAATAAGATGAAATGAAATGTAGGAAGCAATGTGCTTTCTGATGTCTTTGTGTTCTCCTGACTCAGGGTGAAAGGTTTGCTTGCAATTCTCAATCTACTTGGGAGCACAGCATTAAAGATAGATATAATATTAATGGTAAACTTTAGCCCTCACCATTGCCTAAAGCATGTTTCAGCTTTTGATGTTCCCCCTTTAATGCAGAGTTGTTTCTTCCTGCCCCTTTTTCTGCTCCTTGCCCTCTGTGAGCATGGGAGCCCATCTTTCTTTGAATGAAAGGTCTTCAGCAGGCCTGTGGTGATCATTGTCCTCTTCACCAAATATCCAGTGTGTCTCACTGTGCCTTAAAGGGATCAAAGCCCTGTTTCCCTCTTCTCTATCTTCTGAAATGGCTGTTGAGGGGTGTAGGAATGGTGTGTCCCAGTGCCTCCTGGTCAGGCACCAATTAACATACCAAGAACCATAGCACACAGACCCTATAGAATATGTGGGGAACCTGAAAAAATATGGACTAAGGAGTAGAGCAAGTAGAGGGAGTAATGAAGAATGGCAAAGTCACAGAAGAATGGAGTTCTTAAGCTTCTTGTGAATATACACTGATTTCCCCAAATAATATTGCGTCAAAAAAAATTGCTGAGAACTTTTAAATGTCAAAATATTTTGCTTTGGCAGTCTCAACACACACACACACACATTTTGGCAGAAAAAAGTCTGTTCAGCCTGAACTGCATTTTTCTCAATGCTTTTTTTTCCCCAGATGAGCTACTGAAGAGGAAAAAAATAATTTTCTTCCTGCAGGTCTAGGCTACTCAGAGCTATAGGGAGTTGAAGGTGTGCATCTCCTTTTTGATGTTCTGGATATTGGCAGAACTGAATTCCCCAAACGTGCTGGGCTGAGTTAGTGACCATCTGTCTGAATTGACTGTGTTGTCCCTGGCTCAAATGACCACCCAGCCTGAACTCTGCAAGGGGGGGCTGCCAAGCTGCGGTTAGTTGCTTCCCCAAATAGCTCTAAAGTGTGGCTTGGTCTGTGCTTTAAGTAAAATTATGCTACTGTTCAGTTCTCCGCTTGATTAAAATGTATCTTTCAGCATTTAAGGGTGGGCAGTGACTTCCTGGGATTAGAAAGGGAAGTGAACTGGCTGGAAAGCAGCAAGGAACGATGTTGTTTATGAGTAGTGGGAGGGCAGAGTAGCATGTGTTGCTGAAGTTTGGGGCTTGGCCACATTACTCAACTCCAGTTAAAGATCTGCTAAATTCACTCCTAGTCCCATTTTCTTTCTTAATAGCACACACAGGGACACTTTTACGAGAAGAGTGATTCATCCACTGTGGTATTCTAGATAAATTTTGGGAGAGCAGGGCTCCCTTGGGCTGTCAGTGTGACCA
The DNA here is from genome assembly GCF_047370975.1 of Nipponia nippon. Classification (NCBI taxonomy): domain Eukaryota; kingdom Metazoa; phylum Chordata; class Aves; order Pelecaniformes; family Threskiornithidae; genus Nipponia; species Nipponia nippon. The sequence continues at coordinate 11,048,767 of NW_028262290.1, read as the reverse complement.
TTTGCCCCAGGACAAATGCCCTCACAGCCTGTCAAGTTGGCTGAACACAGATTTCTTAAGATCTGGACTTTTTCAACAAGTAAGATTTCACTTGGCATAACAATTTTATTCCCATAATAAATTTTTTAAACATCTTTGGAAGTCCTTGCTTTCTCACGATTTCGGCAGGGTGCCGCACTCTCTGGGCTCCAGCTGCTGCCAGAGAAGCTCTGTGCAGGGATGCTTGTCAAGGAGAGACTTCATCATCCACAGGAAGTGCAGGTATTATAAACTCATCAGTATAGTCAATATTTAACAGGTCTGTGTGAAAAATGAGTGAGCACGCTCGAATGCCACTTCACTAATTTACAGAAATGGAAAACTTGGCTGTTTTGAAGACATTAGGGTTGCAGTGGCTGTCAACTTAATGAAAAGAGACGTTCTCTTTTTTGTTTCTGTTTCAGAAAGAAAGAAGTTGATAAAACAAAACTGTTTTAAGCCTTTTAATGAGCAATTGTTTAGAGCAGTCAAAATATTGGCTTCCTGAAAAAGGCAATAACTAATTGAACATGTTTTTTATAGATATGTGAGTTTATGGCTTCGAATATGAAAAGAAATGGTTTATAACCTCCAGAGTCATTGGAGTGGAGTGTAATATCCCTCACAAGTAGAGGTCAAGATTTCTGGGTTTTGGCCCAGGCTTTAATACAGACTTGTTTTCAGACAGTAGCAAATGACATCATTCTCTTTCCTCTTTTTCTCTGTTTGTCAGATAAGTAGGATAACACTCAAATGCATTGGGATATAATCAATTTTTCTAAAGCATCTAAAGATCCTTGAATAGAAAACAGTATCTATATATACTGAGTCTATATTTTCCCAAGTTTTGTGTCTGTATACTTTTCTGGCTCCATATATTTACATCTTAACAGAAATAAAATCAAGAACACCCCAGTTGAAAAAAAAAAAATAAAATCTGGGTTTGAGTTTGAACTAGTTTTCCTCTTGTCCTTTTTTGATCCTCACTAGTACTGTACCATACCTACTGGCTTTTTTTCTGAATGTTGAGAAATTCCTCAGCTAATATTAATGGTCATAGAAGGAGAAACTGAAATATCAAATTTTTTAATGTAAATTGGTTATTTTCTTATGCTGAAGAAACAGCTTATTTTAATGGCAGTGGCTTCTGTTGTATTTATGTTCCTCCACTGATCTCATCAGGGTGCCAGATAAACCAGCCACACAGGGTCTGAACCAGCTGGGTCCAATATTAATGAGGAAAGGGACGTGCTAATTGTAGCAAGTGGTTCAGAGACCAGTGCTTCAAAGCCAATTCCGCTGGACCAGACTGAGCCTCCCTGTGCAGGTTTTTCACATGATCTTTATTCATCTTTTGAACAGAAAGTCTACATGGAGACACAAAAATTTCACTGAAGAAGTTATTTTTGCCATTAGCCAGGGGCACTGTGACCTGCCATCTTCCCCTTATGGGTGACAGACTGAATGATTAATCGGGACTATCTTACCAACTGCTAGTTTGAGTTTATTTTATTTTACAGCAATAAGGTGAATTGCCTTTAGACTGGAGCATGGGGGATTTTCAGTTATTTGCTGTGAGCTTCAGCTACTTCAGCTACTTCAGCTACTTCAGCTCAGACTTGGTTTTTTTAGCTATCATCTAAAGGAAATATCTCCCTGCTAAAAGCCTATTTTGCTGTAAGATGCAGGGCTTGCACTGACATTCTCGTGGTTATTGCACTGAACTTCTTGGTCTCTTAGGTTTTCTATTCGATACTGCTCATTTTGCTTTTTTTAATCTGAGAAGTGTGGTGATGCTTATATGAACTTTTAAACTTTTGCTCAGGCACAGGGCGGATGCTGATGATTCTCAGATGTGCAAGCCATTTCTCCTCTAACAGGCTCTGGTAGAACACTCACTAACTGCTGGTTTTTGGGGAAAGATCTTTGGCACCAGTAAGGTCCTAGGAAGGACTATGGCACAAAGTCTTCTTGTTGTAAGCTAGAAAGTCACACAAACATTAGAGGTTGCTGTCAACAACCCTTGCTGTAGCCCATCAAAGTGAGGTTTCTGTGAAGAAGTTCTCTGGCATCCTGGGACTCTCCTTTAGCAGTTCCCATGATGAAGACAACAGGGTGACCATTGCTGACAGGCACTGTGGGGATCTGAAAAGGGGAATCACTTCTGAGCAGTTTCCAGTCTTTGTTTAAGAGTTAACCAAAGGTTTTCTTCACAGAGAAGGAAGTAATGGATCAAATGTTTCTAAGACTAGGATGCAAGTGCACTTAAAATCTCTTTGAATCTCTTTCAAATGAATCAATAAATTTGTTAACTCTCTGGGGTTTATCAGAAATAAGAAAAGAAAGGAAATAATAGTTTCAAAGGGTGCTTATTTTACATGTGGTTGTTCTGTTTCAGCAGGTACATGAACTTTGGTCATCCTTTTCACAAATGAAAACACTATGTGAAGGATGTTGTGATCTCAGGCGAGTTTATAAGATAGCATCACATGTTATTTGGACAGTTATGTTTTCTGAGGTTTCTCAAAAGCCACAGCTATGATTATCCTCAGTAAGAGTCCTTTCCTTTTTTATTTATAGCAGTGCTCACTGTATTCTTTTTACAGCCTAGGTTTACTGACTGTGTCAATTCACTGGATGTATCGTTTGAGTTGCCTGTATAATGCACACTCTAGTTAAGCATAAAATACTTGTTAATTGATTTTATATTTTTTGTAAGGAACTTACGGTTGTGAACTAATGGTATCCTAGGTCACAACTGTCATCTCTCTCTCTGTCATCACTTGCCCTCTGGAATTTAAATCTGTGTTTTATACCTCTGTGTTCAAGATCTTTATTTTTATATATAGCCTTTTGCCCATCCTAGCCAGCATTATTTTTATACAAATAGAGATCAGTTCACATTACATACCCTTTTCCACTCATCTCTGGACTGGGACACTTAGAACATTATCAATATTACATTTCACATCTAATCATCAGCTAGTTGAAACTGGGAGAAGAAAATGTTTGTTTCCGTTATGTCATCCCATTCCTACTTCACTGGTCAACATCTCAGTTATAGTTGTGATAAAATTAGTTCAAAGCATGAAGGACTTCAACAACCTATGGTCAGTAGTTATCAAGTATTGATAAAGGAATCAAAACTGACAAGGGCTTCAGCTGAAAAGTTGGCACATGGTGGGAACTTGTATCGGTCTCCTGGGGTTTTCAACTTTGAGATTCCTGTTGTAGGCAGGAGCTGAGATTTATCAAAGAATTTGGGAATGAAGCAACTGCATCTAAGATTCTGCAATCTCTGCAGCAGGGCAGCAAGTTTTTTCTTTCATTCACATCTGTGATGAAATTTCCATGAAAGGCACTATAATTAATGATTGTAAATCCAGAAGAGATCCTGATCATTACTGCGAAGTTCAGTGCAACTTAGATTTGTGGTCAAGGTTGACTGGGAAAAGGTAACATGAGAAAGAAGTAATTAAAATAAAGAGAATCTTTCCTATGCAATGGCTTCACAGCTCTTCCACAGCTTTCGGAATCAACCACATTATGCCTAACATAGCAGATTTGCATCTGCAAAAGGTCATTTTCTGTCAAGTAACTGCACTCATATACAAAGAGGCCATTTCAACCTTGTTCCTTCAGTTTGTCTGTTCTGTGATCAATATCACAGTCTAGACCTGGATGACTGCAGAATCTGATTGCAGCTTAATTTCCCATAAGAGCAGCTAGACCTGCTGAAACAGCTTGAATATGCAGCACTGAATAAGCAGGCTGAGAGACAAATGTCCTCATGCCATATTGGGAAGCACAATTAGCACAGCAGAGTGCATCTTGCTGTGTTATTTTTCTCCCCATTGCATTTTGAAAGGATTAAGCTCTGGGACAGTCATTGCCAAGTAAAGGAAAATAACACTGGTGTCCGTCACTGAATAATTAATTCTAAGGAAACTACAGAGGTGCACGTGTGTTTTTAATTTTTCAGTTTATACAAGATTTGTCTTAAATACTTGAGGATAAACTGGCAGTATGTTAAACACTTAGTGACCACTAAGGACTTTAACCCAATTCTTCGTTAGATTTAACTGGGGCAGTGGAAAGAATTACCTTCCCTACCAATCCTTGTCACATTTGCTGTCAGATGACACTGTCCCCACAGTGTGGTTGGAGATGTATCTTATCTACAAAGTTTACAGCCTGCAGGCAAAGAGCACTGATGAGAACAGCAAGCTCATTATTAGGTTTGACTGCATGCACTGACTAATGAGGATGGGTAGTTTCATTTCGGGTGGCATCTGCTTTCCCTAATGCCAGCAGTGTCCCTGTCTGAGCTGCTTGTGAACTGTCACCTGAAAGGCTTAACTTTAAGGCTCAGTTTAGGATAAGCCTGAATCAACACCATCAACAGTTGACTTTAAACTGCTGGGCTGTAATTTGTGGTGGTTTAAAAATCCTTCATGGCTAGGTCTGTCCCTGTTGCACAAGTGCCAACTCTGGTAGAGAATCAGAAGGGAAAACTTGGGACCAGTAATTGCATCCACTGTCAAAGTTTAAGTCGCTGGTATATGTGAGTCAGTATCTTTAGGTTCCCAGAGACAGCTCTTGGTCTGGTTTGCCAGATGAAGTGACCTTGTCTCTGCAGAGCTGCTGCACTGAAGTTTTGTTGGACAAAGAGAGGTTATGAGGAGGCTCTTTTCCCTGGACAAGCAGCCAGGAAGGGAAGATGAGGAGAGATGCCATGGGATGTGCTTAGATGACTCACCTCTGTTAGGTAATGCCTCAGCTCCCATCAGCAGCAAATACAAGACAAAGTAACATCAGGACACATTTACCATTTACTCTTGGCTGAACTTATTTCTAGATCTCTGTTTTCTCTTCTTGTGCCAGCTACCTCCATTGAAGGTAAGAAGGAGGAACCTGCATATTGCTTTAATTTTTATGCTGAGATTTAAATAATTCAGCTATGGAGGTGTCAGTGAAAAGAGGAACAAATAAAGAGAATGGATGTGGGGAAGGAAGGGAAGTATCGAAGACAAAGGGCTTAGGTACCTCCCAATCAGGGATCACTCATACAATGCGCCATTAAAATTTAGCTGAGTCGAGTGTATTGTTTTTAATTTGTATTCCCATAACATAGTCTGTTAAGGAGGGTGTATGCAGCAAATGCATATTAATGATGCTACACATTTGCATATTATAGATCCATAATACCAAGGGTGTAGTAAAAATCTTTATGAAAAGTGGTGACTATGCAGCAGTCAGTTTTCTCTGTATCTCAACCATTTTAATGCTTTTTTTTTTGCACACACACACACACACTTATATACAGAATCCCTACAACTGATAGCTCTACTACATTAAGGGACTAATGACCTGCAAAATTCCATTTATAAAAGATGCAGAAATGTTAGATTTATATAAAAAATCATCAAATTATCTCTTCCTCTGGAACACTTCCAGTTCTTTGTTCCTTTGTTCTAAAATCTTTTAAACCAACAACCTGCCGAATGTATTTTTTTAAAAAATATATATTTAATCCACCTCAGCTTTAGTGGCAGGAGAAGATTATCCTGAATTTCATTTTCAGAATAGTTTGTATGGCTGAGATACAAATTCCTGCAACTGAACTGTTTACAGTGAAAACTAGCTCCATCTGGGCTAGGTATGGGTTGTTAGTGGTCCTTAACTGAGTAAGAAAAGTTTTAGTGGTTATCTCAACATATCTGAAGAGGCATGGACCCTCATATCAGAATGAGACCAGCAACACAGTCTGCAAATAGGTCTCTGTTAGTCTAAATGCATAGTTAAAACCTGCTTTACTCTGGATAATGCTTCGGACAAAACGTGCCGAATTTGCCTCCCATCAGTGCAACCTATGGCTCATGAATGTTGTTATTGGTTCAAGTGGATTTAGAAATGTAGTAAAGCAGAGCAATATCCTGGCCAGTTTATACCAGGATATGAGCAAAAGTCTTGGGTGCCACGTGTCAGTCTTGGTGAGGGAAGGTTTCCTGATGTAAGAGATAAGATTGTGGCCCAGATTCCTCCTGGCTTTGTTTCTGCCTCCAGGGAAATTGCTTTGTATGCCACTGCAAACCTTATATGTTCTGTGTAAAGGCTAAAGGCCAGGGACAGGCAAAGTTTTTCACTCCCTTTTGGATGAGTTTTTGTGCTCTGAGGAGCAGAAGAAGCGCTTGTAGCTGCTTCTTACTAGAGGAGAATCACAGCAAAAATGGGGAAAGGTAGACTCCAAGTTCACGGTGCAAGAGGTGGATTTTGGCAGGTCTGTGTGATTGCAAGAAGCTTCTGGCTCAAAGGGTCCCGCAGTTTACCATCAGCCAGTTTTTTATATGGACATTCATGGAATGAGAATTAATTGATGCCTGGGTCGGTATGCGGCCTGGACAGGAAATATTTATTAACTCACTTTGTCCCATCATCTGTTTTCTAAAGAAGGTGCCACTACTGATAGACCAGAACAAAATGAGGGAGCAAGAGATGTCTGGTCCCATGATGCCGGTTGATCCTTCTCTCGCTGTAGCCTCCTGGGGGGTTCCTGCCCTCGCTTCTTCCATGGTACAGCAGGTACATCACAGGTACGCTGCCTGCCTCTATGTACTTTGCTGAATATAGCGTAAAAGTCCAATCTGTCTTCCACTGATGTTCACAGGTCTTGCCATTGACTACACTGTGACCTGGAGCATATCCTAATTTATAGAAACCAAATGATCTTTACAAACCCAAAAAAGCTAAAGTAATGTAAAATCATCTTTGGACCTGCTCAATAGCCTTATATTCTCAGTGATGCTTTCTTTAAGGATTGCAAAGCAGAGGTTTGGGAAAGCAATTTTGCATTCTGCAGAAACTATCTGATTTTAGGAATAAGATTTGTATTTTCAGTTTATGCACAAATCTTCATCCTTTGCTTACTAAAGGAGAACAAAAGATGCACACAAAAAGATGAAGGCAGGTGAGGGTCTAAATTTTAGGTATACATGTATGCCCTACTCTGCATTTATGTTTTTAATATCTGCGGAAGTATTGTTTCTTTTCAGATTTATTTTTAACCTGAAAAACAAAGAAAACCCCAAAATATATTGCCCTTAGATCTTCAATGCTGAAAGACAAGGAAGGGTGAAGTACCTGTTTTGTGTCCTTCTGTCTCTTCTGCTTACCTGCAGAGTGAGAAGGAGATCAAAATGCAGAATAATTGGCATTTGGCTGGGGTGAGGAGGGACATATCGCCTGTCTCCTGTGTGCCTGCAAGCAATCGTCCATGGCTGTCCACCCCTTGGGGTACCTGCAGGTATGTTTGACATGCTATGGAGATGCCAGGGCCTAGCCACTGCGTCAGTGAATTATGTACCTCCATCTGCCTTAACCTTTATATAAGGTTTATAGGAGGGGTAATGTTTAAAGGTTAGGGCAGTGACCATAAAGTCATCCCAAAACACATGGCCTTATGGCTGGGTGATGAGAGGACTGTAATAGCAAAATTCCCCTAGGTTTAAATTTTATCCTGGCTCTATTATTGTTTTCACTCAAACCAAATTTCTCCATTGCTGTAATCCAGCTGATTTTGTGAGTGAAACTAATTGGGACAGAATAGACTTAAATATTACAAATGGCTAAAAAAGAAATGGGGGAAATGGGTAGAGTTTTTCAGGGAAATTATTTTGATGCAACATGTATTAGCCTTCCTAACAGGCCGGTTAAGGCACATGCTTACATCCTGACTCAGTTTTACTCAGTCCCAAAGGGAATCTTCATGAACAAGAAGTGGAAGCAAAAAGAGAAGAGTCAAGACCTCACTATTTTTTCCTTAGTCAGTTGAAGGACCAGTTGCCTCATCCTTGTCCCTTTAGACCAAAAGGGAGTTTTACCATTGACGTTAATGGGAACAGGATCTGGCCCAGTAACCAGCTATTTTGGACCTGCTTCTGTCGCTCTTGCTGCATTGTTGCCGAGAGTACAGAACATCCTCGCCTTCTGTTTTTCACTCCTTAATGTTTCCTTAGAATACTTAGGCGGAGAGTGACTGTAAGTGCTTAACCTTTGTCAATGGCAGACGTTCAACGGAGTTTGGCTGCCTCCTTCTATTTCCTTGTGGACACTGATTTAAGAGTCTATCCAAAACATTTGTTCAGAAGGATATGACTAATATGAGAATCTGTCACTGTGTAAACACAGTGACCAAAAACTATTTGGCAGTGTTTTGGATCTGCTGGCTAGTAATTAGGTATTTATATTTGCTTTAACAGCACCAGTTGTGATGATCTAATGTTGTTCAGTATTTATATGGATAGCTCATCAGATTTTTTTCATTTTACAGTGATTCAGCATAATCACATGAGAGATAAAGAATATTTAAAGAAAAGTACTTATTTCAATAACTAATGTAAAATTTCAGTCAGGACCACATTAGGAATGACATGCTGAGCTCACACAAGAAGAACAACGCCTGCATTTACTGGAAACATTGCAGTAAGGGTGAGTGAAGTCATTGAAAACAAATTGCTGTTCCCTTCCTAAATAGGCTTGGGCTGGAATAGGGTCCTCTGGGTTATGACCAGATTTAGCCTTCGCAGCCAGTTTGTTCCACAGAAACTGAGTAAATTTTCTTGGGAAACAAATCTTCAAAAATGTGCATGAGAATTTTTGGGGAGGGGAGTGATACATGGATCTAAGACAGTCAAAAATATATTAAAAGCCATTAATAAATTGCTGTTATTTGGGCAGTTTCAGAAGAGCACATTCATCACACTTATCACTGCAGCAGGTATAATGTTATACTGATCCAACTGTGTCAAAAGTTATGTGAACAACACGCATATCAGTCCCTAATTCAAATACATGTTATTCACTATCACGAAAACTACAAAGACTATGAAGTTTTAATGATACAGATCCAAGTACACATTGATAAGCTTGAAGGGCATATGATTTGTATTAACTTGGGTACCTTCTACTGACATTGTTTTCAGAGCATCATAAAGGAGTAGGAAAATATAGTGCAATAGCCAGTATGAACAAATTTGCTTTTGATTCTCATACTACTAAAGAGCTTGTGAAAATGTTTGAGGACAAGACGTTTTCCTGCCCACTCAAGTAAGTAAGAACAGCATTACCCTGTTTGACTGTTCGCAAGAAGCAGAAAAAATCACGTTTCCCCCCACATACACCTCAGATCACCCCAAGAGATCCCAGGAGATAAGGAAAGTCAAATAATGTGTTCTGAGAACCCCATGAGTGATAGACTTTTCCATGAGCTTTCCATATCTAACAATGGCTAAGGTAATTCTGTGCACAGAACCGCTACCATGGATAGTACTACTGCTGCTCTGTACCTTCAGTTCTTCACATTTTTTATCCTTTATTTGATACTTTGATAAGCTGAAGAATAGATTTCTGTGCAATATACTTTCAGCTTAGCCAGGTTAGATCCCACCCTAGTACTTCCACTTCCGGTGTGGTACATTTCTTCTTCTAAATATTTCATTTCACACCAATAAGTACTTTAGCTAGAAAGTTGCAAAATACTATGATAGAATCATAGAAATTAGGAGTCATCAAATCCATCCCTCTGCTTTAGGGGAGGAGAAAGCAAAGAGATAGTAGGGGACAACATGAGAAGATAGCAATACTATGCTATACACATGTCTGTCTCTACCAGGCAAGTAACTGCAGCTGGGAGCGGTATAATTTTTTGACAATTCACTCTGTAAAATTGAAAACTGTTACAGGAATTTTTTTTCTATGATTTCTTTTTCTCTGCTCTGTGATCCCTGACTCTTTCATGGATCACCAAGGGCATAGCTATGGCTTCTGGGCTCTGTTTCCACTTACAATACGTGGACCCCTCCACATTTGAGAAATAGTGACAAGTCTCTGTAATAGAGGCTTTTCAATATTTCTAAAATTAACAGGGGTGAAATTTGATTTCTGTGGGGAAATTTGGTAAGGGCAAAGTGAGGAGAGGAAGAGCGGAGACTCGCATCTTAGTGTGAGATATTTTTCTCCCTGAAATTTCTCTCTCCTTGTCTCATCTTGGTGGAACTGGTCAAATCATCTAGTAAGAATGAGTCTTCTTTGCCAATGTCACCTTTTCATTATTTCTTCACTCATAGTGCTGGCAATAAAAGACTTCTTCAAAAAGGAAAATATTCTCAAGATCTTGACCTGCAGTGCTCTGGAAGTGTGATTAACTTGCCAGAGGTATAGACAGCTCCAAACTCATTCAAAGCAAGAACCTTGGGACTAGCTGGTGGATTTTGGATGTTTTCCAAGATGGGAATGAAACAGAAGCATCTGGATATTCTGCATTCACACTGCAGTGACAATAGGCTGTCGTTCCCAAAGGCTGGACATGCCTTTCATCCTGACTCCAGATGTGCTTCCCAAAAAGGTCACTTTATCTGTTTCTCCTCATTCACTCTTCCCACCCCGAGCTGTGAGTGTTCTTCCCCTCCCATACACAGGCTCAGTTGCTCCCTGGCAATGTAGACAAACAGGCCTAGCACTTGCACCAGGTTCGTTAACCTGGTTAAAGCAAGCTGGGGACTGCTCATGTGAGCATCTCCACCAATGGATCAGATGGGGTAGTAATTTCCAGTTTGGATGCAATGATGAACAGCTGTGGGGAGTAAACTTCTCAGCTGGAACAGCTGGAGTTGAAAGAGGATGCGTGACTACGTCCTGAGACAGCCAGGCTAAGTAACAGAGGCAACTGACTTGTGTTTATACAATTTCCAGGCATTAAATGAGACGATTACCCTAAAACCTGCCTCAGTCACCACCAAAATACTAGAGCATCCTGCCATCTGTTCCTCAATTAGAAAACTAACATGTCTAATTAACATCTCTTTCTTTTCTGGTCTCAGATACTCACAAAAAGAAGGAAAGAAGTCTGAGAAGCTGATTGCAGACAGGAGCTCTAAATACACTGGTACAAATACGAAATGACTACCTGTTAAAAAAAATATAAAGCTTAAAATTTCGCAACACCTAATTACAATGCCAAGAAGAAAAGCTCTAATAAATCCTAACTGGCAAAAATAAAAAACTAAATCCCGATGAACCTTCTTTCAAAAAAATCTGAGAAAAAAACCAAAGAACCCCATGAATTGAAAAGCTACATCTGTAAGGGGTAAAGGATCCTTATTATATGTTGTTATGAATTTATGTCAAGCTTCTGATGAAAGTATATTGAACAAGAATAACACTTGATAAACTATTACCTCACTTACTTAAATTCTTAATATTTGTGGGTTTTTTTCATATTACATACAATGTGTGTGATTTTTGAGAAAGGTAATACATTACTATGTGTCCAGTTCTGTACTGAAGACTTAACTCCCAAACTTTTCTTTAACTCTCTCAACCACTCTATGTGGAGTATGCTGTTATAAGCCAGCTGGTAATACCAGCTTGATGCTTCCCATTAGAGAGGCTTGGTTTTCGGCCCCCAATAATTTTTCTAATATTTAACAATTTGGTATTTGATATTCCCTGTTTTGTGCCTACTTCAAATGTATTTTTTCCGTAAGCAGACTGGGTCAGCTAGTTTCATGAATGAAGTTAATAAAAAAATACCAAAGAGAGGTGGTTTGGCTTGGTTTTGTCCAAGTTAAAAACCAAACCAAACCAAACCAAACCAAACCAAACCAAACCAAACTAAACCAAAAGAAATAAAAAAAGTGGAGAAGTTCTTTCTCAAAACTTCTAATGCTTTATGGTTTGGAGTAGGGCTTTGAATTTTAGAAACACTTAGTCCTTGTTTTGTGGACAGTCTTTGACCGTACCCACAAAAGCAGCCTGCAGTTGTCCTGCAATGAAATTGTTTATGTGTCTTCGGGGGGGGCATCTTAGATTTTTTCCTTGTAAATCCTCTGAGAATTTTCATTTTACTGACGATGCTGTTCCCCAGGCTGACTTGACAAGATGCTGCCGGTGAAAATTTTGGGACTTTGATCCTCCACTGAGGAGAGGTGAATGGGTCTAACAGGGTGAGGAACTGAGACTAAACAGGCATCAGAAAAAGTCTGAGAGAAAAATACAGAAAGGTTTCCCCTTCAGAAAAGTGCACTTGCTGGATTAGGTTCCCTGCCAGATCCCAAAGCGGAACCCAGACTTCCTGAGCCTGCTGTCAGCAAATCTCTGCAAAACCCTCTGAAAAAATGTTCGGTTCTCTTTCAGAGCTGTTCACAGAGAGGATGACAACCTGCTACCACTATCAGTTTCTCCTCTAAGCCTAGTGGCAGAGATAGATCTCAAATTTCCAACTCCCCAATGATTTGTGTGGGTGTCAGCATTGCTCTATGCAACAGAAAGTCTATCCTTTTTCCCCATTTGATAATTTAAAAATTTGGAAAATGACACTTAGGAAATATGTGAAAAGAATATAGATGTAATTTCAAGGCAAGTATTAAAAACTCAGATTTAAGGTTGTCTTGGTGATCTTAATTCAACCCTATTATGCATATTGATGCAATAATTAAAGAAGTTTTTATACCCCATTTTTTTCATGCCAAAAATTGTGTCTCATTCATTACATAAAATGTGTGTACTCAGGGCTATGTAGCAAAAGAAGGATCCCTGCAAGAAATACAGACCAAAGGAATGGAGCATGGAATAAAGAGGAGCCGTAAAAAATATTAGCCACCTGTTATGTGAAGATGTTTCAAGAAACAGAAAGATATGAACAGAGAAGGAAAATACACTCTCTGCGCTAAAGACACATCACTGTGCACAGACATACACGTACCTATTTCCTCCTCTTCTTGATCCTCTTTACTTGGGAGGTGATTATACAGCAGATATAGTTGCTATTTCCTGGTGACTCAGGTGTTAGCTCTCCTGCACCATGCTTGCAGCAACCCCTTCAATTCAGCGCTCGCTTTCTGTTTCAGAAGGCTCTTCAAATGAAGATTTACACTGAGAAGTGTAATGAAACAAATAGGGACAGTTTTCTTTAGCATTATTTGTGTAAAATATTGCCATAGGGACAGAAAAATTACCTTGATCATGAAATAATGTCTGAGATGGATTATATCACAGACACAGTTCTCTCCCTTTGGCAATGTTTTACTGATGCTCCCTTGAAAACCAGTCAGAATTTACATCCTCTATCTGCATGCATATACACATATTATATTCAATTTTTCAGACTGGCTTTAGCCCAAAATCTAATTTTTAAACCTGTAAAATTATGGATACAATTTTGCATCTGCACTTTGTTGGTGTAATTTAGGTGCCTGGAACAGGTACCAATAGACTGTGCCCTAAATTACTGAGCTGTAAGGTACATTAGGTGAAATAATATCTCACTGATATCGTAGAAAGTATCCCGTATATTTTAGAAAGCAGAACGTCCCTCCCCCATATTCTTTGGTACCAAGGAGAAAGGCAACTCTGATGCTTGGTAATAAAACCCCAGCCATGCTATAGCCTCTTTGTCCCAGTCCTACAATGCCATGAAACTGGTACCTCTTGCCTCAAGATTCCCACTATAAATTAAATCTCTTCATGGCATAAAGCAGAGACTTTTCAAGAACCGCATTGTGCTTTGTATTCCCCTAATGGAAAGGAAATATCAGGGCAAAAGAAACCTAATTGGAGCACTCTGCTGTCTTGGCTGTTCTTGCGCGCTAGAGCAGCCCTGTACGTGTGTTGATAACTGGGCAGAGCATTCCTGAGGCTGCTCTAATTTATGCAAGGTACTGGACTGACATCTGGCTGCTTCCAGACTCCAGGGGAAGATATAAGTGGCTTAAAGCCAGTTTTGCCTGTTCTAGTGATGAGAGCAGCTCAGCCAAATCAGAAAATCTGGCACTTAAATATACAAATTATAATAATAATATTTTGGGGCAGAGGAATAAATAGATGCCAGCCTTAGCAAATGTGGCCCAATGGTGATGCATAAATAAAACACCATCTGCTGGAGACTTTGCAAGCCTTTAAGACTTGCAGTTTCGAGTTTGCAGATTTTTATTAAAATAGATAGACAATCAGGGCAAGGCTTAGGGACAGCTAACTCAACTGTGACTTCTATTTTGATTTCTTTCCAAAGCATGGCACTTCCAAATGCTAACAGTAAGGTTTCTGTTTCCTTTCACAAATCTGCTTAAATTTACTGTTTGGATTATAAAACAGGGACGAAAAGAGACTGGTTTGATACTCCTGTACTCCTTCCTCCATCTTTCTGTGAGCTGATGTTTCAGAATATACTGTCTTTCCAGAAAACTGCAACAAGAAACATTGCAGTTAGAGTCTGCTTATTTTTGATGTTCACTAAATGCACAGAAGGTATGTTGTGTGGTATTCCTTCCATCTCAAAACCTCTCTTTTTTGGCCATTGACACATGCCACTAACATAACTTACACATATTTTGTGGTTTTGCTCTATGAAAAGGAAGTATTAAGCTCTGAGACACTGTAATAAATTTGTTTGGTTTTGATAGAGATTGATTGCCTGAATGCTACCATTTTTATCAGCTATAAATTGCCCTACAAGCTGTGGGACGAAGGACCTTTCATGCTCTATTCTGACTTAAACTGGATAAATCATTTGCAACAATTCCTTCAGGAGATGTCAGTTCTTTCTGTTGTGTAAGTTTGTCGCAAATGCATTTTCTAATGAATTGCATCATTCTCAGTCTGCAGATTGCTTACAAGTAATACACTTCAAATGTTTGAAATTTTAAGTGGGCTGGTTACCAACCTACATGTATGGTGTTTTTTCTAATCCCTGTAGGATGGTTAGATGCAGCTATCAAAAACTAATGTATATTTCAAATGCAATATTATTGTTACTGTCAGAGTTTCTTGGAGTAGCATCTAGAGACCAGCACTAAGATCCTGATCATCCTGTGCTAACAAACCACTCATATGAGTAGAGATAACATGATGACAACAGTTTGTGGTTTCAGCTCCAGTCTTATTTACCCTTTCTGGGGAGAGAGGGGAGGACATTGGGCTTCTACCTTGTGGGAAAATAAGCAATGAATGAGAAAGCAATGTGAGGCCCATTTTTCTGATGAAGACCAGAACTGCACAATGACTGAGTGGTCAAGACTATAACAAGATCATGATAAAGGCTGGACTTAATCCCAAATCTTAATCCTGTGTTGGAAAACTATTTTTGCTCTCACACAACTAAAACAAAGGTGATTGGAAATATCCTTTCAATTAATACTGGTGAAACTGAGCTAGCTTTTGCTGCCATTCAGTTTTATGTTTCCTAAACTTTCTATTTTCTCCTTTCTGTAGTGTCTGTCATAGCCTTTTCCTATCCTGGGGTGAAAAAAAATCAAGCAGTTAGCAGAAGTATCAATATCAGAGTTAACCTCTTTTCTGTGTTAAAATGGCATTGTGTTAATCTCTCTAAAAGAGAGTGGCCTCCCCCCAGGTGTCTGGGGCTGGCATTTAGTTAGATATTTTCTCAGTGACCCTCTGTGGGCCTTCCAAGTGCACTGGCCATATCACTTAGGGGTGAACTAGAACAAGGTTTTCAGATAGGAACAAAGAGGGAAGTTCTGTTATTTCATTCTCTTAGTTCTTTCTGAAACTGAATGGAAAACAAAGATATTTCCTGAAATTAAATTCTGAAAAAAATCTTTGTTCTAACCCATCCACTGCTAGTTACCAGGTACCAACCTGAAAAATGCCATCAGTGAGTAGAAGTCTGTCCTACTGACAGGTAACCCCAGATGAGCAGGTTTCCTCACTGTAGAAGATGCACAGTGAAGGCTCTTAAAGTAGATGAAATATTTGAACCTGATCTTCCACCTCTCTGTTGTGTTATGAGTAGATTTAATCTCAAACTCCTGACTCCTGGCTCAGTATAGTTCATTTTTCTGTCTTGGTGCAAGACTCTCCTAGATAGGCTTGTCCTGGGGGTGTGCTGTCTTGGCCATTTGTGGAGAGGATAAAGCCTGATTTTGATGATTCTGTTCTGCCTTTCTACGCCTTTGAGTGGCACCGATAGTTACTGATCCTGGCCTGCTTCCATGAAACCTCCACTGTCAGGTTTGGGTTTGGGCTTTCTGTATGATAATAGAAAAGGAGACCCTCCCATCTGCTCTGCTGAGAGGCATAAACCCATAGTCTTTCTTAGAACAAATAGGTTCTTTTCTGAGCCTGCTTGGATAGTCTTGTACTGAGTAGTTTACTACAGTTTTTCATGTGGGTGTCACTCCCACAAATACAAAGAAGGAATAGAAAAGTGACTCTTTAGCCACCTATTTGCATCAATCTCTCCCCATGAGAAGACGGGACTTTTCCTTCCTAGTTTCTCAGTCAGTGATTAGGAAGATGACTGGCAATGTGCCTGCCATTGTCAAAGGGTTAACCTGATTATGAGATTCATCCTTCATGCCACGCAGTACTGCTAAATATATCTGTTATTAGAGCTCATTAGATTTTCCAAATGTCTACATGTTTCCCTGACTCCTAGCTCTCAACATGCCTTTGTCCAGCTGACTCATTGATTCATGACGTCTTTTCGGCTACATCACTGTAGCATTGATGTTTTTCATTATTTATTGACCATCAGGCTTTTCTCTTTCTTAAATTTTGCCCCCTTTCTCCCCCCTGCAGTATTGTCCAAGAGAAAAATTCCAGTTTTACCCAAAACCAAAATTACAAAGAACCAAATAAAATAACACAACAGCTGCTGCCTGCGCAAACTTTGAGAAGCAGGGTGTTTTACAGACCCACACAATGGCAGTGTCGTAAAGAAAAGCTAAGTGGGTTCCTTTGTGAGCTGGTAGGGTGGCTTTACTTCAGAATAAGAAAAACAGCTGTGAAGCTTTCCAAAGTTGCTGTCAGAGCTATGTTTTCACTGAGAGGAAAGAGAGAGAAAAAGAGACTAAAAGAGAAAACAGGCAAAGAAACTGCTTGAAGAACAGGTGTTTCATGACAGGTCAGAGCACAGTAACCCGACGGAAAAAGAGGTGTGACAAGGCATAACACCAACATGGAAAGTGTTCAATATTTTCCCAATCACAACTATTGTTCTGCTTAACTGATGCTGGCAAACAACCCTGCCGCAACCTTTTAGGTACAGAAAATCAATGAGCTATTAATGGTGCCACTGGATACACTGTGATACACAAAATAATATTTATTATATTGGCAGGATGACTGTAACTCCTGCTTCCCTTAGTGCTGGAATCAGGAGTTCTCTATTCTGCTTATCTCTGTAAAGCAGAATAAAAACTTGGATCAAACCTGGATGTTAGCATTTTAGGTCATCGTGAACTGAAAGAACCAAGGGCACACCCAGTGTTAAAAGAAACATATTGATTGCGTCTCTGAATATTTTTTGTCCAGTATGATGCACATGCTAAGCAAATCAGGAATGACTAATGGGGTTAAATGTGATCATCACCGCTATCAAATACCGGCTCAGAGTTGCCCTTTCTGCACTAATCAGATTTCACAGTATTAGGACTAGAATTTGTTTTAATTTTGTCTTTATCTCTTGCAGTGCATACCTATGTTAGACATGACACTTGGAGCCGTGAGGTTGAATCCTGTGTCCTACAGTCGGAATTCGTTGTTTTAGCCAAAGTTTAAGACTAATGCGAGGTAGCCATAAGTACCTAAGACCAGTCACTTAATGTCTATGATTCACTTTGCACATCCAGAGAAATGACAGGGTAAATATTTGCTAAATTCTTGTTGACAAGATTGATCAGTTAGAAAATAACTACATGCACCAAACAACATACAACTAAGGGAGGAATGGACCCCACCTATAAACCACTTTGCAACTCTCTGGATTTTGGGCTGATCCAGGAATAAACCAAAAATTAAACCAATCAGGCATGCTATAATAATTACCATGTAGCAGGCATGAGCTATTAGCAGCTCACAGTCAGTAACAGCCCAGCATCTTCCTGGTAGTTATACTTCAGGAAGATTTCCCCCATGACCATCCCAGCCAGCACATATGAGGAGGACAGGATCAGGAAATAGGGGTCATCTTAGGTGGTAAGAGTCTGTGCAAGTATATGCCAGCTCTCTAAAGATGCAGGCCATTGATGTATACTAGGTGTACATTTTCATCTCTGCCTCCTACTGATCCCAAATGCTGATACAAGTGTTCCTTAATGCTGAAGATTAGAGCTATAGGATACGAAAGGACAGAGCTCAAATTCACTGCTGGCTTGACCATGCAGTTTTGAGCATTCCTCAGCTCTGACAGCATTCCCCTCTCTGCCAAAAGAGGAGATACGGTGCTGCTGGAAACTTGGGTGAGCAATAGTTAATCCTATGGTCACAATTTCTCTAAAATCAGATGACTTCTTCTATGTCTGAAATGCTATTTTAGTGCTTTAAACTTCAGGTGAACTTCCAGCACAGACACTCCTAGATCCCAGAAGGCTGATTTAAGTGCATGTATGTTTAAAGCCTGGAGAAAAGGCATTTAGTTCACTGTGTCCTGGATCTATTGCATAAAGGATTAGGAATTTTATCCTTACAACTGCTGTTGCTCTTCACCTATAAGCAAACTCTGGTTGGTGAGTGTATCTCAGTCTAACAAATTTAATCTTTTTTGGAGAAAAAGACCCAAAAGTACAACATTTAGCATAGACCACAGATATATGGACTGTGTTCTCTTCAATCCTCCCTCCACCTATTTTCAGGACCTCATTCAATTAAAAAAATAAGGAGAGCATCTTCAAAAGTGCCTAAATGACCCTGAGACCTAAATCAAATGCTTTCCCAATGGTCATCTAGGCTCATGGCTGTCTGAGACTTCTGCTGAGTGGAATTCCTAAATGCTTAAATTATGACTAAGACGCGGGGTCCTAAATCACTTAGTTGTGTCTGAAAATTTTATCTGAGAACTGAACGATGACATCAGGGTTTAACCTAAATTGTCAGGCTGGACATGCATCCTGAGGTGGGCAGAGTTTCAGATTGAACCCTGTGTTTTTCCATAAAAACCGAAAGGGATAATACAGATCAATTCAACATGAAAAAAAAAAATCTGAATCTCTTATGGGTGGTAAATAAAGAAACTTTCACCAAGGAAAAGGATCCCCAAATCTGCTAGCATGAGTTACACATCAGCTGCCCACAAGGAGGGATTAGGGAACCCAGATACTGCTTTATCCAGTACCGACTATGAAGAAATAGAAGGATGAAGTAGCTGGTGTCACAGTCTCTGGGATCCAGCTGCTTCCTGGTAAAACTAGTTAAAAATTGTCATTGGAAAATTTGTCTCTCTAATCAATATCTGTCTGCTGCTTACTTCCAAGTTGGCCCTTCCAGCTTAAGCAAGGAAGGGCTTGATGATACTTGGGAAGTTTCTCATCCTGCATGGGGGACTCTGTACTGTGCAATTGTGAGAATTATGTATTTACATGAATAAAGATGTTCCCCTGTGTCAGGATCATCAGTCCCTGGGGAACAGAAGTATGGGACTGTTAGCCCTCATGAAATACATTTTATCACTGGCTAAACTTGATGGTTAATACAAATGTACTTTATTTCTTTTAAATCTAAGTCTTGAGGACCAGGTATTGCATTTGAAGATGTACAAACCAGTGAATACTCACTCTAGCTTTCTTACACTTGTTTGATTTTAAGGTGGCTTCTATCTTCCCAAAGTCAAGCCAAAATGATGCATCCAGGTCCCATATTGTTTAGACACCTCTGTCCCTCAATATTTGTCTTCTGCAAATAGGAATCTTGATTAGATTGTAACATCCATATTATAACTCTCCCTCTCGGTAGGGTTTCTTTCACATAAATCAACATAAGGTTGTTGAAGATAAAGGGATGGAGCTTATTACTAGCTCATATTAATCTCAGAGACTAGCAAATAACACATTTAAGGACTAGTGTTTTTAGAGAAGGAATTCCTAACTCCATGAGCTTGGAAATGAGGTACACTCTGACAGCTGGGATGT
This sequence comes from Nipponia nippon, assembly GCF_047370975.1. Taxonomy (NCBI): domain Eukaryota; kingdom Metazoa; phylum Chordata; class Aves; order Pelecaniformes; family Threskiornithidae; genus Nipponia; species Nipponia nippon. Next base: position 11,028,830 of record NW_028262290.1, on the reverse strand, counting down.
AGGAATAACTAACTCCTGAATTTCCCATTCGCTGCATAACAACGCTCCAGCTGTGGATTGTAATTAACCAAAAGCACTTATGGCATATTTAGAGGGGTTTATGCATCTGTTTATCTAGTGTACACCAAAGACATTTCTTTTCATGGTGCTTGAGTTCTAGAGTGCAAATGAAGAAATAGTGTAGTCACAAAGGGACATTGTACAATATATGTTCCTAAAGAACCTATAGAGATTGATATTGCACATACGAATAACAAGAGAAATTTCCTGTCCTGAAGAGCTGTAGGCTTAACTGAAAAGAAAACCTTAATTTCCTAAATGGTGTATTGACATACAGAAAGTGCGAGTCTTCCAGTGTCCTATACAGGAAATCTGGGAGAGACAGGCAATGCACACAGATCTTCTGTCTAACACTGGCACCTGAGCTAGAGGAGGGTCCTTCCTCTTGGCAATCGGTTTTGTGTGTCATCTCTCTCCAGCCAGTTTTCACTGGACTTATTTTTACTCTTTCATATTCTTTTTCTTTGTGTGTTTCTGACAACACTGCATCTTGCTGCCTGTTTCTATAACAAGAGCATAAGGATGGCCATACTGTGACAAGGCTGAGGTCCAGCCAGTTGAGGTGCTGGTAGAGGGGTGGCTCTTTAATAGGATGAGATGTATTCTGCTCTTCTGATATGTGCTGGACTTCAATGGGGAATAATGGTTTTGTGCACAAGACAGTAGCCCTAAATTGCAGGACTTATTGTGGTAGTTGGAGGGAAGGTGCTGCCTGGATGCTGTATGCCGGGATGAGTGTCAGGGTAGCTGCAAAGGGGAGGGAAGTAAGCGAAGAGTCCCCCATATGTAATGTTGGACAGTGATAACAATTAGAATTATTATAAGGGTGAAGCTGACTACTAACCAAGAAAAAAAAGAAAAAAAAAAAGGTTGCATTTTCAAAAGGAGATATTTTGGGAACTGTTTTGGCACATTTCCCAGTTTCTTGTCCTGGGTGTGTGGCAGTCAGTTTAATTAGTTTTTTCTATAACACTTCTGAAATTCTGCAGTTGTGATTTGTGCCTGGTAGGTCATTAATTTACTTTCTGCCAGTTTTAATGCACAGCCTTCTCAGAGCTGGCAAAAACATGCACTGGCACATGATTCATAGTGATTGATGGTCACCATCCATCTGACATAACAGGTGAGAAAAAGAAGAGGTGGACATATGAAGGGCTACTGGAATTGTTGAGTGAAACACACCATCCATTACAAATATAGTGAAAAGATTATCCTTCAACATTACATTAAATCTCAGCAAAGCCTCATTGTGGTAGATACTCTTTATACCACCATATTTTGTCTCAAAGAGCTTGGCTTCCATAATTGTAAGAATTTAACTGCCATTTACCACTTAAATAAATTTCCACAAATCACATCAATAGGTGTGATGTGCACTCATAACTTTGACGATTTGGGCCATTGAGTCTTAAAGAGCAAGGCAGGCAAAGGGTTGGGTAGGTAGCACTGAGAAGTGGAGTGATTTGTCCCTTACAAAGGTAACACATGGACTAAAGCCAACAGCTTTTCAAGTCCTACTGCCAAATTATATAATTTTTTTTTATTTTTCCTTTGGAGGGAGGGAAATAGTCTTGTTTATACTGGACTCTCAGGCCTTCTCTGCAGTGAGCAAAATTCCCTTTTCAGGGTTTCCAGCTGATCTTCCTGGCTGGACTTTGCAACAAGTCTTATGGTCCATGCACTACATGTGACACTGTAAGAAGACACCCCACCAGTTCATGAGACTTACATCTTTCTTTCTAACAGTTTTAGAAATGAGACATCAGTGGTGAAGCATAGACTTGGACTCAAGGTATCAATTACCATTTCCTACCCAGACAAATTCATCTCTCTTCCCAGTTCATCCCTCTTTGTACCCGTGCAGCTGAGGATTTGTCAGTACCAGGGGTTCTAATGCAGGCTTTTATTGCCCACAACCCATCTGACTACACTGTTGGTTAGTTCTAAGAGGTTGCCCTTGGTTTGCCTTCTTTCAGCTGGTTCCTGAGAGATCTCACTTATCTACAGTCATTTACTGCAGGCAGCAATGGGCTATCCAAGTCCTGCTAATAGTCAGGCAAAAAGTCACATTCCTAAATTAGAGAAGTTCAGTGCAAATGTAAAATAATTGAATTTATCCCCAGATACCAGCATATTTCTCTTTCTGGCTGAGGCCTGCATTATCAGAACAGCATGGGAACAAATTCTCGTTATGCTGATGGAAATCAGAATCTGTTTCCCGTGTAAACCATGTCGTACAGATCCTTGCTTTTGGTGCCATATGTTTTCATGATCACAGTGATTTGCTTTGGTTTGCTTTCATTTACCTCCTAGAAATATGGGAGTCAGGGGAAATGGTAGGTGCTGTATTTGCTTCTGCTTTGTTGATAGGTCTGTGTATTATTCAAATCCATGTATTTATTCCCAGATGAGAAATATCATTAAGGTATTGTTAATGCTGACAATATATCACTCTTTAGAGCAAAGTGAAAGATTTTTTTTTATTATTATTTAAGAAGTCAGCCGTTTGGAATATTATAAGCTTGTGAAACTCTCAGTTACATGTTTAAGATCAAATTTGCCAGTAGGCTATTATCATTGTGCACTTTTTTTCTCTGAAAGAGGCACTCGCTTTAGCTTTCACATACAGTTTAAGCCCTGTCTGCTGAGGACATGGATTGCACCAGGATATTTAATCTGTCAAATCAGTGACCTTACTGGGATGGTGAAGAAGTAGAAAATCTGACTCTGTTTCCAGGGACCCAAGAATAAAACTTAGTTGGATGGACCAGAATTGCTTTCAGGTATAAACTGGTATATTTTGGCTCCACCAATAGAGCTCATTTGGGACTTATTAAAAAAATATTGACAGTTATATACCAAGGGGACATCTTTCTCAAATGAACTGAGTCTGAACAGCAAAAACATCTCAAGCCCATCTCAGCTCATTACCTTAGCGTCCGAGCACTGGGCATTTTGATGTCATTACGACACCCTTGGAAACAGGAAAGGGCTCATTTGCTCTTTTTACAGGTGAGAAATTGAGGCAGAAAAAGCAACTGAGATCATGTCCAAGGTCACCAACAGGAAGTCCTCAGCAGAACCCGGAATGGAAACCAAATCCTAGCACCATAGCAAGGATGCTGCCTTACCTGTCTAAGCAGCTGACCTTTGAAATACCCTTCAGACCTGGAGACACTCATATTCAGCTGCAAGTCTGACCCCTGAGTTTTAAGCCAACCTGCAGCATGAAAATTTCCTTGTATCCAGATTTTTATTAAACATTGTCCATCTGTCATCCAAATTCTGTCAGTTTTAAGAGAAACCTCTATGCCTAAACACTTCTCTCCTTGACTTTAAGTGAACACTTTGCCTGCCAGACATTGATCTTTGATCTGGATTTCCTTGCCAGCCCTTCAAAACAGTTGCTGTCACCACGGCATCTTATTTCCATATTGTGTCTGAGAGTGACAGCAATTATTTCCCACTGGAACTGACTTCAATGTCACTACACTGATTAATCAGCAAAGGTTACTATAAGGGAAAGTATCGGTCTTCCTTTTCCATTGGAGCAGGAAAATGCCAGATCTTAGCAGCACAGTGCCTTGGGGACGGCTGCATTAGTTTTCCAATGAAAGGCTCTGCACAAGTCAAACCTCCCATCCCCCATGCTTCCCCTCCACTCCTCTCTTCCTAAAACACACACCGAGGTTTAGTATAAAGTTAATTCTATAACCCAGGGTTCTTTTTTTTTTTTTCTTTTTTTAATGCTACTGACCTCCCATTTCCTTGTCAGTCGACACCAAGCAATTCCCTAGATGGAGAGAAAGATTTCCACTTTGAATATCCCTGAAACACATTTAGAGCCAAAGGCTTTATCATGGGAATAAAAGCACTGAGGTTCTCACAGCTGGGAAGGTTTATACAGCTGAGCCTTACCAGCTTAAATGCCTACAGACAGAAACAGCTGAGCTATGTATTATTTCTTTTCCTCCAACTTGCAAGGGAGATGAAAAATGCAGAGGCAGCCTGCAGATAGATATGACTGACAAGGGAGGGGCAGAGCTGTCTGTGCATAGCTGCTGCAATGGCGTTTTTATAAGATAATTTCAGTTCCAGAGGTGAGGGGGTTGGGGCTGACACAACCATTATAGCCAAGAGGAACTGCCCTTTCAGCTAGAGCACTCCAGAAAGTGCCAGGGAGTCTTAAGCATCAGTCAGGGAGGCGTGGAGCTGATGCAGTGCCGATGTGGCCCAGGGAAAAGGTGTTTGGTGGAAGATGTGATGAGCTGAGTGCTCTGCACAGTAGAATTGCTGTTTGCAGTCTGTGTAAAAACAGAAGCTAAGCTGTCTCTGCTTTTCTCACCGTAACAGCGGCAGTATTTTATTCTTTAAAAAGTGAGGGCAGATCTTTAAGAGTTTAATCTGCCTCCCACGAAACAGGCATTCAGTAGCCATGCCTCCCTTGGAGACAAACAGGAAGGGAGATTTCCAGAGGCTCAGCTCGCCATCCACCCACATGTAGACGTGCTGACCTGGTGGAAGCGACCGGCAGACTCCTCTGAGGAGTACACGCTTGTGATGGCCAAAGGTGATCAGAGCAGCCCTGAGAGTTCAGCAGCCACAATAATGTGAGCAGGTCTGTGCCTGTGAGCATCCCCTGCTTCTGACGTGCGTCTGTTGCCCTGCATGTGCACTGCCTCTGCTGTCAGTTGTCCTTCGTGTCACCTAAACCCTGGAGACGTGGGCTCCACTCTGTGCTGTGCATGGCTTCATCACATCTCTCACAGCCCTTCAGCCATGAAGACTGATTATTCCACCACGTCGAGGTGCCTTTGTGTAGGAGAGGGGGAAGGGGTCTAAGAAAGGGCAGAGCTCAGTCTGCGTGGGGTTGTATGTCCACCACACAGTGAAGGAGGGAGATCTCCAAAGTCCACGTAACCATTCTGTGCTCCTCATTGCTCCTCATTGCTCCTGATTTTCCCACCCAGACAGCCTGTGGTGCATTGCTTCTCCCCATGTGCCCAGGCAGGCTTGGGCTCCAGCATCCCTTCAAGAACATGTTCACTCTGAGCCTGGGGCCATCCTTGCCTTATTATAAAATGGAGGCTAAATTACTTACATTCTTAGGAATGCCAGTGAGCTGCTTTTGGAATGGTCGGGGTAAGGATGGCCAGTATCCTTGTAAATTGGAGGAGCAGAGCTGCATTTTCTAAATGCTGCCAGTAAATCAGCATAGGAAGGGAAAAAAAATTCAACAAACCTGGATATTGATTAGAAATGTCTTTCAGCAATAAGGAAGAAAACAGAATGTCCTAAAATTAAGGTGTCTGGAAAACAATTTAACAGATTGTATTGTCAGTAATAATGTATCTAGTGACTGAAGTGCTCAGAAATAATCAGTGTCTGTGCTTGTCCAGCCTGAGGGACCTGGTAGGGGGTCTAATTTACAATACAAGTGAGAAACCTACCCTTTGAACACCAGGTTACTTGGGATACTCAAAAATCACTCATTCTGCAAAACTTATGTTATCGTGCTTGCCTGTCAATATCCAATTGTTCTCGTATTCTTAACTGTAATTTTTCTTGGGATATGGACTTTGAACGAATATATAACAGATGATAGTCATGTTGCTTAACACAAGAACCACCCCTTAGGGTCAAAAGAAATGTCCGTTTACCTTAATAACCTGTTGCTCACAATGACTGTAAATAAGAAAAGAGTGGGGTCATGAGAACTAGACAAAAAGATCAAATGCTTTTCACCATTTTATATTTTGTGAATTTATATAGAGCACGTCATAGATGTTTTATGTTTTATCTTTATCCTTTTGGTACCTTTCTGCTTGAATTTTGACTGCCCTTGAGCACTGGAGGGATGCTTTACTAGGAGTTACACTCAGCAGTTCCCAGATCTTTATAATGAGTGAGAAAGGCTAAGGTAGAATCCAGCACCACACAGATATAATTTCTACCCATGCTGTTTGGCACGCATATTGAAACTGCCATTTTATTTCCCACTCATTCAGTCTTAAGAGTTCTTCCTATAACTTCCCAGTTACTTGTAGATTTCATTAGGCTGGATAAGTTTGCATCTTTTGCAGGCTTTGCCACACAGCTCTTCACCCTCTTTTTCTGCTGCCTTTTATATGATTTAAGAGCATAGATCTGTATGGATTTCCACTGTGAACTTCCTTTAGTTGTATAAATTTAATATTTATTACTAACTTTTCCTTCTCATCTTTTAAGTCAATTCAAATTGTGAGGATGATCTGTTCTGTTGTCCTGTGAAAATTTACTTTTTTTAAGACTGTAACGAAGGGCCTCATGAAAAGCTTTTCTAAATTCAAACATTATTTTAACTGAAGCATCCTTTTCCCCATGCTTGATGGCTCTGTCCTACCTGCATCTACTAATTCAGTTCCTATTGTAGTTTCTACTGATTTGCCTATGAATCATGGCAAATTTATCCCTGAACCCTTTTTAAAGGTGACTGTCACATTTCCCATCTTTTATAACTTTGACACCAAAGCTTATTTATGCAAAAGAAAACACTACAGCTAGCAGCTCAGCAATTTCACATCTGAATTCCTGAGACCTCCTGAATGAATGAATGCTGCCCAGACTCGGAGTCTGGTTCCTTCCATTTTATTCACTTGTCCTAAAAGTTCTTCCAATGAAGCTTCTATATGAGACAGTCCCTCAGCTTCACTTCCAAAAATAGCTCAAACATGAGACAACCTTTTCTACAGAAAACAACAGCACAAAGAATTACCTGCAATGGACATATCTTCGAGTGCCCCTTCTATTACTTTATAGAGGTTTTGGAGAACAATATGGACTAAGGTTAGTAAGAGACACAGAGTAATCTAGACTTATTTTTTGTTGTCACTTGTGTGTGATGGCCTGGCTAAGAGTGTTGCTCTTTCCTTCTTCCCCTCAGTCATGACATCTGACTAGTGTTTTAATCCACAAACTCTTCTCAGGCCCCTTCAGGCTCCAGTGACCTCCATCTCCACCACAAGGTCAAGCTCTGTCCTTGACCATTCCTATAGTCACCAGGAGACTGGTTTTTGCACCATTGGTGTTGTTTGCAATCCCAGTGTTAGAAATCAGCACTCTCCAAATTGTTATAGTCAGGAAAAGGAAAGAAGCTGTCCTCTCCTTCTAATGTTTTAATATGCTCCACTGAAATCAAGGAACATCTAATGGGGACCATAGGAGAGAAGGTTTAGGGGTGGGGAAGAAGTAGAGCCCTGTCTCACTGCAGCAACTTAGGCAGGGGAAAAGTGATGACTCACTTTAAGGTCTGGGAATGGAAGGAACAAATGGTATAGAGAAAAGAGGGAGGGAAAGGAAAGGTACAGCCTCATAATCCCTCCTTTGGGTGAAAAATTGGAAAACTCAACCCTGCTGTATGCTATTCTGCATTACTTTATCTCCTGTGAATGACTGAACTGCCCAGTGCAACGTGTCCTCACTCCTGCAAGCATTTCCCTCCCTCTTCAGTAATTCCAGCCCCAGACAGGCAAGATTTATTCCCTTGAAGAATACCTTCATGCAGGTGCCAGGTGTATTTTTGCACACTGTTTGGAGACTTTTGCTGCCTTGCAAACTCTAACTGCATATCCTTGGCTAGTCAAGCTTTGCTGATTTGCACCAGCCCAGAATCTAGCCTGCAGCTGAAAAAAATGCTCTGTGCTAATCCTGTGTGACCTTCACCGTTCTCTTTGGTTTTGTGGCTGCCTTTCCCTGCCTCTGCAGCCGCTGAATACAGGATGCAGAAAAATAGGAAAACTAAACTAGGGAGAGGTATCACTGGAAAGCCTAAGCCTGTAAAAAAAAAAAAAAAAAAAAATCAGAAACTTGCTGTCTCAGCTATAGACCTCGAAGGGTAATGACACTTCTAGTGATCATAAAACATGCGATTTCTCTTAAGCATTTGGGAAGCTGTAAGAAGGACTGAATTAAGTTCCGGAAGCCTTGAAAATTATAAGGCATCTTAGTCAATATTCACAGGATTTGGGAAATGTAGCTTTGTTTATGAATAATGAACAATACTTGTCATGACATGGCATTCACAAATGATGGAGATGCAAGGAAAAATTTTGAGGTTCTGAGTCCCTGAATGAACTTAACTTAACCCAACTTAAAAGATCACTAGAAATTGACCCTAAAATATTTAGAAAAAAATTAAATTGGATTCTTTCAGGGCATTGAGTCAATTTCCACTATGCTCTTTCACAAGGAAAACAAACACCCTTACTACTTAATGGACCATTATCTCAGCTATCAAGAGCAGATAACCCCCCAAGAAGTGCTTTCCTGCCCCAAAACTGGGCTGCAGATTCATTTCCCCTTCTACGATTTCTGGACAGAGCATACCTGGCATTTCTGAGCTGCGCAGGCTCAGTGTCGCCAGCAGTGGGATCAACTGCATGATAAAAACTGCTTATAATTGAGAATTTGTATGGGAAAAATACACAGCTCTTGAACACTCTGGCACTGTGTGTCTATGGATGCAGCAGTAACTACATATACACACGCCGTTGTTGTTTCTGTGTATGTATGATACTTTGTCTATGGGTTTACTTTAATCGTAGAATTAATAGGGGTTCTCACTTGGGCTTTCTGCCTGCTTCCCAATTGTCAAAGAAAAAATGTTCTCCTGAGTTAAATCACATTTTATCCTACACTTCTGTTTAGGGAGTTGGGGATGGATGGGTGGAAGAAGGAAGTAGTGACTTTAGATTACCTGTCATTTCAAGAGGGTAACTCTCCCACTTTATAGTAAGACTAAGAGTACAATCATTGGAAGTGTTTACAGTCTTCCAGTAGCTTTCCAAACCTTCAGCAGGGTCATAAACCAAACTTTTTCTTCACTAGGAAAGAGCCCACTGCAGTACAAAGGACCAGCAGGGTGAGAATGGAGGTCAGCACTAGTGACTGTCTGGTAATTTGGAAGGGCATTGCAGTGTGACTGCTCAGCTCCAAAGCTGATTGCACTGGCTCTGCTACAAGGACATAATCTGTATATATAAGGACTACGGGCAAGCCTTTGGGTCACCCGGAAAACAGCTGAGATTTTTCAGATGGGTATTGCCTGTGCTGGTGATGTTAGTGTGAGAACCTCAGGCACCACTCCTTGGCATTAAGGAGCTAATGAGGATCACTCTGTTGTAGTCCAGAGCTAAACGTTTCAGCAACAGTAGGATTAGAGATAGGACAGAGAGTGGGAAAACATGCACAAATCTTTTCTCAGACTGAGAATATAGGAAATATGTGCTTGTGAATTTCTTTTATATTGCTTTGTTGGCAGAGGCACATTTTGATTTTATGTAGTGCTGCAAAGGGATTCCCTCTGTATCCCTTATAGGTCTGAAGCTTAATGTTAAAGTATCTTGACTCCAGGACATAAGACAAAGAATGTCATTGTTTATTCTTTGATGTTCTAAAGCATCTTATTCTTCAGGGATCTCAACATGCTGTACACACATTAATTAAAGTCCATAGTACTCCTAAATCAGCTGCTATTATTCCCAGTTGATTGATGGAGAAGCTGAGATGAAGAGAGATTATACGGTACATTTTCTAATGTGGGAGTATGTGAAATCAGACCCACAAAATTCATGGTTCAGCAATTAAATGGAAGCAAGATGATATTTTTCACATATACTGAAAAACCTCTATGTTCTGCTGAAACAACATAAAAAAATTGTTCTTTGAGACCTTGGTGTCACAATAGTCACAAAACTGCAAGGATTTTTTGGATGAAAGAAAGCTAGTCTGCCTGCCCATCTTCAACAGATGCCTCTATCACATCAAGTTCAGAACTAAATCCAAATATCCCCATGTTTTATGGCTATTTGGATTTATTGTTTCAGTTGAAGCTACTAAAAAGAAAAGTAACACACAAAGCAATGCAGGCAAAGGTGAACCTTCGAAGCCAGCAGGTAGTATCAGGCAAAGCATGAATCCAAACTAGCTACTACAAGAAGAATCAAAAATTCCACTGGTGAGCACAGTAAACTGAGTCACACATCTTCATATTTTATAATAGAAAAAATTAACTGGATAGATCCTGGTCTCACTCCATCTGTCATACCTAAGAAATAATTTTAAAAGCTTCAGTGAAGATTGCTGACCAGATTTTGTCTATTTACTTTTTCAGATACTGTTTTTTTTTTTTTAAACAGCAAGACACAACTTTCTCAAAGGCAGATTTAATCCTTTTCTTTGAAGAAACAGGCTGTAGGAGCTCCATCTTCCTCTTCATCAGAAGTATACTCAGACACAGCTTCCTCCTCTTTCTCTGTTTGCCTGCTCAAGTGAAAGAGATACCTGTCTGACGGATCACAGTATTGCTCAGACCATTTGAAAACAAGAGGTTTGGAATAAACTATATTTCAGCTAATTGCTATTTTGTCTTTTGCTTTCCCATCAGGCTCCAGCATTGCTGTCTTGGGGCAGGTGGGCTTGCAGCATCCCGGACCAGGGCCTTTCAGAGTGCTCCTGGAGCCCTGTGTCATGCTGGGTTTTTTTGAGGGAGTTGGATCAACACAGACTGGAGCAGCTCCCAGTCCAAAGTCTGACAATTTTGCCCACTTAGTTCTGGAAGGTGTGATGGCCCCATCTCCCACAGCAAGGTGTACGGTGCATGCACTGTAGCCAGTGGATGTGTACATGCAACTAGGGGATATTTGCTGGCTCAGAGGCAGCAGAATGGGACCTCTTGCTGGCTGCTTTCTGATTGTAAAAGCATTGCTCCCACTGGATAATTTAGAGTAAGCTGTGACAGAGAAACATTTAGGATCTGAAGAGAAACCTGAGTCATATTTACAATTGCTATTGCAGTCAGCTGAACAAATAAAAAAAAAATCTGTTTAAGCTTAATAAACAGGATGTAACTTGTTAAACCTTAAAAAAAAACCTAAGCAAGCCAGTCCTTTGCTGTTATTACATTGAATTCTATTTCTGGCTTAGCTACTGTCTTGCTCTGTGACCTTGGCATGCAATTTCCCTCCCTTGTCTCTCTCTTCTGCCTCCCACCACTTTTCTGTCTTGCCTATTTATGTTTTCTTTCGCTCTCAGTATTCAAGTTTATTTGTTCTGTCAATTGAATCCATTCTATTATTCAAGGAAGACTGTTCTCTAAAGCATTTTGTCATCCAAAATATTCCCTAGAATATCAAAATTGAGAGTAATGGAAAGTAAATAAACATTCACAAAACATTACTTCCACATGGAGCTAGAACCTTATTATACCTGGCTGCGTGACAAGTCTGTCAGTCAGTAACACTTATTTCTCCTTGCAGTTGGCTGTGCCACAATGCTCCTCTGAGTCCATTTTTCTGAATCCTGAACTGATGTATATCCTCTGCAGTGCCTGGTACTGACCTTAAGGCTTCACTTTTAAAAAGACCAGGAGGTCTTCAGATGGTACCAGTCTGCATCCTGCATGCAGCAGTTTGAGAGATCTGTGTTTGTAAAGGTAGAAATCACAGCACAGGGCAAAGGAGCACCTAAATGAGCTGTTTCTATAGGACACACTTGAGACACGAGTCTGAAACATTACCTCTGCAGCTCAGACTTTCCACCTCTGATATTTTGTGATTCACAGTCCAAAGCTGTTTCCTAAACATGTATTCCAAAGTTATCAGGCTGAGTACCAAGGAAATGATTCACTTTCCCCTTTTAAAAAGCAGCTGCTATGTGTTGGGGGGGGGCATAGCTGCCTTTTACATTGTTCAGTGCTCAGACACAGGAAGATCTGGATTCAGCTCTCTTCAGCCTGACATTTTTGGGGTCAGGTCCGAAGCACCAGGATATTCCTACTCACCATCCTTGCAGCAGTACCAATGTGCCGAAAAAACAGGCAAGATTCAAAGGGCCAGAGTGGGAATGAGAGAGGCTGTCCCTGTAAACAAGAGCTGAGTGCATTTCTTGTTGGGCAAAAATGGTGCATTCTGGTCTATGTTGCCGAAACAACTCAAATGCTCTGTATGAAGAGACATTAGACACAATTCATAAACAGGGCTGAATTCTCTCCCTTTCCGTAAAGGGCTTTTAACTGCTAAAGCATAAAAGATGCTTTCTACTATTATTTCTGGGTTTTCGTTTTTAAACAAGTGGTTCTAAAATCAAAGTTCATGTTTTGGGCTAAACACCAGGATGTCAATATGTCTGAGCAGCCCTGCCTCATCAGGGGCCCCGTTAACACTCAGTTCCTGAATCCAGGCAGAGCCTAGACTTGCAATGGAGCACCCACCCAGAGCAAGGTGGTAGCATCTGTGGGTATCTTAAGTGTTATACTGACAAAAGCATATGTTTCAATGATACCTCAGGCAAATCAGTGATCGGGCAGGGTTTTGTGGTGTCAGTACCATATTTCTATCTACAATTTACTTTTGGTTCCTTATTCTTATGTCAGGGTCTGATAATCTGGTACATTCAGCTGTTGTTTTGGCAAGTGGCCATCACAGATCAGGATGGTGGGTTCTGTCAAGACACAGCACTGACTGAAGCAGACACACAAGGTGAAAGGCTGTAAGGAAACCGGACCAGCAATTCTCATTCCCATGTGAAATCTTCAGGGTTTTAGATGCCTGAGACTGCATATGGTTGGTACAAGAGCTCAGCTCAGCTTTCCTGTGCACTGATATCAGACCTGGCTTTTTTAAAGCTAATCTAGGTGCAGATCACACCAGGGAGTGTGGTTGTAACTCTGCCTAGAATGAGGTGAATAGATTAGCTATAGCTCATGTCTGACTTAAGGCTGGTTCTTCTTTTAATAAAAAAAAAAGTATAAAATGTTGAGGAATTCACTGTTGGAAGTTTGTGATATTGGGATAGGCAGGGGTGGCCACCAGTGGATGCAGAGTACTCATCAGCTTGGGAGGGATGCTGGGAAAAACATACTGAGAGCAAGGGCTTCTTGTGCAGTGGTCTTGCGGTCATGTTGCCCAACACTCTCTCTGTTTTCATGAAATCTCCTGACTCCTTTCCATTGATCTGATTTGGGTTTCTGTCAGGCCAACGGAGCAAAAATGCAAGGACTTTTATTTCAGGGAAGTGTCCTTGCAACTGCTATTCCGAAGGTTTTCAAGTTATTGTGCATATTACTACTAGGATATAAGGAATATTTCTAAGCACCTACCAATAACTAATTAATTATTTAAATCCACCATAGGGTTGTCCACACCTCCACTAGAAGATCTGAAAAATCAAGCACTCTTTTCCCTGTCTGTTACCATAGAGGGACAGCAGAAATCTGTCCATTTAGTGTAAGTTATTACTCTATTTTATTAGCTTATCTTATTAAATATTTTCACATGCAAAGGACTGAAGTCTGTAATATTTTATACATTGGAGCAGTTCTTTACAGGAATGATTTAGAGTTCTACATATAGGACACCTCTAGCTCTCAACTCAGTGACTTGATCTGCATTAATCCAGCATGACACAAATGTAGATCTTCACAGTTACAATGCTAAAATTGAGGACTAAATCCCCTGAAGTAAAACTGGAGAAAAGGGGAGAATCAATACCAAGAGCTGAGTCCGCTTGATTGAAATTACATCAGCATCTCTGTATTGCTTTCCTGTACCTTGTAACCTACATTCCTGAAAATCCTTGCAAATGCACTGGTTAGGCTGGTGAGATGGATATGGTTGACAGCTGTTAGTCTGAGCCATATGGATCACAACTGGAGGTTCTGCAACTTGTTAATGACCTGTCTTAGCAACAGTCTGCCTGAAAAGATGAAGAAATGGAATCTCCCCGTATTTGCTGCGCTAAGCTTTGTGTTGGCAAACACTTGCTAACATATGTCACCAGCTTTGAAAAGACATGGTTTATTTATATGTTAATTACTGCAACACTTTGGGGAAAATATTTGTTGATACAAGAGCTGTGTAAATAGTCAAGAGTTGAGAGCTGTTGCCATTTAAAAATAAATGAGTGCTAGCCAATAAGAATCAACAAAAGTCTACGATATGAAGGGTCTCTCCTTGTTTATGGCTCAATCCAGTCTCCACTGATTTCTGCGAGTTGTGAGTCAGTCTTTAATAGTTCCTCATGCAAATGTTACAAAAATTTAATGCACTCCCTTCCCTGAATTAGTGCACTGCTTTGAGACACTGCACTACATTTGAACTCAAAAGATGGAGGTCACTTCTGGGTGACAACAGGGAGTGGAGGGTGTGTGTCGCTGGAAGCAACATCAGTGATAAAATACATCTCATCCTTCCTCAGACCCAGGGCCTCATTTGGACATGAAGGGGGGCTGTTTTGAAGGTGTCATGCCTTCTGTGAAACAGAAGCCCAAGGCCTTCACAGCTATGGTCATTAAAAGTACCTTAACTCCATTTGCAAGAAAATTCTGGCATTTCTGCTGTCTGGGAAAGTTGCTGGGCAACGTGTGGAATTTGCTGCTCTGAAGTCTCCTTATTAGTCGCTGATGGAAACGTTTCCCTTCAGACCGGCCATGTCCCATGCTCTGGTAGAAACCTGGGTAATGACATATCAGACTCTGCACAGCCAAATTTCTAGGTCATAAAGTGCTTCACAATGAAAATTGTTCTGTCAATGTATTGAATTTTCACAGCGTTGCTATTAGCAATACTGTTTACCTTGAGGGCAAACAACAAAAGAAACAATTCTCTTGGATCTACTTGGTGGTTACAAACACCGCGTTGTTTACCAAGTAGTTTACAAACTCCTGGTTTTGCGTGTGAGTAATATTACAGGGCTGTGATGATCGAAAGTGAGATGTATTTTTTTCTGCACAGATAGCTGAGAAGCTACGGAGTGCCACACCCTTTCTATGTGTGGGCAGAAAATTGCTTATCTTGCAACCCACGTTGTTATCCAGTTCTTCAAAATTACAAAACTATTGAGACCTGAAAACCCCAGAGATTCCCAGCTACCAAAAATATATATTTTCCTAGATGTTGTATTCACACTAGGGATTAGAGTAAAATGTGGGAAAGATAAGAAAGAGCAATACAATCTTTAGTAGCTATCTCCTTAAAGTCTGACATTGTAATGTGAGTATTTTCTATGGGCTTAAATGGCAGTGGTGAAACTCACTCCACAGGCAGCCGGTAGCACAGGGATACCACAATATATCTGTGCATGTGATGAAATGGAGATGTCTAGCCACCACGAATGGGGAAAAGATCACACTATTCATTCTGATAAGTGTTTGAGTTATCAGTTATGTTCGTTATATCTTCCAGAGAAAATATAAAGGGGGGGGAGGGGCGGGCATGAAGGGATGAAGGATGAACTTTCACAGCCCTGGTGCCCACTTGCCTACCAGTTCTCAGTAAAAGTGATACAAAGGTTGCTGTTAATATTAACTGTTCCTTTCAGGTCAGAGACACAATGGTTCAGATGCTCTAGAAGGGACTTTGCTCCACTGAGCTCAATTTAAGGACAGAAAAGTAGACAGCTCAGGGCTGATATGTTTGGCTTCATTCCCTGCTGTAGAACATCAAAACCTCAGTGGTTTGCGTTTTTATGGCAGTGATTGCTGCACAACCGTTAAATAATTTTAAACCAAATACACTAGTAAAACAAAATAATAAACTCTGTCATTCAGAGACTGCTCCTTCCTGGTCACAGTGAATGATCCTATGAATGTAAAGGTCATCATGGGTTTTCTTTTAGATTATTACCGTGGTCTTGTTCAAGATCTTGCAGGGGAGGGGGAAGAATTATATTTGATCCCCAATTCATAGTGAAAAAATAGGAAACTAAAGTTATGAAACACTAACTGACAGAGAAAAGATGACTGGATTTGGAAATACATCTAACCTGCAGATCAGCACCACTGCCAAGAAAAATAAGCTACTGAGTTCTGGAAGCAACAAGCAGAGGACTCTGCCTTGGTAAGTGTGTTTTAGCTCCTGATCATTATCTGCACAGTTTAAACAGGGGACAATCCCATGTTCATCAACAAAACTATCCTATGACCTGCACACTATTCTGAGAAGTCACAGAAGAGCAGAGTCTTCAGGAAACCACACAGGTTAAATAGACAAGTAGCTGAAGAGTCTATATTCTTGGCACCGCCCAAAGAAAGAGACATTTCTGGTGATGTTCACAACTTACCCCACATCCTGTTTGAAGACAGAGCACCTGAACAAACTACATGGTTTTATTTTTAACCAGCTAGCTCTGATTAACCTATTACTGCCATGTTTTCTTCCACCCCAATGAAACTTGCAGTATCTCAGGGGTTGCCTAAAAAAGCATCCAGCAGTGAGCAAAGCCCCAGGTGACTGTTTATGTAGCAGGTGCTTCAGATCTGTAGGGTTTCTGGATTTGCTACGGCCCTTGGTGTTGCATGTACAGTTGTTGCATGATGTGGTCCTGTTCTCAGGAGTAGCACTTTCTGCATCCACTGTTCAGCAATGGACCGTACAAGATATCACATCTCAGCACAGCAACTTATTTTTTCATTCTGGGAAAGCAGAGGGGAAATAAAGGCCTCGTAGCTCTATGCACAACTTTATAATGTGCCACCTTACTTCTAGATGCTGTCAATACCGGAAAGCTGAGGAGACAATGTAGAAGATGAAAACTACAACTTCTGGATGCAGTTTCCATATACATGCCATTGTCCCGAAGAAAACAATGATTTTTTCAACTGGTCACAGAACTCACCAGGGTCCTACATGCAAATAGTCCCCAGAAGTCTCCCTTGGACAGTTTAATTTAATTAAAACTTTTGGCAGATTGAAGTGCCAGGTACTACAGGATCCCATGTGCCAAAATCTTTTGCCAAGGGTAGGCTCTATTAATTCCACATGGGTAATTTCTCACCTTTTCTTTATGTTAGCAAGCAAGTAACACCTTCTTCCTCCAGACCGTCCCTCCTGTTCTCAAGTTGAGATTGATGGAGCAAAGCTTCACATCAGTACTACATGAGGAGATTTTCTCTCTTCCTTTAACCTGCTGGTACTCAGTTTCC
Source organism: Nipponia nippon (assembly GCF_047370975.1). Lineage (NCBI taxonomy): Eukaryota > Metazoa > Chordata > Aves > Pelecaniformes > Threskiornithidae > Nipponia > Nipponia nippon. Next base: position 11,011,813 of record NW_028262290.1, on the reverse strand, counting down.
AAAAATCCTTGGGAAGAAATAACTAGGTAAAAGACATCGTATTTTGGCCTTCCTTTCATTCCAGACAGTCCCTGGTGAATCATCACCATCATGGGCTCCATCAAGGCTTGTATATCTTGACCTGAACTTCTGCTATGGCAGATTCAAGGCAAAACGGTGGCTGTTTATGAGGTGAGAGGTATTTGAAGAAAGGTCAGCATAGCAGCTGTGGGAGTGCTGGTGTTCCCTGTGCAGTGGTGCTTGTGTTGGATAAAAAAGCTCTGGGAACAAGGACAGAGGACTCTGAGGCCATTTATTTTCTTATCCTCTGTAATAATACACCTTCCTGGCTTGTGTTACAAGGCTTTTTTGTCCCTCAAAATCCCCAGAGAGAGCTTCTCCTTCATGTTTGTCCACATTCAGTGTTTGAGGAGTAATGGGAAGAGAACATGTGTGGGCACATATGCAGAAACAGCTTTTTTACAGCAGTTGTTTCACAAGGAAGGTGGCCTTGGTCATCAAATTAACCAGTCTGACCAGCACTGAAGTGAGACTGCTGGTCAATTATGAAAATGCAACAGGGTGTAAGGGAAGAGCAAAGGGATGTGAAAAACTGAACTTCAGTTATGGTAAAGCTGAGGTTTTTCAGCTGATCGGGATGTTAAACTAAGTTACTTCCTCACTCAAAACGAGGACACACCCAGCAGTGAGAACAAAACAAACTTGTTTTGATTATTGCTCTCTTTCTTTCACTTTTCAGACTCTTCAGCCTGCCTCCATTGTCCCAGCCAGGGTTGTTGTGTCCTTGCCTAGGAGAGACAGGACTTATTTTTGGCAGTTGTTTCTACTAACTGGCTGGATTCATAAGGAGCAAAGATGCTATCACCAAACTGCAATAAGATCTCTGCATTAGTTCCCTCACGTTATAAGGTGGCAGTGAACAGGGGTCTTCTTAGTTTTCTTTCTTTAATTGGCTGAGTTATTACTTAGATGAAACCAACCTTATTTTAAGCTTGCTCAGTGAAAGGCACAGGAACAAACACTAGTCGATGCCCTACAATGACCTTTCTAGTTGCTATTGTATAACTATGTCCTGAAAACATTTCTCTGGCAAATGCCCTTTTCTATCCTCGGACCAGAACTGCTTTCCTTAGATAATTTAGAAGTGGATTTTGCCCAGCCTCACACAAGGTTGGAGAAGATATTTTTCAAGGAGCCTTTCCTCCTCTGTGCCCTTGGACACGGGCTGCAATAATCCCACACCTGGAGACAGATGATCAAAATTTACTTAGAAGATCTAGTTTCTAAACTCCAAATCATGATTTAGATACTTTTGAAAATGTCGCTTGAATCTGCACTGCTTGAGCTATGGTGCATATGTAGTGCCCTGCAGTCATTGCATTGCACACCTAGGAGAAACAGCCTCATTGTATATGCTGAAATTGTTGGACTGTTTTAAAGTCCAAGGAGACCATAGAGCAGAGATGCACAAGCAAAGGTCTCGCACTGTGTCTGAGCCTTACAAATATTCCTGTGGACTATTTTGAAAGATTTTGGAATATTTGGGAGATTTATTGCATCTGCATTTTCTTTATGTTAACAAGGAGTAACACTCTAAAATGTCCAACTCTTACTTCCAGGACTGACTGAAATGATCAGCATTCTATATGTGGACTCTGTGGATAGGTGCTACCCTCTCTGACTTTCAGGAGTTGGCAGAGCTTTGCAACACATCTACTGTTGTCTTCTAGGACATGGAAGAGTGGTTCTTTGCTTTATATTTAGTTTGTGTTTTGGCATTGAAGAAAAATGAAGAGTTGGGTTGGTTTATTTAAACAAAGTATATCACGTGTGCTTTAGCCTAATGGGGATTTTCCCTGATGAATTATTCTCCCCACTGTGTGGACTGGGAGCATAGGATTTAGGCTGGACTTGTAATTTGTATATAGATTCTTTTTCCTTTGAGTTTTCTGTCACTCCTTTAAATTTTTAAATTTAAAAAGGACTTTAAATTTTAGGAGCAGAATTAAAGCCAGTATGAACTAAACCGTACACAGTTCTTTGTGGCACATTACAGAGCCATTCCCTAATGGAAAACAGATGTGTTTTTTTCCTCAACAGTACAAAATCCCTGCTTTTCTCCCAGTGGGACACAAGCTACTAGCCTTTAATATCATTACTTATCTGTCTAATGTAACTGGTTTAAGAAAAAGATGCCTAGAAGATTGCATTCCTAGTTAAATTCTTACAGCTCTCTCAAGTTTTGTTTCCTTTTGTGAACCTTGCATCTATGCAAGACATGAGGGTCTGCATTGGTGTGGGTTTACTTGACACTTGTGTGGTTTTTACTGGCACTTACACAGGCAAAGTCCTGAGGGACCTCTCATGCCTTGTTCTTGGATTCAACACTTGTGAATCCTGAGCTTAACCCAAAATGAAAATTGTATAGGCCGGATTCACAGCTGTTGAATATTGATATCTCTTTATTGACTCCTGCAGAGAAGTGCTGATTTCCATCAGTTGAGGATATGTGCACGGCTGCATAGGTTTGAGGGTGCCCATCTGTTTAGCAGCCAGCAGGGGCAGTTCTCATCAGTGATCCCAGCCTCCAATATTTGAATTCTGACCCACCCGTCAGTGTCCCCAGGGTGATAAGTCTGACAGAGGATAGATTCAGTGGCTGCAGACTGTTTGTTTTAATATAGTTTTGTTTTCTTTGCTTAGCTCTTATTGAGACAATTAGAGTTTAAATCACCTCTCATCTTCCAGGTCAGCCATAAGCGATAAAAGGGTTCCAGTAAAGCAATGGGGAGAAGATTACATGCTGGCTTCCTTCTCTAGGCTTGCATGGGGAAGAAATGTAAGGTTTTAACTTCCAGACCTGCTTACAGGATGCTCATAATTTTTACAAACCGCAAGTTTTGACTATCCTCCTAGTTTCCCCTTCTACCCAGAAAAAAGATGACCATTAAAGCAAAGCTGAAGAATGTAATCAAAATGGGATTTATGTCCTGAGATGTCTTTAAACGTCCTTGTAGTATTTAAATAAAGTTGAAATTATCTTTGTTATTTGTGCCAAGCTGTATCATTTCTTTGGCATATCTTGTCCTATGAAATTGGGAAGTGGTTTTGCAGACTTCCTTATATAGGGCCTCTGTTTAAAATAGTTTGGGGTATTTTTTTTCTTCTTTAACTGTGATAAGAGAATCTAAACTCTGTTTACATTCTTCAGCTCTCTGCCTTTTTATCTTCAAGTGAAGCTCTGTTTTTCTTTGAAAGGTAAAAATGTCATCCTTAGATGAGAATAGCATTGTGTTAAGACATCTCTTCAGACAATATTTTACTGCCAGTAAATCAAGGGAAAGTATGAACTCTGCACTTGGCAAAAAAGGATTCATAGCTCACAAGCTGCAGTTGAAGAAAAACTTACACAGCAAAGTAGGATCAACTAAAACAGAAACAAGGATTTCGGCAGAAAATCAGGATGCTGCATAATAATCAGTGGTTCCTATGTCTTGGGACTAGGTGCAATGAAAAGGAGGGGAGAGCTGGAGAGGAGTGGGGAGGGAGGGAAATACCATCAGGAAAGGAGAGGTGGAACATGGTATTTCCTGGTGTACAGCATAAAACATTCTTATTAGCCTAGCCTAATTATTTCAGATTTCGGAAAATGAACAAGGATTGAATAATTATAAAGGGAGGTTCTCACCTGGATCTGCTCCTTTAGGAAGCAAAGCTGTCTACTGACTGAAACACCCACATGGCAGAATCTTCTCACTGGAGAAGAGCTCTGAAATGATATAAAGCTAGCAGAGATCACTCTGACACCAACAACAAATTTGTTGCTTACCTAACCTGCTTCCACTCACCAGCAGGAACAACTTCCTTTTGCAAGTAGTTTATAGCAGCTGCCAAAGCTGCCAAAACCTTGGATTCTATAAGCAAAACCCTGATTGTCTCTTCCCAGCTCTCTCTCATCAAACGTATCCCAGGGATGAGCTTGGTCTGAAGTCCTCATGAGGCAGAGCACACAGTGACCCATTCTCCTGCAAGAAAGGGAGTCATTGAGGCAGGGAAGATTTCTACTTATCTTACTGAGGAATATGCAGGGTGAAATGAGAACACCTCATTTCTGTCACCCAATTACCTCCAGAAAATGTCTGAGATAAGGAGAAAGAAATAGAATGGTAACTATGGAGAAAAATTTGAAGGGACAGAGATTAATGGAGATAATGCAGAGGATGGTCTGTGGAGAAGTATGAAGAGGTGTTTTGGCCATGGATTGGAGACAACACTGTGAGTATGTATGTATGCATGTGTGGTAATTAATTTGAAAGGAGAGCATCAACCTTCTGCACAGGGTCCCCTGTGGAAAGAATTGGCAAGTATATGAGGGAAATAAGAATGACAGATTATTCAGTGGAGGGAAGCTGAAAGACCTAAGTCCACTCACCAATGAGAATTGGAAATGTAGGAAAAATGGAAGAAGTGGCTCAAAAAAATAGAGAAACACTAAATAAGGAAGACTGAGGTGTATGAGCAACATATTGTGCTTCCATTCATGCACATTATTTCTCGACACATTCTTCCTTGCTGACAGCTGTCCAGTATCACGGAGGATTTTAGACCACCAGGATGAAGGAAACATATGGAAGATGATGACACAAAGCTAGTGCAGATGAGACTTGAGTCAAATTGCCTGAATCACTCTTACCACTTCACAAAAGCACAAACTAAACATGTAGGGTAGGTAATCAAGTCAGTGACACAAATATTTGTCAAATCCAGCATGGCATCACAATTTTCAAGGTTGTATATCACAGATTCAAGATAATTCAGATACTAGGGTAGATCAGAAGTCCCCAAGAAGTGAATGGTAGAATGGAAATGTGTGTAGGAGACAGAGTGGAAAATATGTCATGTTACTTTCAGGATTAATATTTCCATGTTCTTTGGCCATGAGGGAGAAAGGAAAACTGCAGTAGGTTCACAGTGAGGGAAAAGAAAGGTTTTACTAACTTTCTCTCTATTCTTTCAGAAGAATAATGGCTGTTAGGAAAGCCAAAGAAGAGCCATTCCCCTGAAGAACAAGAAGGAACGTAAAGGCAATTTCTCTATCCCCTCCTCTTTATCTTCTTTTTTCCCCATTCCTTTTGGACCCAGCTGAAGGGGTTTCATATCTGGAAGCATGAAGGAGAGCCACGAAGTCTCTGGTGCTGAGACAGTCTTTGCTTTCTACTAAGCACTTTTGCTGCACAGCATCATCATTTTTGTCTGAGATCAAGACTGAGGTATCAAACAACAGTTTTATCAACCATCCACACTTGACCTGGGGTCAAGGAGCAAGGGAAAAACACAGGTACTATGGTGTAACTTGGACCCTGTGCAGCTTGAACTAAAAGCTCCAATTTGCATCCTCTGTGACTCTTCTAGCTCCATTAAAGGGATGCAAAATACCAAAAATTTCCTCTGTATTTAGCAGCAAAGATAAGGTTTCAATTATTTATTTGTCCTCTCTACTGCAGTGGCTTTCTGAGAGAGGGTACCAACCTGTTTAATTGCGTTTCCAGTTCAATCCAGAACCAGCACACTGTGAGCTCTGTGGTGCAGAGGGCCCAGGGAAGCTTACAAGTACATAAAAAACAGGATATTTATTAGCTTCTGACTCATAAACAAATGTGGTTTGTTCTGAAACTGTAAAAGTGTAAACATGGAAGTGACAGTGGATTTTTTTTTTTTTTTTAAACAGATGAATAAGAAAAAAGAGGCAGGTTTTTCCACATAGAGAGGACCTGGACAAAACTCCAGGTTGTGACTCTTTATAGGAGTTGATGACTTGAGATGGATCTTGTGGGAGGACGTCACAGATGTGAAGTAACGTGGATTGGTCCCCTACTGCAGGCAATTTCACTGTGGAGTTGAAATCCAACCTTCACTTGGTTTTGAGGCAGCAAAATGCAAGGGTGAAACTCTTTTATCATTCCGATGTAAACTAGGAGATGGGTCTGCTGACATGCTAACTAGAAACTGCAAGTTCCAGACTCAGGTACTTCACTGATTTTACGACATTTACTGAAATAAGGTCTTGTTTTCCTCCATGCTAGAATCAAGTTCAATCACAAATAATCTAAACCAAGAGTTGAATCATTTCATTCCAATGGCCCCATGTCTCTGGCAAAAACATCTCTCATCTACTTTACTGCCAGGCATATGTTGAATACCAGCTTGAGTGGGTTTGTGTCCTGTATTAATGTGTGGTTCTATGTTATATCCAATCTGCACTAAGCAAAATTAAAAAATCGCAACAGAAACGAAACCATAAAATATTTCACTTGGGATGGGGTAGGGACTGATGCACGCTTGTCAAAGTTTGAGATTTGACAGTAGTAAGTTGTTTTCTCAGGAACTCCAACAAAAGTATAGGTTGTCTCAGATCATAAGAGACAATAGCCTCAGCCCTGTGGGCAATGCATCAATTTTCAATAGCAGCAAAGCCATGCTAGTACCATGATGAGGTTTGTCCTGACTTCAGTAGGAATTTGCGACCTAGAGAAAATCAGGGATCAGACTATTCCATTAGGGAATCTACTTATTCCAGATTTAAGCTGGACTCTTATACTTGAGGTTTCACCCCTTCCTCTCACTCATGCCTCAAAATCACCTCAGCCACGCACAGCAAGATGTGCAACTCAGAGGCTGGATCTGGCTCTTACTTGGTCTGGCAACCTGTTTCCTTTGTTGTGAGGACACCTGCTACATCAGTTAAGCTCTAAGCATCCCCCAGAACCATTGCACATCTCCTGGTGTACCTGGGAGAACAGATACATTTATTTCACAGTTTGAGCAGCAACACAGCATCACAAGAAATCCTAATGGTCCCCATGGGAGCACCATGCTGGCAGGCACAGTGCTGTCATTCCTGGCATGGCTATCCAGATCGGGGGTGGGGGGGGGTGGGGGGGGGGGTAGGATAACTGCTACATGTCAGGAGTGCAAATACCCCCAGGGGCACTGGCCCTATTTTAAGATGAAGCAAGTTTTTGTTTCCCATCTACAGCCCTGTCTTCCAATATGTATAATATCACAGTCCTGTGGTCTATAGACAGGGTTGACCAGAACAACCTCCTTAACCACTGTCAATCAGGCGAGTTCATCAAAGCAGTGACTTTTAAAATATATGTTTGAGGAAGAGACAAATACCAGCCTGCTTCATACATAACTCTGCCCATCTTTGTCTCTCTCAGTCTTTTGCTTCTTATATTTTACCTTGTTACCTTTCCCCTTTTTCCATGTATTTTCCCTCTGTTTCTCTGTAGTAAGGAGGAAATCTGTTACCCTGCGAAGCTGCAACTAAGCCCATCCTATAGGAAAACTGTGAAGTTAACCGCTGCAATGAACTGACACTTTTAACCATGTGGATTAAATAGTGGCTGAGGACCACAGAAATGGAGACAAGGAGCAGCAGACAAGGTAGCAGCACAACTGCTGAAGCACGAGATGAACTTCACCTAACCCAGTGTCATGATGCTCACGTTGGTCTGTGGAGGACATTATAGGAAAGGATGTAAGGAACATGGTTTCTATGCAAGGTGACCCTTCCCTGGCATCCCCCCTTCTGGCAGTCAGCAGCCTGGGAGTTTTCTCCTAATAATCACGTTTAATGACCAGCAGTGGGACTCTCCTTTATGGATCTGCCAAACCCCTTTTCAACCCATCCAGAGCATTGTACTCCACATCCATAATTGCATTACATGCTGTGCCAAAAAAAATTTCCTTTGGCTTGTTAAATTTGCTGCCTGATCATTTTATGAGGTGCCTTCTAGGTATGAAAAAGTATTCTTCCCGTTAGAAAAAGCACAATAACAGTGCTCTATTTCAGCTAGATAAGCAGCCACAATGCAGGCTGGCATGGTTTCAGAGGTGTGTATTATTTGGTAATTCACTAATGTGAATGCCAAAGGCATAGCTTAACTTTAAAATGTTAGCCTTTTACTTCTTATACTCTCTTACCTTTCTGAGACAGATCGGTTGTTTCCTTGCAGTAATTGTAATCTCTGAAAGTAGCTGCCAGACTGCAGACACTGAAAAATGCAAAACCTTTTGAGTAATGTCTTTTTTCTCCCTCACTCTGTTTTTCCCCCTACAGTTAAAACATTGTAACTTTTTGTGTTTTCCTTCTAGGCATATTTATTTCATCTGTAACAGAAGGTTAAGCAAAACTTGATTTGTCTAGACTGCCACTGCTTCAAAGACTCAAAGGCAAGAGAACAGAAAATCCTTATCTTATTTGCCTTTGCTAGTAAAGGGTTTGTGTAGTCATGTTAGCTAGTGCTTTTATGCAAGTCTTGGAAGCATTTACACAGCAATCAGAAAATGTGTCTCTTTCCAAACAGTTTCTCAATGTGATTACATATCCTAGTCATTATTTGTGTTCCTTTTAGGACTCTCTTAGGCTGGATCATATGCCACATTTGGGTAGATTTCACTGGGGATAGATGACTCCTGAGATTTCAGGAATCTTTTGGGAATAAGTCCATAATGGTTGCATCCTACCTTGCCCGGACTCCACAGGGACAGTGTGACAGCATTCATGTTGATCAGTCTGCAAGGAATGAAAAAGCAAATCTACACTGATAAATGTGGAAGATCTTTACTGAAGTCTGCAGCATTTATTAATTTCCTTTGGACATCAGGCTTACAGTGAAATCCACAAAATTCAGAGATGCCCAAGATGACATAGAATCAATTTTGTCATCTCTTGTAGCATCCATCGTCTCCCTCTGTTTACTGGAATTTCTATGAGTCTCTCTTGCTTTAAGTAATCTATTGCTTATAATCAGAGCAGTAATCCCTTAACCTCTCTTAGTTTGTGTCTTGTTTGTCTTCCTGCTCCCTTCCTGTAAAGTCATCGACAGGTATACTCAAGCCTTATTGTACTTGCAGTACCAGTGTCATGCTTAGTACATCCTGGGGCCTGACCTTGTCTTTGCATAAACACTTTTCACCAGCTGCTCATCAAATGACCATCACCAGAAGACGGGGTTTCACAACCCAAACCAGGACTCACATGTGCTATTTGGTGCATTACAGCTGGTCTCTAAAATACAACATCTTATTTGCAAGTAAGCAAAATAACTTACTACCCTTTGTCACTGTACAGTAGCCTCATGTATACAAGTGCTTTCATCTGTAAGGAAAAACTGTACATAAGAGTTTGTTGTTAAGTCTGTGAGTCAGTGAAAACAATCTTGTCACTATTAGCAGGTTATAGATTTACAATGGAATTTAGAGAATACAGAGAGGGAATTGCCATCTGAACAGTTTCTATTCCTACAAGCACTAACCATAACAATCACGTTAACCATGAAATAAAACAAACCCCACTATTAACCTGCCTGTGAGATGATCTGATAGTCTGTGTTTTTTGAAGTGTGAAAGCAAAAAGCTTTCTTTGAACTAGAAATCAATGGAGATAACATTTCCCTTTTCCCCTGCTACAGCCTGGACTTCTGACCCCAGAGCTGCAGCCTGGGTCCTGGTAGTGGAAAGTCCTTGACTGGTGGCAGTGAAGAGAAAATCATCACCTGCTCAGTCACAAACAACACATAGGCCTACAGCACTGTTTGTTAAATAAGATCAGCTAATAGTTGCATAGCGGAGCTTCAAAGCTTCACAGCACAGTTAATGAAGGCTTTGTAGATGCCGTGTCCCCACTGAAGCCTTGGACTTTGGGTTTGATATTTAATGCAAGAAATCTAATGCTGTTTGGACTTACCCAGTTTTCAGAATAAAAAGGAATAGAATTGCTAGGAAATGAGCACAAATTTTTACCTCTAGACCTGATCCTAACTTTGTTTACACCATTTAAAATTACTTCACTAAATCAGTAGAGCAGATATCCTGGTTTGCAGGTGCAAGAGCAACCTTGGATTGGAGTCTCAGTCCTGACTAAGTTTGATTTTTGGAGAAAATGAGGCATCTGTGTGGTGGAATTATACGGATGACTCAGTCCTAATTGTGCTGTTGCTTCTAGAACCCCAAGTTGATGCCTAAACTGTCCACATGCTTGGCTGTATTGAAGCAAAGGTTTGTTTTAAGAAAGATTTCTTATAGCTGTCTTTCTCAGAGGATGCGGCTCAGTAGGTTTTTAAAGAGGCAATCATTTGCAGTACCATTGCAAACTGTTTAGCCCACAAGATGAAATATATAAGATCAAGGAGGAAATTTCATGTATTTTAGTGAAGGGGTTCTACCCCAGAAGCTATTTTCCAGAACAAAAAAAGGCCATTTAAAAGATCAGTTCACATTGTAAAACCTTCTCCTTTGCGAGCATTTTCTTACCATAGAGTATATACAACCTTAATTTTTCAACATATACATATATATGTATGACTTTATATATGGACATCTGAACCTTTTAATTTCCTTATATTTCTGTCTTTCATTTTCGTAAGGGTGAGCTGAAGTTTCTTCCCTTAATTCCAGTATAGTCAAACAGCTTTCTGTCAGACATAACATTGACTTATGACTGTCCCCTCTCCACTCTCTTCACTTGGTCACTCACTTCTTTTTGCCTAGCATAGGGTCACACGGCCAGCAATGCGGTGTACTGGGTACCCTAAAAGGTACATCCATCACACATCAGTGAAATGCAGATAACCACATTACCTCTGGATGATCTATTCTGGATCAGAATGCGGCTTGGATAGCAAGAAGCTCCAGTCAAGCGAGGAGATGAGTCCTAGTGAGATTTCATCTTGAGTGCCATTACACGGCACATGCAGGACAACCGGGGGATCAGGCTCAGCCAGCATGGGTTTATGAAAGGGATGTCCTGCTTCACTAAACTGGTCTCCTATGACAAGGTGACCTGCTTGGCAGATGAGGGGAAGGTTGTGGATGTTGTCTACTTGGACTTTAGTAGGGCCTTTGACACTGTCTTCCACAGCATTCTCCTGGAGAAGCCGGCTGCTCATGGCTTGGATAAGTGCACTCTGTGCTGGGTTAAAAACTGGCTGGGCGGCCGAGCCCAGAGAGTGGTGGTGAATGGAGTCAAATCCAGTTGGCGGCCAGTCACGAGTGGTGCTCCCCAGGGCTCAGTGTTGGGGCCAGTCCTGTTCAATAGTTTCATTGATGATCTGGATGAGGGGATTGAGTGCACCCTCAGTAAGTTTGCAGATGACACCAAGTTGGATGGAAGTGTTGATCTGCTGGAGGGTAGGAAGGCCCTGCAGGGGGACCTGGACAGGCTGGATTAATGGGCCAGGGCCAACTGTATGAGATTCAACAAGTCTAAGTGCCAGGTCCTGCACTTGGGTCACAACAACCCCATGCAATGCTACAGGCTAGGGAAGGAGTGGTTGGAGAGCTGCCTGGCAGAAAGGGACCTGGGGGTGTTGGTTGACAGCCGCCTGAACATGAGCCAGCAGTGTGCTCAGGTGGCCAAGAAGGCCAACGGCATCCTGGCTTGTATCAGGAATAGTGTGGCCAGCAGGACCAGGGAGGTGATAGTGCCCCTGTACTTGGCATTGGTGAGGCTGCACCTCGAGTCCTGTGTTCAGTTTTGGGCCCCTCACTACAAGAAGGTGCTGGAGTGTGTCCAAAGAAGGGCAACGAAGTTGGTGAAGGGTCTAGAGAACATGTTTTACAAGGAGCAGCTGAGGGAGCTGGGGTTGTTTAGTTTGGAGAAGAGGAGGCTGAGGGGAGACCTTATTGCTCTCTACAACTACCTGCAAGGAGGTTGTAGCGAGGTGGTGGTCGGTTTCTTCTCCCAAGTAACAAGTGATACGATGAGAGGAAACGTCCTCAAGCTGCGCCAGCGGAAGTTTAGGTTGGATCTTAGGAAAAACTTTTTCACCGAAAGGGTAGTCAGGCACTGGCACAGGCTGTGCAGGGAAGTGGTTGAGTCCCCATCCCTGGAGGTATTTAAAAGACGGGTAGACGTGGTGCTTGAGGACATGGTTTAGTGGTGGACAGTGCTAGATTAGTGGTTGGACTTGATGATCTTAAGGGTCTTTTCCAACCTTTACGATTCTATGATTCTATGATTCTGCCTTTGAGATTTTATGACTCCCTGGCTCTGTGATGAAGTGGGTTTGTGCTGAGCTACCAGACTGTGAATGACAGCAGCTGAGCTGTAGGAACTGTGTTCCCTTCCAGCTCTGCACAGGCTCCCCACCTTTCAGCAGAGGGGTGACAATGAGCAGCTGAGCAGGGACTAACACTTCAAGATGCTGCAGCTGTTTGTATACTTGCAAGACTCAGGGATACTCAGGCTCTCCTGCCTTTTCAGAGCCAGCCTGAACCCTGACCAGCACTGCATCATGTCTCTCACAATAAAACTGATGGCATATAGCAGAGAATGCTATTCACATGTGTTCTCATCAAGTCCACACTAATTTAAGCCTGTGTCTTTTTACCCCTGCTAAAACCCAGAGCCACTGCTTCTCTTCAGGGTATTGGAATTTCTTGTAGCAGAAGGATATCTGATGGTGTCCTTCAGAAAGGCCCTTCAAATTGCTTCCTTTATCCTGAGTCCTCCTGCAGTGCCAGAATTTTTTCAGCATAGTAAAAATATTTCATTCATTATCAGGAGCTTAGTCATCTGATTCTTGGTGCTGATGCTGCCTTTCAGAACAATGGCTGGCTGCCACTCTGTCTGCTTCTGTGGGAGGGCTGTGCTCTGTAATCTTCATGTGTTTCCCTCTCTCTCTCTCTTTTTAATATCCTTGGCTTTATCATGGGAATTGATTTTTCTGAATGTCCACCTGGTATGTTTTCTTTTTGTTACAAACAGAGACCAGGTGTTAATTTGTACCGATGTCACTGACTTCAGATGATAATGAGTTCAGAAAGGATGGAAAATCAAAACGTATTCCACCATGCCTAGAGGAGCAAAACCGTGTGGGGAAAATAGTCTACGGCTGGGCAAAGTAGCTGGAGGGCACACCACCTCTCCCTTACTGTGCCTTTGTGTAGCTGCCTTTATCCTCACTTTAAATGATTGGCATGACCAAAGGACCCCAGGGGAAAGGATGGAGAGAACAAGAAGAGCCTCACAAAGCTGCATCATGCATTAGCCATGAATAAAACAAAGCCAGGCCAGCACAGTTCTGATCAGCTTTACTCCATCCTCTCTGTCCATTTGGGGAAACCTCAGATCACACGTGTCAGCTACCAGGAGCACAGCGAGAGGTAAGCTGAGCTGCCTTTGCGTGTGGAGAGCAATGTGGACACAGATGCAGAGTACTCTGATCAAAGTCTTACACTATGGGAATATGAGGTGTGGAGGATCCCTGGGTCTAAATGCATTTCTCTTGGCCCAGCTTCCAGCCTAAATTATATCATACTCATTCCACTCTCATGTGCAGAGGAAAAATTAGCCTGAGGAGTTTTTGCATTACTTTATTTCTCTCTGGATTCTCTTATGCTTGGAAGGGAAAACAGAAATATTATGATCATGAGCATAGTAGAAATGTTGGATAGGAAAGGATTTCATGAAGGCTTCTTGATCAGGATACTAACAGCAGCACTGTTGCTACACCATGTTATTCTGTTCTCTCTAGTACAAAGGACTTGTCCAGAGTCTCTTTGTGTCTCCTTGTCCTCAGCAGGGATGTAGGCCTGTAGCCATTGCTTGGGACCAAAGCATCACAGATCACATTTATTGCACTGAGCCTCTCACAGAGAATTTGTAGTTTCCTTTTTTGCCTCTCTGAAGGTGAGCCTGAGAAATACTTGTGCACCTTGTATACAGGACAGCATGGCACACAGATAACGTGGCAAGCTTTCAGCAAGTGATCATCAAACCTATTAAATGCCAATCAGCTAAGCTGAAATTATACTAAGTCAGCTTAGTGGTCTGTTGAAAATGTCTCTCATTACCTACCTGATACAGCTACAGATAGTTCTTGGGCAAAATGCACTGTTATTGTTTTTTCCTGATAAAATTAACGAAGGCCAGAACTTTAAGAGCTGGAACCAAAACTTGGGCTCTTCTGTCAGTAGTCTAGTTCCCCAATTGGCCTGATTTTCAAAGATGTTGAAAGGGCAACAAATCCCACTGAAGTTGATGAGTATTTTGAATATTTTGGCATAGATTTTCAGGGTTAAATGATTATCAGAGATATGCAAATCACTGATGATCAAAGATAACTGCTTTATTTCTGCTTACACTTTTGATAAGAGATGTCACTGTGGAAAGGAAATGAGTCACATGTTTCTAAAAGGCCAGGAGAGACCAATTTCTGAACAGTGTGAGTACATTCCTGGCAAGACCATGACAGGAAAATTAAACAGAGTAACAGATCAAAAATGCAGGCAGATGAACTGCAGTAGCAAAACCCATTACACAAAGATGGTTTTTCCCTCTGATGTGATGAGCTGTGTGGTTCTTGCAAAAACCTTTACAGCAGAGTGGGTGGCTTTCTGAGGTTCACTCACAGTAAAGCAAAGGGAATAATACCATGGATTTCCTTGTTACTGGGTGTACATATTCACCCAATTTTAATACAGAAATTGATTTGTGACACTTTCTGTGTGTGACAGAAAAAGACTACCTGAAAGTGGTAAAACTAACTGCTACTTCTCTGAACTTTGGCAAGTTATTATTTGCTTATGCAACCTTAAAGAAGAACATTAAAAGCCTTTAGATGTTGTCATTACCATCTTGGATGACATAATGAAAAATTATGTTCTGGCCAATCTGTGATAATCAAGGATAGGACAGAAGACTTGCTTGCCCTGAAATCTGCAGGAAATTTGGCACTGAATTTAGAGATACTATTAGTTCTGTATTGCTTTTCCATGCAGGGGCCATGACTGAACAGGGTACTTGCTTATGTACTTGCTTTGATGTCAACTATGTTAAACTGTATCCTTTTAGTTTGTCCTGAGAATTTTATATTTTTCAGTCTTCTATATTTTATCCCAAATTGTTCTTTATATTGACTTCTGATTTAAGACCTTCAACAGTGCACACATTAGAAGGAAACATGTCATTGGTATGAAGAAAAGATTTATCAAGAAAGGACAATTATCTGAAGCAATATCAACAACCTGATCTAATATCTCTGGGTACAATGATTTTCAAGTGACACATGACTATGGGCCAAATTTGAATTCAGCGATCCTAGTGTAAATCTGAAAAGAGTCAGGAGTGCCTGAGCTATGCCCTGACTTACAGATACAAGCCCCCTAAAATCAATGGAGATGAAGAAACAGAACTGAATTTCCCCCTCTGAGTTTAGTGACATTGCCTTGGATTTACATCAGTGAAGCTGAGAGCAGACAGTGATTTAGCTGAATATTGCCAACAGGAAAGATTCATGGTGAGCTGCTAATATTTGTTGCTGGAAACAATCCAGGAATGATACAGAAGCCAGATTTTTACAAAGCTTTCAAACCATCCTCTAGGCACACTATGTGGGTCAAGGTACTAGGCAATAATGGAAGTTGAATAGGTCCTAGGCCTTTTTAATCCTGTCTGATCCAATGACTTCCTCTAATTTCGGTCATTTCACTTGAGCTTCTTGAATCTCTTTCAGGCCAGCAATGAAAGCAGGTATAAGAATGACTTAAGATCCAGCTAGGCTGCAGATGTCAGCTTAAATAAACAATATATAAATATATGCACTTTTTCTGTTAGTTGCAAATGATTGGTAGATTCCCACATAGAAATTAAACTGTTAACAATTCAGTCTGGGAAGGTGCTGAATGCCTCCTACAAGATGGTGAGAGCTGTCAGCTGCCAATATACAGCACCATGATGGCTCCAACTGTAAAGTTATCCCACGGTCTGTTCTGATAGACACTTACAACAGAGTTCTGTGATATACTGTGTTTGCTAAGGAAACTACTTGTGGGCTGAGAAATCAACATGGAAAGGAAGTCAGGTTTCTTGCTCTCAGAATGCATATGGGCTTATGCAATTTTATAACCAAAGCATTTTTAGCAGCATGGAATTTAAGACTAATCCACCCCCAAAACTGTTTCCTGGTTTCCTTTCATTCTCAAGAATGAATCTTCCGTCTAGTACAGACAATCAGAAAATATTGTGACCCTTCAAAGGAACTTGGAAATCCCTAACTATGCTTTCATAGTATGGCTCAGGTCCTCACTCTCAGTCTAAACAAAATATTTTCTGGGAAAAAAAAATGTAAGAGTGAGTGTATATGTGTATGTATGCATATGCATGTGAATTTTCTTTCTGCCTCTCCACTGAAAGTGGAACACATAACTCATTTTTTTGCCATATTAAGATCTGGTAAACTATGAGTAAAGTCTGTTACAGTTTGGTTAAATGAATGCAACAAGGTTCAGGGGAATTGTCCAACCTATTTCAGGTACATGGTGGATATATATTTTGAATTCCATGACTGTTTATTTATTTTTTTTCCAGTAAGAGCGGGTGAGTATTATTTTAGACCAACTGTGCGAGTGGTTCGAGGAATCCATACAGCTTGTTGTTTAACAGTCACAAAACCACAGTTCATATTCGAAGGAAAGCACCGCAGTAACCTTGTGCCTTCTGCATGCTCACCTCTTTCAGAAGCCAGTGAAATTTAAATGTCTGATCTGAAAAGCAAAGCCAAAGTAAAGCCCTTAAATTCCTATCCTAGAAGCAAGTTGAAGTTAATTACTAACAAATATTCCCCCTGAAGTCTGTGGATATGAATTTGTCAGCAGATGATGCTTCAGACATTGACCCCTTTGTCAAGGTGAACTTAATCAACCCGGATAATTTGTTGTTTATCTGATGGAATGCTGGAATGGAGCTCTAATGACAATCTTCTCTAATTCCAACTGCTGTGTAAATATCATAAAAACATACAGTAAAAATATGGCCTGGTTCCAGGCATGAAAATATTGTTCTTTGTGCTTAATCAAATGAAGAGAAGGGAATGACTGTAGTGGCAATGCTGAAAGAAAAATATTCAGCAACAGGAGGTTACACTAATGTTCATTTTCAGTACTGCCTATACTGTTTTAGCTGGGTTAACATGCTCTGGAAGCCTTTAGGGTCTTACAAAGTGGTCTCTATCTCTGACTTTGATCGCTTTGCCTTTCATCTTGTGTCTTAGAAATTTTCCCCTGACATCAGATTTACCTCTTAGAATACAGTCCTTAGCCATAAAGTCCTGTCAAAGAAGGGCTGATAAAACAGAAGACAATCCAAATAAAATAATATATTCAACAGCAGATAGCAATTAAGGTATATGCTTCTTATCTCAATATATCTTTTGCTTTGACTCATTCCTTCATCTTTTGAGCCATCTTTTTCCCAAACAGAGCTTCTGGCAGTGCATGTTGTAGATTACACAAAATCCCCTGGTGGAAATTACCTTATCTAGCTTTTGATATCCACACTATAAGTTTGTGTCTGAGCTAGTTATCCTATTACAGTCAACTCCAATACACTCAATAGAGTTTAGAGTGTGATTGATCTGACCAAAAGCTTCTGTCTGCTTTAAGATGAGAGGAATTACACCTTAAAGTCTTTTGAGTTTATTGACCTTCCCTCTATTGACTATGAAGAGAGCTCATGGCCAGAAGTTTAGATATAGGAGTCCACACTGTAGTGAGATGTATCCCGTCCCTCTTGACTTTAATAGGAAGTCGATCAGCCCCTTAATATACACATATACTGGGGCTCTTGATCTTCTATTTCTTTTTTAAGACAATGAACAAACAATTAGAACCCTATGAGTAACATCATAATTGTTGTTCTGTGTCCCCAGATGTACCACAGTGAGTCACTAACCTTGCAGCTCCTTTCATCATTGCTCAGACAACAAATAACATTGGACATGACTTAAAATTCTCTGGTATATCTGTTGTCAATGTGAAAAAAAGTTTCTCATGAGTTTTCTAAGTGGGAGACGGAGGATAGCTTCAGTTCATCTTTAGCAGGTAGGGTCATCATAGAGATACCTCTTCTGGAAAAGCAGTAATCTTATGTTCACTTCTCTTGATAGTGTCTGCGGGTAACTTAAAGCTTTCCCTGGTCCCTTTTGATGTTTATTTGATTATTTTTGTTCCCAGTTCATGTTCTTGCTGGACAGCTCCTTTTTCAAAGTGCAGCAGTAGCAGAGGCAATAGGAAGCCAAAGAACATCCTGCTCAGTCTGATGAGCCTTTTGTTAAAAGGACAGCTAGGTTTATAGTGTAGTCTACCATGGTTTGAAGAGAACCATAGGAACACACTATGTCAACCATCTGCTGGTTAGTGTCATATACTATGTTACCTTCTCCCTCCACTTTCTGTATTCTTTTGCCTTCATGGGTTTTACCTAGTTCCCTTAAGGGATTGTCAGCACTTTATCCAGGCTCAGATGGATGTCTGTTTCTTGAGACTGACTTCAGGTTTTAGTTACATAAAGTCCTACTCATTTGTGAATGCCTATGAGATGATAACTTTAACCTTAGCACTGATGTTTGTCTTCATGTAAATAAGTAACAATACTAGTTGGAACAGAAAAGAGCTGTGTAGATAAAACACCACTCCTGTTATAGTGGAAAGGTTGGCAGATTAGCTGTGAGTTTATATTTGAACTTTAAGGAATGGGACATAATGTAGACAGAGGATGAAGTATTCTCAGCCGTGGAATAGCTGTGTCATATGTTTTCAATTTGAAATAGGGCCACACAGGATGTAAATGCAAACCAGGCTGGTGGAAGTCAAAATCCCCTCCTTTCGAGAACCACAGAATGACATTTTGGGAAGAGATGGTTCTGTTCCACTGTGAAGTGGGTGGTGGACATACAATATGACAATGTCAGAAAAAATTCCAAAATGAATGAGTTATATACTTTATACTGCGAATGCTCTTAACTGCACTAATTACATATATATTTAATAGTACATAAAGCAGGGACAAAAGTATGCTTCTGACTTGAGTACATTATCCACACCAGGCCAGATCTGGAGGAAAGATCTTGAGGCTAAATGAGAACATACCTATAGTTGTTATTATTAAGCACCCACTGTAAGAGCATTCTTGCTATATATTTTCCCAGTTCAGACATTCCTCCCCAGTCACCTTCTCTGTCAAAACACAACATATGGATGGACTGATGGACTGTGCCAGTGCAGTGGTTCTTACAGCTGGCGTTATGTGGACACTCAAAAAGGCTCTGGGAAATCATAATGATAAAATACAAGAACCGCATTCAATGGGAGTTGTATGTCTATATCTGTGGGAAGAAATGAATGTATTTAAAGGTGTGAGATTAAAAAAGAAGACTACTCAGGTAGATCTGCGGATGCAAGTGTGGCGTGACTGAAGAGGAATACCTTCTGTGTCTCTAGGAAGGCTCTATCAGTGCAATAAAAGAGCCATATGTGATGAATAAATGATGATCTTGGTTAATGGTTAATTGAAATGGTTAATCTTCTGTTACCTCCTTTATCTACAACATTTTTTCAAAGTGATTTGATAATATCCTTTTTGCCTAATTAGAGAAGCCGTCTATAAATTATTCTGGGAGGAAGATGATGGACTGTTGGTAAGAACGCTAGACAACTGAATTTTAAGATTAGTGAATATTTTAAGCCTTCTGTGTGAAGATGTTGAATGTGTATGCATTTTAGTTTGTGTTGCTGTGGCTACTTAAAACACTGCCTGGAAAATAACAAAATTGAGCTAGTGACCAGCTGATCATTACTATTTGATTTCCTGTTTTTAGCAATGTTTCAGATGAATGTGTCTATTCTTCCAACCAGTCACTAAGAGAGTTTCACTGTGATAGCAAACCTATTTTTCTAATCTTTGATAGAACTATGTTTTAGAGACAGTGAAATAGTAGAAAGATGGAAAAATCATGTAAAACCTAGTTCTGAAATGAAACCACAAAAACTTTAAAAACTCAGCACTCCTGATGCTTTTTAGCTGTGAAATAGCTAGAAACCTTATTGTTACCTACTGCTCAGATGACAGAGGTAGTAAAAAGTTAACCAGATTTATAAGTTGTTTCTATCTGCACTTTTGTGGTTTTTGAAGGCAAAGAGACACCTCTCACTATGCCACGGCAGCTATGAAAAATCTAAACCTGTCCTCTTTTCCCAAGTTTTTCTTTATGGCAACATTTTAGCACTTAGTGCGAACTGATACATTTCAACCAGAAAATTCAATTGCTTACTCCTGCTGCTGCTGCTATGGTTACAGATAATGACATAACTTCTTGTTCTGGTGGTGATGATGATAAGGGTTGTTATGATGGGTCAAGACAAAAAGTTACAAAGTCATAAAGACTCCTCTGAAGGCCAATCTCTGTTCTAGTTGAGTAGCACTTGAAGCAAAAGTCCTGGATCTTCTCTCTAGGAGTTGAAGAAAGAAGACGTTTTTCTTTTATCCTTTTTTAATATTCTTAAAAATGCATACATGTGTCATTCATGTATTTTACTACTTTTTAAAACATAACAATGTGTATATGTATTTTTCTAATTATTACTCCAGATTAAAGAACAAAACAGTGTTAGGAAGAAGTGGTGAAATCAGGTTTAGAGAGTGATTAGATCCAATTCCACACAAAGGCTTCCATTAGACTGAAAAACAAAGCTCCCTTTTTCTGTCAAAGCCATGCCCGACTTATTGTTAAATCTACCTCCTCTGCTTAGACCCATCACAGCTCATGGCACTCCTTGGCTATGCCTCTGTTGCCTTGGAAAAGTCTATGCTTTCAATGCGGTCTCAACCCCTAAGGTCAGATGATTTTACCTACCTGCAACGTTGGCATGTTCCCGTCACATATCTTAGTAGTTTACCTGGGGTTTTTGAGGAAACTGTCTTGCAAATATCCACCACAGTAGTGTTTCTGTCTAATCCTTTCTGTTGGTAGGTGATGCAGGAGAAAAGTACAGGGAAAAAATAGGTGTTTTCTTGAAGTCTACTACTTTTGTAATATCTCTTGTAAATCTGAGTTTTTCTTTCCCTTGCAGAACCTGACAAAGGGAGGGATACAAACTGGGTAGCGTTCATCAAGCCTCCATTTCCAGCAGCTCTCTAGTAATTTCCCAAGCCACAGGGAGCAAAAAGCCCTGGGACACAATCCTCTCTCATTTACACCAGCATACATTTGAAGATAAAGCCAGCAAAGTCAACACAGTTTCACAACAGTGAAAGTAATGTGAGATCAGAGTTTGACGAGCTGCTTTTGGTTGTCTATCAAGGAATTCAGAGGTGTTCAAATACATTTCAGCCTAGGCACTTGCTTAGTATTTCTGCATATTCATGCTAACCACACAGGTTTTCTCATCATGTTCTCTGACACTGATCACCCCTGCTCAGGTGCCACGCTTCATCATATAGATTACATTAGTGCCAAAACATGAGCTTTTCATGAGATAATCGAAAGCTGTAGAATTCGTAGTTAAATGCAACACTGCTAAGTACATCTACTCCAGCACTGAGTCCCGATCAGCAGGATAAGTGTTATAGAGAGGTTGTGTTGGCAACTGAAATAACCAATGGATAAAGCAGCTGCCTTACAAAGTGAGCATGGAAGGACTGGGGTGCTTCAGTTTGAAAGCAGAAGGCTGTGGAGAGGGGTATGATGGAGTTTTATGGAATCATGAAGGGTTGGATAAGGTAAATGTCGAATCTTTTTTCACCACCCTCCACAATACTAGCTGCATAGTGATCCATTAAAATAAGTACATGATTGATTTAAAACAGAGAAAAGAAAGTACTTTTTTACATAGAGTATGGTGACCTTCTGGGCAGAGAGTTATGGAGATAGACAGCACTGACAACTTCAGAAAGAGGTTAGGCAAATTCATGGACAGCAGGTCAATTAACAGACACAAAACAGCAAGAATGTACCCTCTAATATCCCTAATCAGGTGGCTGCAGAAGCTGAAGAAGCATGAGGTGAATGGGCCACAGGGTCCAGGTGTGCTCCTTGTATAGCATCTCCTAGCACCCCTGCAAGAGACAAAATGCTGAACTAGGTTATTATGGCTAGTAGGGGTTTTCTTTTGTTGTTATGTTCTCACTTATGATCTTTTGTGATGTTTTTCCATTCAAATTGTGAGGAACATTTTAACTGGTTTCTGGAGTCCGCTAGAGTGCTGCTTTTATGGCATGCTACTGAGCGTATGCATTGCATGGCCTGGGGTGCTGCATAGGAACAGGAATGAAAGTGCAAAGCTTTATGGGACAATCTGGAGGACAGCACGGTGAAGAAAGAGCCAAACTTGTTCAGTGCCATCGAGGCAGAGTCCCTCCTGTGAACTGTTGAGACCCACAGGCACACCCAGGCTTTGTTCTGGGGGAACTCGTTGCTTCACTGCAAAAGAAATTCCAAGAATAAGTAACAGTTATGACATTTATGAAACAGGCAGGGATAGTCAGAGGACCAGGACACAGAACTGGGACCTGAGTTCTTTGAGACCATGAACATAACTGTGAAGCTATAGGTTTCACCTATACTATTAGCTAGTCTGCCGTACTGAAAAAGATCTGGACAACTTGCAAAGGATTAGAGGTAATGATAGGAGCCTGCATGGTGTCACATAGCTGACTTCCCTCCCCATTTGGTTACATGGGCCGGCACTTGGTTAAAACTGAGGCTTCTTTCTTCCATTGTCCCGCATGGTGCTGGCAATGAACAGTCTCCTGGGGTTGTGGCTTAAGGGGATTATTATGAAAAACATCATGCCTCATACAAAAATCCAGCACTAAAAATTGTGGCAGTTTAAGAGACTGATGAAGAGAAGGTGTTGAGCTTTAATTACAGGCTTTCCCATGTACGAGGCAGAAGAATCAGAGTGAATTCAGGTGAAAGCTTCAGCTCCCTCAACAGACACATAGCAGGGTCAGACTGAAGCTGTTTCTAATTGCCTGAGCCCGCAGGAAAAGAAGACAGCAAAGGGCCCCTATATGGGAGCACATGGTGTCCTGCTCCTGGTTTTTCTGAAATCCACATGTTTCTGTGGCTATGGTAAAAATGGTGTTTGAGTGGCTGGTATGATTTAATTGCATACACAGCTTTACCAACATTACCAACATGCTCATTTTTACATACACTCTTTTTGCCCTTCATAGAGACAATTTTTTGCATGACCTTGTGGCATCAGAAACAGAAGGATGTGGGCTTTCATGACATTATTCACCTCTCTGTGGGAGCATATGATTGTAAGGTCTGCAAATAAACTTGCCTGGGGACAAAGGTTTTTCTATTAAGATTTTCTATGAGGCCCCACAACCTTCAGAATTACTGAGACTTGTGTTACCAGTTTACTCAT
Source organism: Nipponia nippon (assembly GCF_047370975.1). Lineage (NCBI taxonomy): Eukaryota > Metazoa > Chordata > Aves > Pelecaniformes > Threskiornithidae > Nipponia > Nipponia nippon. The sequence goes on along the minus strand of NW_028262290.1, from coordinate 10,988,590 downwards.
ACAGAAAAGTCAGGATGAGATTATTTGCTTCCTCGTGTCTGATTTATTGCTCTATTTTTCAGACTGCTGCTCTCCTAGGTCATGGATGACAATATGTGTTTCAACATCTTTTTGGGGGAAGAAGGGGAACAGCTCTGAATGTAGCTTGCTGCATACGCAATCCTAAATATGCAGCTCATGATCCTGTCCAAGTAAAATTAGCAATATAAGGAAGCCCTGATAGATTGTTCTTCATTTCTCCCTCTCTTTTCCAGTAAAAAACATTCTGTCTACAACGTTAATTGAATCTCTAAAGTTGTCTGCTTCCTCCCTGCTTTTATAAATACTTTCTTATTTGATGTGTATTTACTTTCATTTTTCTTTTTAGGTTTAAACACACTTGTAATTGTAAAGTGATAATAATTTGCAACAGATGGTAAGACCCTATTAGTACTTTGCTTGAGTAACAGAGAATTGAGACGCTTACATATAGTTCTTGGAAATATTTATTCAGTTTTCCATACTTTTTTGAGTGCAGTTGGTCATTTCATAACAGTAGCCTGCAAAGAGACCACAGATGAACTTTGTCAGTTTTGACTGAATTTCAATTGGAAATTTCTGTTAAATCAAAGCTCTTCAACTGGAACTCAGGGAGTGTGAACTGCTGTACCTTCAAATCAAGAAAATATTCCTATGAATTTCTTGGAAACTAAACTGTTTGATATTGTGTTGTATATTATATTCTAGCCTCTACGTTTGAGAACAAGATTTCACCCTGTCTGTATTTGCATGTTTATTGCAGGTTATTTACTAAATGATTTATTTCTAATGCAAAATCATTAAAATCTTTACTCTTCCGCACTTTTTTGATATATTGCTCCTGGTCTAGCAGAGGAGATTTATTAAGGAACTGTATGAATTCCTTGATATGACCAAAACTTTCCTATGCAACCATTCAGGCAACTGATGGGGAACAGGTATTGTGTACCTTAATAGCAGATTTTATGCACCTATGGGGCAAAGATATGGGGCAAAGCAGTTTTTTCAAATTCATGTCTGCATGCCAAATGTGTGCTCATGAGTGCTCCAAAGTAATTACAAAGGAACTGTGATTTGTTTTGTGCTCAATGTGATCAATTTTGTGCCAACAAGTGGTTGCACTTGTAACTGCCCATTTGGCATGTGCAATAATGTGTTTGCACTTCTGCATGCATATTTTGGAGAATACAAACCAGAACCTCACAGTCTGCAATGGAACAAATGAAGCATGGTAGCGAGTCATTGAGAAGACTGACTTTGCATGCAAATTCCTTGAATCAGTAGAAGTGTTGATTTCTAGGACAAAAGCAGCTTGCTTCACTGATTAATTCTTTATAAATTATTTTAAAACTTGCCTATTATTTAATCTTTATAAATTATTTTAAAACTTGCCTATTAGCTGTTGCTTGTTAAGCTCTTGCAAGCTTGGTGAACAGGTGTTTTTAGCCCTTAAGACCTGCCGAGGAGCAAGTTCTCTTTTTATTTACATTTTTAATTGCTCAGTTATCACAGTGAGCCACGATGCAGAAGTGATTCCACTCAATAATTTGACTTGGCATTTTGATGTCTGTTTTTTTCAGAGCTCCATGTTATTTAGCTGTTCTTGACCTGTGTCATGTCATTCAATGACACATACCTCCGTTTTTAACTGCTTTTGTACTCTTCTACTTATTTTCAACCTGAATATCTAGTTTCTTATACATGTCCATCCATATCTCTCCTGTTTTTTTCTTTATGTCAGCAAGGTCGAACTCATTCTTTTTCTAATTATACATGGTACCTACTCAAATCTTTACTACTCGAGCACGTCAGCTGTTGAAGTAATTACATTAGTGTGAATGTCAAAAAAAAAACAATGAGAAAAGGAGGGAATACAAAGAATTTAAAGCTTTAAGAGGAAAAGAAGATGATTCTTACTGTCACTGAATGTACTAAGTCCACTCAGAAAATATTGTTTCAGGTGTTAAACAGTCTGGGGACCTGGCTTTAATTTAGGTCAAAACCGCCAGTATTCTTCACTTTTCATTCTTTCTTATTAATGTTCAGATGAAAGCCATAAGGTTTTCATCAAATTAGTTACCTTCAGGGAGGCATCTGTGTGTCTGAAGGAGAAGAAATCTTCAGTCTTGCCCACTGAAGTTATTGTCTTACCTTAAACAAGATTGCTTAGGACCTCCCAGAAAGGAAACAGTGTGCTAGCTTGTATGAAATGAATAGTTGTCAGGGCCCTGCTGAAGAAAATGTAGTTGTTTTCAATTAATTTTCCATTTGCATTGTATCTCTTCCTTCAGGGCAAATATATTGAGAAAATTATGATGAATCACAGTTGCCTTTTCAGTTTAAAAATCTTTACATGCTCTTTGCCTTTTGAATAAAGACCCTATGTCTTATACTTTATGCTACAGGTCTTTACTGGTAGAAATCCTCTCATTTAGCAGTGGAAAAAGCTTAGCCATATTGATTCTTTCATATGTACCTAGCCTCATATCCTTCTGGTGTATGTAGTTCCATGCTCTTCCTTAGAAGGGCACAAGGAGGGGAGACTTGTGGACAAAAGATAGTGTTTTATTTTAGTAGGATCTTGAGTGACATCTTTTCACATGCCTTATGATTTGGGTTTACTTTGGGTAGAGACAGTCAACGTAGTACGTGGTACTTAGAAGATGACACAATTAATCTTGCAGATATTAGGTATCAAAGCAGGTCTGGAAAGAGCCCTAAATCAGCTTTCCCAGTGATAACCACTTTCTGCTGGTATGTACCCTAGCTGTTCATACTTACAGTCCATAATACACTATTCTATACAGTGAGACCTGGAGGCAGACTAATTCTGTTCACCTCAGGAGTAGAGGAAAAGGCCCATATTTTTCTGGTCGATTTTGTCCTAAGCAGAGTTAAGTGTGCAGTGTGTATTTAATCAATTATGGCAGTGGAGTATTCTGCAGTTGTTGTTATACATGGTGGACACAGTAAGAGAGCACCGCTGTTAAACATTATGTTTTAGTGCTTAGATGTTTGCAGTCAGTTACACTTCATAGAAATCAAGTAACAGTGGAACAATCATCTTTACTATAGGTCAATGAAACGAAAAATCTGTGTTTCAACACTGCTGATGAGAATCTCTGTTCTCTGGTTGAAACAGAATAGACTGGATGACTGGATTTTAGTTATTCTGTAACATTACTTCTGACTCCCTTCTGCATAATGAAGTGGAGGTGAGATATATGATTAAAGCAATAATTGCACAGCACTTGTTAAGTTTGTTTTTGAAGCTGGTTAATTTACTCTTGTTCATGTTTCAAAGTCATTCATGTACCAGAGTGAAATTTTTCAGTCATTTATTTATTCACAGAGGAATACCGAGCAGCTACAAAATTCACAAATTGTTTCTGAATTCATCACTTTCAGCTGAAAAAAATTACTAAATAAATCAAAAGGTTTCTCACTTTTAAGACAAAACTGATTTTTATTTTGAAACATTTTGTTATAGAATTGACCTAATTTTACTAATAAAACCTTCATGGGCTATATATTTCAGGTTGAAAAATATGTTTCTATTAACCTAAAATTATTTGGGGATGGGGATGTTTTGCCTGAACAAAAAAATTAGATTTTTCAATCTTGTATTAGCCAATTTTTTTTTTTTTAAGTTTCTTCAGCTTCCTATGAAAAACTGAATTGTCTTTGCAGGTTCAGCCTTCTGCTCCACATTGCTTTTTGCATGAACTTGGGTTTCATTTTTAGATTAATTGGTCTGATTATAGGGTTGCATTAAATTCTGTGGAATTTTTCCTTGCATTGTGAAACCAGATGAAAAAAAGTGATGCAGCCCAAGTTTTTTGTTCACACTCAAACTAGAATGAGAAGGGGAAACCCAAATGTGAACAGAACTGAAAGAAAAGTCACAGTAGATGTATGCATAAAACTTGCATTGAATTCAAAGACACCAGGACCTGAAGGAGGCTTTAAGACAAATCTTGTCAAATCAGGCTGATCTTTATAATAAACATACTTGGTCTTGTGACCTAATTATGATCTCGTCCATTCATGTTTGGGGACGATGGGATTGATATTTTGCAACATGTTCAAATGTCATGCTTGGGCAATTTTTGATTTGTTGGTGATTTGGAGGACTGTGAACTAGGTAGGGCTGGTGAGCCTGACATAAATAGCACCAGAGCTATCAAATATGGACATTTGCTATCAACAGACACCATCCAAAGTTCAAGAACATTATTATTACATTCAAACTGGGTCAGTTTGTCATGAGAGAGCTGTAAGAGAGATTATATCATTTCCTGACATAAAAAGAAACATTTGAGTTCTTTGATGATAGCAGAGTTGATCAGTTTCAGAGTGTTTCAGCATTATGGCATGCCCGTAACATGAGAATATGTCATTAACACTGTAATAAAAGAACCAGGCTTGATGAAATTTTAACCTTCTAGAAACTCTGATTGAAAAGCAAAGCATTCACTTCTTAATACTTGCCTTTTTATCTAGCAAGGTGTTTTAGAGGCAGAATTGGTTGTTAGTACCAGGAAAGGAATCCTCCTTTTTCACTTAAAAAAATAAGTTTTTTGTAAATGAAGGCTTAACCTTTGTATTTTAAAGTAGTGACTGAAGAGAACATATACAGTAATTCCTCAAATCCAAAAAAAATTGAAAATGCAGAGGTATAGACATAGGTTTTGAAACCAGTCTAACACCTGAGCAGTGAATCTTTCTGATTGGTGCTGGGTATCTGTCTGCAATTTTTCTTTTATTGTTCTTTATTTCTAAATTGGTGCCTTTGGACATGACCTTGAATTTAAGGTAGCCCTTACTTTTTCATCTGTTTAGCTAGGAGATGTTTTTTCTTTTATATCAAAGCTTAATATGAAGAAAGCTAGGACTCGCTATTTCTGCAGGATGAGTTAGCCAGGATTACACAATGATACCTGTTTTCCACAAAACAGACTACTTATAGTTTTAGTGGGAAATAGATAAAATATAGCAATTGACTTTTTGGGGGCATTTAGGTGCAAGTCTTTTAATATGCAAAACAAATACAAATTAGGTAAAATAATAGTTACTACAAAACAGATTGGAATATAGCAATTCTTATCCGCAATTTTAAGATAAGGTAGGTGAGTGTATGATCTATACCCTGCCGTTAGTCTTCAATGGTTTTATGAATCTAAAGTATTTTAATTCTCAGACTTCCTAATTTCACAGTAATTCACAATGTGATATCAAATCAATTAGGAAACCTTTTCCAAATGAATCCAATTACATACATGAAAAGATATCTCTACACTTTTGTTTATATTTTGTTTATGCAATGTGTCTTGATCAAAACTCTTCACAGCTGCAGACATATTGTTCTAAAATTCCATATTCTAAGACATTTATTTCTATTGTTACCTATGCAAAATAATATGTACCTTTTCTGACACTAATGATCTGGTCTATAATTGTGCCATAAATTTTTAATCTCTAAATTTTTTTCCAAACAATTGATCTCAATGGGATAACCATTCTGAGACTGTCTCTAATCTCAACTCAAGAGAGAAAAAAATTAACCTTCATTTTCTTCCTTATGCCTGACATATTTCACCATATAATCAGATTGTTTTTCTTTAAATTAATGTTGGCTCCATGCTGTTTTTCTCTATTTGCAGGTATTAATGAATACATTTAAACTCTGAATCACAGGTTTTTAAATTGGCTGAAGGAAAAAATGTATAGCTACATTCATAAATATATATCAAAGCAGTCAAAGGCTTGGCTATGTTCTACCTTGATGTGCATGCAAAGTTTCCATTACTGTTAATGGGAGATAATGTGGGTGTTTTGAGGGCAGAATATATTCCAGGCAGTATCCTGTAACATGTTTTTTTCCTACTAGTCCCATTTTTCTTTCTTTGCATGCTGTTTGCTACTGTAATATAGCGTTTGAATTTGAATTTTAGGAACTTTACTGAAAGCAAAAACAGAACTTATACCTTTATCACAACAGAAAGATTTTGCAAGCTTCACAATGGATACATCTGTACTAGGAAACCAAACATAGCAAGGGCACAGACCAAAGCATGTTTGGCCAGATGTAGATACCTAACTTGCAGACACACATGTTTGAGCAGATGAAGCCCTCCTAAATTTCTGTTCCGTGGTTAGGACCATATACAATGCTAACAAAAAAAAAGTCATGATTAGTAATAACGTTGGTGGTGGTAGCAAAGGGACATTGGCACAATGATAGTGGTGCAGAAAGATGTTCATGTTGCAGAAAAAATCACTTATCCCTGTACACAGGCTGCAAACCAGACAATTAAAGGCAAAAAGTAGATCATGTTAGAAATGTTTTCTCAGGATGTTTGGTGCCACAGCTTATTATGAAAGGCTAAATAAAAGTTCCTCTATGTCAGTGAGCTGTTCACAATTTTTATTACCACTCATTTCATAAAAGCCTTTAAAAATTCCTAGTTTTTCTGTGTGCATCCCAAATGACACATCTCTCAGCAGTCTCTGGGCTTTCATTACAACTAGTGTCAGGAAGTCATTGGAAAGTTTGCAGGTTCAGAACCATTATCTGCATAAGAACCAGAGCCAAGGCAATTCCTTTATTTTGTAAGTATCTAATGCTTTCCTTGTTTTAAATGTCATTTGGTTGTACCTTCAGTTCTCTTGAGATAAGAAGGGTGAGAATGAGAGAATTGGGTGAGACATAGAAAGAAGTTCCCCTCACAGTGAAAAAGTCGGTGCAGAACATCCTACGGGTCAATTTCAAGAAGTCAGTTGTGTTCCTGCTTCTGCTGGTATGTGTGTATAGCATGGTAGCAAATGAAGTGCTAAGCAGCTATGCTTAGCCAATGAAAAGGCTCCCCCCCCTTGTGAAATGGTTTAGAGGAAAATTATTTAGAAGAAACATCCAATTAAAAAAAAACAAAAACCAAAAAACAAACCAACAAACAAACAAAAAAACCAACAAAAAACAACAAAAAACAAAAAACCCCAGCAAGCCACTAAGAACTTCTCTAATAATACATGAGTGTGTCACTGGTGGGTACACTCATGGTTCTGTTACTGTATGTCCCAGTCATTAAACTGTCATCCATAAGGGGCAAGAGTACATATACTTGGAGAGGGTAGATCTAGGTTCCAGGTGGCTGCCATCTGCAGACGGATTGCAACTGTAAAGTTTTGGGTAACCTAAATACGTAGTTTGTCCCTTAACTTCTAACCAGCTTCAGATGACAAACAAACAGATCTATTTCATTATTTTTCAAGATGAACAATTGTCCTATCAATTGATGATTAATAATCTCAGGATCAACTGGAAAAGGAAAAAATGCAAATGAAATTGAACACAATTAGCATCCTTTAAGACCAGAAAGGATATCTGCTAGTGAAATGCTGAGGCACTCACTCTGCATGTAGCATAAAACAAAATGCTAACATATGAACCGAAGTCATTTTGGTTCAAATGAGACTTCAGGCTGTGGTTAAAATCATGCTGTTATGAGGTAGTACTGGATAGTTTTATTTGTTAAAAGCACATTAAAAGTATTTCTGACCCTATCTAGGATTGATCTCTACAGCTCTATTAGATGCAATAAACAACGAATTAAAAGTGAAGAGAAAAAGATAGAGGCAATGATAGAAATATTGCAGTATTGTTTCAAAAGCTGTAACAAAAAGCAATGTGTACAGGCATCAGTGGAAGAGGTGCTGGTACAACAACAGAACAATATAATTTATTTGGAAGAGTTGCCAAGGGAAGGTGGTATTGTCATAGAAAACTGCTAGATTTGGAAGAGCCAATTAGAGTTTTAAACCAGAAGAAAAAATGCCCATATAACTCCTTGTTTTCCTTGGAACTGCACCATGCTTCGGCCATTCTGTTGTGCGCCTTGGGGATTAAGTGTGTTTTTGCTTATAATAGATAGACCCTTTGTTTTTTTGTAGCCTATGTTTCCTCATGAAAGCTTGAGCTACTAACTGTGACATCACTCTCCAGGGGAACATATGCAAACAAGTTACAGTAGTCTCTTGTCTACAGTACTGTCATATTTCATTTGGAAAATTATATGAGGAGATTTCATACAGAAGAAACAGTCCTTGCATTCCCTTCTTTGTGAATTGCATGCCAGATTGCTCCCATTAGACATCAAATGAAAAAAATGTCCAAGAGATAACATACATATTTATACCTAATATCTTAACATTGTTCAGCTTGAAGTACACCAAAGTCTTCGTGTGTTCTCTTGGATGGAGACAGATGTTATGGGCAGTTCATTGTGTAGACTTGGACCAGATCACTTGGCTCTGGCAGGAATCAACATGTTGAAAGGGTTATGCTGCTTTTTTATATATGTAAATAACACATTTTTGTATTGCTGTGTGTACTCTCCAAATGCTAAGGAAATAACTAACTTAGGTAGAGGATGTGGCGCCTTTTATTGGATGTGGTGCCTTTTATTGGACTATAGTGTATAATGTGCTGGGCTCAAATATTGTTTTCATGAAAATAAAGTATTTCCAAGTCTTCACGTCTGCACTGACCAACCCTGATTTCTTTTCAACAACATTTTCTTCCTCTGCTTTAAAAAGGCTCTCTCTTACATGGGCCCATCTCCTGCCCTGGGACAATTTTCTCAGCACAGAGCTAACTCCCAAGGATTCATTTGCAAGGTAGGACATGATCCAAGCCTCACACCTACTTCTTTGAACTGGTTCATTGCAGTGATTTATGTCATAGTCTAAATGGAGTTTATCCGTCAGAATCACAGTCCTTGATGATCCATTCCAAAGCTCTGAAGAAGGGAAATTGCTCTATATCTTTGTTGCTGAAGCACTGTTTTATGCCATCAGCAGAGGCTCTAGTACAGTATGATACAATAGCTAGAGGAAACTTCATTAAGGCCATGATAATGACTAAAACACATTCCATATTAACTGATGTGGAACTTCTTGGCTGAGTTATGGGGTAAAGGACCATAAAGATAGATAAAGATCAGCAGTGTCGATGCTAGGGGAATAGGATACTGTACAGCAACAAAAACTCTCTCCTGCCATGTGCTATGTGACATCTTGTTGGGTGCTTCTAGCCAAACAATTGCAAATGTGCTTATTCTCCATTGTAAATCTGTCCACAATTTGGACTCACTTTGCAAGAAGGTAGGATTTTCAGTGTAAGCATGTCAACAAGAAAAATCATGGTTTGAAGAAAAACATTTTGCCAAAACTTTGTGTTAAGCAGGACATGGAGAAGGAAGAGCCTGAAACCATTCAAAATAAACAAACCTCAGACTTACTTCAGAGTCTAAGCTTGTCCATTGCACATGTACACATGACTTGAAGCATGGGGGGGCTACATATTTCTTTTGAAGCAAGATAGTTAAAAGTGGACATTAAAAGCCTTGTTTCGGGATATACACTTGACTGCATTGTTTTTCTCACTTGGTGTTTTCTAGGTTTTGAGTGCTTGTCTTTGCAATGTCAGGGTTCTTTCAAAAGGGTGTCTGTGCATGAAGGAGAGAGAGACTAATTTCCTAGATTTTTAATAAAGAAGAAGGGAAGGAAAAAAACCAACCCAAAACACAAACACAAATTCCATCAGGCAGCAACTGAGTTACATGCACATGCACCCTTACAGGCATGGCAACCTTTAGATCTAGTACATAGACTTCTTGCCTCTTGAAATAATTTTGTAACTGCTGGATGAGATTCTCATCCTTTCTGCTGAGCAGCACTAACAGATACTGAAATGCACAATTTCCTGGCAGAGATGTACAAAATGCTTGCTGGTAAATGTGAGATTTAGGAGCTGTGGAGCTTCAGATACATTGTCCTATTTTCTCTAAGAGGTACCTGTCCTGGTGTATGATGCCACATCTAACTCCTGAACTCCAGCTGAGCTGAATTTTGTCCAGTTCAAATTGGACTGTATCCTCCTTCACAGAGCCTGGGCTTAGCAATCATCAGGGAAAACACTGAGTTCACACAAAAAGAGAGAGAGAGAAAGAGAGACTTCCTGGCCTCGAGAGCTGGCAGGAGGCAGGAAAACACAACCAGTGCGGAAGGAATTTTTAAGCACGCAGCTGCCAACTGCCTCAGCCCTTGTCTGAGCATGGACAAACTCAGGGGCTTTTCAAAAGGCTAAAACTAAGAGACAGAAATGGCATATAACACATCTTTGGTCCAGATTTCACTTTCCACCTGTTAAATTTTGAGTCTCTACCACATAATCTAATATACACAGTGTTATTTCAACAAACAGTTGTAAGGTTTTATTTATTCTGCCTGTACTTGGCACTAGTGAGGCTGCACCTCGAATACTGTGTTCAGTTTTGGGCTCCTCACTACAAGAAGGATATTCAGGTACTGGAGCGTGTCCAAAGAAGGGCAATGAAGTTGGTGAAGGGTCTAGAGCACAAGTCTTACGAGGAGCAGCTGAGGGAACTGGGGTTGTTTAGTCTGGAGAAGAGGAGGCTGAGGGGAGACCTCATTGCTCTCTACCACTACCTGAAAGGAGGTTGTAGCGAGGTGGTGGTCGGTCTCCTCTGCCAAGCAACAAGTGATAGGACAAGAGAAAATGACATCAAGTTGCACCAGGGGAGGTGTAGATTGGATATTAGGAAAAAATCTCTTCACCAAAAGGGTAGTCAGCCATTGGAACAGACTGACTAGGGAAGTGGTTGAGTCCCCATCCCTGGAGGTATTTAAAAGATGGGTAGACGTGGTGCTTAGGGACATGGTTTAGTGGTAGACTTGGCAGTGTTAGGTAAATGGTCAGACTTGATGATCTTAAAGGTCTTTTCCAACCTAAACAATTCTATCATTCTATTCTATGATTTTTATTTTTCTGAGATAGGCAATCAGTGAGTTTTACTTGAATGTCTTTCTGAGAAATGGATGAGGTATTTTGAATGATAGTCTCTTTAAAAATTCAGCCTAAGGCAGATACCAAGTCTGGAAAATTTTAGCTTGAGTGGTTATAGTTTGACAGAATTTTAAGCCACTGAAAATCAAAATTTATTAGGAGTGCTGGTAAACTTCAAATGTAGGTGGTGTTACCGCCTCCGTTAACAATACATGTGAAAATTAACAGCTAGCTAAAGAAAACGAGACTCATGTATTAGAGTGTTGGTATATTAATATGCATATGGAGAGAGAGAGAAAATAAAATGCTTCTTTCCATGCTTTTTTAATGAGACAGAATCATATGTTAGCAAGAAAAATAGGCATACTTAAGAAATTAAATTGAACAGAAACAGGAACAACTCTGGCTTTATGCATTCCCTTTACAAATCTCTCAAGTTTTTATGACTGTATAATCCAGCTCCTGTCACAGTTTTCTGCCATGGCATCTTTCAGACGATTGGTTTTGTGCATAGTTATTAGTCTGATGCTGCTAATCTCTCATTTCTGCAGGAATAAACTCAACTGCTTCTATGTGAGTGCTTATAGTTTCTTTTAAAAGGATGTAATTCAGGTGGCCTAATGGGAAAGTGGGAGATCCAATTTAAAGACAATGTTTGATCTTTTGTCCATGTCAGGTGGTCTAGAGACTGGGAATTATATGGGCAGCTTTATCTGGAAGAATTTTTCAGCTCTATCTGGATGAAGATGACCAATAATACAAGCATCCAAGTTTTAGACAGCTACACCTAACGGAGATGAGACTCAGTGGCTGTAATAATTTTCCTTCTTCCTGTAGTAATGAAACTTACATAGTCATGGATGTTTTGTTGTCTTCTCAGTGCTCCTGTCCACTGGTAGCAGCTCAGATATATTTCATCCTGGTTTAAGATCAAATACTGAGCAGATGCAACAACAGTAAACTCTGGTTATCCAGGATCCTAGGTGAACAATCATTCTCGGAGTCCTCTCTTCAACATTTTGTGCTTTTTATCACGAGATGTTCCTGACTCGCCTACTAAAAGTAGCATAGCTCTACAAAATTGTCTAAACTTGCTTGTAGACTTTTTTTGAGGCTTCAGCCAGATAAAAGTGATGTGAAGAAGACATGTGCCTTTGTGAGTAAAATGCTTTTTTTGAGGGTGGACAGGTCTAATAAGGATGAGTTCATTCTTATGTTGACTTAACATTCTTGTGGACCAACCAAAACATAGTACATATGAGTGTTCCTACTCATTCCAGTCTGTGACCTTTCTTTTTGCTTGTTTCCAGACTCTGAAAACCAGTTTTTCACATTAATTCCTGTCAACGGTAAAGAATCATAAGCATTTTTTCTTTCACTAAACAGGAAATGTTCCTGATTGCCTTCTTTTCAAGCTCCCTCTGTAGCTTATTCTTGTTCTGGATACCGTATATCAAAAGGCTAAGTATCTGCTCCCTTGTTGATACCAGCCTTGATATCCCAGGAGTCACAGGGTTTTTCCATCATCACTTTCAGATTTTCTCCCAATATTGAATATTAGGGGAGCTTCTACCACAAGAAAGGCATGATCCCTAGCTGGGACCTCTGAGGTTAGTCATAGTTTGAAGGATTATGGCACCCTTAGACAGAAAGCAGTGTGTAGCACTACCTTTTGAGAGATTTTTGGTTATTGAACCCCTGAATTTCCTGCAGTCCATGTCCCATCTTTCTTTCTCCAGAGCATGTGAGATCTGTGACTGCTTTCCTCAAATCTCAGTTAAGCAAGATCTAATTCCATAGGCTGATGAATACATGTTGTCTCACCTCCCCTCCCACCATGTAGTCTCTGAAACACAACCCGAAAATTGTCTCTTTGTTCCTCAGGAGAAAGGCATTCTCCCTGGTTGTCTTGGGCTATATTCAAAATACGACAGCAAAGAGGAAAGGATTTCTTCTCACTTTCTTCTGAAGAGTTATGCAAAGACCAGAAACACTTATGGGCATTGTTTTCTTAAGACACTTCCCATCTCACCTTCCCCCAGGAAGCTCTTTGTCCACTATTTGTCTTGTCATATATAAAATGAGAAAGAAGGGTTGTTTGTGCCTGATTCATTCTTTGAAGTGTCTGCCACAGCAGTGTAATAAATAACCATAAACTTTGTATCCTTGAGATGAGAAATCAATCCACAGAGGCAACTTTTAGATATTTCATCTAGGGAAAGAATCCAAGAAGGAGGAAGATTAAGTGAAATGGAGAAGTGAAGAACTTGCCTGTCACCTTGCCTCATGTTTGTTAATTGGATACAACTGTAGGAAGAGGCAATATTCAGTTTCAGGGTCTTTCTGTGTGAAAAACAAAGGTGAATTCCCTGATTCACTACAAAAGGTCTCTCCCTCCTTTTTTTTTTTTTTTTTTGTTTGGATTATTGATTTCTCTGACATATTTTAAGCATCTCTTTCTAGCTGCTGCTTTTTTCCATCCCAGACTCTGCCTGCCCTCCTCTGGTCTTTCCACACCTTCACAGGCAAAGAACTGAAATGCTGAAATATCTGAAAAACAGAAAATGTTGTAAAGAAAGAAGGTATGAATAAAAGGGAAACTTGTTAAGGTAGTAACGCTGAATATAACGCCTGTCTTTACCTTAAGATAAGTAACATGAGAAGTATCTACCAAATTTAGGATCACCGGCCTATTGGCTAGGCAGACCTTTAGTCTCCTATTTTGTTCAGGCACCTCAAAAATCTTACAGTGAATGACTTTGTCTGTGTGGGTGACATGTTTATTTCAGGAAAGAATAGTGACTCCACACTTCTTGAGTCACGGTAAAATACCTGTACATACTATCCTGTCTTTTTAGATTACCTTTCTCAATTTTCAGTTGCATGTGAAAATTTAGGATTCAGAAGTTTGTAGAAAACCAAAAACCAAAACCCGAAGCACAGTGTTTGCATGAAATCATGGGAGAGACTTGTTCGTTAGATATTATGTTTTCTCCTTCTCCCCCAAGCTGAAGATGATTTCAAAAATTCTACTGGCAATGCACGGGGAAAATTTCCTTTTAAGTTTGTCAATACCTTTCTTAATTTTTTGTCCCTGTTCCTCCTGACCATGCAATGTAGCTGGGCAGGGAAAGGGCAAGAGAGACAAAAATTAAGAAGTCCACAACAACAGAGTACTGCTAGAAATCTGCCATCTGACTTGTGTTGGCCAATGATGTTTCAAAGTAATCAGTGCGTGGAATGGACTGGTACATACAAGACAAAGAGAACATATCCTAGAGATTCCTGTTGGTCGTCTTTAAATTTTAAAAGCATTTGCTTAACTTATTCTTTGCATGCTATTCTAAAAGATTCACAAGTATCAGTGATGTTCAGGGAGTTTGTACCAAACAGTTGGAAGCTCTTTCGTGACTGAGCTGATCTGACTCACCGTGTCCTCCTCATAAGTGCAATCTTTGCCATTCCCCAGAGATAACCCCTTTCACAGGGAAAAGTGTAAAAGCAGCACTTTAGAAATGTTAGGTAGGAAGACTTTGCAATGCAGTTAAGTACAGTGCAATGTGGCTGAAAATACAGACCCCTTGATGCCAATATTCCAAGGAACCTCGCATAAAGCAAAAGTCATAGCAGTCATCAGTATGTTGACCTGAAACAGATCCACTGAAAGAAGCACAGATACTGGGAACAGCAAGACTTAGAATATCCTCGAACTTTGTTAACCACAGAAATTAGGGTTGAGATTCAGTTCCAGATAAATGTGCATAATGTCTATATGTAGGTATCTCCATGTGCACTGGGTGTCTGAGATCTCATTATAGTCCATGGTGTCAGTACAGTCTCAGGACTCCATAGGCCAATTCAGTTCACTTTGTTGTGTTGACTAGAAGCTCAACCCAGTTGCCCACATGTATGCATCTCGTGTCATTTGAGATGCTGTATAGAATCCCAGTCACCTCCATGGGATTGGATGATAGAATCGTAGAATCATATAATGGTTTGGGTTGGAAGGGACCTTAAAGATCATCTAGTTCCAACCCCCCTGCCATGGGCAGGGATACCTTCCACTAGATCAAGTTGCTCAAAGCCCCATCCAACCTGACCTTGAATACTTTGAGGGATGGGACATCCACAACTTCTCTGGGCAACCTGTTCCAGTGCCTCACCACCCTCATAGTAAAGAACTTCTTCCTAATATCTAACATAAATCTACCCTCTTTCAGTTTAAAACTGTTACCCCTGGTCCTATCACTACACTCCCTGATAAAGAGTCCCTCCCCATCTTTCCTGTAGGCCCCCTTTAAGTATTGGAAGGCTGCTATAAGGTCTCCCCGGAGCCTTCTCTTCTCCAGTCTGAAAAACCCCGACTCTCAGCCTGTCCTCATACAGGAGGTGCTCCAGCCCCTGATCATCTTTGTGGCCCACCTCTGGACTTGCTCCAACAGGTCCATGTCTTTCTTGACATGACGCAGGACACCGAGCTCTTCTGAAGTGGTAACTGGAGGTCAGACTGGATACTTTATGGTCTAGAATTACACTAGGAAACTATATGAAGTAATTGAATTGAATCCTAAATCTCCGGTGGTTGTAATACATTTGATACGTAGCTGGCATGTAGACACCTTAATACTAGGTATTTTCATCTTGAACTGAGTCCTTCTCTGAAGGATGAGTTTAATACAGTGATGTCATATTGCAGCAAAAGTTACCAGCTTTTCCAGCATCAAGAGTTGATAATTCCTTAAATCGTCCTTTAGAAATTTCCCAGGCTAAAAACAATTGTGTCTTAAATGCTTCAACATATTTCTCAAGCAGTTTCTCTCATTTAAAGGACTGTGGATTTCCTGTAATGAAGGCAATTTCTTTGTGTTTCACTTTCACATTTATAACTTCACAGTGATGTGGTCATAAATTAAACTCTACAAGTGTTTCCAATCTGTTCTGATTAAACTGATATTTTTAGCTACATATAAGGGGTTGCATCCCATTTCAGCCCTCTTCTAGATGCTGTACAAACTATAATGGATGCCAATCTCTAACTAGGTAGTTTATAATTTGAGGCATATTCTGGTGGCGAGGAGAATAAGTAAATTTGCCATTAGTTTGTATGAATCACTAGTTTATACTCTAACATCTTAATTTCACATCAATTAATCATGTGATTATTGGTTTAAGATATTCACAGTGGAAAGAGGTTTTGAGAAAGATGAGTAATCAAACTGTTTTGAAAAGCAGCTGTCTGTGCACAGGAAGTTGTACTGTTGTACTGTTACTGTGTTTGTTAGAGGGATTACAAAAACTCCTGCCTTCATAAAGTAAGCAAAAAAAATTTGTATTTTCAAACTCATCTCATGTCCATTGAACTGAATGCTATATTGCTGGAGCTTCTGCGGTTTGTCTTCTCAGTTCATTCATCAAAAATAAAAAAAAAAAAAATTGAAAAAGGCATGCGGGGGGAAGACAGTGCAGGAAATTAGAAATAGTTGTGTGTTTTCCTGTGGCAGGTTTCTTCAGTTAGTTATCAAAGACCTCCATTACGCTGAAATAAATGCCTACTTTGCAATTGTATCTCCTCACCGTTAGCAAGCAAGCAAGAAGGGAGTGCAGCGTGCAGCTGAAAAAACAGGGAAAGATTGTATAGGTGAAAATATAGCTAAGACCTGATCAGAAAGGTAATTGAGACTTATTCCCTGTGTGCTCATGGCTGGTACTGAAGCCACTGGGAGTTACTGTTGCATTAGATCTTCAGAAGTAAGCTGTTAGCAAATGGTTCTTACTGGCATGGATGTGCACATTAGGAATAAAGTTCATGTACTAGATTAACTGTTATTTTCTGCAATTTCTGGCCTGTTTCACTAAAGATAGAAAAATTTTCAAGCCTGCCCCAAGGAACTTGTTTAGGCTGAAATATGTACTATTCAGTTCACGTTAGTTTAGAAGGAGTTTTCAAGGTACTCTCATTAGCTTGTGTTTAACAGTTATTCTTTGCTTACCTTTCTACTGTAAGCACTCCTCTCTATGGGATTGGCAACTGTTCTAAGAAGAAAATGGACACCTTTCTGGTGTCTGACATGCGCAGCTAGAGCAGATGGAACATCTGGATCATCTGCTTTACTAGCTGTGTGTACTCCACTTTCACCCTATTATTCCATCCACCTAAAATTAACCCTGTGTTTTCAATTGATCTTCCTACTTATATCCTCCCCGAAGGCTTAAATCTGCATCCAGTGAAGTCAGTATGAATGTTATATGAGAAAGTTCAAGCCTTTAGACTGTGATTTAACAAGGTACTTAAGCACATGCCTGGCTTAGCACACAAGAACCTTCTCATTGAAAGCAGCAGAAAGATTGCTACTGGCCTAATTGGGAACAAGAACGAGCTATGAACCATTAAGCAGCTGCTGAATTCCACAGCAGCAGTGACTATATTTCAGTGATGGGCTGGGTGTGAGCCCTGTGAACAGTTTATGATCTGCTTGGGAACTTTAAGAATGAAAGCAGCTCTGTACCAACTGCACCCAACCATGGAATTTACCAGTCTAGACAATATATCTGCTGGTCCACAGCAACCAAGAAGCTTGTAAAAAGGAAAAAGGTATTTGCCAGAACAAATTGAGAATTATATATCCCCAAACTTGAGGCTAATTAGTGAAGAGTATTTGTCAAGACTCTCACAAAGAAGTGGAAATTATTTTATATGTCTCTCTATCATTTGCCAGAATAGGATTTTTAAGCACTTACTTGTACACACATATACAAGCATGCATGCACATTTACATATAGGATAGTACACATACATCTCCTTAACCTAGTAGGGCAGGACTAGGAATACTGTTTCTGAGTTTGCTATGATCTTTGTCTTCTAACATTCCAGAATGGAAGCACTCACCAGCATTTACAAATAAATATTTGAAAAAAACCCAAGTGATTTGTTTTATAAAAGCCAGAAAATTAGCAAAGACTGATGAATACAGCCACAGATACTGTCCTATCTTATTCCCCCAATGTAATATTTGGTAGTCCTGTAGGAGGTGTTTGATGTGTAGGTGAATGTAATATAGTCATAGATAAGTTGTGCAGTCTGTAGGCAGATGGCTACGACTTATGTGAGAGGCAAAACAGTGGAAGATTCACTGTGTGATGATAGACAGGAAAAGATAATGCTCATTTTTGTAGGTTGATATGATCCTCCCACTGCCCTGTACTTTTATGGCACATTTAAGGCTGTGGGATCCACACCCCTCAATTTTCTTTATCACTTGCCCACAATAAAGCATCATAATCCATCACATACCAGGGAAAATACCTAGTGCTTTAGATTATGGTTCAGTGAAGGAGTCGCACAGCATAGTTGTGATTGCACTGCCTCCTACCTACTGGCAAACACGAAGCCATAACAGCGCCAATGCAGCACCCCGGTCCTCCTCCAGCCCAGGAAGTCCCAAGAGACAGGCTGTGACTCCATGCTGCAAACACATGATGTATAGCCCAAGCCCAGGTGACATGAGCCTTACACCAGCTGCACAAGTCCTGTGCTCAGAGTTCGCAATCAGATGACTCTCTGGGTTCATGTAAGACAGCTTTAGTGTAAATGTGGTATGGAGCACTGGCCATCTAACTCCCACTCTGTGCCTCCACTTGTGCTAGGCTTGTGGTTAGGTGATATAATTTAGAAATACTGTCATCCTATTATTGCTGCTGCTTACCCCTAAAAAGTTGTTGTCGAACCCAGTCATTCACCAGTCTTTGTCTTAGTCATTAAGGACTGTTCATGCAATGTCCAGGAAAATGGTGTTACAGTGTTGAGTAGGAGAGAGGCTGCTCTGCTTTCAGGGGATCACATAAGAAATTGTGTCCATAAATAACCTATTTTTCTTAGAAATTTATCACTGTCTTTGTGGTCATTTATCTAAGATCTGTGCTCTATGTCTGGAAAGCAAACCTGCTTTATCTGAAGTTGTAGTTGAGGTCTCAGTGTCATTTATTTCAAATCAACATAGGAAAACAGCTGAAAAGAATTTCTAATTTAGGCTTTTCACTCTAGACTTATACATTAAGACTTTCAGTCCCACCTGGCCACATTTGGCACCATGATTGACAGCACCTGTACATACCTCTGGTCACAATGAGGTACCTCTATGAGATACCTCCCTGTTTGTGCCTATGGTTACAATAATGCCATGGCAACTGTGTGAGTAGCCTGAAGTCACTTCTCTTGAAGGGTTTCATATTAGGCAAAACTTGCAACAACACTAAAAGGCATGCAGAAGCAGCAATTTCAGAAGCATCACAGTACTGCTCAGGCAGGCTTATTAAAAATAAGAGGTATGTCTCATCTTGAAGTGAAACTCTCCTTTAAAGGGTTACACTTTGACACCAAGAGACACCAAGAGACACAAATTGCTCATTAGTCCCAGAATTTGGATGAGGAAATTACTAAAGTGCTGGTCCTGGGTTGAAAGTCGAGAGCTGGAGAAGAACAGAAAGATCACTGGCCCCAGAAAAGTATATCCCTTCTGCAGAATGGTTAGACCAAAGGAAGTCATCTGCAAATACTGAGTGTTTCATTATTGGGAACAGCAGCAGTTGTCAGCTGGAGGAGGCTGTGGCCTCAGCTTTGAAGCAGACCATTGTCTGATTTGGTCTTTTGCTTAAAGCTGTGCATAAAATGTCAAGTGCTTTAGCGCTTAGGAAGTGTTCAGGGATGTTTGTCAAAAATCTGGGAAAAGAAGACATCATTTTTTGCTTTCTTGACTTTGAATGTTTTCTTACTGGGCAAAGAAAAGGCTGATATTAAAAGGTTAATTGACTTTACTTTGCATCTTTATAATTCAGAAGGGATAGGATATCTGGCATTATAGAAACTGTATTTGCATGTGGGAATGGGAAGGCAAGGGGCTTTAAACTCAGAGCAATTCCAAGTGTCTGGGCAAAGCACAAACAAAGTCATAGAGTGATGCAAACTCATCACAACTGGTGAAAGGAACTGAGCAGCTGGGCTCCTCTGCTGCCTCAGGAGCACCAGGAAGAATAATAGAGCACCCCTCTGCATCCTCCCAGTCACCTAAACTGCTTTGAGAAATGCGTCTGCTCATTTCCTCACTTTTCTCAATATACCACTTAGTTAATCCTCCCCGTGGCTCTTCAGCCAGCCCTGTGTATTTCAAAAGGACCATAGTAGAGAGCAGTTGGGTATGTTGAACTGTGAGCGCTGAAAAACTGTTGTTTTTCTGGCTTGCCCTCAAATTCTCAGGCTGCCTCTGATCACTATTGTTCAAGTTTTGAGGCAGAATATTTTACTTCTGCAGCATGTCATGTGCTCTTATTTTTAGCTTATTTGGCAATTCCAAAGTGTTTGTTTCTAGTTCTACTAATTTCTTTATAACTGCATCTGTTGGGTTGGGGCTCAGTTCAGGAAAAACAATGACTGTGATTTTATTGTTTATGAATGTTCTAAGTGCATGGCTCTGCACAGATAACTAGATGGAAAGTCACAATTTCAAAATGCTATTGCTAGATGACTTGGGCTCTTTTCCAAAAATAATTAGGCACTTACAAAGTCGATTTTCTATGAAGATCAAGAGTATGCAGGAGACCTTTGACTTGGGATCTCAGACTTGGAAACTGAACATATGAGTATTTGAAATTTTACTGCTGGCTGTGATCCACTAAATGCCATCTTGTAACCTACTCATTGCAAGTAGTTCCATTAAACTGTGTTTACCTCACCATGAGTGAGCTGGGTTACGACCTCAGTAGGGACACAAGTAGTGAGTAACAGAAACAGATGGAAGGTATGTTAAAAGAGGGAACATTATGATTTTATGTGACTGCTATCTCAGTGTCTGTTTTTTTCCTGTATCATAATCCTAGTAAATATTATCACTATTTCAAGTAACTAATAGAAGCTAAGTTGGCATGATGTGCTTATATGGCTCACTTTTCACTTGCTTATCACTTTGCTAAAGTGTAGTTACTTGGACTGAAATTGTTTAATTTGTTCCAGTTTCTTTGTGGTTTTGTTTGGTTTTTTTTTTCTTTCTTTTTGTATTTTTTGAAAGTGTGACACAGAAAAGCTTTGTGGGGTATGAGGATGGGGGTAATACTTTTTTTCTTCACCCTAGAAATGTTTCACTGGGAAGCCATTTTGATGAGAGGCTTTGGCCGTTACAGGCTTTGAAGCAGGGAATTGAAATTTGGCAAAGGATGGGCTTAGTATGTAGAGTCTTTTGCTGTCTTTGTAAAAATGTGGCCAAATCATGTGTGTCTGAAAAGAATTGCTTTCCACAAGCTGTGACATTGTTAAAGATCAGGAGGATCAGTTCCCTGTCTTGACAGAACATGTCCCATCCCAACAGTGAATGAGGACACTCATTACCAGAGCTGCAGAGCTGGAGCAAGACTTCTTTAGAACTGGTCTTCCTTGTGTCTTGCTCCCAGGGACTGTGGTGGCAGTAGTCACGGAAAATTAGATAGAAGAGAGTGTCTCTTCTGTCAGTGTTCCCTCTGCTAATGTCATCACTGGGAATGGGTCCAGCTGAACTGAGGGTATGAGTGGAGATGAGAACAAACTGTTCAGTACCTCTGTCAGAAGGAATACATGAATCTCACTGAGAAGTCTTAAATGTGAGAACATTGAAACTACATTGGAGATTCATCCAGAAATCAATCCAGTTGCCAAAATCAGTGCCCACTTTGGATCCAAAAACCTAAACAAGTTTTTGCCATCATATTTCATTTTCCATCCTAGTGCATGCCATAGTGCTTTACAAACTACACAGAGGGAGGTGTGGGTGCATTTGTCATCACCCTCCAGGTGAAAAGTGACTCCTTTTTACAACACACTTCATTGTTACTCTGTTGAGAGTGAAAGAAGAAAAGGGACACTCACCTTTCAGAACTTCAGGGACAACCTGGTCTGCAGCATTTGCTTTTCTTAGCTGGAGTTTTGCCAGCTCATCAAAGCTAATATCCCTTCTTCTGCAAATAAATGCCAAGGGATCTTTAATTAGCTAAAATGATCAGCAGTCAGGACCTTGATTTTTCACTTAATCTGAAAATAGCACAGTGCCCCTTAGCACATTGCTGGAACATTGGCACTGTACCAATGGAGAAAAAATAGTGCCAATTACTTAATGATACACTTCCTGCAGTTTCTTCTACATTTCAAGTTGAGTTCATCTCAACAGCTGGAGAAGGGCATTGTCATTTCTACAGTTTGTGGTAAGGGAATTCATGCTTTCTTTGGAAATTTTTTTGTAGGGCTGGTTCAGAGCTTTTGGATTTGTTCACTCGAATGTTAATACAGCAAACTCTAGTGGTCAGTATGGTGCAGTGGAAAGGAGTGAAAAAGGCAGCCCTGATCTATGCTATGATTTATTACCATCTACAGGTGAAACTAGGGCTCCACCCTTTGTGCTATTCTTGTATACCACAGACTTCTGTTATTAGCATAACACTTTAAACTAACACCTGCATCAACTCCTGATGTCCAGCAATAGTACGGCTAGTAAAGGCTGAGCAACATGTTTGCAGAAGTCTCAGTGAGATGTTCCAAAATATCTGCAAGTAGCCATAGGACCATTGTATCAGTGACCTGTATGTGTGTGCCTGCAGCAATGCTCCATTCCCACAGCTCCCAAGAATAGTTGGGAAAGAAAGCTGTCTGCCAGCTCCAGCCTTGCAGATCAGTTCATCCTTGTTTTAGGTGCTAAACCAGAATTAACAGAATTTAACAACTTCAAAGTATGCTTTGACATCTCTCTCATCTTCAAATACTCATCAGTGTGTCTGAGTAACATAGTAAATGGTAGGATGAGGACTCCTTAAAACAGCTAATTGCTATGTCCTGCAGGCAAGATGTCCCAGTGCCAGTGAAGGCTGTAGACTGGGTGCAGCAGGGAGCAGAATGCTGTGGTGGAATCGGACACAATGGGAACATAGTGCCAAGGGCCAAATTCATGGCTCTGCACAAAGGCTTGTGACCCATTTTAGCAGAGTTTTGTTTGGTTTTGATTTTTACTGGCAGTACTAAAGTGAAAAAAGAAAAGAAGGCTATAATGAGAGCCAAATATTCTGGTATAAATAAGTACAGTTCTGTCCAAGTCAACAGAGTGAGACTGGCATAATGCAGAGCTAAACATCTGTATAGATGTAAGGTAGATCTCTCCATGCCTATAGTATGTCTCTTGGAAGAAACAGCAATAGGATGTCATGTCACTGTTAACTAGAGTTTGCTTGTGATGACACCACAACTGTCTTATAGTCCCTTATGTTCCCAGGTTGGACAGTGCAAGATCAGTTCATTTGGGGGGGGGGGGGGGGGCGGGGGGCGGGGTTGCAGTTTCCACCTATTTTGCTGTTAGTGTTTAGTGGCTTGTCCGTGTTCTCACTAGTACTGAAGTGCATGACCATGGTTCCTGGCTTGCATCAGAGATGCGACCAACCACACATTTAATTTTCTTACTGCTTCTGCTCCACCCTTGAACAATTTCTTCCCATGGAATTCTGCTAGTACCAATAAAGTTTTTCTAAGGATATCCTGAAACCTCAAAGCACCACTTTGAGTGGTGAAGTGAGTAGAAGAGGAAAATACTTTTATCCCATTTACAGACAGGGAAATAGAGGTTCTTAAATGACTTCCTCAGCATTACCATACAACAAGTCTTACATTAAGAGTTAAAATGAGAGCACAAATATTTTGTCTTCCACCCCTGTATTTATTCCCATGCTTCTCTTTATTTCAAGAAACCCTGCATAATAATTAAATGAACAACAAATATGATTAAAGTAAGCAGTTTAGTTAAGGTTTTCTAGAATGCTATATATAGAGAGTGCTTTCAAGTAAGAGTCAACTTTTTCTTTCTTTTTTCTTTTTTTTTTTTTTCTGCAGTAAGCCTCCATTTCCTGCTTTCTTTGAAAAATTGTACTACGAATTATCAACAAGAGGTCACATATTCTAGCATTCAGCCCGCGCTGCCAAACCTGTATGTACTGCTCTTTAAAGTAACATCTTGCGTGTTCTGTTTCACACATGGCCTCTGGAGCTTGTAGGTCATGCACAAATACAATGGTGGTCTTTCACGACCACAAGAGTTTCTAAATCAGTCTGTTTTACATTCTCTCCATCTGTGTCACTTATTCTGGTCACATACGTTTGCAAAGAATGACCCTGGTATACTCAAAATCTTGCAACTCACACCGCTTTCCCCTCAAATGTGAGATTATTTGGTTCACAGCTCTGTGCAGGATTGCATGCAGTTCGGCTCTTGGGTTTACTAAGAAATAGAAATATGTCTGCTCTCAGTCATATCAAGTGTCCATCTAGCCCAGGGGCCCCCTGCTAGCAGTGTCTATGCAAGGATAACCATTGAAGAAAGTGAGTATAGGACAAATATACCTTGTCTCTGCAGCCTTCCAACTTCTAGGTCAAGGGAGTTATGCAATTTTCTGATGTGAGCTGCACAGCACCCAGAACCATAGCTATGGTAAAAGAAGGTTATAAAGAAAGAATTTGGGGTAATTTTGAGCAATATAAACAGTGTATTTTCAGTTCCTACCATGTCAAAGCTGGGCACGGAAATGATTGATTGGAATAGAGGTAAGAATGGAATTCACAGGGGTTCAGGGCCTCTCCTTTGCAGGATGCTTGGTGGCTAAAAGGGGATTAGTTATTGGAAGATCAGAATTGCAAGAACTAAGAACATCTGTGCAGATTAATAAGAACTACAGGTTTTTTACTCAGTATTGATATATGCCTAAATCTTAATGTATCCTCTCCCTCAGAAAGAGAAAATGACTTGCAAATTTTTTTTAACCACAAGTTATTAATTTCATCAATGCAATTAAATAATAATTAAGTCACTGCAAACCCCTGTTGATTCAAAGATTTCTAGCACTCCTTATTCTGAACGTTTATATGTATAAGCATTGGCTATCTACATGCTACTTCAGCACTGAAAGATCCCGCTCAGGTCAGTGTTGATCCTGGTGTCTCGTAACAGTTTGCAGGACTTTTAAAGAAATGGCTGCTGACATTTGCAAATGAAAAGCACATGGATTCCAGCAGATTAGTACGCTGGTCTTGCTTTGAGCTTTGATGTCAAGAGAACTGAAAAATTTTTTAAAAATACAAGTGAAACCAAGACTTACTTGGTACCTTAAAGCACCAAGATTTGATTCATTCTTGTGCCTTTTTTCTGTGATATTTAGTGCTACTTACACAGGAAAAGTTTTCATGGTGCTATTGCAAATTCAAACCCAGTTATCAGAGCAAACTCTACATCTGCTATGTGCGTGTGATAGTGATAAGCCCATGAAAACCCCATTTAGTATTTTTCAAGCTGTACCTATGTTCTTGGCTTCCCATATGGTACACTAGATCCACAGTGGGGCTCTCATGCATTCACTCTAGCAATGAAATTGTCCACAGCACAAGATTCCTACAAGATCTCAAGTGAGATCAAAGAGTATTCTGTCTTTGGGGAGAAAGCTTATAAAAGGTGTGTATTAAAAAGATTCACACCTGGAGAAACTCTTTTTGTCTGTTCTTTGTGTTGAACGTTTAACTGATCTCTGGTTTTAAACCTAATAACACAAATAGGGTAAAATTTTCCCCCATGTAATATTACTGAAACTCTGGCCACTGGCTTCTTATGAGTCTATCAAGAGATGCGACTATTGAACCAGTAATGTGATTTCCTCATAGTATATAATTTCCCTTACATCTTTCTTGATAAAAGCAAGTCTTTCAGAAAGGAAGTACATCTTTATTTGAAAACTTTGAGTTGAGAAGAAATTATTGCTTCCTTGTTAAGGTGCTCCATTAGCTGAGCACCAATGCTATTCAAAAGTGTCCACTATTTTTCTTCTGAATTTGTACAATATCAATTTTTTCTTACAGTGACCCTACAAAGGCTTCTTTGGACCCAAGTTTTCTCTGTACAAGAAATTCCTGGTTGGAATTGCATTCTTTGACTAAATAGTTTCTCTACATTCTTTCTAAAACCAATCTCTGTCATCACTCTCTTTCATCACAACACAAATTGCTTCTGTAGCATCATATCTGCATCTGTTCTTTCTGTAGGAAGACAGGATATAATGAGAAAGGCCTATCAAGGTCCCTTAAAAATGAGAAGCATTCTGCTTTTTTCTTCCTGACTTACTAACACAATTGATCTTCTGAGTTGCTAAAGCTCCATATGATTCCTAAGCAGGCCACATTTAAAATAACCCATAATTGAAAGAAAACATTGAATGCCTCAACATTGTCTTCATCTCTATTTGTCAGGTGACTATCTTCAACAAATATCAGCCCAATGTTTTCCTTGGACCACCTCTTGCTTTTAACATATTTAAAAAAGAAAATGGATAAGAAGGCACTTACTGGCATACTTTATTAGACTGTGAAAATCTTCTATGGGAATCAATAGAAAATCCCTTCACTTTAGTAATTAAAAGAATTTAAATGCCTCTGTGACTATAATTTCAAGGATAATCTTCACTGAATGATGACAGAGAATGTTTTGTTCTGTTTCCACAGCATACAGTGCAGTAAGATTTTAGTTCACAGCTTGTGTCTCTAAGTGTCATAACAATAAAAAATGTAACAATAATCCCCATTTTTTTAGTCATATGAAGAATCCAAATGATTAAGTAGCATGTATCTTCTTTGCTCTTTACAGAAATACAGACATCGTCAGATAAGTCTGTGACTTGCTCTTGGTCAGAAATGACTCATATCTTCATCTCTTGTAAACCAGGATTCCTTTGTCACTGTCACTCAGAGTGCCCTTGGGTATAAGAGGCAGCTAAACAGGCATTTACATAAGATCTGTTGTTTTGTTTTATTTACCTTTGTAAGAGCAGTAGCATCTCCATGATGTCTGTGGGTTCAGAATCTTCATTTCCCCTTCTATGCAAGAACCCATAATTTCCCCATTGTTTTTCAAATAAGGTGAAAGAGGTGTCCTTTACAAAGTTCACTAGGATGAATCATCATGTAGAATCACTTTTACCTAACCAGATCTTACATCTTGGTTAACAAACCAAAATTTCCCCAATCTAACTCTTCCTTATATTCTCCATAGCTAAGCTAAAATATGGCGTGCAAGAATAAAAGTTGAACCTACTTTCCTTGAAAAAGAAGCAGACTTTGTTGTCAGCATCTCTGAAACAGAGGCAAGCAAAGGCATTTAGTGGTCCAGCTATCTGCAATGCCTGGACATACTTTCACTGTACTTTCACTGTCCTTTCACTGTCAACCCAGAAGCTTCCTCCCTAGAGGACTCTTGGTCTAGATTCCGTTAATCCCCTTGGGTTTTCTACTCCTTCTTCTTGCATTGGGAAATTTATTCCTTTATCTTGCCTTAGCGTGTTGTGGTCAGTGGAGTCATACTGATTTATATCCAGGAGAGAAACTGTTAAAATTAACCATGTAATTGTTCATGTAATATCTGGGACAATTTACAAATCATTTACTAAATGAAAGTAGAGTACAGCTAGCTTGATCTGGAACATATCTGAATGCTGTCATTTCAGGTAAATAAGTTTTGGGATCTAGTTTGCTGGAGTTGGGACATCTTGGAGAAACACCAGTGTCTTGCTTTTAGCTTAGCAATGCCTTCTCTTTGGAAGAATGCTAAAGTCCTTTTACCCTGCATACAAGTGACTTCACTTTCTTCTTGCTATACATTTGGTGGGGATTTAAGATAGGAATTTTCTCCCTTCCATTACAGTTTTTCCATAGCTGCCTTGCACGTAAGAGTGTTTTGATCTGAGAAAACAAAGATTAAAGAAGAGAAATGAGAAGAACATGACAGTGTGACTATTAATTTCTTTTGTGCTAGGAAAAGGTTCCTTGTTCTCAAGATCTTCAAAACAAACAGGAAGTCAACCCGTTTCCTAAATGAGAAAGGAAGCATAATAAAATCCAGATCTCCCCACTGCTCTCCCCCATGGAAATGATATTATTTCCTACAGGGGAATAACAACCCTGATCTTAATATGGGAAAAAAGACCCCGACCGCAGGAAATGCATGTTTCTCTTGCTCAGTTGAGACTCTTTAACAGACAAAAATGCTCAAAGTCTGAACTGAGTTTCTTTGACCGTGATTATCCCATAACAACCTTTCATTAAGTGGTGTGGGGGATTTCCTCTTTACTTCCGCTCCAGGCTTACTCACAGATCCCACAGATGCAGATCTCTCAAACGGCAGCCTTTTTTGGCTCCCAACCCCCCAAGAATTTAAAGATACCTTTTAGAAAAATAAATTTCCCTTTTATTGTGACTCAGACTTATTCAGTTCAATCCAGCCTATGCAAACACACATGCAGCTTTAAATTAGCATTTGTGAACAAGCTGGGTTTCTTTGGCTGTTTGCTGAGACTTGGCAGTTCTGTTCCTTGAGGAAAAAAGAAAGAGAGATTCACATCTATTTATGGCTTGATTATCAGACATGCTGAGTACCTCCTGTGGACTTTGAGAGCTGTTCCTCTGAAAATCAGGTCACCGATGTGATGCTGGAAGGAGAAAGCACAAGGAGAAAGAAGGGTTCTGATTTTCAAGCACAAGTGTTTATATGATTTAGGGAAGAAAAGAAAATGAATAAAGAAACTAGTTCTTAACAGTCTTCTTTGGAGCTAG
Source organism: Nipponia nippon (assembly GCF_047370975.1). Classification (NCBI taxonomy): domain Eukaryota; kingdom Metazoa; phylum Chordata; class Aves; order Pelecaniformes; family Threskiornithidae; genus Nipponia; species Nipponia nippon. The sequence continues at coordinate 10,960,064 of NW_028262290.1, read as the reverse complement.
GACTGAACTCCATATTTCAGACTGAATTCACACCTGAGAAATGACTGTGTGCAGAAAAACACTGACAATTGCCTATTTTCTACCATAAGCAGAATATGTCTTGCTTCTCTCTCCAGCTAACTTGCTAGTAAATTACTAAGAGCTTTATCTGTTAGTGCGTGTCCAGCACTGGCTGGAGAGGTTGCTCTCCTCCTCTCTGCCGCAGCTGCTTGTCACTGTCTCTAGCCAGAGGTTCCTGTCCTCTGCATATTAGTGAGCAGCTGCTCAATGGGAGCAGTCACTAAGTTATTCACTTGAAGTAGACCAGCTAATACATTTTAAAAAGCAGGTCTTTGACTAAAAGGCAGTAGGCAGTGCACGTGACCTGTCGAGCTGTGGGATCTGAGCAGGGTGATGTTCTTTACCAGAGGTAGTATCTTGCTTTACTTAGTTTTGAAAGCCTGTTTTTGACCCAGAATTTCTCTCTCTGTGGCACCCGACATTAAAACAAAGTGGCACCCGACATTAAAACAAAGTGGCACAGAGAGTAGTTGTTACATATCCAAACTAGTAGATGCTTTAAAAAAATGATTTTTTCCAAAACTTATGATAGTGAGTTCCTAAAGCAAACCTAAAATATACGTTCCATCTATACTAAATATAATCACATTACAACAATGCACTTGTTCATTTCTAATTAAGCATTAGAAAAACATTGCATATACACAGTAGACTTTTATTGCCTCACCATCTGCTAAGGCACGGTTAAAGGTGAGATTTCCAAAGGTACTTAAGCTCACAAAGTGAAAATTTCTTGACTTTCAAGGACATTAGAGTTTTAGGTAAGTTGTTCTGTATAACAGATCTCCATTAAGAAAAAGGAAAAAAAAAACCAAACCAAAACCATTTGTGTTTTGGGGCAATATAGCTTTTCTAGCTTTTTGACAACGGGAAGGCAGAAATAAAAATGTGGATTTTTTTTCTAAATTTCCAATGCAATTTCATATAGACATATTCCTGTTAAAAAAGCTCAGGGATTTCTGTTCTTCCCTAACTCCAAGATGTTCTTCAGTGTCAATGGGAATCGAGTATTCAGACCCCTCCAGTAATTTTAAATTCCACAGTAAGTATTTAATTCTGAGACAACTTTTGTAGGTCACATTCCCTTAAATGGAACTGGAGCAATTGCTATCAAGGACAAAAGTTAGGAAAAAAAAACAAAAAAAAAACCAGAAAAAAAGAGTGCAGTAAATTTGATAGTCTGCAAGACAGAATGAAGCTAGTTATTTCCTTGCAAATAGAATACCTTGTGATTTGTTATTTATTGATCAAAAATATGCTGTTTTTTTCCAGTTTCCTGTAAATACACAAACTTTAGGACTTGTCATAAAAGCCCAAGTAGGTAAAACCATTTCTGAATCTCTGACCTGCGTTCTAGTCCTGCCAAGTGGGTTTGAAACACAAATTCCATGAAATAAGGGATGAGCGGAACAGTAACCCTTACATTTGTATCACCTGCCGTAGAGCATCTTCCATAGCCTTTTTAATCTAGGATATTAAAAAACAGTACAGAGATGTCTCACAGACGTTGCTTGCAAAGCTGTTTAAACAACATTATGAGAACTAGAAAACCTGCTCATGACACAACAGGAGTGAGATAAGACAAACATTGTCACACTGAAACACAGTTTATATTGGAAGATGAAATAATCCACCCCAAAATTTCAAAAGCATCAACTTTTAAAGGCAGAAATTCCAGTAATTGCAATTTGAGCTGGGCTTGGGCTCTTTAGACAGCATTAAAAATACAGCCTCTGTAGATACAGGACACTCTTTAAAGATTATTGTACAAACCTGCTCTATTTATTTCTTGCAAGAGCATCCACAGTATGTTAGACTGGTCCCTCTTGCAGCACACAGACAGCTGTACAGAGATCAGGGAAGGGCAACAGCAAAAAGGATTTATTATGCATGATGCCTTACAGATGTAGCTGTCTACAGAAGAAGCCAAATAAAAGTAATTGGGGAAACATGACTAGTGTTTATGCTTAGAAAGACAACAATATCTTGATTTTTAAGCAATAAATCAGATCTTTAGCTACTGATACATTTTAAACCAAAAGTTACTTATATCTGTTTATTGGTTGAAATGGTTTTGAGGCAATCTCTGCAATTCTTCTGGCTTCAGTCATTGCTTTTTTCCAGGAAGACATTTCACAGAATCATAGAACATCCTGAGTTGGTAGGGACCCATATTTGGCTGACTGGGTGACTGACTGATCGGTACGAATGAATGCAAAATGAATGTAATGACAGGCAGATTTCAGTAAGCCCAATATTCTTAGGAGGGCTGGGTTCTCTTCCCGGTTTTACTCTGAGAGGCTATGTGACTTTGGACAACTCAGTGCAGCTTCCAGTGCTTTGTTTCCCTTGAAGATGAAATTCCAGATGTTTTTTTTTAAATATTTCCAGACATACAACACCTGGCAATACTGGACTTCCAAGCTGAATCCAAAACTCCAGACAAAGCCAAAATCAGCTCTCAGCCCAGTCTGTACCTGTGGTTTAACCCCAGTCAGCAATAAAGCACAACACAGCCTCTTGATCATCCTCCCCCCCACCCCAGTGGGATGGGGGAGAGAATCAGAAAAAAAAGTAAAACCCATGGGTTGAGATAAAGACAGTTTAATAGGACAGCAGAGGAAGAGAAAATAATAATAACAACAACAACAACAATAATAATAATAATGATAAAAGAATATACAAAACAAGTGATGCATGATGCAATTGCCCACCACCCACTGACCGATGCCTAGCCTGTCCCTGAGGAGCGATCACTGCCCCCCTGGCCAACTCCCCCAGTTTATATACTGAGCATGATGTCATACAGTATACAATAGCCCTGTGGCCAGTCTGGGTCAGCTGTCCTGGCTGTGCCCCCTCCCAGCTTCTTGTGCACCTGGCAGAGCATGGGAAGCTGAAAAGCCCTTGACTGGTGTAAGCACTACTTCGCAACAACTAAAACATCAGTGTGTCATCAACATTATTCTCATCCTAAATCCAAAACACAGCACTATACCAGCTACTAGGAAGAAAATTAACTCTATCCCAGCTGAAACCAGGACAGTACCCTAAAACTAGAAAACACTTTGATTCCACGTTATTTCTCGATATGAAGTATATAATAATTCTTAGAATTGTTGTCTTCATATTGTATTTAGAAATATGGCCAAATAAAGAACCTAATTCAGACATGAAGACAGAAAGATGTCCTGAGAATATTTAAATATAACACCACATCTCAATGTTTAAAAGTCTCTGTCCAGGCTTAAAATATGGCTAATAAAATTATTCATTTTTTCCAAAAGTCCTAACACTTTGTCATGCTTTTTGGAATCTTTTCTGCTCTTGAAATCATTTGTTGTTGATGAAATTTGTTATTATTTAGTGTTGAAAGGCCTCATGTCAGCTGCAGGAGGCTGGATGTAAACATCAAGAAGGGAGGATTTTCCTTTTTATTTATATATAATATATATTTTTTTTAAATATCTTCCCGCCTCTCAGGTCCTCTTTATGGCCTACTTAAATATTTTCTTCTTTCAGCAGAGATGGTATCCTGCATCTTAATGCTCTGCTCATCCTTGTGACTGTCATACAATCACCTGTGTAGTCAGACACAGTCTGCTCTGCTGATAATAACACTTAAATGTCAGACCTTTATACATCTGCTCTTGAAAATTTGGATCTACCAAAATGTCTGCAAGAAATCAGTCAATCCAAACATGAGATTATACTTGTTTTCTTCAGCTGAGTGCAAACTGTGTGCTGTTTCTTTCTCTTGTCCCTGTTCGTTGCAGGGGAGTTGGACTAGATGACCTTTAAAGGTCCCTTCCAACCCAAACTATTCTATGTTTCTATGATTGTATAATGCTTGGAGAATTAAAACTGGCATGGTGTTTTTTCAGGCATAATACTTGTGGTTTGTAGGCAAACCTCCAGCAAACCAGCCTGCCTCACCCTGAGCAAGTGAAACAAGGTGTCATACACCGCAGTTTGGGCAGATGCTCGATGTATGATGAAATAGTTCTTTCTGGATCCTTCCAGGGTGATCCTTCTGTGACAGCTCAGAAAAAGCCCCATCGTTTCACTGGATGGCCTCAGATGCCCAGCTAGGCTTGCTTCTTCCTTGGTAGAGCACAGGTACCAGTCACAGCAAATAACGCTAATCATTATAGATGTTTGTGCTTTTTCTTTACACACTGTGGTCATGAGTGAAGTAATTAACCATGTTATTATTTGCGCAGAGATCACCAGACTTCACCGCTAATGCTCACTGAAAAACAGGGAGATGGTTCCCATTTATGTTATATCATTCTCTGAATACTCAGGCAGACATTCATGTGCCAATTGTAACCTCTTCAGACACAGGTTTACTCTCAAGACCCTGTGAGAGCACAGTACTGCTGTCCTAGCAAACCTAAATAAGTAGAGCAGGTCTAGACATAGGCAAGAAAGTTGTGATTTAAAAAAACAAAAACAAAAACAAACAAAAAACCAACTTTTAAAAGCACCAAAATATTAAAATAGGAGTGAGGGAAAGAAAAGAAATTTATGAATCCTAGTATTAGAGGAGGAAGTTTTGAGGTTGTTTTTGCTCTTTTTTTTCTAATTATAGATCCAAAATATGTAGTTTGAGTTACTTTTCCACTAGAAGGTAACAAACAGAACCGCTTACACACTCATTTTGCTTGTTTTCTTCTTGTTTCTTTTTTTTTTTTTTTCAATGCAAACCCTTCCCCTGAGTGGCTCCCACAGTTTGAACTACTTATCTACTGGTGTTTTAAGATAGAGTGATATTGCCCACTCTTTCCACCCACATGTCTATGGGTTCCTAAAAACCAGTCAGTCAACAAGACAGGTTTGTTTCTATGTCTTCAGTCTCCTCACCCCCACAGCTGTCTACAAAAAAAGGATGAACTGTCCTTCTTTAAGTGAGCAGTGATGTAATGGTACTTGTTAATAAAGTCTCAGCGGTATCATGATTGCAGGACTTTCCATTAGAGTGCCTTTGCTAGGTCTTCTCCAAGAAACAAATTCAAATGTAATCACCTCATGTGTTGCAATGGAAACAGCCCCAGAGTACCATTCCAGTGTTTCAAATCAGGCAGGCCTAGAAAATGATTAAAATTATTCTGTGTGTTTTAATAGTGATTTCCTGCGGTCCTTTTCTACACCTTCCGCTGTCTTGCAAGAGTTCTTTGTGTTTTTAAGGAAGTACTGAGTTGTTGGAGAGAACAAGGAAAAAATGCACATAACATTTTACAAAATAAAAGGAGAAAAAAGCTAGAAATGACAAACTTTATGAGGTTCTACAACACTGTTCCAGTTTCCTGTTACTGCAGGCAATAAGAACTCATATAATCCCCGTCATAAATTGAACAAACTCCATCCTCAATCTGCTTCAATTGCTTCATACTTATTTTGGAAAGCTGTTCAAGAACTTCACTACTGTGAATAGTGGAAATCTTATTGTTATTAACCTGCAACTGTTCAAGGCCAGATTAGTTTTGCCTCTGTCATTTCCAACTGATTTTCCATGTTGCACTCAAACAGTCTTTTGTGTTTCTTATAGACTCCCTGTTTTTTTTCTTCCACTTCTGAAATGTTTCCATTGTCCTCTGTGTTGATGGTGTTTCCTGACTTCGTGTCATCAGAAAATTTTATTAGTCTCTTATTAATTATATTTTGGCCATAGTTTCTAATAAAAATTTTAAGTAAGATGCATTTTAAAACTATTTCTAGAGGAACTCCCTTCCCTTTTAACACGATCCCTGGGTTTATCCTCTTTAACCAGCTTCTTCCTGGATTTATAATCCATTTATTAATTTACATCTTTTCCAGTTTAATCTACAGATTCCCATGTGACAACATATAATGTGGAAAGCCAAATAGATTTAATCTATCAAAGTTTCTTCATCTAAAATTAATTCCTCATTAAAAGATATGGAACTATTCTGGCTCAATCTGTCTTTGATAAGTTCATGTGACATCTCTTGCATGGCTTTAAATATTTATTTTACAGCACTGCACATAGTTAAGATCAAACTAACTTTAAAATTATTCTCTTACACATTTGATGTTTTCTCACAAAATTGCTCTCAGGAGGAGAAGTTTAAAGGAGAAAAGTGGTGTTTGACAGTGACGTCTACAGCTGGTAATAGGAAGGATAAAGGGCCTCATCCACACTATGTATAAGTCAGCTGGAATCTTTCCACTGACTTAATGATCTGCAGAGCAGTCTTACAGTTGGCTAGAAAATCACTGCTTCTTTTTAAATTTTATTATCAGCAAAAACTTTTGTGTCCCAAGACAAGAAATAAATATGGCATTATAAGACAGGACTGATTTTGTTTCACTGGCTATTTACTAACTAATTTGCCCATCATTAGTTCTAGATAAATTTTTCAGTATTAATAAGGATTACATTACAGTTGTATGTTGATGAACTATTTAGTCCGAAAAACTTTTTATCTCTAACTTTAGGAGAGTGTAAGATCAGAAAATATTGCTTCTGGACCTCATGTATAAATCAAGAACAAAACAGGTACTATGGAAATATGATCAAGTCATTATGGAGCAGTCATAGCAATATCTACAATTTTTTAAAAAAGCCAGTTATGTCTCATTATAGAAACATTCAGTAGCTAATGCAAATACACAAAATTTCTGGGCTCAGAAATTAAGCGAGTTATTTCTTTGATTCATAAAAACACTGTCATGTGCTCATATTTAGGGCATTCATGTATGTGCATAAGTAGTGTTTAGAATAGGCATGTTTCCTTCAAGGTTGAAGCTAGAAATTTTGTACTGCTCTAGTAAGTAGTTAACCCATGGCATTAAAAAAGTACATAGTCAGGAGTGCCTTGAATCCTCAGCACTAGTGAATGAGTGTACATTTGAAATCGTTATCAAGTTCACCACATCATTCTAGTTATAGAGCCAAACTATAATATAAATCTTAGTCTTCCATGCTAAGAGGAGGCGAATGGAAATCAGGCGCCAGGTCTTCAGAGAAAACACAAGCTCCTGCTTCATGGTGTGTTCATTACCTCCATGTTCATTTCATTAAGGATAAACCTTTTGTTATTCCAACTCCTCAGATTCTTAAAACAGCAATCCGGAGATCCTTTCCCAGCTACCAGAAAGCCCACATGCTTGGAGATGTAGCCAGACATTAGCAAAATACCTGAGACACATCTGAGCTTTGGGGAGGACACTGCAATCCCTCTGCACTATACATGGGCAAGTGGGGGGTGCCACTTGTTTTAACACTTGTGTCTCTCTTTTTTTATACCTTGGCATGACTTCCAGTAGGCTTGATGCTGATCCATCTGCTAGCTCTCAGACTTCAATCAGGAGGTCATTTAGATACTCCTCTTCCACAGCCTTCCAAGACCTCAATTTGTTAAGTTTACCTGGGATAAACTTTACCTTCAAGCTATACACAATCTATTTCTTTTTAGGCATTTAAGTATTTCAGTGACCACTTTTAAGAAGTGCTGAAGAGAGCAAGGAGGATTTTTTTTGGAATGAAGTGGCAAATGAAATGTAGATAATAGTTCTGAAGTCCTAGACATTTCCACCTTTTCTCGGATCTGGCTATGAAGCAACAGGTGAAGAGCTAGCTTGTCACTTTTCACGACACTGACCCCATTTTTTTATTTTAAGCATGTGGGCAAAGGGTCAAAAAAAAGGGCTAAAAAACAGAGTCGTCCATCAAAAGATGATATAATCATGGATTGTAACATTATTGATGGGCATTTCAGTAATTATTTGTCAACAGGGATTTGCACTCTGTATCTTGTGAAACTAAGAACAGAAGTAAATCTAAAATAACAGGAGATGGTGTTGTCAGGATTAAGCCAGGGGAAATAGTCTGGTTTGGACTGAACAACATTCAATAGAAAAATACATTTTTCTGTTGGATTGTCAACACCCTCTAAAATTCATTTTCTGCCTAACTGCACGCTCCCATACTGATGTATACATTGCTAGGTCATTTTTTCTAAAATACAGGAAAAAATCCTCTGGAAAAAATCAGCAGAGGAGTGATGGAGGAGAGTTTTTGCCTTTGTACTTTGAGATGAAGTGTTTCTAAACTTCACAGCCCCAAGCTTGGTTACAGAAATACAGCTCTCAGTGAAATGAAAAGAAATATTGTGTATAGGAAGAAGTTTAGGAGAAGTTTAATGGATAGATCACATGTCTGAAATCACATTTTAGATGTCTTTACAGCAGGTAAAGCATCATGAATGTTTGTTTTTTCCTATTCAATCTCTGTGTTAGCTCTGCCTTCAGTTGTTTGCTAAATTGGTATATCTACCAGACTGTTAGATGAAAATGTGGAAATCATACAATTCTGTTTTTAAATATCTTTGCCTGCAAAGATGGTTAAAAAGGATTTTTTTTAAAAAAAAAGAAACTGGTATTGCACGGTCAGATTCTTAATGCACATCAGTCAAACCTCTACAGACTGACCACTTGAGCTCAGCTTTAAAAAACTCATCCTGTTGCAGATTTTAGTTGACATATCTCTTTGACTGATTGACTTCACAAGCTTGAAAAGCTGTATTGAAGAGTTGTTGTGGTTCCGAGTAGAAGAAGAAAAGAATTCCACTGTGGAAGTGGCTGAAACCCTTGAAGCTGTGTCTAAACTGATGCATGTGATACTGCTTCTTCATGGTCTGGATATGAGCCCCACCGCACCCAAATCCCTGCTTACCTTTAAGTCTATGTGACTTCAGGATCTTGAATGTATTGATTTGGCTGTCACAGACATCTTTTGGCATGCAGTCTTTCTCCCAAATAGATCAAGTGCCATTGTGAAAACAATAAGTCTTTTTTTCAGTCCTTCTATTCCCATTGTTCCAGAAAACTCCCTCCTCTGGCAATTAGAAACTTGCAACCAGTTTCCAGCCTTGAGTCACGCATGGTCAGTTTTCAGTCATTCAGCCTTGTGCTGACATGTTTCTATAGCTTTAATAATTGATTCTTTCCATGAAATATACCCTGATGCATTAAGAGGCAGCAATGGCACCCCTTCCCAGCATTAATTTTGACATACTAAGAAAGCCAACACTTTCAGGCTCCTCTTACAAGTGAAACTCTCTCTTCTCCTCATTATTGGTTTCCATGAGCGTGTCCTATATTGTCTAAGAAATCTGTGGATTTATACATGCATCCAGGATTTCTGTCTCACTTAAACCCACTGTGTATTAACTCTAATCAGGCTAGGTCCAAAAATCTTAAGTCTTTCTGCAGGACATGCTGAGCTCAATAGTATATCTACTTGGTCCAACACTTCCCAGAAGTGTTACCCCTGGACATTGTATCCCTGGAGGTGTCAGACTTACTGGTCATGTATTAAACATGTGCTGTGCTTATGTGCAGCAAGTCTGAAGAGCTGCAAAACATTAAATTCAGTGCATACATATCTTTTCACTGCATGTAGGTCTATCTGGGAAATTTGGGGAGGAATAGGGTGGTTCTCCCTGTCTCAATAGTATCCTTGACCTGTTTCCAACTTGAATGAGCAGAGGTGATGGTGACTGAACATATTAACTATATATGCACTATACTTGCAGTATCTCACCTAATACAGTTTTGGATTACCTTTTACTTGACCAAATCCCAGTGTTGTCTCAGAGTCCTCTGAAACTGATTGATGCATTCAGATCTCTCTTTCTGTGTCATATTCAACTGAAGGGCACACAGTTCATAGCAAAAATTATTGTTATTAATATCTGGTGTCCAAATGAACTTCTGATATTCTCCTCTTTCACTACATGGTTGATACAATTCCAGATTTGTGCCAAATTTCATTAATACAGTCCAAATTTTTGCAACAAGGTCACTAACTGAATATATTAAATAAACTATTAGTTCCTTTCTTCTTAGCTAGTCCCTTATAGTTTTGTATTAGCTCTCCAACGTAACTGAGGGCTCCAGTCACAGACATCTAATTCATTTTAATTGCAAAATACTTTCTAAAAAAAAAAGAAACCATTTTGAGCCTTCTGAATGTCTGGTATCATTTAGTCTTGCCAATATAGATAAATATGCTACCTGAACTACTTTTGAATTTATTTTTTAAACTCCCACTTTCTTCTAATGGAACAAAATTCTGAGAAGATGAAAATTCAAACTAATGCTATGGTGCATTAATAAAGAATATGGTCTGTATTTTTCATGGTATAGATGAAGATGAAGTAAGTGACAATAGTTTTTAAGAAAATCTTGTTCGTTACACCCCTTTATTTGTTGGCTGGATGTTTTTATGGAAGTAAACCTTTTCAGATCAAATAGAAGGAGACTTTTTTTTCCTTACAGACACAGTGACTGCTTTGACTTTTAAAAGCCCTCTGCATTGATCAATTCATCTTCCTCTGGAAATATTACAAACAAATTGAAGTGAGAAGAAACACTTTTGAAGTGTTGAATTTGAGACTCAGTACATGAGAAAACAGGGTAGAAAGGTAGGTCACACAGGATAAGACTCACACCCAGAAGCTCTTGTTCAAATGTGCATAGCTTTTGGTGAGTCAGTTACAAAAGTTTTGGTTTTAAAGGTTACTGCTACTATGATTTATGGCAAAAGCGCATTATTGGTAGTAGGCAGAGAGCACTACTTTAGTAATGTCTCACTCCATCCAGCTAAACTGTGCTTAAATCACTGTAGCCTTAAGCACTCTTGAACCAGTTCAGTAAACATGGTTTTAATATAAGCAAGGGTTGGACAACAGCAAATCAGTGCCAGAGCTTGGAAAATAACCTGAGACTACTGGCCCTCAAGTCTACGCACTAATTAATGTAAACATTTCCTCTCTCATCTAGGAGTTAGGACTGCAAGGGATGGATGCAAAATGAAAGTGGAGGGTTTGTGCGTGCTGTTTTACTAACCTGCATCTTGTAAACATTTGTTACAATTGGACTTTTAGTATAAATTCCAGATTGCAGAGATCACTTTTTTCAGTTAGATACTTTTCTGATTCATTGATGTGTTTTGTTTTTCCTGGCTTTGTATTAAGGGAATTATGCCTCACTGAGTTGTGTAACAAGGATTGGGAACTGCTCTTTGGCTAAAGCAGCGCTCACGCAAAGATACTCAGCCCCAGTAAAGCTGCTTTATGTCTGCCAACTAACCAACAGCACTTTTCTTCTGCCTTTTTTTTTTTTTTTCCTCCATTGGCCGTGAATAGTCATTTATTGGCTCCAGTTCAGTCCTTCTGACAGGAAGGGTTTTCTTGAGGATAATAGAACGTAGCCAAGGTGTCTGAGCCTCTGTTGGGCTTTTTCATAACAGTCTAAATCAGCGCTTTTCAAACTGTTTTCATTTTGTAACTCCCTGAATATCTTCAAGGGGAGGTGCAAGCCTCTGTGTAATAAGTTCAGGCCTCCTGAGAAGATGCCCACCAGTCTATTTGACAAACTTTTCAGGAGACCTCTGGAGTTGCAAGCTGAGAATAACTGGCCAGACCCAAAGTCTTATATGTGAGTTCACATCAGTCTAGAGCATTTTCAATTCAGTGTTTGAGATGAGAGAAATATTTCCAGTGATAACTTTGCATTTTTATTTAAAAGCCTGTCCTCCATTAACGGTATTTCCGCTACATTAAACCTTTTGCTTTGTCAACGTATTTACTACCATAGTGGCGAGTTCAGGAATTTCCAATGATATCAAGCCTTTCATTTCTAAGTACACTCGTCACCTTCTGAGCTTTTGAATTTGTGGGAAGAATAGTGGAAAGAATGAGATACAGTTCAAAATACGGTGGAAGCGGAAAAGCCTTTCCTTTCTTAGATGATGCACCTGTGTGAAAAAAATTAAGGGAATTTTCCTGTCTTCTGAGTATGATCAGCTGCCACATAAACAAGACAGCTTGCAGCATCAGTTACTCACCACAAGCAAATCTTCTGTTTCCGCACCCAGGTAGAAGTGTGCAATGGTATTTCACTGTACATACGCACACAGCTCTGCCTTTTTGTGGGTGAGTCAATAGCCCTGTGTGTTTTTCTAACCTTTTCTCCCACCCAAAACGCAGATGAGTAACTTCTCTGTTCTGTCATGGGGAAATAGGGTGGTGAGGACATCTCTGTCTCAGATAAGTCAGCGGCTGGGAAAGGAGAGGACTTTGTAGCCAGGGGTGAGGAGGGAAGATCTGTTTCCTTTTCAGGCTGAAGATTTTCTGGGATGTCAATCACATGTTCTAAGGTGATAAGATAATTCAGAAAAGTTTCAGGTGTTCCTGAAAACTAGAGAAAAATCCTACAAAACAGGACTCTCAAGGTGGATTATTGTACAGACTGTGTTATTGCCAAAGATCAAAAATTATTTCCGTTCCTATGTGTACAGAACTAGAAACCTAATTTAAGTCACTGTTTTTTTGATATGGTAACCTGGAAGATTAATAATTATCCTTTTGAAAAGTAACTGTCAGTCAAACTGCCATGAAAGAATACTGGTACAAGATTAATTATGTTTTCAGGAGCTAAGAAAGTCAAATTTGTCTCAATTGATGCTGTTTTTCCTTTCTTTTCTCATGAAGTCAGAGGTTTGGTTTCCTTTCTGTAGAAAGTGACCTGAAAAGAAGTGGAAACTTGTTTTCTGCTTTAGACACGTGACTTCATAGCAAAGGAATCCATCTACACTGTGTTAAATATACACATTATAGACAGAGCTTATTCTGAGATGTAGGGGATGTACTGTTCTGAAATCACTCATTAACTAATGAAAAATATCAAAATGATCAATACTTCCCACAAAAGACATATACCAAAACTCTCATGTATTTACCAAAAGCCTGTCAGGGACATTGTTTTTCTGTCTCTACAAGGTTTGCAGTGTAATGAGTTTTTGAGATATCTGTCTATCACATGAGTGGTGGAAGTTCCTGAGTGTGTCAGGGTGAGATTTATGTTGCTCTGGACCTGCAAAAACAAGAATCTGCTTTGTCTCTGGTACACACACAATCCTCTACTGGCTTCCAGTTAGCTTTCACCCACATGGTCATCCAAACCTCATAAGATATAAATTGATTTTAGGAAGCTTGAAATCATTTTTATTTCAAGAGCCTCACCCTGCCTCCCTCATTCATTGCACACAGTTTGTCTACACTAGGATCAGCATACACAGTTCCTACAGTGCCACATTTGCAATGCAAATCTCCACAGTGCACCCTTACAGACCCTAACATACTCAGCCATGAACTCTGGAAGATCCTTTTAGAACAATGAAGGTAAAAATGCCCAGGGATCCACCTCTGTAGGGAAATCCTGAAGAAAACAGGTATTTCTTGAAAAATAACCCCATCCTACATGACTTCTTATGATGATTTTGAGGATGGTCACCAGCATAGTGCGTATGATACAAAAGCCTGAGAAAGAAATATCTGCACAGGTGTAGGCTGTATATGCACCAAGTAGAGACATCATCCTAGTCCCATGCACATTTATGCCTTTATGCAGCTTTGGTGTCATTTGTCTAATCAATTTGACTGACCAAAGAGTGAAATTATTGCCATACACAGTGCTCACACAATCCTCAGTTATGCTTGTGTAACATAGCAAAAAGTCCAAGGAATTTTATGGCGTGAAAACAAAACTGTAGGAATCAACCAAATCTTGCTTAATTGCTGGGAGCTGAGGGCAGAATTAGATTATGTCAGGATGCCTTTATGCTGCGCACCCATATTTATCTAGTTGAATACTGCCTATGCAGCAATCAAAACCTTCTGGAATTGGTTCCAATGTGATAAGGAATGCTGAACAGAAAAGCTATTTAGTGATAGATCCTTCTTGTGTGGAAGGAGGTATAAAAGGAGTGGAGAATTCTGTGGTGGTCAGCAGAGAAAGTGACGCACAGGGTACACTGTACCCTCTCCAAGGGTTATTGTAAGTCTTACAAGTGGGATAGGAGTGCTGGCAGTGACGAGAGGAGGAGGAAGAAGAGGTAATGAAAGAGGTCATGTACAAAATGACCATCCTCTCTGAAACCAACCCTGAAAAGCCTAGTAACCAAAGAGTAGAAACGCCTTTTTTTTGTCTGCTCCGTGTCTCTGTGAGAAACCTGTGAGGCAGGGATTTTTGTTAATTATTTTTGTGGGAGGGAGCAGGGAGGAAATTGAGAGGGATTTATATTCAATCTTTTGTTGCTTTCAGAAGCAGTATGATGTTTTGTTTATCTAAGTGTTGATGGTCAGAGAGGGAAACTGAAGCCCTAATCTCAGGAGAAGATAAACCATTACCTGTTTCAACACCATTGCTTTTTAAAATTTCCCTTGACTCCAGCTACTTTTTGTTTCCATGGACAGGGATTACTGACTAACCCAGTCTCACAGAAAGTTGATTTTTCATCTCCCAGAGTTAAAATAAGCACAGATCACACCTTGGTAAAATAGCAGGTCAGTGCTAAGGCTGCTTGTCCCCAGAAGACCATCTTGTTTTAAGCAGTGGATATGTTCTTTGCTATTGACTGGAGAGTGAAAGTGAAATATAAGTACTATAAATTACCCGAGCTGATGAAGTATTAGAATTATTCACTCAGCCAACCAAACCTGTGCTTCTCCTCCACCCTAAAGTCCAAATAAGGACTCCATTGTAAAAACATTCTAAAGTCTTTTTATCAATAACTTCATGCCTCATAAAAATAGACTCATATTTGGTCCTTGCTGGGTGCTTTTAGTCCCACAACACACGGACGTCAGTGGCTGTGGTAAAAAGTGCTCTTCCAGATCATGTAGATGGTTGTTGTGAATCAAACCAGATTCTTGAAGCTCCACTCAGCCTAGACTTATTTATAACCTCACAAAAACATGTCATTATCCTCACGACATGCTGTGCAGTAGTATATTTGGTTATGCTTTGGTGAGTTCCGTACTGTAGTAGAACAAAATTATGCTGTTTGATGATGGTAAAATTTCATGTGTAGTTTCCTGTTGAAGACTTATAGGAAATTACCAGAAACTTTGGAGCACCCATTTCCCTCCTCCTACCCTTTTTCAAATGTAATATTTTTCCTTAAAAGATACCTTGAGTCCTAGAAGATTCTCCTTTCATCATCCAAACAACTGTTTCTCACAAAAGATGTTTTCTTCATTCTAAAATTAGAGAGGCTTGTGGGGGGGAGGAAGGGAATTTTTATTTGTAAAAAATACTTTGAGTTTTCTTCTATGAATGACAGTGAAGTGTTGAGGTCTGGGGTGGGAATTAAGGAGACATTTCTTCCCAGCACCAGTTCCATTGTCAGCATCACCCAGCACTGAAGCTGATCATAGAAGGGGATGGAATTTCTGACAATTTTCAGCCTACAAAATTTCAGCCAATTCTTTCCCCTAACTTTCCAGCCACCTATAGCAACATTTAGCAAGTGTAATTCGTTTTGATTTTTGCAGAACTATGTCATGGAGTCTAAATATGTAGATGAACGGGATAATCCTGAGCATGTATTTTGGTCTACTAAATTATTCTTTACATTGTACTATGAGATTATTTTTTTCTCATTCCCTGTATTGCAGCTAGCAAAAAATCTTAAGCATTGATAAATGTTAAATGGCTTTTTATGTTAATCACCTAACTTTTTTTCAGCTCTGCAGCTCCTGTAAATTTGTGTTTTAACCATACTGAGTGGAGGAAACAGCTAACCCCTGAGTATGTTAGGTTTTCCTGTTCTAAGCAGGCTTGAAAATGATTAGTTTGTAAAGCAATGAAACCACAATAGTAAAAGCCAAAAACATGTTCAGTTGGAGCACAAGCACTGCTTCTTACGGATCAATTCCAAGAATGTTTTCATTTTGTGTTACCTGACTGTTGTACAACATCAAGTCAGTTATACTTATGTTTCCAGAGAATAAGTTTTGTGCTTTCATCTATAACCAATATTAAATTTCAAAACAAAAAAAACCCAGAAAGTAGCTCAAAAATGAAACACAAGTTGTCAAATAGTATCTAAGTATTTGTTGATCAATGGAGTGGCTGTCACAACCCTTTTTTGTTCAATGTTATCAATCTATTTTACTTATTCTGCTTGATTAAACTTGTGTTTACAAAAATGTCCATTTTAAAGGAACTTCTATGAATGGTCCCTTTCTGTAATAATGAGTTTTAACACAACTCTGAAGCCCAGAGCCATACAAAATGTTGATACCGGAGGTCAAAACCAGGAAATGCTCCTCTGATTTCTGTATTATGATCAACAGATCTGATTCAGAGAAAAACTGATTAATGATTTGTCATCACAGCAACTTTCAATAGAATCTCCTGTGTTCAATTACATTTCAAAGGGCCCATGTTCAGATCTGAAATCCAAGAAAATGTTATCACAGACAGCTGCTCTTTAAAACATTCCTCTGTCATTAACTTCTGATTCTTACGTGTCATCAGCAACAGTTTTTTATTCATTCCAGTTCTTCTACTGATATGCATCGAGCACCAAATACACAACAGGCCTGTTGAGATACTGAGCAATCTCATCAGTGATATCCACCACTGAAAGTAAAAGGGTTTTAAAAAAAAAAATTGGACTATTTATCTTCTCTGATTTCTTCAAATTAATATTAATTTCTAGGAAAATGTTACAGTATTATGACTATGACAAGATTTTTGTATTTCTGCTACTGTGGTTTATCTGCTTTTAGTTTTGCACATACCCAAAGTGTTACATGGACCAGAGATAGCAGACTCAATTAACAAGACATTGGTTTGGGTGAATAAAATACATGCTATGATTCAGGCTTAGAGGGATAAGAGGTTTGAAAGCTTTCAGTAAAAGACTGAAAGGAAAAGTGAAGACACTGTGATAAGATCTTGATACATGATGCAATTGCTGCTAACAGATTAACACTTCCCTTCCTGCAAATATCACACTCACACTCACATAGAGAGGGGAGTGCTAATATGTCTAAATACATTATTTTAATTAACTGCTCACAAACACTGCACAGGCCTCTGACAGGCTCCTAATATCTGCAGCACATGCATGACCTTCTTAGTAACAGTGATTGCATCTGGGGGCCAAATTCTGATGAGTATAGGTTATATGTGCCTTATAATCCTTGCAAGCACAGGATGCTTTCCACATGTAAATATGCTGGTGGGAAAGGGAGCCATTGCAGGATGCTACAAGCAGGAATGTGTAAGACATGGATGAAACCTTGGATGCACTAGGGGAAGGTGGTTATTCTAATATCACAATGCTAGTGGAAACTCTCTGAGCTCTCATATTTCTATTGCTATGGCATAAAACTGGAAAAAAAGCTTTTGCTCACACAAAAAGCTGATAACCCCCTTGTATTTCTGAGTCTTATTATAACATGTCAAAAGCTTAAATAGGCATAAGAAACTCCAGTACTCTCTTTGCAGGTACTTATTGTCAGTGGGCTCTGGGCATTGCTCCAAACCAATAAGTACGAGTGCAGAATGGGTGTGGGAAAAACACATGCCGAGGCATGTGTTTGGCACATTTCAGGTCAGCTGGAGGAGCTGCTATACACAAGGCTCCACCACTGACTGGAGGCTTTTGAAAATAGGGTACTGTTATACCACATACTTCCCAACCGCTGTTCAGTCCTTGACCTATTTCTTTCCCCGTTATACCTCTAACTGTCTAACCAGCTAACAGGCAAAAAAAAGATTGTGGTGCTGCAGTGCAAATGCATGAATTACAGGCCTTCTGGTGGGAACAGGAGGTAGAAGTCATTTCAGTCTCCTTCTGTGAGACTTGACAACTGTTGCAGGCAGCCTGAGGTATGAAAGGACAGAGGCAGTTACTTGGCAGGAGAAATGAACTGATCAAAAGAAGCACTGATTTTCCTCTGCTGCTTGTACATTTAATGTTTCAGACTTTGTACAAAGGCTCCCACAGCAGCCAGAGCATATCTCTCTCTCTGTATATATATATCTCTGTAAGTATGTGTGTGGGGGTGTGTGTATAGGAAACAGTCTGCCTAAGACACCCTTTTTGTCTGTGAAAGGAAGTGTTTGAATTAGAAGGAGATTCTTCCAAGGATAAAGCATCAGGGACAAATTTATACATAGCAGTAGAAACTGCTCTCTGAACTTCATATAGGAAGGAGTCTGAGATGCAGATTTTATAAACAGACCCTTTTGGATCTCTGAAGAGAGGATTTGAAAAGTCAAACACATCCAGGCCATGCCTATAAAAGTAAAAATTACACTGCCCAAAGCCTTTTAAGCAACAGACTTATTTCAAACAACAGAATACTGTGGCTGTTACTCTTCTTTCTCTCTCTCTCTCTCCATGTAGACACACATTGGCAAAACTAACCCCTGACTAAAGATGCCGTTAGTTTAGAGATTTTATCCATTACAGCTGTAAGAACCATGGTTGAAACCTTCAGTGAGAAGAGAACTCATTGATAGTTGTTGCTGAGCAGTAAGACAGGGAAGTCTGATGTCCAGAGACAAAGGCCCCTTCACTTTGCTTAGCAAAAGGAATGAACTGGATGGTGCAGGCATCATCTGCCTGTCACTTAAGGAACAGTTTGGGTGAGTTGTCTTCCATTACTGGAATAAATGAAATAAATTAATTCACCTGAAAATGAATAGTGAAAAGAATTATATCCAGGATGCTGGAAATGGACACTTATTGCAACTGCATTGGATAGAGACTACAGACAGCCAAAGACAAAGGATACTGGAAGGGTCTGCCCAAGAGGAGGGCCCTTCTGTGAGAAGGGTGTAGGATCCTGTATGCCACTAACTGTTTGTAAAAGGACTGGAATGTTGCAGGACCTGTCGGGGTGAGTGATGGCAAGATGAAACAGGGTGGCAAGCAACAGTAGTGATGTCTGGCAGTAGCCGGTGAAATAACATAGCAACTATAAACAACAGGTACCAGGAGACCCATCATAAAAACTGGTTTTATGGTCAGCATCACACAAAGGAGTTTTGGTCTTATCTTTATTACATAGACCAGAGTTGTGAGTTTCACCTGCAATACAAAGATTTTGATTTAACCCTTTTGAGCTCAGTTTGCAAATGTTCATGTATGAGTGCCCTGAAAGTGTTTATGAGTCTCTGGGTTTGCAGCTGGGTTCCGAAGCAGCTGTTTTAAGTGTCCTAAGAAATAGACAGTGACTACATGAACATTTTTGGGCTTTGCCTCCAAATCACTTAAAACCAGATAAACAACTCACTGTGTAAGTGTGCAGGTCAGAGTTTAAAATAAAAGGTGATACTTATACAGGAAGAACTCTTGGTAGGACTGACAAGGAATGTAAGAACAGTTCCGGGGAGCAAAAAAGATTTGAGGTGTGTTTCTTTGCTACCATTGTCATGTATTTGGCATCAATATCTCTACTCCTGATCATAGCAGAACTAGTGAGGGCATTGCTGCAGTGTTGACTTTTCTCTAATGCTGCCGCTGACTCTGACGACTGTGGAGAGGAATGAGGTACTTTGCAGAGGGGAAAACGTGCTGCAAATTCCCTTTTCCTTGCTCACTTGCTCTCTTTTGTTTCCAGGTGATTGGCTTGGGCACGATAAGTGGGATATGTAAATTCAAAACTGGTTCTAAAGGGTACAGCTGAAGTCTGTGGGATCCCTGAGTTTTTTTGTTCATGACTACACTATACGTCTTTGCTTATCCAAAGTCCTGGCCATGCCATGGAGTAGGAGATGAAGATATGAAATGAAACCTCTGATGAAACTCCATGACCTATGAGTTATTCCCAGTCACTTTCGGAAAGGCTTCCTTTCATAGTCCCTCCAACCCAAACTGCTCTGCTTTTCCTAGCACAGTGGGAGCTAGAGATGTCTATAGGTAAACATGGCCAGAACTGGAGATGTTCCCCCCCTGCCAAATCAGATTCCTTTAACATATCACTAGTCACTCTTGAAATTTTTGGTGCACATCACCTTTTTACTCTTCAAGGCACCTGGAGCACATATACATGACTTGACTGCTGCTGTGTCCCGACAGCTTCACCAGTTCACAGAAGGAGTTATTAGACAATCAAAAAAAAGTTCACAGGTTTTCAGGAGGAACATAACCACTTTCCTCCATGCATTTGTTTGTTTGTTTGGTTTTTTTTCACTAGATGTATTTCAAATAAATGAAAATTTTACAAGTGTTCCAATAGCTTCACTAACTGCTGCCTCTCGTCCAAAAGACAGCAAGGGTTAAGGATGCATGGCCCTGGCCACTTGTCAGATTTGGCATGCTACAACCAACAGCTGGTGGAGGCAGTTAATTAGTCCTGCACCCTGCTCAAAGTTCAGCCTTTATTGGCAAGGAAAAGCAGGCTGCACCAGCCCTCTTCCCTCTTTCAATTAACAAAGGCCTGTGCCATCAGATTACCTTGGCAACATGCCATGGCATCCGTGTCATTTGCCTGCCTGAGCTTTGCCATGGCAACAGGGTTAACCTTGCCAAAGCAGCATCTGGTCTATGGGTGGCAGATTACCTGCCAAACAGATTTACTAGCTGCAAAGAGCTGCTGACTGCCCCGAGAAAAGAGAGGAAGGAGGAAAATTTTGTGACAAAAAGACGGTTATCCATTTTAATTTTTCTTTCTAAGCAAAGGTTTCCAGAGGGCCAGCTGCTGATGTGTGGGTAGAGCATATCTTTATTTTTTCTGGGCATGAAAGCCATTAAACAAATTAAGCTTTATCTTAGCCACAAGGTCCTCTGGGCATTACAGAAGCAAAAGTATTTGTTGAGAACTAATTTCTATTATGCAGTAACCAGGCTGGTCTTGACAGAGCACTGCTGTTTTTTCATTTCATTTTATCACATCCATTTTGTTGTGTTGACACTAGATATATGTGATATAGATAGAGATCTGTGTGATCCAAAACCATGGATCCAACTGCTCATAAACTGCAGGGAACATCAGATCTGAATGTCATCATCCCATCTAGTTCCAATGGCCTATAAAACTCAAGGACAGGAAGTAGCAGATTCATAAGCAGTGTGAGACTTTTCCAGTGGACTGTCTGTTCTCAATAGAGACTGAAGCTTCTGGATTCATGAGGGCAGAGAAACAGACTGTAGGCAATGCAGGACTGGCTCCATCTCTACCAAATGACCCATGAAAGCAAGTCATATTGCAGAGGAAGGCCATAAAACCAGTGGCCAACACCCAGTGATTCCTCTGTTTTGGGAGACAATTCCTTTCTGACTCTAACCCAGTCAGTCTTTTAACACTGAGCTGCTGTGACAAAGACACACTAATCAGACTCTCAAGAAGTATTTGAATGCAAATACAATATGAATACCACTATGCAGCAAGGAGTGAAAGAACAAGGTTCCTTTCCAGTCCCTCCTGGGTGGTTAGTACACCCCTGAAACATGACATTTCTCTGAAGAAATAAATGTGATCAAGGAAAATAATGATCAGATCAGCTCTTCTTACAAACCTAAGCATCTTCTCATAAACTTTAATTTCTCACTCCAGAATGTACCTATCCCAGTTTCTGTCTCTGTGGCCTTTAAACACCGAAGGAGGTAGGGCAATGAGTGGTAGTAGCTACAGATGGAGCAAACAGATTTTGAAGTTGCTGCAGCAGTGGGAAAGTTTGCTTCAGGTTGGAAAGCGAGGTTGGTCATCCATGCTTTACACACTCAGCAAGAAGTGCTGCAAAATTCCTTAGGTAGTCAATGGTCTAGGTGCTTCTCTTCCCTTAGGTTTAGGTTTCTAAGGGATAAATTTGGAAGAGCGTGCATGCACGTGTCTCTCAGTGTCACACAGAACTATGCTGTGCTGAGAGAGCAAAATCAATAGCTACACCTGGACAAAAATAAATTGAGTAGCTAACACATACTTGAAAGACTCTTGGCAGAAAGATAGCCTCACAGATCAGAATATAAATAACTTGAGAGTTCACCTCTTGCATCTACATCAAGAATGATTGTAACAAAAAAAAAAAAAAAAACAGAATAAAGATTGTAACAAAAAAAAACAGAATAAAGCAAACAAACAAAATGGTCCTTAAGCCTTTTAAAACTCAATATGTAGAAGGCCAGTGCACAAGGGACCTACATCGCTTCACCACATCACTTTGCTACACAAACTTTCATGTCTGTGCAGGTCAGTGTTGTAGTTTGGTGCACTGCAGCCATCTCCAGCACTCATACAGTCATCACTGAATATCACTTCACACCATTCAGTCTTTTTGCCTGAAGCTGATGGGCAACACCAGAGTGAAAGGGGGTCATCCCTGTTCATAGAGTAGATGAAGGCACAGAGAACTGAGTGACCTCCCCACATTCACAGAAGTTTCACCAGGGCACATACTGGTCCATGTCCTCTTTCAGCTCAGCATCCTAACTGTTAATTGTACCTTCTTTCATCCTTTCTGCCTCTTCTGCTCATAATGCACACGTCCTATTGCAGTAGAGATCAGAGACCTGAAGGCCAGGTCCTGCAGCCCCTCTGTAGCTGACACAGGGAGTGACACCATATTGACTTGCTGCTGCACTGGCTGAGATAAACACGGAGGCAGAAGCAAGAGACCAGACCAATGTCCAGGAAGAACAGCGAAGAGAAAAAGAGGGGCTTGAATGTCCCTGTGAGGAAACACTGCCTCAGACCCTGAGGAATCATCTGTGCCCAGAGAGGGTAGGGAAACATAGTCGCCCCTGAAGAGAGCTTGGCCTGGCAGCTTGAAAGCTTCCAGAAGAACCAGCCTGGTGCCTAGAAGTTTCCAGAAAAAAACAGCCTGGTGGCCCAGGTGCTGTGAAGGGATGGAGGCCTGGGGCTGCCACAGGGTCTGTCTCACTGCACACCCTGAAGAGCTGCCGTGGGACATAGCCTCCTCGAGGACCCCAAGTCCCCAAGGAACCCATAGAATCATAGAATTGTTAAGGTTGGAAAAGACCCTTAAGATCATCGAGTCCAACCGTTAACCTAGCACTACCAAGTCCACCACTAAACCATGTCCTCAAGCACCACATCTACCCGTCTTTTAAGTACCTCCAGGGATGGGGACTCAACCACTTCCCTGCGCAGCCTCTTCCAATGCTTGACCACCCTATCCGTGAAGAGGTTTTTTCTAATATCCAACCTAAACTTCCCCTGGCGCAGCTTGAGGCCATTTCCTCTCATCCTATCACTTGTTACTTGGGAGAAGAGACCGACCCCCACCTTGCTACAACCTCCTTTCAGGTAGTTGTAGAGAGCAATAAGGTCTCCCCTCAGCCTCCTCTTCTCCAGACTAAACAACCCGAGCTCCCTCAGCCGCTCCTTGTAAGATTTGTGCTCCAGACCCTTCACCAGCTTCGTTGCCCTCCTCTGGACACGCTCCAGCACCTCGATGTCCTTCTTGTAGTGAGGGGCCCAAAACTGAACACAGTACTCGAGGTGTGGTCTCACCACTGCTGAGGATAGGGGCACTATCACCTCCCTAGTCCTGCTGGCCACACTATTTCTGATGCAATGCAGGATGCCATTGGCCCTCTTGGCTACCTGAGCACACTGCTGGTTTATGTTCAGGCAGCTGTCAACCAACACCCCCAGTTCCTTTTCAGCCAGGCAGCTCTCCAGCCACTCCTCCCCAAGCCTGTAGTATTGCATGGGGTTGTTGTGACCCAAGTGCAGGACCCGGCACTGAGCCTTGTTGAATCTCATATAGTTGGCCCCAGCCCATTAATCCAGCCTGTCCAGGTCCCTCTGTAGGGCCTTCCTACCCTCCAGCAGATCGACACTTCCATCCAACTTGGTGTCATCTGCAAACTTACTGAGGGTGCACTCAGTCCCCTCATCCAGATCATCAATGAAGCTATCGAACAGGACTGGCCCCAACACTGAGCCCTGGGGAACACCACTCGTGACCGGACACCACTCTTGACTGGACACCACTCATGGCACAGCCAGCTGAGCACCCGGCACGGTGAGTGTGTCTCTGAGTGTTTTAGCCTCAGTCCTGCACCTTTCTCCCCTTTAATTTGATCAGCAGGTCCCAATGAGAAGTAAATTGACTGTGGCTCCTCAAAGTGACGAGCTTGACAGAGGCTTCGTCCTACATCTGCTGTGGCACTCACCACACAGACGTATCCCTCAACCAGACATCCTGAGATTTCCTTGCCCTGCCAGGATGAGGGAAGAACGGAGTCCTTCCAGAGAAAGACTCCTGTCATTTTATATAATTTGTGGTCAAAAGTCAGGGATCAGCCACACTGATGAAAAACCTTCTGACTCCAGCCTCTGGTATGTTCATGACTCCTTTCCAGATCCCAGACTGTTACAACGTCAGGATTTCTGTATGTGAAAGGCATCTGAGGCTGGCTGAGCATATCCATTCTTTTTTCCTGTTTTCAGTAGTGGTTAAAAAAGAAATTCAGTAAAGTAAAAAAAATGCAATATTTCCCCCCTGTCTTTTAGCTAATGAGTGTTACATTACAAACTGGTTGTTGGAAAGTTACCAAAACACCTTGAGCATACTGGAGCAGTCCCACTGAGTTCTCCAACCTTTGCTCAAAGAGAGATTAATCCCAGGAGCTGTGGGTGCCCTGTGCAGGGTGTGATGCCTGGGAAGAAACATGGGAAGTGTCAACACCAAAACACAACACACTGGTCCTTCTTTTGGAAAGAAGACATTAATGTTAGTGCTTAAAGCAGAACTGGTTTCTTTCTGGATCACTCAGCTTTAGTGTCTAGTCCAAAACCTGTTGTTCTCAATAAGAGAGTCCTGTTGATTTCTGTAGTCCTTTGCTTGTGCCCTGATAGTCAAACTCCATCTCTTACACATGAATTCTGTAAAATATTAATCAGTTGGTTATCATCTGAACTCTTAGTTCAGTGTCAGGGTGTAAAAGATAACTTTGTGTCTTCCAGATAAGTGTGTTGTTTTCCTGTATGATGGAGAGCTGTTCAATTTAGTCCTAAAGTGTTAGCTCTGCCACAATGGAGTAAAAGAAATAGCAAC
This sequence comes from Nipponia nippon, assembly GCF_047370975.1. Lineage (NCBI taxonomy): Eukaryota > Metazoa > Chordata > Aves > Pelecaniformes > Threskiornithidae > Nipponia > Nipponia nippon. The sequence goes on along the minus strand of NW_028262290.1, from coordinate 10,935,143 downwards.
TAGAATCTGCATCACTATATTTTGTTTGCCTCTTTCTGTGACCTACCTGTACCCACAGCAATTTTGTGACAAAATGAGAAAAGGAAGCATACAGACTTCTGGTTTAGTCACCTCTCTGTGATCAGAAGTATGTGCATTACATATGTGCTTCAGAGGAGTGGAATTGATCTGAAACTCTCTCACCTCAAATATACTGCTGGGCCATCCTAGGAAATCCTAATAAATCTTTCTAGCTTAATTGCTAAGCTCTCCAGGGCACAGAGACATGGACAAAAGCAGCATGCTAAATGGCTTTCAGGATGTCAGGAAGTTTAAGAAGCTGAAACCAAGTATTCATTATCGGTGAAGCATTTTTGTTAGAGGCTTGCCTGTCTTATGCTTTATAAGAAAGGCTTTGTTGGGATGCAGAAATTGTTTCATTATTTATAGGGTTGGAGAGTCACCACTGTGGAGTCAGTAGGAAATCACAAGGGAAATTATCCACTAGTATGGGGAGTGTTTTCATATGCGGGATTGAATCTTTTGCACAGTCTGAGAACACTATTTTACTTCAAATTATAATACCGTCTCTTATGTGGTACTGAGTTTTAAGCAATTTTGATGATCCTGTCATTTCCAAATGCTGAGAACTGACTCAGCAACCCAATGAGTTGTCTCATATTAGAATCTCAGATTAACAGTCCTACTCTATAACGTAGGTTATAGTTTGCTGCCAAGAGCATGTCCTGGACACCATCCCCACTGCCATCAAAGTTTTAATCCAGAAGTAGGTCAAATCCAGATGGTGCATCAGTAAACATTAATGTGTTTTAATTATCAGGCTATTTTTAGAAGGTTCAGCATGTTACAGTGCCAGGAAGTGAACTGGAGCAGAAAATAAAATCCAAGTGAGATGCTTCAGTCTTCTTGAGATAGGGAGATGGGTTATGCATCATTAAAACTATTAATGAAAAACAAATCCTATCAATTCTAGGTTTAAAAGCTGAGTGTCGAAACAGAGAATCTACCTCAGAAACCAGCACTTCTGGTTTACTTATGTCATGATTCCTGAATCCCAACATCATTATCAAGTAAGAGTTTCCAGTCAGTCTTTTAGTGCTATTGATTCTATGTCCTCCTTCCCATTAGGAGAACAATAAAAATACTAATTATTTTGGCCTTCAGGAAGTTCTCAGGAATGTTTTCTTTGTGACTGAGATGGTATGAGTAGAACAACTTGAATTTTCCAGGGCAATTACTCATTCCTGGTAATAAGTCATTTAAATGAGCATCAGCTCCCTCAACCCCTACCTCAGATTTTTCTTGTATATTACAAGGTCTTAAGAGGACCATCTGAAGGCTGAGATTAGTCAGCAATTACTTTTGTGGTTGATTTCGAGATATTTAATACAATAACATGTAGATAGATGTCTTTGAAAGTCTGAAGCTATAGACCTAGATTTACTGGTTATCAACTGCAACTACTAATCACGGTACATTTCTCTCTAACGTATGTGGGTCCAGTTCTAGGCTCTGCCACATATTTCTTGTGTGTGATCTTGAGCAAATCATCTGCATTCTCTACCCACCATGTGTAGCATAAGAAAAACAATACCTTATACCTCTCTTTTAATGTTTGTATGTGCAGTGTCTGGCTATAGAATTTTATTCCTATTTGACACTCCTCAATGCAATTATAAAATCTAAAAATACTTCTTTTCTGAAAAGGAAAAAAAAATTAGAATTCCTTGCCCTTTTCTCAGCATGCTACCTGTGAATCCAGGCAAGGCACAGCATTGCTGATTTTTTTCCGTGTAAATGGCAACCTCCATTCAAATGAATTCTTTATGCAGTTATCAAGTAAGAAGTGCAATGGGGGCCAACATAAACCAAATACAATGCAAACAGGAGAACAGACTGCAGTGAATAATCCAATCATGACAGGTTTCCTGCCCTCTGCCTCCATCCAGTCCCTGGGATAATTGCAGAGTTTTGCTTAGGCTGGAAAAATGCTCGTCTTGCAGTTGCAAGCATATCGTGTTGGATTTCAGTTTTATTTTTAGTCAAGTGGATTTGCTGTCTCTTGTCAGCTTATTGTGTTGTGTTAGCAGGGACATTTGAACAGAACAGAGTTTTGTTGGAGCTCCAGTGGGCTCTTGCATATAAAATCAAAGTCCTCTTGCTTACTTCATGTTCTCATTCATTCATTCAGTGTCTCAGAGCCTGCCAACTCTGTGGGCATGCAGCCAGTTTTGCATTTACTACTGGGTTTTGTGCTGGCTGCCAGTCACAAAGGATCATGATAAATGGATTCAGCAGCACCTATTAGGATTAACTGAAGGCTTAAATTCATTTTGAACCCTCTTACTGCCAAAATTAATTATACTAAAATTAATTATGCTATGTTATCCACTGAATAACAGGCCAAGGTGAGGAAAATACCCACCTTAATGTATACTGCAGCCTGGAGCTGAAATCAGTGGTGGAATCCATAGAACACAGAACTCATCATGCTTACTAAACTCATAAGCGTAAATGCAAGCTCTTTTCACTGCCTGCTTTCAGTTGTCTGTAGATTTTGGTCTCAGAGATCTTGTCCTACACACTGGCTTCAGGGATTCAGGTCAATCAGAACAGCACCTGTATGGTGATCTGCAAAACAGCTTGGAAAGTAGGAGAATCCTCATACTTTAGCAAAAATATCAGCTCAGTTGGAATCACACTTATTGTATTTCATGGTATGCCATTTGGAAGAAATATGTTAATAGAAAATTCAGTGACTTGATCGCCTTGCAAACCAAAGAGCTCCTGTTACAGCTAACCTATTGATTGCAATAATTCATTTCATCCTTGTGTTGAAGAACAGCTGCTGAGAAACAGTGTAATACCATATAGAAGCCCTGAAACTCTCTACTATCAAAGTAGCAGATTGTCAGATAGCTGATACAGTAGAACCCACCATGGTGGCACAGAGACGATGAACAACCTCAGTTAAGTTCTGCTAGGTCCATACAATGTCATACCTTGCACTCAAGAACAATGCTATTGGAGCTCCCTTTTGAAATTAGGCATCAATGTGAGTATCACTGGAAGACTCTGGTCTGGGCTAGACAACAGGCTACAGGTTTAATACTGATGAAATGACAACAAAGCCATGAGAGTCACAATGTCCCAGTAAATGACCTGACTCCTTCCTTTTGTGCCATCTTCTATATTCTGATAGGGTGTGAGGCATCTACAGCACATAAGCAATCAAATTTCCTTGGTCAGAATGCTTACAACTGAAGGGAAGAGCACCATTTAAAAGATGGAGGAGAGAGAGTTGTAAAAGTAGAATGAAAACGGGCTTTTAGAAACATAACTTAAAACCAAACAAAATATCACTCTTCCCTGATGCTCCTCAGTCTAATCCAGGCAAGGAAATTATTTATTTTGACTACTTCAGGGATGGGCCTGGTTAATTTATTCTTTCCAAAGGCTCATCTATAGTGCATACAATAATAAAAAATCAGCTCCTAAGACTCCACTGTGAAACTTGGAAGTTTCTGGGCTATCTCACTTCATTCATTTCAGATAAAAGGCTTCTCTCTTCATTCTTGTTCAAGTTACAAACAATTCTTCTGTGTTTTCTTGCTGATGTCTTCTTGCCCTTAGCTTGCAGAGAAAAATCTTGCTTGCTTCTCTTCTGCAGAAAAACATGGTGATCGGTAGACAATTAGACTTATTCTCCATTTGAAAATTAAATTATACTGCTTTGCCTACTAGTTGTGCATTGCTCAGAAAGTTGCTACAGAGCATGCTTTGGCTGAGGAATTAAATAATTTTTTTTGTTGTTGTTATAAAGGTAGCTTTTGAATTACTCATAAAATCAAAGCTAGGTTTTAGGGTTTTTTTTTTCTTCTTTTCCAGTAATTATATGTTTTACTAACAGACAAAACATTCCAGTTGAGCAAAAGTCTGAGAAACCAGATTCAGGAAAGCTACTTGAAACATGTACCAGAAACATTAATGTCAGAACTGTATTAACCATGGGTTCCCTCTGTATTCAACAAGGAGATGTACATACCTTTAGAGTCATACAGTCCAATTATGATTTGACTCTATATAGAGAGTGTAGGATGGACTAAGCTCTCAGCTTATGGGACCTGTGGTAGGATACTAAAGTTCAACAACACAGAAACCAAGCCAGGAAGTGGAGAGAGAATGGAGTCTGTCATCCAGTGCATGGCCTTATGTCCAAAACAGCCCATCTAACTCTTGCTTTTTTGATTGACTGCTGCATGATGTGGCTCCGCCATGTTCTTATTTTCCCAGCTTAGCTTAAGACATCTAAATTTGACATTTTTGCTTCCTCTAGATCATCCTTTGCGACTATGATGGACATCATCTGGCAGCTGCATGACAATGCAGTTTCTTGATTTGTCTTTGCATTTATCCCTATTGGTATTGTACCTGGTTTGCAAGACCTGCTTCTTTTGGAGCCTGACTTTAAAACGTTGGTTTAGTTTCTTGCTTTCACATTTTTATTCCTATTCTTTTTCTTTTTTTTTTTTTGTTTGTTTTGTTTTGTTTTGTTCCTGAAAACCAATGCATTTAAGAGATTCTATTGACAATGTTTACATTGCAAAACACAGCTCTCAGGTCTGGAGCAACCACCTGCTAAATAAGAGTTGTATTTTAAGATGAGATTCAACTGCAGACCATAACCCCTCTTGTCCCTTCTCTCTGCATCCTAGCTGTGATGCAAAGGAAATGTGGGGAAGTGGAGCACAAGGAAACTGCAACACTCTCCATGACTTGCTCTTGTTTGGACTGTTAGATATTGACTCTTTCTAGATCCTCATCAGAATGGCTGTAAATTAGTCCAGGAAAAGGAATCCCTTTTGAAAAATAAAGGAAAGTGGGATCTTCTCATCTGTACCAGACTCAGATCTATACCAGATTCTTCTGCATGGCATCCATAGTCTCCTAACACAGGAACTCCTGGACACAAAACACTGCTGACATCTTCCTAAAACACTGAAGTGTTCTGTATCTTCTACAACATAAATAAAACTGATATTTTCAGCCTCTTCTACAGCATGTACATAGTTCAAAGGATTTCCCCGTTGTTTCCCAGTGTTCCCCATTATTAGTTGGCCATTTCTTTCAGTTATCATACATGAATATCATGTAGCACACTGGAGTTTCATTCTTAGAATCCCATAGTCTTGAATAGAGTTATAAGGTCACCAGAAGGGGCTGGTGTGTCTGCTTTTGAGTCAAATCTTTCTGAAAGTAGAGACAAAGAAAGACTAAAAATACTGGTACTACTCAGTTTGGAGAGAGGGAGCCTGATGGGGGATTTAATTGATGTTTATGAAATCTTGAAAGTGATGAATAGGATGAATAAGAGCTATTGTTAACTAAATCCTAAAGTATTAGAACCCAAGAGCATTCATTGATATTAGTAGAGTGCTTAAAAATTAACTATATAGAATAGGATAGAATAGAATAGGGTAGGGTAGGGTAGGGTAGGATAGGATAGGATAGGATAGGATAGGATAGGATACGATAGGATAGGATAGGATAGGATAGGATAGGATAGGATAGGATAGGATAGGATAGAATAGACTGTTTCAGTTGGAAGAGACTTACAAAGATCATCTAATCCAACTGCCTGACCAATTCAGGGCTGATCAAAAGTTAAAGCATGTTGTTAAGGGCATTGTCCAAATGCCTCTTAAACACTAATAGGCTTGGGGCATCGACCACCTCTTTAGGAAGCCTGTTCTAGTGTTTGACCACCTTCTCGGTAAAGAAATGCTTCCTAAAATATATTTAAAGGGTGGACAGAAAAATTCTAGACTTGGTTGCTATGTGAAGTTTTGGAGGCAGCACATTCTAAAGGAGAGTTGGCAAATTAATGAACGACATCCAAAACAGGTACTAAAAGCAATCAACAGGGATGTACCCTCTAATCCTTAATCCACTGACTGTGGATGCTGGCGTTGGAGTAGCAGGTAGTGGCTGGGCCCATGTACTCACTTTAAATAACCTTTTCACTGCAATTGTTAATTTCTCACATACAGTTTTATAGGAAGCTTCACTTAGAGCTGATGTATTTAGTAATTGTCTTTGTGCCCTTGTGTGCTTTGCTAGTTGTCCAGAGAACAGCAGGTGAACAACGGTCTGGTTAGCCTGGGAGATTATATTTAAGCATTGGTTGTTTTGACCCAAGTGCAGCACTTCATTGTCAAGATCCTCCAGAGTAATTCATGAATCACTTCATAATGCTTAGAGCCTTGGAAGAAATTCTTATACTTGGGTGGACCTACATAAGCCATGTAGACATGAATAGCATAAGACTCCTTCCTATTCTTCTTTGGCTTCTTCTCATCCTTTTTCATCACACCAGTAACCAGATTTTTCATGCTCTTCTTGCAAGTCTGCACCGCCATCTCCATTTGGGCAGAACTTGGAAGCAGAATACTGGTCTGGATGGACCATTGGTCTGACTCCTTAGCACATGGTTTGACCCATGAGCACATTTTTGTTCTTGTGACATTCAGCTTCTTTCATTCACTTGCAACTTGTCTGAAGTTCATTTACAGATTTCAGTTAGAGTGTGAATATGTCTTGACAAGGTGGTTTGGACATGAAATACTACAGTACTTGGGCAGCTTAATTCCAGATCAGAAGGTCAAGATGGCAGGTTCTGAAAAAGAAATAGGGAATTAGTCACTTGTTACCTCCAAAAAATCCTGGGAAGATGACCACCCAACACTGCCAGGCATAGGGGATAGGATTGGAGAATATGACCCACAAGAAGACATCAAAGATCAATAGGACAAAGATTCCTGGGGCTATTTTTTGTGGCAGGGGGTGCAATTCTTGGAGATCTCATTTCTGCAAAACCCTAACTTTTAAGCAAGGCAGCAGGGGTCAACCCATAAGTACCCTGCAAGTTGACACAGTTCAGAACAAAGAAACACTCTGTAATACTCAGCAGGGTATAATGGAACCTTTTGGCTGAAAGCAAAGCGATTAACAATGTTACAAGCAATTATGCCTGATGTTCAGTTAACAACTAAACAAACACAATAAAATATGACCGCAACATTTCGAGTCAAAAGCTCATAGAGAGTTACCATTTGCTCTTACATCTTCCTCTATGCAAATAGTGCATCGTTAGCAAAGTATTATCCATGTGTTTTCCACCACTGTGTAACTACATGGGAGGCAGTTAAGCAGATCAAAGAGCTCTATTAACAACAGATAACCACAGAGCAAATATGATTAAAAGTCATTACAGAAGGAAGTAATCTGCTAATTCTTAACAGCTCTGCGGACTCAGAGAGGAGTTCTCAAAGTGATTCTCATCACTGGAAATCAGGGTGTTACTGCAATGAGCTGATATGGTATTTTGGGTTTCAAAGTGTGAGCTATTTTTCTGTATGTGTTTTCTCTTATGCCTTCTCCCAAACTTCATACTCACTTGTGGCATGATTCAGAAGTGGGAAAATCCTTATCACAACAGTTACCAACCTTTTTTTTCCTGTCTTTTGGCATTTGGCAAAATTTCCCAGACCTCTTTCATTTCTAACTAGGACATCCCTTCACCTTCCAGACAACCTCTGGAAACAAACTTCTGCCATTTTCCTCATCCTTCCTTTCCCCAGACATCCTTTCTATCTTATCAACTAGACCTAAAGATGATCTTTCACTCCTTCCGCTCTTCCCCTTCTCACTTCACCCTAGAACCTCCTCTGTTTCTTACCTCACCTTTTCACTTCAGACATCCTACTAACACTACCCCTAATAAGCCTTCCCTTTCTGTTCTTCTTCAGTAGGCAATTGAGAAGCCAATTTAGAATTAAAAGGAGATGGGTATATGTTTATCTATGATGTGAGGGGGTTTGGAAATCTTCCTGAGAACAGACTCTTCTAAATGTGCATCTTCTGTGCCTCTCCTCTTTTCTCCCTTCCCCAGACTTTTCTCCTCTTTTGCTGTTCCCTGTCTTCACTGGCACGAAAATGTGCATGGCCCCAGTGTCTTCAAGTACTCAAATACAAGCACTTTTACAAATTATTGTTTGACATTACACGCTTTCTAATAGTGGCTGAAGCTTCACTGTATCACATTGCTGCTGACACTAAAGATCACAACTGGAACCAACGGAAAAGCTCACTGAACCTCCCATGGTCTGAAACCAACACATTTTGCCAGGCTATAATTGTTGTGCTTGTTCAAAACTGACATCTTTTACCTTCAGAGATGCACTGTATGCACACAGAAACTATCTTTTCTCTAAATTTATCTAATCCTTGCTATCCAACTCTTTTGCTTTTTCTTTTCTGTTCTTCAGATGCTGCTCAAAAATTTCATTTCCAACTATTCTTGAATCACCAAAGTATTTCTGCTCCAGGCCTGAGATCTTGTCTCTGCTAAACCCAACAGACCAGTGCTATCACAGTGCTAGAACTGCCTTTATCAAGTCTAGTGTCAGAAGGCTAAAAATAACAGAGAGGACAGATTCCTAAATTTGTATTAGCACTCAGTAAATGATCTATTTTTTTCTAACTTGTTTACATGCCCAACAAGTCCAGCTCCACATATGTAACTGATGCCTCCGGAAAAAATATGGCTAATTATGATGCCTACCCAGAAACCAATGGTTAGGAATCTGCTTTGTTGAAAATGCAGTATGAAATCAGAAAAATCCATGTCATGTTTAAGCATGCCCAACTAAGTAGGAGCATAAATATCTAGGGAAGGAGTAACTGGTCCAGCATGAATTACCAACCTCTCATGACATATTGTTGAATGCTCTGCATCTAGTACTGATTTCCAGGTTAATGAAGAAACCCTGGACCTTTGCTCTTCCTTCTTAAGGAAAACTTAAAATGTCACTTTTTGCTTTCAATTTTGTTAGATTTTTCTCTGTCTTTGACTGACTCTCTAAATTTCTTGTAAGATTCTCCTTGGAGGTAATTCACTGGTTTGGAAAATCAAATATTTGAATTTGACAGAGATCACAGTGTTCTGTCTCTCTTCTCAATTTCTGAGCTGTCCAGCTTTGTTACATTATCTGATCTTTGCAGTCAGAGCTTCCCCACTCTCCCAGTAACACTTAGATGGTATTGTCTTCTCCACTTCAAAGGTGGACAACAAGGTAAAATATATATACTTCTCATAGTCACAAACAAACAAAACATATTCCTGAGACAATGCTATCTCCTGATGTTCATCCCGGTCTGCTGGTAACTAGAAAATCCTTGCTGCCTTTTAGATGTATTATTGTTTTCATGGCACTTGCTTAAAGACCCAAGGCTGCAGGACTTAATTTCTAAAGAGATGTAGGGGATAATAGTTTCCAGGTCAGGGCAACTACCAGGATCCTTTCTAATGAATTAGCTGATCTGTAGTTTCGTCATATTCACTCGGTGCCTTCAGAGCTCTTGATCTGCAGGGTGCTCTGGGAGAAAGTTTCTCTCTCATTAGAGAGTCACAAGTTTTGCTTTAGGTAGGCCAGGCTGTGCAAGAAGAGGTGCTTTACAGTGGTAGGTGACATTCTTTATTAGGAGGTAATGAACTTGTACAAACAAAATTGCCTGTGCAGCTGGGTGAGAAAAGGCTGCCCTGTTGCTCATTTGGGGCATATTTACCAGTCTATTTCAGGCTCTGAATCAGGCTATTAACTTGATAGTGTCTCAGAGTACCTAAAGTCAAAGCCTTTGTCCTCATATAACCAAATGGAAAGAGAGAGATGCTTCCAGAGGGCAATTCTAAGCACTTGCTTTGGTTACCTATAGCTAAGCAGGGTGAACCTTTCTCCCCCAGCCATATAGATTTTTACAGTTTTGTGAAAGTCTCTGTAGATCCTGTCAAAGATGGACAGGAAGAATCCCACCCAACTGGTATGGGGTAAGACCATACTTGCATGGCCAGGCTTCTTACAGAGGAGTGTCCTGCTCCATGTGGTGTGCACGGTACGTAAGTGGTTCCCACTACCAGGGAGCATAAGGATTACAGTAAGTACAGAATCACAGAGTTGCTGAGGTGGGAAGGGATCTCTTGAGATCATCTACTACAAGTCCCCTGCTCAAGCAGGGTTGGCTCATATTTACTTCCATTTTCTGTTTGATAACCCAGTTAGTACTAGTGTCCTTTGAATAAATCTAGTAGCACTAAACATACAATCATACATTTGCAAGATCAGGTTCTTAAAAACTGTGTTCTGTGTCCCAGGCAGTTTGTCATTTTTAGGTAAGGGGATGAAATCGGGGCGGGGACAGGTGCAGAGAGGAGAGAAAGGGGAAAATGGAAAGTCTGACTACATATTTCACTCCTATTTTCTAATAAAAATAACAAGCATGTAAGCTTTTGGACTAAAATAACTATAGATACTCCCTCACTGCTTAATTCCCTCACTGCTTAACTCCCTACTTCAGCCTTCTATTGAAAGGCTGAAATTCCTTTCCAGGATGCCTTTAAGGTAGTTGCTCTTACGTTTAGGAAAGACAGGTTGCTACAGCTGTGCTGGTTAGTCTGTGGCTTGCTTTCCTACTTTTTCTCCACAAAGGTGAATATTGTTGGTTCCGCTTATATTTTTAATATTTTTTTCAGAATACAACATGGTCTCACATTCACCATGACATGCAGCTTGACTAAGGAAAATGGAGCACTCCGTTTCCATTCCTTCATGTGATGCGCTTAGTGTATATTTGTGTGAATAGCTGTGAAGTGTGGGTGGTGAAAGACAGGAGACTTTTTAACTGAGATATAAAATATACAAAGCTTGAAGTTTTTACTATTTTTATAGTACATGTTACTACTGAAAGAAATAATGGATCCTTTCAGCTAATTCCCTAACCTTTATTTTAGGAACAAGAATAAGATTCTTGATTTAAAAATAATGTTTAGCTTCCAACAAATTTCCTTTGTACCATTGGGAGCTGATAGGTGATTACCATGTAGAATGAACTGGTGATTTATTCAGGTGCCTGAAACCATAATCCTGCTAAGATTTATGGTTTTTAAATCAGGTTTAAGACTTCATTGTGCATTCCAGAACCCAGTTTTTAAGTTCTTGTTTTCAGTATGTTGGCATTTTGATTAACCAATTGGTTTAACTTTCCTTTACTACACGTTTGCAACATTTAATGCATATAAGAGAGTCCATGATAAATAACTGCAATTTTATTAGCTGAATAGTTGGAAGGACATGACTGATAAGGAAGGTGTCACATAAATCAGTGGTAAAAATGACTGACTTTGAAGGCCGAACATAGCAAAGTCTTAAATCTCTCCATCTTCTATAGATTTATTTATAAATCAATACACAAATCAGAGCTGGGAAGTTAAATTCAAGAGTAATTAACTTTAGATCAAACTGTAAAATAGACAGAACTTTGTGAACATAATTAACTTGTATATTGTTTTGTATTCTACCACAACATGGACTAGCGTGAAACTAGGTCTGTTCATGTAAAAAGCAGACATCTTGCTGTCGTTTATATGAGAGTGGTGAAGTAACTCAGCAATCCAGTGTAACTGCATAATGAACATAGAAATGTCAATGTATTTCTAAAACATTAAAGGGGAATATTATCTGTTGTTCTACTGGAAATCTTTCCCTTACTTCCATATGTGTGTTTTTCTGAATGTCGCTAACAAAGCAGAAATTGTTGGTACAGAGATAATCTTTTCTGAGGCTGTTTTTTTGCCTGTTCTTGATCTCTTTTCTTCACAACCCCCACTTTAAAAAATCAATGTCTAGCTGAATGACTAAACTATGCATTTGAAAGTTACTTTCCACCCTTTGTAAAGCACGGATTTTTAAATTTATTTATATTTTAAGTGGGATATAAAGGGGGAAATGGAAGTTTGTTACATGCCAGCTTCTAGCTGCCTTAGTGACAAAGTAAGATGGGTTAAATCAAATCACACCAAGTCTGATTAATATCCTTAAAAGGTAGGAAAGTATTGTTGTCAACCAATGGGAAAATACTAAGATAAAGCATGCACAAAGCTAACTTTCCAGGTATTGTGAGTACCCAGAATTTCAAAAGAAGTAAAAGTGTTGATGAATATCTCTGAAAGTCCGCCCATTTGTGCCTTTCCTAACATCATACACAAAAGCCTGGGCAAAAGCACATCTCCTGAATGCTATGCCTACATTTTGTCTTCTGGAATTAGCTTTTTCTGCAGTGAAGCCATGTTACCAGGGTTGGCGATGAAAAGTCTTAATTTCACTTTCTACTGGTTGTACTTAAAAATTAATTTTCAGCTTTTTGTGCTCAGTAGCTTTTGCTGAAAAATAACATGTTTCTTCCTAGTTGTTTAACGCTGTTTTCTTAAATAAAAGAAAACAAAACAAACAAAAAAAACCCCAACAGAACCCAACTCCAAGATTTTAAATGGTAGGATGTTTCCTAGCACAGAGGTCTTAACCTGTTTAGAAAGGAAATGCACAAAGAGCAGCTATATGCTTGCACTACTCATAGGAACAAGTCAAGCTACTGTGAGTATCCCCCAGCCCTTTCCTATGTAAATGGAATTCACAGAAAATATATTAAATTTGTATTCTCTGCAATTTGTTATTACAATTTCCTTTGTACAGTTCATTAAGTGTTCTGACACAAAAAGGCTGTGAGAGTACACACTGCCAGCTGTAAGAGCACTCGGCATGGAGAATACACCCCACCATAACGGAATACTTATAAGTGAGTGAATCCATGTAGGAGAACATCACTTTGTCTCTTTTCTTTCACTGCTGTTGCCCCATGCCAAGCCCTAAGAGATGTCTGATACCTTTTTTGTCAACTCTAGAGTTAAAAGGGAAAAGCAGTCTAGGGTCTGCATAAGTTGCAAATGTAACTCACTCAACTGGTGTATAGATAGTCCGAGACAGAGGCCATCAAATGCAGCAGGCAGAGAAATATGGTATCTTGGACTGGTATTTATGCCAAGTTCCAGGGAATTAACCCTACCTATAGAGATGATTCAAATTGGAACTCAAGGCAGAAAACATGCTTTTCCACTAATAACACAGTTTCCTTTATAAGGATCAGAGGTTTTGTTCTGAGGCCCATTTAATGAAACTTAACAATTTAGGATACCTCCCGAAAGCTGAACATTTGTTCACACACTAGGACTTGAAAGGACAATGCTGCTTAGTGAAGGGTGCCATAATGCACATATGAATCTGGGATAGGTGTCCTGGATGGCAAATTTGTAACTGAGTTTATCATTAACAAATTTCTGTTCTTTAATTGAAAGATGAAATAGGTGGAAGAGCTGCTTAACAGCAGTCTTATGGCATCTATATTTGCTATGTGTCCTCACTTGTACTTTCTGAGATATTTACCACATTAACAGTTAACAGGCACTCTGAATAAATTCCAGTGAACAGTGGGAATTTCTGGGAGGACTGACAAACTTCAGAGAGCATGACCCTTGAGCTCGGGTGATGGGGAATGCTGGGATTTTTAATTTTAAATAGTCATGGTTATTCTTCAGTAGTATATCATTTTTTAGAGAAGTAAATTCCTTTAAAAAACATTCACAAACTTCTGTGACTCATAAAGAACTTTTTCCCTGTTGCATCATCCCAGTACTTGGATATAAGCACTTATATTCTCAGGGAGGCAATAAGTACATTTTATACTTTGGAAAAATTAAATTGAATGTTCTAAATCAAAGCTGGAGACCTGCTTCCCGTATGCTGAAGATGAGAGAGCAAGACTGTAGTAGCTCCCCAGTGTTAACTTTAACTGCAGTGGAGGAAATGCCCCTTAGTCAATAAGGTGGTAGGATAAAATACAGGATAAAAATGGGATGATGGCATTACACAATAGGTGGAGGAGAAAAAATAAGAAATGCTTTAGTATTCAGTACAGAAGGCACAGTCAGAGCATGCCTTGCCTGTGACTTAACCCAGCTTCTGAGTAAAGTGGCCTGTTGCATCAGAACGTCCTGAAGATTGTCTGCTGAAACATGCTAGTGATCGCATGGATGGAATTGGGCTCATGGGACTGAGTTCACATCCTGGTAGTATAGGGCTGACATCACTGGAGTGAAAGATAAATATATTCACCACATGTTTTTCCATGACTGAGAATATAACATAGTTTTGTGACAATTATTATCCAAGCTTTACCTACAGCATTGCAAATAGTGATCTGCAGATACATGAAACCTAATGAGTATTAGCCTCTTGGAACACTATTCGATAATTTTTTGTTAAGTTCATTGATCTTATAGTGTAGTAAATTAAACCTTATAGCTTTGTATGATAAACCTTAGCCCACTGCAGAAGCTTCAAATGTCTACCGAAGGCCACATTTTCAAAAGCTTCGAATAGTTTTGGGTATCTTTATTGCTAAGGGAAGACAAATGTAAGGTGGGGCATTGAGAAATAAAAGCACTCTGGTCCAATGAATGCTTTTTAAAAGACACTCCTGAAGGGTGAATGGACTGTGTTTTTGTCAACAGTGGGAAGTTACAGATTATTGTATCTATTCCATTTCTTATGTTGCTACAGTACCTGGTACAAATTTTTGTCAGAAATGAAACAACAATCTTAGCAGGTTATTGCTCAGTTCAAATTGCTGACATAGTCTTCTCCTGGCTACAGTATCTGCCACTGACAATTAAATGGAGAATACTAGAAGTCCTCATCTTTCCACCAGCTGAGGCAGGAAAAAAGAAAGGATCTGTAAGTGGGCAGTAATCTCATTCTAACAGTTACTGTTGCAGAGCTCCTGTCATTAGATTTCCTCAGGTGGAGATGAATTATTTTACCCTTCAAACCTCAAGATTGTTTTAGTTGAACAATGGATAATAATGTTACATGAAATCTTTGCTTAAACAGTCTCTAGGAACACTGAGAGACAGAAATATCTGTTTAAAAAATGGAACGACGCTTAAAAAAAATGTAGGCTCTTGAAAAAATGCTGGCTGTCCTGGGAAATCTAAGTGGCAGTTTGACTCTCTTCATATTCCACATGAAACATACACATCTAAGAAATTTCAGTCTCTACCACAAGACATATACACCCTCACTAGGCTTGTCTTTACTTGTGCCCTATTAATATCTTATTGAAATTATCAATCCATTCTTTTTTCTGTTTACATGCTGATATATATATACAGATGAGCTGTGCGAATAATAGATTCTTCAATTCTCCAGCTGCGCTAACAATTACTTTAGAGCCTGGCGAATATTTTTCTTTGTAAAAAATAAAAATATTAATTTCTTAAAACTTTGTTCATTTGTTTTTACACCATATTTTGGTCATTTGGGGTGAAAATATTAATTTCAGGAGATTTAATTCAATGTTCAAATAATATTTTGATGCTTTCTATATTTTGGTCTAAATTATTGAGGTTAATTATTAACTCTTCATTTTCTTTGCAAAGCAGCAGGTCAGCTCCAAACCCGTTTAGAAATGAAAGGCTATGAACCACATCCTTAGCCTGTATGCTGCTTATTTCCTTACCCAGATTATATAAGTTAATCACACAATGAGCATATCACGTTACCCAAAACTAAACACCAAATTTGAGCTGAATTTGCTACTAGTTTGGTTGCTTTCAAACTCTTGTTTTTCAGCAACTAGATTATTCATTGAAAAAAATGCACTGTGTAGTCCGTTACTCTAATGTAATAGGATGTGAAATTCAGCCTGGGTGAAACAATGCATTTCCTTTTTCCTTGTCCTCTTTTCCGCTGGTAAGTCTTGCTCTGGGGTATCCCGGGAATGTTGCTGTGGGACATCTTTAGCCTTTTGCCAGCTGAATGATAATTGTTTCCTATCTCTCTGAGCCTTGAGTTCCTTGCATCCCTCCTCCTCCCCCATGCCCTGGACTGAAGCTCTGAGCTTCCTGTGAGGTCTCTGCAACAGCCCCAAGGGCCTCTTCTGCCACCATATGTATGTAATCACAAACTGAAAACTTTTCTGCTTCTTAAAACACCCGGCTGCCATGTGAGATAACTATCTACAGATATCAGCCTTGCACTGAAAAGAGCTCAGATGCATCCCTCTGCTCATTTTTTTTTATTGTCCTTTTATGCCTTTTTTTTTTTTTTTTTTTTCCTGGTCACACACATATTGGTATTAATATAATGAAGGATCAACATTAAGCGCATCAGGCAAAGGTTCCACCTCAGGAACTTAACAGCATGCCAGACCTTTCCATATTAAGAAACATGCACCAATGAGTGACCAAAATAAGCTTAACTGCCCAACTGTAAACCACGGGAAGCTACATAAGCTACACTGGTAGGCAGAATCTAAATTATTTTAAGTCTATATCTTACTCACACTCACCTAAAATTGTATGAATATATTTACAGTGCAAGAACCTAAGAGCTCTGAAAGCTCTGAATCATAAGCAGCACTGTCTTGCTTGGACCAGCTCAAGGACCCATGGTTATCTTCAAGAGCCTTCTGGAGCCTTGCATCCTATTGCAAGGATGTTTTTGTTGCTCATGAAGCAATTGCAGATTCACTGTGGTTAACAGTCTGATGTTGGAAAGTGGCCAGAAAAAATAAAATTAAACTGGTAATAATTTAAGCTGCAAAAAAAATGCTGAAATAAAAGCTGTAATGGTTCATTTGCTTCAAGGAAAGCTGAAACATGCTGCAATGAGGGTGGAGCCCCATAGGAGTGTCTCCCCTACCTGGGGTGGGAGCCCCACTGGGTACCTCTCTGTGCGAGCCATGCCAAAATAAACATCATTTTTATAGGAAACAGAAGAAATTTTGTTTTCATACAGTAGTTAAAATCAACTATCCCAAATGAACTGAGAGGATGAAACTAATTTAGAGTCTGGCCAAACAAGTGCGTATTTTTAACTTAGAAAAGGATCTGATTTTTATTCTACCATTTCTTTTCTCAGTTAAGTGATATCTCAATATATTATTATTAATAATAATAGCAATAATAATATTAATAATCTTTACCACCATTTTTGCCATTGAATGAAGTCATAGTAGTATGCTTCCAATTTTTAAATGTGAGTCAATGTAATGCAGCCAGTCTAGGTAAAGCTATGACCTGCTCATTACAATAAACCCAGAATAAATTACTTAAAAGAAAAAGTCTAATCTACAGAACATGAACTCCTAATTTTAACCAATGCTAAGAATGTGCCATTAAGTATCCCCCAAATCTAGGAGCATTTCAGGATTTCTTCTTGGAAAGAAAGAATGCAGTTGTGTGGACAACATTGTCCCCAGAAAATGGAGGTTACAGAGTTAAACCCTGATCCAGCACAGACTGCCTTTGTGAGAGACTTCTGACAAGTCAGGCTGAGCCAGATTTCAAATTACCTCAGCTTTCATTTCTTCTTTATTCAAATTCTTGTAACCTGGAGTAAGAGGGTGCTGGGGTTTTTTTGTTTGGTTTTGTTTGTTTGTTTGTTTCCCCTACAAAATGTGTGCCTCTCAATTAAGATCTTATATAAAAGGCTCACATTTTAAAACATGCTCAACACTCCCACTGTGACTCTTTCTAAGAAAAAATTTCCCTCAAAGTGGGCAAAATAATGACTTCCCCATCAACTGCAGTGCAATTTGTGTTGCAAATGAAACCTTAAGCGTATTTACACTTTCATCCTTCACACAACATGATTTCATTAAGCATTTGGGTGTTTCTTTTTATTGTTTAAAGTGCTAGACATGGATTTTTTGTGGTTTAACCCCCTCCCTCCTCCTCCCCAACCCAAGGGAAAAGCAACTTTGCATATGTTTTTCCTCTTCTTTATATTTATGTCAACATATTCCTTTAACAACTTCAAAAACATATGCTCTTTTTGGCATTATTTCCATCAGTATAGCTGAGTGACGAAATGATTCATGAGCGCTGATAACAAACAAGATTCATGTGTATAAATATTGTTTCCCTTTGATAACAGTCACTTAGTGATGGAATTATGCAGCGAAGGCAAATGAGATCCCAGGGCAAATTTTGACTTTGAGTAAGTTGACTTATTTATAAACCAAATGACAACTTTAACCGGCTAATTGTTTTGTGTACAAATAGGATTGGCTTCTTTTCTTCAGGAGGCATTCTTCGATTGGTGGATGTTGCTTCCAGCCATGTGACAGGAACTTCGACTTTTCATAAGTTTAGGTTCCCCTGTAAATTGGAAACTGAGGGAAAAGGCCAAATTCTGCCAAGCCACACAGGCATTCAGTGTCCTCTATGATATTCCAAGTGTAGGCACTTCATTATTCTGCTCTGGGTTTGCAGTATTGACATAAAATTATTAGTAGTGCTGGTAATAGTACTACTAATTCAAAATATTGTGGGCAACAGGTATCTCCTGTTAAAAAGATGTTCCTAGTTAAAGAAGACATTAATTAATATGAATTGCCAAAATTTGAAAAGGGATTTTTTTATATATATATATAATTTGATTCAGTCCTCTGAAGGAGAAGTCACCGAAGGAGCACATTCCCACTTGAAGAGCATTAACTCCCAAGTTTGTTGTCACTAAACTAATCTTTCCTTAACTTCTATTTAGCAGAAGGAATTCCTCTCCCAGTTGGAACTGCCAGGTTTTCCTTAGAAATCCTCCTTGCAGAGGAGATTCTGAAAGCCTAAATTCCACAGAGTGTTTTGTCTTGCTAATGACTTCAGAGCACAATTGGATGCCCAACTGTGCATCTTTGTACTTTGGCTGGTTTGGGAGTGTTTTGTCCACAGGGGGAAAGCAGACATCTACAATTATGTCTGAGGGAATCTTCCCTCAGAGCATGTGGGGGACATGAGCACTGCTGCTCTAGCAGACCGTGTTTTCTCTGCAAAAGGCAATAGCTAAAGAAGGGGGTTAACAATGGGATGAAAGGTTTTCTCTGAAGTCATTAAACTGTGAGGAAATGGTGAGGGTCATGAATTGTTACATAAAAGGAATTAATGAGCATGAGGTGGGAGGTAAAAGTATTAATGGGTTGCTGACACCTAAGTTATAAAGCAGTCAAGTTCCCGGACTGGCAAAGGGTGTCTGCATTTTCATAGCAGAATTATATTTTGATGGTCAGATAGTTGCATTTAAGTGTTTTCAAGTATTTCATGTTAGCTTTAACCAACCATACAGTGGTAATTGCTCATATCTGTTAAGCCTGTGAAAACGTAAACCTACTTAATCACACTATGCAGTGTTCATATATTTGTCTGTAGATGTCTGTCCCTATTGACTTCCTCAGGAAAAGAAAGGTCATAGGAGCACCCTGAACCAGAAAGGCCCTTGTATTGGGATTAGGGGTACAAAGCAGAAACTTCAGTGAGTCCAGTGAGACAGCTAGTGAGGGAAGAGAGGGAGCACAAGTAAATAGGGATGACACTATAGACTTAAAATGCAAAACTGGAGAATAATGTTTATCAATAGCACCCACCACACCTTAGGTCATGCAAGAAACTTGTAATTTATCTTCATGGGGACATGAAGATACAGGGAACAAGCTGGCTCCACAGCTGCTGGGAACCTCTGTCCTGCTACAACTCCTTGTCCTGATGATAAAGCTCAAAACTGGCAGAAAGCTCCTGCAATGTGTTGTTTTGAATGGCAAGTACTGGTCAGTGTAGGAGACAGGACTGTGCCCTGTATGGATTATTTGGGGGCAGCAGCAGGGGGAAGTTCGAACTAGTATGGCTGTTCTGTTCTCCTCAATTCCAGGGAAAGTACAGGAGCAGTGCCCCTCAGGTACTGAACATGTACTGATAGAACTCAGTATCTCCTTCCTTTTTCCTGTCCAGCATTTAAAATCTGATCTCCAAACTCATGGCCTGCCCACAGTAATTGTTAAACTCCTTTGATACCTTGATAACTAGCAGCAAAATGCCCAGGTTGTATATAATCTCCCACTAAGCAGATGTAGAAATGCCTACATTTTGATAGTACCAGTTGGGATACATCACAGGCATTGGTGATTTTACTAGTACTTGCTAATTTGTTACTGTCAAGTATCAGTGCTGGAATATGTTCATTTTCACAGAAGACTCCACTTAGCTGCAGGCTAACAAAGCTGTTGAATACAAAGCATATTTATTATTGTGACTTGAAATAAGATTAGTGGGGCAGGACATTTATTTTAATTTCTTCCAGGTGGCATACAGACTTCTTTTTTGTTTTGTTTTGGTTTGTTTTTTTTTTTTTTTTGCCTTCCCTCTTTAATTTAAGAAGAGTTTGTGGTTTAGGAATTAAAGACCTAATTAAGCTGCATGTCAAAACCAACAAAATACCAACACAAGTGATTCCTTCTGACAAAACAGCCTTTCAGATCGGGCTTCAGCCTCGTCTAAGCATCAAATGGCAGGTCTTCTGAGGAGCAGCTTGTCTTAAAAACAGTCCAGCACTGCCAACTCTAGCCCTTCAACGTAACACCAACGTCTCAACATACTATTAATACTAGCATGTACAGCTAATAAAAATCATGGCAAGAAACTTGCAACCATTTTCAGTCATGTATATGCTGTAAGACATTGTGTACAAGAGATGCAATCAGTCAGGGGTTTTAAAAATACAGTATGCAATGTCTGAATAATAGCTGTGGCAACTGCTTGCATAGAAGAGGATGATTAAGAAGGTCTGTGCAGTATTTTTAACTGTCTTAAGAAACTTCTCAGTTGGAAATGGGGCAAAAAAGATGTTTCTCTAATTTAGGTCTCCGGAGGACTTTTCATGTTGGTCATCTTCCTAAATGTTTCCACTTAATACCTGGTAAACCATGTGGTAGACAATCAGAACAGCCATGTGCTAAGTGATAGAGTAGGGTATGATTAGTCAGAATGCTTACAATGAAGCATTGAAAATGTAATATTGTCCCAGAATACTACAAAATGCCTCACAAAACAAGGAGTATATTGGAAACAAACCAAAAGGATTTATATATAAGTGGGATTGGAAAGAGTAAAAAATGAATTAATAATATATGAGGGGGCCTGGGAATGTATTCTGTCAAACTTATGTGTGACAGCAGAGTGAACAAGGGAATGAAGGAAGTGTGGTCCAGAGCACTTTCTCCAGGGACATGTGGCTGGAGTTACAGGACAGCTGTATAGAAAAGTTGTAGAGAGCACTGGGTGTGAGATCTCATTCCACTACTTCACACAAGTCAAGTGGAGGATCATAGGGTTATGACAGGCAAGTGGTGTAATACATTCTTAGCCTCAAGCTTTTGCACTACAATAATTCACTTCTTTCATTTGAACTGAGCTTTAGACACTGCTCCTCAGAACATACAAAATATTCCTTTCTCAGTGTGTGGAATAAGTAAAATTTTTAATTAGTGATTATCTTGCACATCTTGACTCTCAATGGGCTGCAGAGGTATTAGTATCTAAAAACCATATGATGAATTTCATAGCTTTTGAAACTTTTTGTTGCCATTTTCTATAAATTAATGCAACAGATGACCTGAAGAATATTTTCAATGTCTAGTTAAGTGACTCATTGAGGTTTTAGCATGTCCTAAAGAAGCCTACCAACTCATTTAAACAAAGTGTTCTAGTCTCTGCTTAAAAATAGGTAATTCATAAAATTTGCTGTTTCTTTAATATATACATATCTGGATATCTGTAGTCAGTTTTTGAATGTTTTTACTTAATTTTTCTAAGGTACCAGTGTATATAGCAAAAGTCTTTTTGTCTCTTCCATAATGACAGATGTCAAGAGCTGGATTGTTCAGTTTCTTGAGAGTAATTAGCGTTCATTATTTACCTTCCTAAAGGAGTGCTATGATCTAAAACCAAAAAGACGTTATTCTTCATTTACCAAAGCACTGGAACAAATCTTATATTTTTCACTTAGAAACTTCTAGTTTACATGCTGTAAGGAATGGTAGGGTGCAAAGAAAGTACAAGATGGAGGAAGATGATAAATTAGAGCAAATATACCAAAGTGCCAGAAGATGTTGGACAAAAGCATTAAATAAGACATTTTTAAAGCCAAAGAACATTACTCTGAGTAAAATACTAGAAGTTAACTTTGATGGAAAACAGATTTTTGCTCTGTAAGACTCTATATACAAAAGTGAGAAGTTTATTTAAGAATGTCCACTCAACTAGGATTTGCAAAACACAGACATTGACTGACAATGAGTGGTACTGAAATATGGTTGATGACAACTCTTGTACTGGGTATGCAATATATAGGAAGGGTGAATTGGGATTCACAGGATTACACAAAGTGCTAGAACATATTTTCTTACAGAAAGAAGGACCAGAGAATTGAATAAATCTGGATATGATACTCAAGTCATAGTGAAACAGTAAATGGTTTGTTATCAAGTTGCACAGCTGCAAAGTTATTAGTTGAAGGACATCACAGAAATAATTATATCTAATCAAATAGCCTTCATGGTGACTTGTGCAGTAAACTATTAAAACATTCTATCAAAATAAGGCTTATAGAAACATTTTCTCGACACCTCAAGCAATTGCTAATTCCAGAAGACAAAATGTGGTGGTTTTGATCTGGCCCTTAGCAAAATACAAAAGTTGATTCAAATGTAAATTAACTACACATTTGGAAAACAGAATATAAGTTAATTCAAGATCTTTTAAAGAATGGTGATACTAAAATTAGGCAGAAGGCATTAATCTGTCTTACTGCATCTACATTAGGGTCAACTGCATCATCTGAAATACAGAACAGTGTAAGAATCCACCTTCATTTGAGTCCCTAAGTGCAACAAAAAGCTCTTCCTATGCAGTAAGATACCCAACATTCAGCCTTGCATCATGCTGAGTTTTCTTAACAGGGCTTCCTAAGTAGGATTTGTACTCTCCTTACATTCCTGAAATGCTAAGCAGGAGCAGGGAGAGTTGCCTTTACATTCCATTTTGTTCATAGAAGAATTAATTTATCTCAGTACTGGATTTTTGTTCCTTTTTTAAATTTCATTCCAATGATTCTCTTCACATGTTAAGGTATCTTTCTATTTTTCTCTTGCTGTCTTCTTTTTTTATCCCTTGAATATTTCTGTTCTTATTCATCAAGAAGTGATGACTGTTTAAAACCAATGATTTTTTTTTTTCTTTAGTATCAGTTCTATGCTCTTCAACACTGACATCCTCTGAGGTTTTTTTTTCCTTGTCAGTCAGTAGGAAAAAATTTGAAAAACCTGGTTCCCAGGGAAAAAGAAAATCATCTGGGGTTGAACACCTACTCTTTCCTTCAGAAATATCCCTCTATATTTTTGATTACAGGATGTTCAAGAGAGGTACATAACACAGTCAAATCAAGGTCAGACATTGCTATAACGAACTAATTTGTTCAGTGCTAGATTTTAAATCATGCTTCAGTTTCATTCTACTCTGTCTCTCTTATCTCCTAGCTTAATTTATATTACCTTTTTTTGTTTTTTTTTTTTTTTCCTTTCTTCGCCAGGAAACTGTTAATTTGGTTTTAGTAACATTCTTTGGTGTCTTCATTATTGAGGTGAATTTCAGGAAGCTGCTTCTTCCATTTTCTCTGCACACCTCCCCCCACACTTTTTTTTAAAGCTTCTTCAGTTTCCCTTATTCCCAAGGACCAAGGACTGGTAAATGCTGGATGGAGTGCTGACCTGAGGATACACCTCTATGCATACATGCATTTGTTACGACATTAATTCCATGATGAAGAAATGCTTTGGCTGCCATAATTATTTTCTTAGATAAAGTGAGTTAGAGTTTTCTACTCTCTTGTGATATCAGCAAATTAATTTTCTAAGAAATGCAAATATCTTGAAAGAAACACTCTAGTAGTCCTTTTCTTTGCTGGAAACTCTTGATTTGGTGCCAGCTTTGTTGTCTTCTGACACCACTTCCCTTACACCAATGGTTTCTTGCAGATCTTCAGCTGACGTCTTAGAAATTCGGGAACTCTTTTGCACAGTTCTGTGGAATAAGGCATACATGTGGGCAATGTAATTTAAAATGTCTTTATTTCATTGCTCTGGCCGTTGTTCAAGCATTCCTGTTTATATACACTAGAAGTACTTTACCAAATTCTCTTCTGTTTGAAGCTTAATAGAACTTAAGCGGATACAATCACTCAATGCCTGATGCTGATAGAAAATTTACTCTCTCTTAAAATGCCTTTGATTCTTACCAAGGAGACAACTATGGCCATTCTTGAGATAAGAGATTAGGAACAGGGTTTATTAAGAATACCGAATATTTTCCTCATAGATCCTTTGAGTTTTGTCTTGGTGACTCCATAAATACATGTCATGTATATATATGCACATATATAGATTTGTGGAATTACTATATGTGTATATATATTCTACATATAGTTTATATTTAGGCAAACAGAATTTATTAATTTCTAGATGCGTGGCCAACTTTTGACTGGGGAGAAAGTGCTAGAGATTCAGACCCATGAATTAGGACCTTATACTACTGGATTCTGTTTTAAATTATGCTGAAGAAACTTTTTGTGATCTTGGACAAGAAAATGATAGGTGCTTACAGTCATAGGTGATTATGTAAAACAGTATAATCTCTGCATTATATGACTATGGGCACTAATCATAGATCCTAACTAGGCTTTTAGAAACGTGTAGGAAAAATGAGTTTATAACACATTAATAGCTGAACAACAATCTTCTAAAACAGTGGTTGCCACTACCAAGAGGATTTTCGTTACAAAGAGTCCAGAAGTTTACGTGGAGGTGTCAGTCTGTGTAACAAGCATCTGATGAGGTGAATGGGAGCTTTTCCCAGCTTTAACAGACTTCAGCTGGATCTCTGCTCCAGCCAATTTGGCAGTTATCTCTAGGTGGACGTACATGACTTTATATTAGATGCCTTGCATTTAAAAATTTGGGTACTGATCTCAGCACCTCAGTGGTTTGCACAAGTGATGCAATGAATCAAATATGGGATGATAGCTGGAAATGGGAGAAGTCCACATTTATAACCAAATCTGTGTCACCTCCCTCAAATCTTGTGCAAAAGTACTCCTGTAAGACTATTTATTCTTTAGTGCTTGCCACCATGATACAACGGAAGTGAATACTGTGCACATGAAGTCCAAAACTTCCAATAAGTGTAGTTAAAATGAGATAAAATCAGAATATAATGTCATTGGATTTGGCCACTTTGGCTTTCTTGTGGAAATTCTGCACTCCTGGATGCTAGCCAAAAATAGGGAAGGGAGGAAACACCCATCTGTGGCATTATCGCTTATCTTTGTCTGAGAGCCTTGGGGATGAGAAAGGCCTGAAAGGATGGCTGTTCTGCTGCCTCATTTTTGAAAGGCAGGGAAACCTGAGGCAGAAATTCTGTACTCAAGCTATTACGGAGGCGTAAAGAGAGTGGGAAGGAGGACAGTGGAGGCATGACAGAGGGATGAAATGTCAGAAGTGCTGTCTCTGCCTGAGCCCTTTGGCTACCACCATTGACAGAACCACCAAGAGACTGATAAATTTGTGACGGGACAAAACCTTTCTCCTCTTCCACAGGGAGAACCACACTTTTTTTTTTAAAGTTAGATGATGAATCGGAGACTCCATAAATGAAGCCTTTGCTTTCCCTCTTCTTTACAGGATCTGTCTGGTAGTTATAGAGTTGTAGTTTGGTTTTCTTTCATGTTTTGACAGTGTTTGTGTAAAAAATACATCATGAAATGCGTACTGGCTAGTGTTTATTTACTGACCTACAGCATCTTGTTTCATGAAACATCTTATTATACAATCCCTTTTATATCAGAAATGTTGTGGTTTTTTTTTTAATACGCCCCTGTCTTTATCCTGAAATTAAAGCTCTGCCGTTAGGACTTTGTGCAGACAAGGAGCCTTCTTTACCTCTCCCCACAGTAATTTATGCAATCAGAGCTTTAGTAATTTAGTATAACCACCTCCAAGCAATTCAAAGTCATAGGACAAGCCCCCAGAGCTCTGAATGTACTTTGCCTTGTGAGAGCTTTAACTGGAAATTTCTTTTATTTACTCTCTGGCTTTGAATCTTTTGCATTCATTTTTTCAAGCCTGTCCCTATTCAAGCCTATTCTTCCAGGAGAAATGATCATTTGTCCACTCCCTTTCTCCTTCCCCTGTTTTTACATCTTGTTTTCCATCATTAGTTCTTTTGGGGTGGAAAAAAAAGCACTGTTGCTTGTGTATTGGAGAAGCCCTGGGCAGACTCCACTTCTGTGAAAAGGAACAAGGCTGCAATATGGGATATTAATTTTGATACTGCATAGAATCATAGAATCATAGAATCATAGAATCACAGAATCATTTCAGTTGGAAAGGACCTTTAAGATCATCAAGTCCGACCGTTTACCTAACACTGCTAAGTCCACCACTAAACCATGTCCTCAAGCACCGCGTCTACCCATCTTTTAAATACCTCCAGGGATGGAGACTCAACCACTTCCCTGGGCAGCCTGTTCCAGTGCTTGACTACCCTTTCGGTGAAGAAGTTTTTCCTAATATCCAATATAAATCTCCCGTGGCACAACTTGAGGTTATTTCCTCTCGTCCTATTGCTTGTTACTTGAGAGAAGAGACCGACCCCTACTTTGCTACAGCCTCCTTTCAGGTAGCTGTAGAGAGTGATAAGGTCTCCCCTCAGCCTCCTTTTCTCCAGACTAAACAACCCCAGTTCCCTCAGTCTCTCCTCATAAGGCTTGTGCATGTATCAGTGTACAATTCTACCTGGACACCTGGAATTCCCCAGAGGCATGGGAGCAAAATCAAATTTTCTTCACAAACTTGTGAAACAAGGCATGACTTACAAAAGTATATTCTGGGGTGTTTTTTGGGTAAAAACAAGCATTAAGATAGACTCCAGCAGAATTGTATTGAGTCTTCTGTCTTTTTTTTTGTTTTTAAACTGAGATGAGTTAAATGTATTTTGGTTAAGATAACAGAAATGTCTACTGTTATTGTTCATACATTGTTACCTTATCTGACAGGAAAATAAATATTAAAATCCTATCCCTTACATGTGATATGTCAACGTATTTCAGGTAATTGTTACTAGATTGATGAGCGATGCACTATCATCAAATATTATAGAATAAACATTCTATAAATAGCTCTCCCAATGGAGTATACCAGATGCTGTTTGTGTTTAGTCACACTGGTTGCAGTGGAGATCTTGCATGGGTTCCTTTCTCTGAAGGCTTGCTTCACATCCTTGCATCAAAAAAACCCTGGGCCAACTTCCCAGAAGTTGGCCTTAAGGTTACTGGTCTTCATTCACAGCGCAGAAAGTGTCCCCTGGGAACAGGTAGAAATTTCAAATAGCAGCACAGCTCACATATTCTCAAACACTAAAAGTAGGATTTTGATGTTCAGCTTTTTAAAAGCTCTCAGAAGTATTTTTGTCTCATTATCACCTCAGCTGGGTGAACTTTATAGTTGCCTTTCAGAAAAATGTTCAAGCACATGAAGAGTTTAGCTTCCCTATTGTTGTTATTTAAACCATAACAGATCATTTTCTGTGGCTACTTTTATTTACACATTGGTTAGGTATTCCTGGCAAATAAGATTCAAGAGTGAGTAAACCAAATTTCAAGGTAATATCTGCAATTCTACCACACATTCTTGCCCTTGCTGGATATATGCACATCTATGTTCCAGCATGGTGGCAGGAAATAGCGTGTTTCATGCGAGTGCCTGGTGTTAGTCATTTTGATTTGCCTCACAGTGCAGGAAGTCTCCTCTGGGAAGAGGTAGAAATTTCAAACAGCTATGAGGGTCCACATGTTCTCAGCCACAATCTGATCAGCTGGAGGTGAGAACAGCCAGTTTCTCACTGAGAAAGAAAATTTTTCAGATTATTCGGGGAAATGAAGGGAGAGGGGAGAGTTGAGATGATTCAAGAGAGTCTTTGTTTTACAACTTTTATGAAACTTTATCTCAAATGCCCTGCCATCAGTCTTAGACCAGAAACAATTTCTAAAGAAGCAGTAATCCTGGAGGAAGTTGTAAACTGATCTTCTCTTTAGGCTATACTAGAACTGCATGTCTCAAACAGCAAACAGGTTTTCAAGAGCCAAGAAAACAGGGAACTGTGCACTACATGAGACATGATAGTTTAAGAGATTAAACTGTTCACAGGATAAAAGTGTTGAGAACTAAATGAAAGAAGGAGAGATTCTATTTTTTCTTCACTGTCTTCAGTTCCTCTCTCTAGACTCCACAGACTCACCCACCCATTCACTCACCTTTTTCCTGTTTGTCCTCCATGGTCAAAGTTTATTAATATGTTGCATATGCAAGGAGGTGCAGCTTATCACACCTGGCCATAGAAAGGATTGCCACAATGGAGGGCTCCAACCGTGTGTAGAGAAAGGTATGAAGGGTTCATCAATTCATGACAGCTAACCAAGTAGGAAAAATGACTGGGTTTTAATACTCAGGAATTCTTTATTGTTCAAAACCTCCTCATATACTTCAGTGCTTCATGAATAAGTAGTCAAGACCTTCATCTAAAAACACCACTACATATTGAAGCAGAAACAGTTTGCAAAAAGGAAATGGTAGCTTGGTGAATGGAGTGCAGGCCTGCAGCTTAGGGGAACAGGGCTTGCCACAGGTAAAATACCTGCTAATTTCTGTGCTCAGGAGGGAGTGTGGTGCCTAAGGAAGTCAGGATAACTGCGGAATGTCAGCCTGTCCCTAAGCGCAAGCAGTACTCTTGATACATTATAATGTTAGCAAGCTACTCCACCTTCTTGTGCCTCACCTACACACCAAGATAAGGATATTTTACCTCTTTCTTGAATTTTGGGAAATCTAATGAGTTACACACAAAAAAAAAAGAATTACAAAGGATCAGTAGAGCTACTAATATTTTTTCATGTTTACTTGTTTACTTCTGAGATCTTTCAGTGAGGACAATGGTAGAGGAAAGATTGTAGAAATTTCTGTGAGCAGCTTAGTACGCCATCTTGTTAAAAGACATAATCCTGATGGCTTTCACATCCCAGTAGTGAGTAGAGTTCTTTGGGAGTGTGAAGTTTTGGGAAGACAGTCAGGTGATGTCCAGCTTTTACCTGCTCATCTAGCAAAATTTCTGCTAGATCTCCAGTTTAAAACCCTCCTCTCGCTTCCTTTCTTCTCCTCAGAGGAGTTCTGTTGGTCTCCCAAGGATGCAG